>NC_059368.1:46372500-46972500 GCF_019703515.2 Myxocyprinus asiaticus | reverse complement strand
TAAAATATAAAATAGCGGAGATACATTATGGCTGATATTTAAATAAAATTCTCATGACCCAAGGAAACCATAAACGTCATGATTTCAGGACAAACAGTTTACATTTTTCACATTTGTTTACCCTTAAGTGGTGCTGTCACCAAACTTTGCACGTACCCTCAGCCTCACATTCTTTTTGTTGTTAACGTTGTTTTAGAGTAACTTTAGCAGAAGTTACAAATTAAAAAGCAATATTTATGTGCGGCTTGGGCTGGAGATTCTTTTTTTAAATTTCCTGTGGAAATCAGGCAAAGTTTGTAGGAGCTGTTGTGAAAAAAAACGCTAAACAGCACAATCCAAGATGGTGGCCCCTGTAATGGGTGGATTTTTTTATGTAAATGGTCCGTTACAGTCTTCATAAGGAGAGTAATAAGACAATAAATAATTTTAAAATAAAGTAAAAAAATAATTTTGTTTCTAGACCTAAAGGTTAAAAAAACAGTGCACACACACACACACACACACACACAAACAAAGTACATTTTTGAACTGTGGTGGTGCTACAGATTTTGTCCAAATAGTATAATTTATAGACATTTTTCCATTTTCTTTTCATGGCTGTTCCTCTCAAGCCTGTCACAACCTAAAAAAAAGAGCAAAAAAGAAAAAAGAAGAATGAGAGGTGTATTCATAAAAAAAGAACCTGGAAGAGATCATTTTGGATTGTTCCTACAATATAATGACATTTAAACTCCCCAGTACAAATTGTGGTATTTAATTTCATGAAGGCTAGGTAAAAAAGAATAAAGACTATTTGTAATATTAGACAATGTTGTGGGCTAAAAAGTCAAATTGTAAATAATTGAAATAATTTTAATGTATTGCACTAGTGTAATTTTCTCATGTACCCACCTAGAGCTGCATATCAAACATCTTTGACAAAAATAAGTGCTAAATCATGGGGTTTCTAAAAAATCAATACTTTATTCGTTATTAATCTGTACGACTTTCTTTTGTAATGAATGTTGCTATATATTATTTCCATGCCAGTTAATAGTACTTCACTTTAAAGCTTAAAATAACCCAACAATATAATAAAAGTTGTCCATAAGAATCATGCATCATATTCTAACTCTTCTGAAGGTAATCAATATGTTTTAGTGAGAAACAACCCAAATTTAAGTGATCAAGGACATCCTTTAAAATTCCTCCTTTTGTGTTCCACTTAAGAGAAAACGTTAAATAGGTTTGCAACAACGTTTTGGATTAATTATTCCTAACAATAGCTATAAGCTCACATATCACATGCTGAGTGTGTGAAATATGATCATGTTAGAAACAGCAGTCAACAGCTCAACTTGCTCTGAGACTCACCAGAGAATGCGATGATAATCTGCGCCACTAGACAGAGATGTTGACCTCAAGAATGACATCAGTTCACACTGACTGGATCTGACTGGATTAATGTTTTGCATTTTATACCTGTAAATTGAAGGCGTATTGGCGGGGTTGTGTTTACAGATAATTTTCTTCTCAGTTATATAGATTTGCAGTTTTAATAAATGTAAGATTAGAGGGTGGAAGAGAGATTCTTCTTCTTCTTTTTTTCTTGTGGGTGGAGTTCTAAAAAATGAGTCACCTTTCCAGGTAACCAAAACGAAGGTAAAAAGAAACGCAATTCCGAAGGCTTTCAACCTTAATGATGGGACTCTACATGTCAATATATTTTCAGGTAGGTTCTGAAATTTGTCTTATGATGTGGTCATATAAAAATGAGCCGCCATAGTGTTTCAACTTCTACAGGGGATTAAGAAAAAAAAAGTTATGTTTCTGAAATTTTAATGTGAAAACTATCATGGTTAACCTAATGATCGAAACTTTGATGATTAAAGTGATCTATTTGATATTCACCCATCTGAATGGTGAAATTTAGATTTTTGTTTCCATGTATAAAAATCAATGGACATACAGGCATAGTAAATAATCATTTTATATCATGATGTTTGTAGATGTTGTGATTTCCTGTAAACAGAATGACTAAAAGTAAACTGACTGGTTGTGTGAGTCTTTCTGAAGTGATGCAGGATCTGCAACTCAATGATCTTTTTGTGGGCTGCAAAAGCACCAGCTGGAATTGACTTTAAAGGCTATAAATTAAGACCAGGTGTACAGTTCTTCTTGCTACTTTATTTTATTATTATTATTTTTTAGGGTCAAGCAAAGTTCTCCATGATTATTGGAGATGATATCTGACCCCAGTGTTTACTGCAAATCTGTTGTTATTGTTCATTTATACAGTAGATGATTTTCCTCTGCTGTTTCAATGTGTCAGTTTAGAGAGAAATCCCTTACATTTGAATCAGGCAATCTGTCTGTACAGTATATCTATCATTTGGTGTTTCCACAAATTTAGGTCTGAAATCAGGCTCTAAGTCTGAGAAAAGAAAGTAAGAAACACTGCCTCTAAAATGAGTCTCAATGAAGAGAGAAAGGAGGAGAGCTCTACCCCTAAAATGAATTTCTGCAAGCAGAAAGAAAAGTCTGGAGCTTATGAGCACCATATGCAAAGAGCATCATATCCAGAACCAAGTTGTGTGTCTATGAAGAGTGATGAATCTATGAAACGTCCACTTGCATTTAGTGATGGAGTAGTGACATCTGACCCCAGGTAAGTTATTAGCCATTTATGCATTTTACAAATTCTTTTAATGTAAGCAACTTTCAGTGCATTAAATAAACTAGCCAGTGCTTGGAACAAGAGATTAGATGACAGCAAGCAGGTCTAAAACGTTGTTTTGGTGGTCTTTTGTCAGTTTCACTTGGAAGAAGAGCCAGAAAGCATCATCTCCAGGATCAAGTTGTGTGTCTATGAAGAGTGACGACTCTATGAAGCATCCCCTTGCATTTAGTGATGGAGCAGTGACGTTTGACCCCAGGTAAGATATTAGCCATTTATGCATTTCAAAGCTTTTAATGAAAACCACTTTCAGTGCACTAAAGCTAAACAGACACTAGCCATATTGATATTTATGAAGAACAAAAAAATCTGTGATATCGATAATAAACTTTTGAGTAACTTTCTATAGTTATCCTATGATTATTTAGCTAGCCAGTGTAGCATCCGCCAAAATGCAGGTATTCACTGTGGCGGGCGATCTGTGAATACATCTCGAAGTGACATGAAATGCCTTTAGACACACAGATGTGTACATGAAAAATCAGACCTGATTATATTTGGCGATCTGTGACTACATCTCAAAGTGACATGAAATGCCTTTAGACACACAAATGTGCACAAAAAAACAAACAAACAAACAAACAAGCAGATGGCGTGCATGTCTGATTCGCTTTATATTCAGAAATTCGTCATGGTGCTATGCTGTTCATGTACACAAGGCATGCGCTTTTCGTGTAACATATACTGTATGCATGAAGAGTTTTCACTCACTCTTACACCTCTGACAGTCAACTGAAAACAGTTTGCAAGAATAGTGTCATCTATGGAAACGCTGCAAATGATCTCCAACAACCACAGAAGCAGCTCTGTGTTTAGTTTGCTTTATTTCCACGAGTAATTTTTGTTTTACATTCATTGTGTATGCAACTGCACGTTGCCTGTATTTTGACATAATAAGGGCCCGATTTCAAATATGTGTGGCTGTAGATGTTGCAGTACAAAGAAAATTACTTATGGGCTATTGTGAATTGTAATGTGTCATCACTAATCAGTACATAAAAGGTGCATGAACCATTGTTTTCTCATCTGTGCCTGTCTACTCTTTAGACTCCATTTGTATGCTGCAAAATTATAATGATATTTATTATATTAATTATAGAAGCACTGTATCATGGTAAATATTGATGTCAAACAGCCCTACTAACCAGTACTTGGAACAAGAGATTAATGACAGCAAGTAGGTCTAAATGTTGTTTTGGTTGTCTTTATCACCAGGAGGAAGAGTCAGAAAGCATCATCTCCACGATCAAGTTCGTCTATGAAGAGTGATGACTCTATGAAGCATCCCCTTGCATTTAGTGATGGAGCAGTGACCTCTGACCCTTTATTAGTATAAAGATATAGTTGTTGATTTAGTGCATCTCAGATGAACAGTGAATGAAGAAAGTTAGTGGACATAACACTAAACCTAATGTTAGTGAATGTATTAGTGATGAATATTATCTAGCAATACTGTCACGTAAATCTTTCTGATTGTTTCTAAGGGTCATTCTAATTACTTTTACCAATGAGTTGTCATTTTGTGGTTTTATCTTATTTTCTTTGTAGAAGAGAGGTAAGAAAGGCAATCAAATCTGTGAAGTTCTGTCAGACTGATATCAGGCACCATGACACAGATTCAGACCTGCTGGAGGAGACTGAAAACCAACCAGTCGAAGATGTTCTTCAGAGAGTCAAAGACCAACACAAAACCAGCATGAAGAAAAAGTACCAGAGCTTATTTGAAGGAACAAGAGAATCAAACCCACCTGAACAGGATTTACGCACAGCTATACATCATAGAGGGAGAGAGTGAAGGGGTGAATGAAGAACATGAGATTTTGCACATGGAGAAAACAGCCAGAACTCAGCACTTACAAGACACTTTAATTTACTCCAATGACATCTTTAAACCTGAACCAGGATGTGAGAAAAAGAGTAAAGATAAAATAAAGACTGTTCTTACTAAAGGCATCGCTGGAACTGGAAAAACAGTCTCTGTGCAGAAGTTCATTGTGGACTGGGCAGAGGGAAAAGCTAATCAGGATGTAGATTTCATGTTTGTGCTTCCATTTCGAGAGCTGAACTTGATTAAAAATGAGCAGTACAGTCTTCACAAACTTCTTCTGGACTTTCATCCTGAACTTCATGATCTGGAGTCAAAGATTTATGATGAGTGTAAAGTTGTTCCCTATCTGTCACTCACTCGACGTTGTGTCGATGTAGAGACACTAGGGGTCACTCTTGGGAGCCCGAGACACCTCTGGTCTTTGATAAAAGGCCAGTGAAAATTGGCGAGTGGTATTTGCATGCCACTCCCCTGGACATACGGGTATAAAAGGAGCTGGTATGCAACCACTCATTCAGATTTTCTCTTCGGAGCCGAACGGTCACGCTCACTGAGCTGAATATTACTGTTCATTCACCTCTGCTGGATCTGACAGCGCATTTCAGCGGCTTCTCCCCCCTCTGCACTGGTGCACTGCAGAGAATGCTCCTGGACGCTTCGGCAGAAATAAAATAGTATATTTCTCTAAAAGAGTATATTTCTCTAAAAGAGCGGCACACACGGAACGTCTTTTTAAAGACGCGTCTTTCTAAAGATGATTTTCCGATTGTGTGTTATTCCTGGTTGCGCTCTTTGTCTCTCGCCTTCTGACGGTCACAATCACTGTCTTTCGTGTCTGAGCACTGCTCACGCGGAGACAGTGTTCGTGGATGGTCATGTTCTCATTGCGAGGATATGTCCATGGTAACGTTGCGGTCGCGGCTTGCCTTCGTAAGAAAGCAAGCCACCCCAGAGGCTCCTCGCCTCGGTCCTTTTACCCACGGGTATGAGGTCAGTGTGGGTAGCACTGGGGGCGATTTGGGGACCCCAATGGGACCGCCTCTGCCGGGTATCCCCCTGCGGACCTCCCATTCCCCAGCACGCTCGTCTGCCCCGATCGGGCTTCCGGATGAGTCCGCCAGCTCATCTCTAGGCGAGTTCGACCTCTTATTCAGAGCCCGCGAAAGTGATGAGCTCTCGAGCGCAAGATCGGAGAGCGGGCTCGTCCAGTCGGAAGCCTCAGCTGGGCTCCTCCCTTTGGGGATGACTGCCCACTCACAGACTGACGTGGAGATGATGACATGCTTTCCCAGGCAGCTGCGAGCGTCGGCTAGAGTGGAACCCTCTGCTCTTCCCTGAACCCTCACGGCTCGGTGATTGGTTCCTGGGCTCGCGGCGCCGCTCAGAGTCACGCCCCGCCCCGCCCCGTTCCTTTCTTCCTGGAAGTGCATGAATAGCTGACAAGGTCACGGGAGGCATTTTTACTGCCCAGTCCCGATCTTTTCAGCTTCCCTGCCCTCACTACCCTCGATGGTGGGGCAGCCAAGGGCTATTCGGTGTGGCACCTCAAGCTCCACCCCGCCGCGAGGCCCCACCTGCCGGAACATCCAATGACGTTGTCCCTTTGGTCCCTCTTTCGCGGAACTTGGACGCATGGCTTGTGCTTTCCAATCCATCACGAGGGCTGGTCCGGACCGTCCGACTCGGCTATGCGATTCACTTCGCCGGGCGTCCGCCCAGGTTCAGCAGTGTCCACTTCACCTTGGTGAAGGACGAAAACGCTGCTACCATGCGCGGTGATTGCTACCCTCCTATGGAAGGGCGCGATAGAACCTGTCCCTCCAGCCAAGATGAAGGGGTTTTTCAGCCGTGGGTTGCGGCCAATCTTGGACCTGTGAGTACTGAACTAGGCTTTACACAGACTCCCGTTCAAGATGCTGACGCAAAAACGCATTCTGGCGAGCGTCCGGCATCAAGATTGGTTCGGATTGGTTTGGATTCTTTTCTCGGTTTGGAGTTGGACTCAGTCTCCTTGACGGTGCCTTACGAACGAGCGCGCCCAGTCAGTGCTGGCCTGTTTGAAGGCGTTCAAACAGAGAACAGCGGTTCCACTGAAACATTTTCAGAGGCTCCTGGGGCATATGGCATCCTCGGCGGTGGCCACCCTGCTCGGGTTGATGCATATGAGGCTGACCAGGGAAGCACGACCTGATCATCAGGTTCCTAAGAGGCACCAGGAGGCTGAATCCCTCCAGACCGCACCTCGTTCCCTCATCGGACCTCTCTGTAGTTCTTCAGGGTCTACAGAGAGCCCCCTTTGAGCCTTTGCAGTCAGCCGAGCTTAAGGCACTCTCCTTGAAGACTGCCCTCCTAAATGCGCTCACTTCCATCAAGAGGGTAGGTGACCTGAAAGCGTTCTTTGTCAGCGAAACGTGCCTGGAGTTCGGTGTGTTGAACTTGCTCACATGATCCTGAGACCCTGACTGGTCTAAGTGCCCAAGGTTCCCACCACCCCTTTAGGGACCAGGTGGTGAACCTGCAAGCGCTGACCCAGGAGGAGGCAGACCCAGCCCTGTCGTCGCTGTGTCCGGTGCATGCTTTACGCATCTATTTGGATCGCATGCAGAGCTTTAGAATCTCTGAGCAGCTCTTTGTCTGCTTTGGTGCACAGTGGAAAGGAAGCGCTGTCTCCAAGCAGAGGATCGCCCACTGGCTCATTGATGCCATAACTATGGCATATGTCGCCTAGGACATGCCACCCCTGGTAGGGCTACAAGCCCATTCTACCAGGGGTGTAGTGGCTCCCTGGGCCCTGGCCAGGGGTGCCTCTCTAACAGACATTTGCAGAGCAGCGGGCTGGGCAACACCCAACACCTGTGCAAGGTTCTATAACCTCTGGCTGGAACCGGTTTCGTCCCAG
Source organism: Myxocyprinus asiaticus (assembly GCF_019703515.2). Taxonomy (NCBI): domain Eukaryota; kingdom Metazoa; phylum Chordata; class Actinopteri; order Cypriniformes; family Catostomidae; genus Myxocyprinus; species Myxocyprinus asiaticus. The sequence continues at coordinate 46,965,057 of NC_059368.1, read as the reverse complement.
GTAGTGGCATGCAACACAAGCGGATAAGCCCAGGATAACTTAACACGCGCTCCGCATGTGGCGGTTCCTTGTAAGGCTAACCCCATGTGAATTATATATCTTCTGCTAATTCGTTTCCCTGTTGGCAAACTGCATCTTCCTTGGGCAGAGCCCCTCTGCCCCAGTCTCCTTGTTTGTAGTAACTCCTCCCCCATTGGGCAGGATCTACCTTGAAGACTCCCCACATGGTTGGAAAGACCATGTGATGTATTTTTCCACTTAAATACCCCCCCCCCCTTGGGCGAGGTGTGGTCTCCGCGGTGTTTTCCCCTTGGCAGGGACACCTCCTGACTAGACCTGGCGGCCCAGTCGGATAATCCCCCTTCTTTTTTAGAGAGTGGAAAAAAAGAAGGGGAAAAGAGGCCACAACTGGGTTAAGCCTGTCTCTATCTTTTGGGTAGTCGACTTGTCCCCAAAAAGGGCCGTTCGACACTCATAAATATGTTGGGGGAGGTTACGTGTCGACTTGGTGTGCTGGCTATGAGGCACACAGTAGTCTGCCCACCACACACCGCCAGTTCACGTAACACAGTTCAGCCAATTGTGGCGTTTCGTATAGGGAACCCTAGTGTCACTACATCGACACAACGTCGAGTGAGTGACAGATAGGGAACGTCATGGTTACTTGTGTAACCTCCGTTCCATGATGGAGGGAACGAGACGTTGTGTCCCTCCTGCCACAACGCTGAACTACCCGCTGAAATGGCCGGACCTTATATCGGCTCCTCAGCATAAAACCTGAATGAGTGGTTGCATACCAGCTCCTTTTATACCCGTATGTCCGGGGGAATGGCATGCAAATACCACTCACCAATTTTCATTGGCCTTTTATCAAAGACCAGAGGTGTCTCGGGCTCCCAAGAGTGACCCCTTGTGTCTCTACATCGACACAATGTCTCATTCCCTCCATCAGGGAATGGAGGTTACACAAGTAACCATGATGTTTTCATCTTTGACGGTCTGGATGAAAGCAGAATTACACTTATGTTTTCAGACAGTGAGAAAGTTTATGATGTGACTGAGACTTCATCAGTGGGTGTGTTGATGTCAAACCTCATCAAAGGAGAGCTGCTTCCCTCTGCTCTCATCTGGATCACCTCCAGACCAGCAGCTGCCAATCAGATCCCCTCCAAATACATCAAGCATGTGACAGAGATTCAGGGATTCAATGACCCTCAGAAGGAGGAATATTTCAGGAAGAGAATCAGCAATGAGCATCAAGCCAGCAGAATCATCTCACACATTAGAAGAGCAAAAAGCCTCCACATCATGTGCCACATACCAGTCTTCTGTTGGATCTCATCCACTGTGTTTCAAAACATCCTGAAACAAGATGACAGTGCAGAAATCCCCTAAACTCTGATTGAAATGTACATCCACTTCCTGCTCATTCAGATAAATATGAGCAATCAGAAGTATGAAAAGAGAGATCCAGAGAAACTGAAGAAGTATTAAAAGAGAAGAAAGAGATATTTGAATAAACTCCTGCAGTCCAACAGAGAAATGATTATGAAACTTGCTGAACTGGCTTACAAACAGCTGATGAAGGGCAATGTCATGTTCTATGAGGAGGACCTGAGAAAGAGCAGAATAGACGTCACTGATGCCTCAGTGTATTCTGGGATCTGTACTGAGATCTTTAAGGAGGAATCTGTGATTTATCAGAGGAAAGTCTACTGCTTCATAATTTTGAGCTTTCAGGAGTTTTTGGCTGCTTTATGTGTTTTTCACTACTATATAAGTACAACTATGGATGCTCTGAATTGTTTTGCTTCAGTAGATAGTTTGCTTAAATTAACAGTAGACAAAGTTCTTCAGAGTGCAAATGGACACCTGGATCTTTTCTTGTGATTCCTGGTGGGCATCTCACTGGAGTCCAATCAGAGGCTCTTACAGGATCTACTGACACGCAGAGAACAGCTCAGAGAGTATCAAAGAAACTATCACTTATATCAAAGACAAAATCAGAAATGGACGTGTACTTTCAGCTGAAAGATCCATCAATCTGTTCCTCTGTCTGCTGGATATGAAAGATCAGACTCCGTTCAGAGAGATTCAGGAATTTCTAAAATCAGACAAACACTCAGAGAATGAACTCACTCCTGCTCGCTGTTCAACAATCGCCTACATGCTTCAGATGTCAGAGGAGGTGCTGGATGAGCTGGACCTGAAGAAATACAACACATCAGAGGAGGGAAGAAGAAGACTGTTACTAGCTGTGAGGAACTGCAGAAAAGCCCTGTGAGTAATTAGTTCCGATACATTATAAATGCAGTTAATATGTGCTTTTAATATAATTCCCCTAGAGATGCACTAAGACTGCTTTTGAAGACCAATTAAAGTACTACATTACAAATGTATTACAATTAAAAACACAAAATAATTGCTCACATAAGTGTTTGCCCTATTTAAGTTAGTATTTAGTAGATGTACCTTTAACAATAATGACAGCCTTGAGTCTGAGTGCAAAAGTCTCTATTAGCTTTGCACATCTGGCACCTGCAGTTTTCCCACATTCCTCTTCAGAAAAGCACCAGCTCAGTCAGGTTGCATGGAGATTATTGGTTGACGTATTAAATGTAGCTAATATATAGATATAGTATATACTTTATTGTGCTGTTGTTTAGAGTAACCATATTGTGGTTGTCCAAAAAGAGTACACTGTACAAAAAAATTACATTTATTGTAAAATGTATATATTTAATAATGTATAATATTGAGAGTCACGTGATGCCATGCGAGGAGCGGACGTGTAAACGGCGAGCTCTGCACACTTTGTTAGTTTTTAATTATTTTTATGTTAGAATCCGGTGAGACTCGATACACCCTGCTACATATCTGTTCTTTGAAGTCAACATGGCAAAGAATTCAAAATCCTCGGGCTCTGGAGATATTAAAAGACACTTACGTGTTTAAGCTGAAACCTCTGACAGGCCCGCAGACCAGGGACTCAGTTTGGACGGTGAGGCTGGAGAAATCCAGCGTCAATTGGCAAGCATGTCTGTGATGCTGACAAAAGTTGTTGCTGATTTAGACGATCTTGCTGTAACACGTAGATCGAATATAGTGATAGAAACGAAATTCTCTGAGTTGGTTACAAGATTGTCAGAGGTAGAGAGATGGATCGATTATCTGGAGGCATCGGAGAAGGAATTATCTGCTAATCTGCTAGCGACCAAGATTGGAAAAACTGGAAGACCTTGAGAATTGTAGCCGGCGAAACAACATCAGAATTGTTGGAATTCCTGAGCATGAAGAAGGCCGAGATATGGTGAAATTCCTAGAGGAGCTCACAGGGTCCCGGCTCAGAGGTAGGCTGAGGGAGACAGGCCCCGATCAATTCTAGCAAAATTTCTGAGGTCATCCGATAAAGATCTTGTGTTACGCGAGGCAAGGAGCAAAGGAAAGCTTTCTTGGAAGAATCACAAAATTTTCTTGTTCCCGGACTTTGCGAATTTGACAAGAGAGAAACGTGATAGATTCAAGGAATGCAAGAATCTCTTACATCAACAGAAGATAGTTTTTGCACTGATGTTTCCGGACAAACTGAGAATGGATACTAAGGATGGCTGCAAAATATCTACATGCCCACCACAAGTGATGTCTTTTATAAAGTTGATGGACTGAGGAAGTCATGGTGTTTTTCTTATGTGGCCTCCAAGTGAACCTGACTCGAGGAACCAGGAGGCCTGTTTTGTTTCTTTTTGTGCGGCTGGAGTTTGTTTTGTGGAATAACACTTCTTCGGGACAGTTGTGGATGAATCTGCTCGTTCTTTGTGCTTATGCCTCCTATTGGCTGGAGATTGTTTTGTGGAATATTTTTTGCAGGACATTGGAAGGATTAAGTCATCTGCTGCACTCAGGAACAGCTGGCACACTTAACACTTGCTTGACTGCCTGAAGAAACTGAACTTTTTTTTTTGTGCTTTGCCACTAGGCAGAGCCAGTGCAAAAAGAAACAAAAATGGCACCCAGCTTCCTCAAATAATAGAGTCACTGAACCACGAGTCAGTCCACCAATATAAGAAACATCAAATGGCTTACTCCAATGTATTTATAAAGGAGAGTGCCTGTTTTGGACATGTAAATACTTTGTGACCATTCTTCGTTTCTATTCTCAGTTTGGCCGGAAACATCAGAGCAAACGAGATCTTTTTCTGATGTAAGAGTTTCTTACATTCCTTGAACCAATCGCATTTCTCTCTTGTCGAATTCGCAAAGTGTTTTTCCTTCGGCTCATATTTTCGAAATATTCAGGTTTTTCCAAAATGTTTTCCAAGTCTTTTTTGGATGTGGGTGGATTAGTGGATAATTCCCTTTCTGATGACTCCAGATAATCAATTCGTTTCTCAGCATCTGCAACTCTTGTGACCAACTCAAGAGAATTTTGTTTCCATCGCCGTAATCGATCGACGTATTACAGCAAGATCCTCCAAGTCAGCAACAACCTTCATCAGCATCACCGACATGTTGGACAGTTGACGCTGAATTTCATCTACCAACGTGCCGTCCAAATCGAGTCCCCGTCTCGCAGTCCTGTCAGAGGCCTCAGCTTGAACACGTAAGTGTCTTTTAATGTCTCCAGAGTCTGAGGATTTTGATTTCTTTGCCATGTTTACTTCAAAGAACAAGTATGTAACTGGGTGTATCAAATCTCACTGGATTATTACATGAAAATAATTAAAAAACTAGCAAAGTTCACAGAGCTAGTGTCTCACATGTCTGCTTCTCGCATGGCATCCCCGGAAACACTTTTGGTGTTTATTCTGCATATTTGCTGGAGTTTGTTTTACAAAGTATTTTCTGTTATGTAATTTTGCCTCACAAAACTTGTACAGAAGCTTCGACTTGAGCAATCTGACAGCAAAGTTGTCGCGGGGACTCATCAAGGCATCCATGAACTTTTTGAGTTTAGAGGGATGGACGCCGGTTGGCGCAGTTGTGCGTGGGGCGCACGTTTTTCTTTTTTCTGTTTGTTTTGTTCGGGGGGAAGTTCAGGGTTTGATTGTTGCACTAATGGGGAATATGGTCTTTATAATCTTGGTTTTGACACACAATCTATTTTTTTTAATATATCAAAATGTCAGATGTTAATATGAGTGGATTATCTCTCTCCAAGTAGAATGTGAATGGGTTGGGGCACCCCATAAAAAGAAGGTTATTTCTTTTCTTAAGCTTAAGAAATACGAAATAGTGTTTCTTCAAGAAACTCATCTTTCCTCGCAGGAAGCTGAAAAAGATATGGGGTGGGCAAGTTTTCTTTAGTGCTGGCTCAAGGTAAGAGCAGGGGAGTCATTCTATTGATAAATAAAAATCTACAGTTCAAATGTCTCAAACAGATTAAAGATAAATTAGGAAGAGTCATTATTGTTTTAGCAGAAATTCAGGGGCAAAGTTTGATTTTGGCTAATATTTATGCACCTAACGCTGATGATCAGGGCTTTTTTTATAGATCTTGAAGGGATGTTGCAAGCTGCTGGCACCCCTCATTATATAATATTGGGAGGAGACTTTAATCTTTTGATGGACTCAGTCCTTTATCATAGTGAAGCAAAAGTGTGTAAGCCCCCAAGAGCAACATTGACGCTTCGCAGTATGTGTAAAAATCATTGAACCCATCTGGGACTATACATTTTATTCATCAGTCCATAAGTTTGATTCTAGAATAGATTTTTTTATATATATCTAAGTCCCTCATTTCATCTGTTGTTGACTGCTCAATTGGAAAAATCTTAGTCTCAGATCACGCCCTGGTGAGTTTAGAGGTGTTGCCACATACGAAGAAAAAGAAATCATATAGTTGGCGCTTTAATGTATCAATTTTGCAAAATCCTTATTCCCAACAAATGTTAAAGGCTGAAATCAATGTTTATATGGAGACCAGCTGGTCCTTAGTATCTTCTGTGGGCATGGCTTGGGAGGCACTTAAGGCAGTTCTTAGGGGTCGGATCATACAGTATGCTCCTTCATCAAAAAAACCAAAGCACGAGAACTCGTGGGTTGGAAGGAAATATTAAAAGTGCCGAGGCAGAGCTGAAACGGCAAATGTTTTCTGATGGCCTCAGAGAATTGACCCGATTGAAATACAGATATAATACTATTTTGTCAAGAAAGGTGGAGTTTTGGCTATTCAGGGCAAGACAGTCATACTTTGAGTCGGTGACAAAGCAGGGAAGCTTTTGGCTAGATATATAAAGCAGAGAGAGTCTTTTTCTACCATTCCCTCAGTGAAATCTGCTGGTGGTAAAATATTTACCTCGGCCAGTGATATTAATAATGCTTTTAATGAATTCTATCTTGATCTCTATAGTTCCACGTTCTTGTCTACTGATGAATATATTAGAAATTTTGTGCAACCAAAAAAAAATTATCTTGATTCTGTGATAACCTTGGAGGAGCTTAGCAGGGTAATTAAGGCCTTGCCTACAGGCAAGGCTCCGGGGCCAGATGGCTTTGCCGCCGAGTTTTTTAGATCTTATGCTACAGAGCTGGCTCCACTTTTGTTAGAAATTTATATGGAGTCATTAAAGAATGGAAAGCTTCTGCCAACCATGACACAATCACGGATCAGTCTGATTCTTAAAAAAGACAAAGATCCGAGCGAGTGTAAGAGTTATCGTCCAATTTCCCTGATCCAGATAGACGTTAAAATATTCTGATATAGGATTCTGGCTAACCAATTAAGTAAAATTATGACATCTCTTATACATATATATCAGGTGTGGTCTATTCTGAGTCGTAACTCTTCTGATAATATTAGGCATTTCATCAATATCATGTGGTCAGTGGCGAATGATCAGACTTTGGTTGCGGCCATCTCACTTGATGCCGAAAAGGTGTTTGATATGGTAGAATGGGATTATCTTTTTAAGATTTTGGAAATATATGGATTTGGGAATACTTTTATTGGATGGATTAAGTTACTTTATAGACACCCGGTAGTTTAATTTCAGAATATTTTACTCTGGATAGGGGCACCCGGCAGGGTTGCCCACTTTCCGCATTATTGTTCTGTCTTGCCTTGGAACCATTAGCAGCCACAATAAGAAGGGAAGATGATTTTCCAGGGGTGGTGGCGGGAGGTATGGCGCATAAGCTTTTGCTTTATGCAGATTATATTTTGTTATTTATCTCTGACCCTACTAGATCTATGTCTTGCCTCCACAGAATTATTAATTCCTTTTCTATGTTCTCAGGATACAGAGTCAATTGGTCTGAATCCGAAGCTTTGGCTCTGACAGTGTACTGCCCAGTAACGGCTTTCCAGCCTGGCGCCTTCCAGTGGCCCAAACAAGGCATTAAGTATTTGGGCATTTTATTTCCAGCAAATTTGTCTGATTTAGTTAAAGCTAATTTTGACCCCTTAATTAAAAGGTTGTCAAGCGATGTGGGCAGGTGGGCTTCATTACATTTATCGATGATTGGGAAGGTTAATGTTATTAAAATGAATTGTATTCCAAAATTTAAGTATTTATTACAATCTCTCCCAGTAGATGTCCTCTCTCTTTTTTCAAGCAATTTGATAGTATAACGAAGTCCTTCATATGGAATGGTAAATGTCCCAGATAACATTTTAACAAGTTACATAGGCCAATTGACAAAGATGGGCTAGGCCTACCCAAGATTTTGTTTTATTATTATGCATTCAGTCTCAGACATTTGGCTCATTGGTCACTTCCACCTGAGAGAGCCCCTCCTTGGTTTTGTATTGAACAGAAAGTTCTTGCCCCTATTTTGCCATTACAAAGCCTTTCTATTAAACTAAACAGAGTAGTTAAGTCACACCCTGTTATCTTCCCTCTCTGTAAGAAAACTCTCAAAGTCACGAGTTCCAGGTGTCAAAGGTTAGAGTTTATTGAGCAAACCAACAAACCCGAGATGTCAGCTGAGCTCTGACTCTCATGGTCAAAATCCTCCTTTTTTATACAGTTTGTTATCTAGCATTACCTCATGTCTACACCATCTTTAATATTTTTTGTATCCAATGGATTCTGTTCGCCACCATTATTTCACAGAGCCTCTGACCTCTTTTCAATGGTGGGAACCTGGCTTTTAGTCCAAAAAAAAAAAAAAACATTTTAAATTCATTTATCTTGAAAGTTTACATTCTGAGTGAATAATACATCACAATCTGAGCATAATATAGTTACTTTGATTATTAGTTGTGTTCATCTTTAACATTGCTGTGCTTCCCAGAGTTTTCTCATGTCTCAGTACCATTGTTCTTTGCTATAGCTGAGGGCACAGAGTGTTTCTTGCAACATCTCTGCTACAGCTGAGTGCACAGAGTGTTTTTTGCAACATTAGCACTTTCAGTAACCTCATATGCCCTCTCCTGGGTCACACAAAGTTCAGGCTTTCTATGTTAGTTCTTTCTATGTTTTTAGTTCATGTTGATATAAAAATCTACTATATATTCCCTCCTTTGAAACTTATAAAAAGTCTCACCTTCTATCGCCCTTTCCCAGAGTGCAACCTCACAAGTCAGTCTCCTTCATCTCTTTCAAGTGACCAATATAAGTCACCCATTCCTCTAACAATGCCTGCTGTTATGGAACTGCACTCCGGAGGAGCAATATGACCAAACATCTCCCTCCACATTTGACTAGAGGAAGTAAAAGACCTCATCGCTCCCTAGTTAAGTTCTTTTCTGGAGGGTATCTGTAATCAAATTCTTGTATAAAGCATGTGCATGCAAAGGTGGCCTTGCGTTTTGTGGAGTACATGACTTATTTCAGTAGGTTAACATACTATAGTGATTAGACAATATTAGTAGATCATTCAGCATATGATATGTCCCACGGTGCCAGAGGAACTCACAGACATTTCCGGTAGCCTGGAGCGCTATCTGGTGGTGTTAAAGCAGACAGCGTGTTTTTAAACCACCAGTAGAGTCTTGCTCTTGCTGCTAAGCACTGAGGTGCTCGTCGATCATGTCTTTGTGATGTTTAATTCTCTGAACCTCCAGTGGCACTTTCAGTGTTTTTAGAGTTCATAAATGCACATTCTACTGCCGTCGTGGACACACGTGGGCTCAGGTTGACATACCGAGACCACTTGGTCCAGAAAACAGTTTGCCAGCTTCAGATGGACAAGTTGCCATCGTCCAAAAATCCAGCAGAGATGACGACTCCAATAAGAACAATTACAGGGCCTAGGTAAAACCCTTCAGGGTACTATAGTCACTGTAAATTTGCACTCTGTTCTTATCAATAACACTTTGCATGCTTTAGGGATTTTGTCAGAGAAAACAACTTGTGTGTATTGTTAGAGATCTAATGCAGGACCTCAGGGAAATTAGCTCCTCAGTCAACAGTCTGAGTGGTGGAAGGATTCCAGCTTACCTGGTCTCCCTAGACCTTGTCGAACAAATCCTTAGATCTGCTACTACCTCCATTGTGCAACCTTCACAGATACACCTGGCATATAGTTTTGGCATTGAAATTCCAATCCATATAAATCTTCAGAACCTCAAAATAGGATTTATCCTCAATCTACCATCATAGGCAGAATATATATAGACTAATGTCTGTATTTAATGTTTGTTTTCAGAGAGGTAATACACACATTCACCTCAAAACACCACCAACACTCGCCTACCATGATGATGACCCCTCGCTCTACCTTATCCCTAACCTAAACATGTGTACCAAGACAAAGTACATTCATTGGGTTTGTCAAAATGCAACCCTTAGAGAGGTGACTAACTACCTCTGCGGCCTAAGAGCGGAATTCCCTGAACAAGTGTCATGGTAGCATGTCCATCAAAGATGAAGGAACAGAGACAAGGGTAGAGTGAACAGGCAATCGCTGGCTCGTTAACACACCAGCCACCAAAGTCCCAATGTCATACAACCGCCATGATACAGCCACTAAACTAAGGCTACCAAACCAAATGGTGTTCTTAATGGTTCCCCAAGGAGCCACCGTGCACATTGACGATATTGTAAGTTCAGTCTCAAACCGACTGGCTTGACTACTATATTTCCTAGTCACATAAGCAGATCATCATCTTACCGAGAACACCCTATCAGTTTGGTTGCCCTCTGGTTCCTCCTTAGTGGTTGGATCATCATCACAATTATTGCACATGCCATGTACAGGTACATTCAACACCTACAGGCCAGACTGGACTCACTTCTCATACACCCGTGTTTTACACACCAGTCTGAGCCCATCCCACAAGTTAACCCCATCATTTCCAAGGATAAGCCTTTTAACCTTTAACCCTCCTTTCCTCTAACATTTTGTTCCTAGTAACCAATGTCAGGTTCTACTTTGATTTTGTGTTATGACCAAAGAACAACAAAGGATTGTGTTATGGTTAATGCTGTGCCTTCCAATAACTTTAAATGTTTATGTGTGATGAATGTAGTTTTAGATTTAGCTAGAAGTTCTATGCCCAGATGTGCCTCAATCTCTGTCCAGACGATAAAGCCTCTGTGAACTCTAATGAACTGTATGGACTGTGCAACTGTTTTCTTTCCTATCAGAAATACATGGATGGCGTATCCCACAGGTTACTGTGAACCGACAAGAACTGTTCGGCCCTTCAGTTGCTCGAAAGATGCTGGACAACAACCAATTCTTCAGAACAAAGGGGGGAATTTTGGGCCTCATGTATTCAGATAGAAGACAAAGGCAGACCTAACACAGTCGTAAAACCTAACTCAGGCCCCCACATACCAGGTCGTAAATCTTACTGATAAAAACCGCACCAAAATCAAACAAAGGGGGTCCAAAACAGACTACAAATTCCATGAAGCCTTGCTCACTAAAGGATTGAACTCTCAACTCCTATTGGATGAGGCACACAACAGAACGTCCCTCAACCATGACATCATCAGGAGTAGGGTTAGGGTTAGGGTTAGGGTTAGTCTCGTGGCACAAGGAAGTAACGTCCGACTTGAAACTGTGGCCATACAATCTCCATCTCGCTGGATGAGTTGAGATTACTCTGTGTTCAACCGAACACTCTAACGGATCTGAAGGAGACCGCCGAGCAATCCGCATCTTCATCCGTTTGCCTGCAGAAGTGAAGAGGTTAAAGATTTCTCTTCCATCTTCAATCAAGTCGATGTTTCTGATTGTATGTTATTCCTGGTTGCGGTCGTTATCTCTCAACTTCAGATGGTCATGATCACTGTCTTTTGTGTCTGGGTGCGACCCACACGGGGGCAGCATTTGTGAATGGTTCATGTTCTCATTGCGAGAACATGACCATGGCAACGTTGTGGTCGCGGCTTGCTTTTGTAAGAAAGCAAGCCACCCCAGCGGCTCCCCGCCTCGGTCCTTCTACCTACGGGTATGAGGCCAGCGCGGCTAGCACTGGGGGTGATTTGGGGACCCCAATGGGATCGTCTCTGCCGGGTATCCCCCCGCGGACCTCCCATTCCCCAGCACGCTCGTCTGCCCCAATCGGGATTCCGGATGAGTTCGCTGGCTCGTCTCACGGCGAGTCTGGCTTCTTGTTCGGAGCCCGCGAAGATGATGAGCTCTTGAGCGCAGCATAAGAGAGTGGGCTTGTCCAGTCGGACGCAGAAGCCTCAGCTGGGCTTCCCCCTTTGGGAATGATTGCCCAGTCACAGGCCGATGCCGAAATGACGGACATGCTTTCCTGGGCAGCCGCGAGCGTCGGGTTAGAGTGGAACCCTCTGCTCTCCCCTGAACCCTCACGGCTTGATGATTGGTTTCTGGGCTCGTGGCGCCGCTCAAAGCAGCCATGGCCCGCTCCAGTGCCATTCTTACCGGAAGTGCGTGAGGAGCTGACGAAGTCGTGGGAGGCACCTTTTACTGCCCGGCCCGACTCTGCAGTTCCCCCGCTCTCACTACCCTCGATGGCGGGGCGGCCAAGGGCTATACGGCGATTCCCCCGCACGCAGAGCGCCTTCGGCCCGGCCCCAGTGTGGAGCCCACCGCAGGAAACCGACGCCACCATCTCACAGCCGGCACCGAAGAACCCAAGGAGGTCCTCAAAGCGCCCTGAGACGGGCGACCCAGGGACGAGGGAACCCACTCACATGGAGCTGGTAAGAAGTCCACTCCATCCCCCGGTGGAGGGCCGAGTGGAAAATCTTTTGTTGCCTTTTTGTTTGATTTTGCCGCAAAAGTGGGTTAACGACTGGGTTAAGCCTGTCTCTATCTTTTGGGTAGTCGACTTGTCCCCAAAAAGGGCCATTCGACACTCATAAATATGTTGGGGGAGGTTACGTGTCGACCTGGTGTGCTGGCTATGAGGCACACAGTAGTCTGCCCACCACACACCGCCAGTTCACGTAACACAGTTCTGCCAGTTGTGGTGTTTCGTATAGGGACCCTTAGTGTCACTACATCAACACAACGTCGAGTGAGTGACAGATAGGGAACATCATGGATACTTGTGTAACCTCCGTTCCATGATGGAGGGAACGAGATGTTGTGTCCCTCCTGCCACAACGCTGAACTACCCACTGAAATGGCCGGACCTTATATCGGCTCCTCAGCATAAAACCTGAATGAGTGGTTGCATACCAGCTCCTTTTATACCCATATGTCCGGGGGAGTGGCATGCAAATACCACTCGCCAATTTTCATTGGCCTTTTATCAAAGACCAGAGGTGTCTCGGGCTCCCAAGAGTGATCCCTAGTGTCCTCTATTGTCACTACATCAACACAATGTCTCGTTCCCTCCATCAGGGAACGGAGGTTACACAAGTAACCATGACGTTATACTATCTGGTTATTAGTCCCTGATTCCAGGGTGGTGCCCCGTCAATGTTAATCCTTATTAATATTCTACTGATTTTTGATAATTGATAATTATCTTTGATGATTGTTGAATTTGAATGATCAATAAGCTATTGTTAATTTTAATTAATGTTTATCGATGTTAATGATTAGTGATTATCTTTGATAATTGTTGATTTAAAGGATTAAAAAAGCTAACACTGATTCTCATCAATGTTCTATTGATTTTAATAATTAATCATTGTCTTTGATAATTATTAATTATTGCTAATAACCAAACCCGCTCCTAAATGTAGCGCACTACATTTACTGGAGCCCCATATGAGGTTTTAATGAGTTAGATTAAATTAATTAATTTAAATATTAATTAATAACTAAAGAAATAATTATTAATTATTTCTGATAGTAACACTGATCTAAACAACCAGTAAAGCCCTACATTACAATTGAACTCATTTACAGATCATTCATTTTCATTCAAGTTGTATTTCTGCTCCTTTAGCAAACATCACAAAAGACCATGTATCATGGTGGGGACTAACATCAAAACAAAACAAAATAAAGTGTAGCCTCTGTCAAACTTTTAGGAAGCTTAATTAAAAAACATTACCTTAATTCAATAATAGTCTCTAGATAGTTTTTGAAGGTATATTTATTCTTTCAGATGAACGCTCAACTGAATCTCTTATCTTTAGTATAAACACAACTTCAAAATGTCCTCTGAATATATAAAATCTTTAATCATGATGAGGAAAGCTCTTTGAACCTCTGCTTCATTACACTGTATCTAACATCATTGCCAAATCACATCATTTTACATATAAAAAGAAAAGAAAAGAAAAGAAAATCAAAAGAATATAAAACAGTTTAAAGATGTGCTTTTAGCACACTCTTCAACATCTGCTTATGTGTTTCTGTCACAAGCAGACATTTATCAAACTTAGACTGAGAGTGTGAAAGAGTGCCGGGTGAGGGAGGAACTCAGAGGGGGACACTCCACTCCCCCACACTGTCTCCACTGTCATTACAGTCACTCCTTCTTTTTCATTTTACATCAACAATAATATATTTAAGTTACTCTTCAACAGTAAAAATAGTGATAATTATAATAATTCATTATATGAACTGCTTTCAAACTTTCCCATCTTGAATCATCTTCAAGAAAACTTCTTCCAGAACTTTCAATCTACTCATTCTCTACATTCTTTTGTCCATTCAAACAACATACATCAAAAATTTTAGAAACTTTTGGTATTCCAAATCTAGTTATTACCTCCCTTGTTATAAATTTGATTAGTTTTCCTGACCCCTGAACAGCTGATGGTACTGCTTCCAGCCATCTGCTAAGTCTGCATATTACTACAAGCATATAATGCTTTCCATGCACTTTCTTTATCATGTCCACATAATACATAACCAAATGCTTGAATGGTCCTTCTGGCACTGGTATGTGACCTATAGGTGTTTTTATTTCTTTTCTGACATTGTTTGAGTACAGACTTCACATGTGGACAGAAAATCGTCTATCATTGCATATAAGTATGGAGACCAATATCCCTGCTGTTTAATTTTCCTTATCACTTCCCCCCTCGCGCAATGGTCAAACCATGCGCATTGTAAATAAAAACATTGAGAAATGTAGTTGATGCAACAATCTGTCCTTCATGAGAATGCCATATACGTTGTGAATTTTCTTTGCACCCCTATTTTCCCATGTAGTATGTTCATATGGACCTTTATTTTGAGCTTGAATTATATCATCCTATTGTGGTTGTGATTCAATAATACTTCAACTGACAGCCAGAAGTCTTCTTGGCTTCTAACTCTACAGCATTAGGGGTAACATCATTGCAGAAATCAACTATTCAATCTGTTCTGCATGTTAAATTAAGCTTCCATCACTTTTTCTAAAACCTCTTTGTTTCCATATTTAATATTTACTGTTTCAGCATCATTTACTAATAAGATTTTTCAGTTATTATTTTTTATACTTCTCAGCATTTTTTGACAAATGATTCAGTTCAGAAACTGTAGGCCTCTAAAGTGATACTTTCATGGATTAATATCAAAATAGAAATAGTTTACTAGAAAAAGAAACTCAATCAACACTTTGTAGCACCCACTAACCTTTTTCTTTAAAGTGAGGGTACTCGCTGGAAAATTTGGGGAGTAACCAATCAAATAGGTAACTCTAACTTTTCCATCAAGTCTGTAATATTTAACCTCCACATCAATAACTCAGCGGTTAGATGCTGGATTTAAATTTAGACCCTCAGAACAATTTAGACCTGGGTATTCAACCCATTGATGGCAGTCTGGTAAATTATACATCTCATTGATGGTATAAGACTGAAAGATTTGAATCCACATTTGAAATTTGAAATCAGTAATGATTACCAGCAGTCATGTGAGCGGGAGGATCAATCGTATAAAAGCCCACATCATTCTCAGTGTTTTTTCTCCGGACTTCTTCCTGCAGTATTATCAGCTTCAATAAATCATCTGGCCTAGCCATCTGCAATGGTGAGAGACTGGTTCCAGACTAAGTTAATGAAACAATATACACATAATGATGATAACAGAAATAAAACATAGTTAGTATCAAAGACTAGATGCATGAGTACGAAGTTTTTATGATGTTCAATTTAATCTTAATGTTTCTTCATGGGTTTCATTTACTACCAATCACCAATTTTTTTCTTTAGCATTATCAATAATTTTTACAATCAAATAGGTCCAAGATATTTCTTAAATCTTTAAATCAGAACTTCTAGCGCGAGTAAACTTCTATTTTGTTAGATATCAGAGCATCTGAGCAAAATTATTTATAACGTTTGCTTAGTTCTGCCTCGTTATTGGAGGTTGGGACTTTATTTTCCATTTTATCTGGCATGATTGGTCACAGAACAAACCCAAGAAAATGCATCACAATGTTGGCAAGGTTGTCACACAAAGATCATGAGAACAGATATTAAGAGCACAACTTCAGCAAATTGAAAAAAAAACAGAGAACATGAAATGATCCAAATTATTCTTAATGTTCTTTCCTTTAATTTTTGTTTCAAAGGCATCTTCTCAGTATACACATGATCAACCAATGTCTACACTGTTATATAAAACAAGAAAAGAAAAAAATAAAAATTTAATCTTAACTAAAACAATCTGCTATCCATTAATTTTCCTTTTCTAAATTCGGGGCGCCCCTGTCTGAGTGGAGACACCAAGAGAGATGAGTTCTCCCATTCAAAGTCTGCAGACACCATCCTTAGAGAGTAAGAGGTATAACACACCCCCCCCCCCCCCCCCGCTCACTCTCCTTACAGAGCATGGGGTCATAGGTCCCTGTTTATTCAGGGCTCTAACAGGTCTCACTCAATCTCTCCACCAGACAGTCCCTAACAAAAATAATAAACTCTACCTACAGTATCTTAGTTTTGTTGGTTGATCAAGTTTACACCGATAAAGTTGCAACTCACATGTAAATTTGTTCTCCAGACATATTTAAACACATAGAAAATCAAAAACAAAACAAATAATCATGGGTTCTTACATTTAGATATCAAGACTTTATAGTGTTTCATTTAATATTAAAAATTGTATTGTATTCTCTCATAAACTGGACCAGACAGAAGATAAAACAGACACATGAATGTGATGTTTTCACATTTATGGTTTACTTTTCATACTCAAGTTACAAAATATAATTTTCTTATTAGTCATTTTCACCCTTTTTAATTTCTCTTCCTCATTTTCTTGACATCTTACATTTCCATTAGCTTAACCTTGGCTTTGATAACTAGTGACCTCAATAAAGGAAGTACACAACAAAACAATAGGCCTCCTATCATTATTGCAATTCCAAAAAACATTCCCAATTTACATAATGCATCTCTCCCTAACACATTAACAGGAGTCTGATTTGTAGCCTTTTTCTCTTCCCTGTGCCCACCTTCCTCCATCAAATGATGAATACTTTTCACTTTTTCTCTCCCTACTGTCTAATAGTATACTTTTATTTCTCACCAATTTATCTGTGTCTCGCATTCATTTTTCTGTTTCTCTCATTTTTTTCTATCCTTTCCCTTCTTTGGTCCCAGCCTTGTTTTTCTTTATTTTCTAACGCCACATGACCCTCCATCTGCATTTCTCCTAAAACTTCTATAGTTCCCTTGAGTATTGGGAATTGACTTTCTGAGGGCACATATGGAGGTGATTTGACAAGGGCTTCTCCTTTTTTACTTGTCTCTTTTTCTGCATCCTTCAGTATTTTTCTTGCCAGTCTTATATCTTTTCTTAGAATTTTCTCCTTTCAGTGCTAGCACTTTTCTCTTTTTACTTTTTTACTCTTATCTTTAGTTTTATAATTTTTTATCAAAGTTTCCATTTTCTCACACAACGCTACATCAGATGTCCCTTCCTTAGGTCATTTTGTCATCACATCTTTGTTCTTTTTTGCCATTTGCTTGAGAGCTTATTTATGAGTTCTCTACACAACGGATATTTTAATCTTTAATTTGTCCACAGGAGTGGCTGCCATGATTTTTCCTATAATACAACAAACCCTTACAAATTTACCAATGTATCAATTTTTGTAACAATTTTTATTTGTTCGAATAACATCATCTTCCCAAAGAAACTCATTTGTTTTTCATTTATTTATCAACCAATTTCCCTTTTCTTCTTCTATAACATGCACTTTAATAATTATTATGCCACATACATGTCTTTACTTCTTTCACTGTTATTTTTACTTGGCATATAAAGAATGAAAAATTATTTTATCACCATTTATTTAGATAAATCATTAAATTTAGAGGATAAACTTATATCTTACTACTTTAATTTATTTGCTTCTAGAATAATCTACAATGCCAATATCTTGAAACAATTTTTCTAATTTGTTTCACCTTCACTATTCAATACATAAGTTCATTAAAGGCCCTTTATTATTTATTTATTTAGCTTTCTCATTTCTTTGAGATGTTATCAATCAATTATTAACACAGTAGATTTCTAGATTTTAGTATTTCTGCTGGAGTTTTTGCCATAATTATACCTTATTTAATATAACAACACTTATATTAAATACAACCTTTGTTTAAAATCCAATTACTTAGTTGACTTTAGTTTAATGCAATACACTGGACTCAAAGTTTTATTGTTTGTCCAGATAATGTGATTTCCCAAATGGAATTCAATCACTTTATAGTTCTTTATCATTTTAATATTCTTCTTTGTCACTGTGATATTAACTTTAACTCTAATTACAGTTATTCCACTTTTATGTATAAATTATCTGTATGAAGTCAAGTAAATTTCTATGCTACAGTCTAGTTTAGGAGTTATGATATGACATGTCCAACATCAGCTGCTTTTTCTCAGTTTACTTAATCTTACATCAGGCTTCCTCCATGGTATGAAAAGAACAGCCCAAGACTACATTTTGTCCAGCCAGCGAAGAGTTAACTTTTTGTTTTCATGCACATTTTGTTTTACAGCTGTGTTGTCTCACCGTTTATATTCTTTTTCCTATTGTCAGGTTATACTGTATTATATTTACCCTTCCATATATATATCATTGGTTTTAACTCCACTATACAACCAGAATAATTTTTAAGTGCCCTCTTTTGCCTCTAATCATCAGATCTCTTCTGCCTCATATATTAATGGAAGGTTGAAAATAGGCCTAAATAGATTTTCTTTGCTGTAAATTGCCTATAACTCCTCATTAGTTATGCAGCAAAGTCTGAGTCTCTCTATCTGGATCACAAATTCTACAATTTGAAGACTGGCCAAACAACCTACAAAGCCAATATCTCGAAACATTTTAGTTTTCTCTGTGTTAAAAATGGAAATTCCTTTCCAAATTTTCACAAGAGATAGGCTTTCATTCCCAACATTCATTCAACATATAAAAGACAATCTTTCTTCATTAGACAACATTTACTCCATTCATCGTGTCCCTTTAAAAAATTATTTTTTTTATTTTTAGGGCTCATATTTCAAATCAAATCAAATCAAATCAAATCACTTTATTGTCACACAGCCATATGCACAAGTGCAATGGTGTGTGAAATTCTTGGGTGCAGTTCCGATCAACATAGCAGTCGTGACAGTGATGAGACATATACCAATTTACAATAACATCAAATTAACACAACACAATTTAAACATCTGTTATACATAATTACACTCAACTTAAAACATCAAATTAACACAACACAATTTAAGCATCTGTTATACACATAATTACACTCAACTTAAAACATCAAATTAACACAACAATTTAAACATCTGTTATACATAATTACACTCAAATTAAAACATCAAATTAACACAACACAATTTAA
Organism: Myxocyprinus asiaticus; assembly: GCF_019703515.2. Taxonomy (NCBI): domain Eukaryota; kingdom Metazoa; phylum Chordata; class Actinopteri; order Cypriniformes; family Catostomidae; genus Myxocyprinus; species Myxocyprinus asiaticus. The sequence goes on along the minus strand of NC_059368.1, from coordinate 46,945,942 downwards.
ACATCTGTTATACACATAATTACACTCAACAATATACAAATAATAACATACACTGTATACAATATGCTGTTTTTTTTTTTTTTTTTTAATTTGTTTTTTTACTATATATATACACATTATTCAATAAAAATTAAAAATTAAAAAAGTATATATATATATATATATATATATATATATATAATGTACAGTATTGTACTGTATTGACATTCAGGCTGTTGGTTGATAGTCAGTTGTTAAGAGAGACATAATATAATAATGGTAATATAATTTATGACAGTCCGGTGTGAGATAAAAGAGTAATAAAGTGCAGGGCTGATGTATTTTGATCGTGGGAGATCAAGAGTTCAGAAGTCTGATTGCTTGGGGGAAGAAGCTATCATGGAGTCGGCTGGTGCGGGTCCTGATGCTGCGATACCGCCTACCTGATGGTAGCAGTGAGAACAGCCCATGGCTCGGGTGGCTGGAGTCTCTGATGATCCTCCGAGCTTTTTTCACACACCGCCTTGTATATATTTCCTGGAGGGAGGGAAGCTCACCTCCGATGATGTGTTTGGCAGTTCGCACCACCCTTTGCAGTGCTTTGCGGTTGTGGGCGGTACTATTGCCGTACCAGGCGGAGATACAGCCAGTCAGGATGCTCTCCACAGTGCAGGTGTAGAACCGTGTGAGGATGTGGCGGTTCATTCCAAACTTCCTCAGCCGTCTCAGGAAGAAGAGGCGCTGATGAGCCTTCTTCACAACGACTTCAGTGTGGACGGACCATGTGAGTTCCTCAGTGATGTGGACACCCAGGAACTTGAAGCTGCTGACTCTCTCCACTGGTGCTCCATTGATGGTGATGGGACTGTGTTCTCTGTCTTTTCTTCTGAAGTCCACCACAAGCTCCTTTGTCTTACTGACGTTGAGGGAGAGGTTGTGCTCCTGACACCAGTGTGTCAGAGTGTGCACCTCCTCTCTGTAGGCTGTTTCATCATTGTCAGTGATCAGACCTACCACCGTCGTGTCATCAGCAAACTTAATGATGGCATTGGAGCAATGTGTTGCCACACAGTCATGTGTGTACAGGGAATACAGTAGTGGGCTGAGAACACAGCCCTGCGGGGCTCCAGTGTTGAGGGTTAGTGATGAGGAGATGTTGCTGCCTATTCTAATCACCTGGCGTCTGCTTGACAGGAAGTCCAGGATCCAGCTGCACAGCGAGCTGTTTAAGCCCAGAGCCCGGAGTTTCTCATCTAGCTTGGAGGGCACTATGGTGTTGAATGCTGAGCTGTAGTCTACAAACAACATTCTCACATAAGTGTTCTTTTTTTCCAGGTGGGAGAGAGCAGTGTGTATTGTAGATGCAATGGCATCATCAGTGGAGCGGTTGTTGCGGTAAGCAAACTGCAGCGGGTCAAGATTGAGTGGCAAGACAGAGCAGATGTAATCTCTGATTAGTCTCTCAAAGCATTTGCTGATGATGGGGGTCAGAGCAACAGGACGCCAGTCATTTAAACAAGTTATTTTTGATTGTTTTGGAACAGGCACAATGGTGGATGTTTTAAGGCATGTGGGGACTACAGACAAAGAGAGGGAAAGGTTGAAAATGTCCGTAAAAACACCAGCCAGCTGGTTCGCGCACGCTCTGATGACGCGGCCTGGAATGCCGTCTGGACCCGCGGCTTTGCGGATATTCACCCGTCGGAAGGATTGGGTTACATCCGCTACAGAGACGGAGAGTGAACTAACTCCTGTAGCTTCGGCCGTGAGAGCTCTCTCCGCGAGGGCGGTGTTATTTCCCTCGAAACGAGCATAAAAAGTATTTAGCTCATCCGGTAGAGAGGCAGCGGTGTTCATGGCGGAGTTTTTATTCCCTTTAAAGTCCGTGATGATGTTAATTCCCTGCCACATGCTTCTAGAGTTGGTGGTGTTAAACTGTCCTTCAATCTTGCTCCTGTACTGGCGTTTTGCTGTTTTGATAGTTTTTTGGAGGGCATAACTGGCTTGTTTATGCTCCTCCGCGTTCCCGGAATTAAAAGCGGAGGTCCGCACATTAAGTGCCGCGCGAACATCGCTATTGATCCACGGCTTCTGATTCGGATAGATTCGTACAGTTCTGGTCGGAATCACTTCCTCTACGCACGTTCTGATGAAACACATTACGCTATCAGCGTAAAGCTCGATGTCGTCATCAGAGGCGGACCGGAACATCTCCCAGTCCGTGTGATCAAAACAGTCCTGTAGCGTAGAGTCTGATTGGTCCGACCAGCACTGGATCGTTCTGAGGGTGGGTGCTTCCTGTTTCAATTTCTGCCTGTAAGCGGGCAGAAGCAGAATGGAAGAGTGGTCCGATTTGCCAAATGGTGGGCGGGGGAGGGATTTGTAGCCATCCCGGAATGGAGAGTAGCAATGGTCCAAAACCCGGTCCCCTCGTGTGTTGAAACTAATGTGCTGGTGATATTTTGGTGCGACTGATTTTAAACTGGCTTTATTAAAGTCCCCGGTCACAATGAACGCGGCCTCAGGGTGCGCGGTTTCCTGCTCACTTATACTCCCATACAGTTCCTTGAGTGCCCGGTCTGTGTCGGCTTGTGGGGGAATGTACACAGCTGTGATAATGACTGCTGTGAATTCCCTCGGTAGCCAGAATGGTCGACACAGAAGCATAAGAAATTCCAGATCAGGAGAACAGAAAGACTTGATGGAATGTACGTTCCTCTGATCACACCAGGATTTGTTGATCATAAAACATACACCACCTCCTCTAGTTTTACCTGAGAGGTCTTTCACTCTGTCCGCTCGGAGCATGGAGAACCCCGCGGGTTCAATGGCTGAGTCTGGAATCTCCGCAGACATCCAAGTTTCTGTTAGGCAGATAATGCAGCAGTCCCTCGTCTCTCGTTGGAAAGAGATCCGCGCTTTCAGTTCGCAGAGCTTGTTATCCAGAGACTGAACATTTGCCAGTAGATTAGTGGGTAGCGGGGGTCGATTTGCGCGGCGTCTTACTCTGATGAGAACGCCGGCTCTGTTTCCCCTTTTCCTCCTGCGTTTCCGCGGCCGTGCTGCCCAGACAAAGGGCTCCGCTTGCGTGTTTGTAAACAGCGGGTCGGCATTGAGGAATGTGAAGTCCGGTTTTCGGTGTGAGATCGCTGAACCAATGTCCAAAAGTGTTTGTCTGTCGTAGACAATAAGGCAGACAACATCCAAGACAAAAAACATAAGAATTGTAAACAAAACAAACAAAACATTGCTATGTTGTGTCGGAGCTCGCAACGCAGCAGCCATACTCGGCGCCATCTTGAGTCCAATTTCATTCAAATTCACACTTGTCTTCTTATTTATAGGACTCCTATAACATACACTTTGTGTTCCTTTTATTTTAAGGACACATCATACATTCCAGTCCCTCTACTGGGCTCATATTTGTACTCAATCATACACTTCCATACGCAATTGCACTTCAGTCACACTTCACACACAGACACAAACACTCTCACAGACACAGAAACTTTCACACTTTTTACAAACACAAGGCCTTTATAACGCAACTATTCTATCACCCCTCTTAGGTGACCTGCAGGATTTGCTTCTCTTGCCTTGCTGGCTTTTTTATTTTTTATTTTTACATTTTATCTGCTCTTCATTTACTGTTATCCATCAAGGACCCCTTAACATTAAAAACAGATCATTGCAGGATTTGCCTACCTGGTCAAAAACCTGTCTCTCTTGCCTTCCTGGCTTTTTTATTTTTTTATTTTATCTGCTCTTCATTTACTATTATTCGTCAAGGCCCCCTTAACAGTAAAAACAGATCAATGCATGCAATTATTTCTTCTGGAATCAGAACCCTTTATTCTTTTTGTTCTTTGAATTTGGAGGAGCTTTTTGAATGTCCTTACCACCATGGGCAGATTCTGGCAAGCAACACAAACTAATTATATAAGCAAAAAATGCTTACCTTTTTAAGTGGCCACTGTTTGAGTTGCTTGTCCAGATAGCCCATTGTGGCTTCAACTCTGCTCCTTTCCAGTGCCCTACATTGGGCGCCAATTTGTTGTGGCTTCTGCCACCTCTGTGAAACATCACTCCTGAAGTCTTGGGGTTTTGATGCCAGAAGATAGACTTTATTATCAGAGATAGCAAAGCCGAGTTGCTCCCAGCACAACTGACTTTCTGTATTCAAACAGGCCTATATACACATATTCACCTAGGGCATGGCCAATACACCCCATACATTTTGTTCTGTGTCTTCAGTCTGTTTAGAGAACATTAAACTGAGAGAGGACCCTCTCCATCTGGAACCTCTTTACAGGGCCTTATCCTATATTTTCTCTAATGTCAAAACATGAGACTCAAGTTTACCATATATGAGTACCATATGTGATCACACATTCCATTTTCAGGGGCCTCCTTCCCACAGGCCTCTACACACACATACACACACACACACACTCACAGTAAAATCCATGCTTGACCATCAGAAAGAATAAAATGGCTATATTTACATTGATTATGCTTGATGAATTTATATTTAATTGATCAAAACATTCCACAGTAAACAGGAACGCTTTCTCACAATAAGCCTCGTTCTTGCATGTAACACAACTTCACAGAAGAAGGGAAGGAGAACACAGGGAAGCGGTTTTTCCAGGCTCAGGTAAGAATTTTAATCGGCCACTTCAATGCTTCACAACTTTACAAACTCATCAGCTTCATAGGCATGTAGACTTTTAAACACATTAGCTTCACAAAACACAACAGTTTAAACGCAACAGCTTCAGGAGCACCGTGGCCTTCCTTGTGCCAGACTCTCTCTCTCTCTCTCTGCTGGTGGCGTGGCTACTTATATGCCGCTCTCCCCATGCTCACTGGAATTAGAGACAGTTGTTACACATAATCTAGCTCAGGTGCAAGCGCCCTTACCACTTTGTCTCTCTCTGGACGGACGTTTGACCGTGCCCCCGCTGCCACATTGCAATACGCCACTTTCTGGTGTCCATGTAAATGCAGTGATTGTGGGTGAATATGGGGGGGAAAAGAGTTTTGGGGCACTTTGCTGTGAAAACAATAGAACAGTTTGCAAATCTGCAAAACAGTTTGGATGTTTTATTCAAACTGTTGAGAATGAAGTATAAAATATACAGTACATTTATACTCTTTCAAAAGTAAAAAAAAAAAATTGCATACAGGCACAAACAATGATAGTAAACTGTCCAAAACACCAAACATTAAATACACACAGTTTTTCAAAAGTATAGCCACAGTACTGAAGTATAATACATGTTAACATGACTCAAGTGTGATAAAATTACTAACGTTGTCTGTGTAGTTTCAAATTCAGTATTTCAAATCCATTGTAATGGCGACGTAAACGCCAGCATTATCCCACCGCAAACTTTTTAAAGTATACAAAAAGAGGTCTGGCATGAATTTGAGTTTTCGGTTTTCATTACTGTCTTCTGTTTTTGAACAAACCATCATGTTATCCTGTTTACACCACCGTGTTATCCGTGTTATCCTGTCAGATACAAAGAGAGAAAGTGACTGAATTAAATCAGCGCTCTGTCCAAACAACAATTCTCCCCTTATAACAGCTGCTTTATGTCTGTTGTCTGTTCTGCTGTTGAGTTTGCTCCATTCCTATGGTCCATAACGGTGCTTCTGCTCTGGTGTCTGTTCTGCTCTGATGTCTGAGTGTGCTTAGAGTCCCTTCACCCTGGTCTGCATGTATTTTGAATTTTCCATGACTGCTTTTTTTAAAAAATATATTCTCTGCTATAATGGAAGCTCACCACGGAGCCCCTCTTATATCTGTTCTGCTGTTGGCGAGCTCTCTCCGGCCAGGCACCTCTTTCATGTCTGTGTGTATTTTGAATTTTCCACTGTAATGGAAGCTTACCACGGAGCCCCTTTCATCTGTTCCGCTGTTGACGATGAGCTTGCGCTGACCAAGCACCTCTGTCATGTCTGCATGTTTTTTTTTTATTCTCCGCTGTAATGGAAGCTCACCATAAAGCCCCTGTCATATCTGTTCTGCTGTTGGTGAGCTTGCACCGGCCAGCACCTCTTTCATGTCCACATGTATTTTACATTTTCCACTGTAATGGAAGCTCACAATGGAGCCCCTCCCATATCTGTTCCACTGTTGGTGAGCTTGCACCGACCAGCACCTCTTTCATGTCTGCGTGTATTTTATATTTTCCGCTGTAATGGAAGCTCACCATGGAGCCCCTCTCATATCTGTTCCGTTGTTGGTGAGCTTGCACCGGCCAGCACCTCTTTCATGTCCGCATGTATTTTGAATTTTCTGCTGTAATGTGAGCTAATCCATGACACAGTGCTATGATTGGATGAAAGCATTCCTACTCATGAATAATGTGGAGAAATGCTCCGAATCTGGTGACGTACATGTGTGTTGTCCTACCAATAACAACTCAGAGTTTACTTTCGTTTTTAAACCAGAAGTACAAAATGGCTTAATAAAATGAAAAATTAACAACTTTCACCCTATTAATAAACATAATAAGTAAATGTGTTCTGGGGTTTCATGACTCTTTAAAGGTTTGTGCTGTAAGTTATTGTTTAATACAGGTAAACAATTAAGGGAACATTTTGAGAATGTATTAAGAAACTGTGCATGGCTTGTATGAGAATAACCAGTAAGTACCCTAATAACCTGTTAATGTTGTACACAAAACTTACTAAAATTGGTATTTTAATTTCTTTCAGTCTTACTGACTGTAATCTCACTGGTCAGCACTGTGAAATTGTGGCTTCAGCTCTACAATTACCAAATTCCCACTTAAGAGAGCTGGACCTGAGTAACAATGACTTGCAGGATTCAGGAGGGAAGATGCTCTCTGATGGACTGAAGAGTACCCTGGAGATACTGAGGTTTTTATGTAAACACAGTTAAAATTGACTTAGTAGATTCAGAATTCCACATTTGCCCTCTGCTTTGGTCCTGACATTCAGGGATCTTAGGAAGTTAAAAAAAACTAAACACTTCTGTGGGCAAATATGTTTAATATGAATGGCATAATGTAATCACAGGAAGGAAATGTACTGAAAGAATGATACATTAGTTTAATACAGAAAAAGTGCACATTCTTTGATCAGTAAAGAGCAACACTGATTTCTCAGGTGTTTGAGAATGGAGGGCTTTACAGATGATCTCATTTTCACTGTTGCTGTGTGTGTTTGTTGATTATCTGGCTGTATGGTGACAAAGGAAGGCTGTTGTTAAGTGGCTTCAGCTCTGTGTTCAAACACCTCACACCTGATAGAGCTGGATCTGAGCTACAATCACCCAGGAGAATCAGGAGTCAAGCTCCTCGCTGAGAGACTCAATGATCCAAAATGCAAACTTGCCAAACTCAAGTCTGTTATTCTAAAATTGGCATGGTACATTTGTGGATGTGCATATGTGAAATGGTTAAACCAATTTTCCAGACAAATTTGAAAAGGAATTGCAAATTGTATTTGTTATTGTGCTTACTATTTGTGGACAAATTTAAGTAATTATTCACTCTCAGATCATTGATTAAATAATTGGACTTTGCTTTCCATTTGAAATTTGTACATTTATGTACAAGAAAATGCAGATATGCAATTGCATCAGAGGTATGTCTCAATTTGTGTCAATAGTAAACACTATTTTAAATACATTTTACAATACCTTAAGAATTTAGTCTGTAATATGCTTTGAGAGTCACCTACTCACCCCTAAATGGCAATCATTGAGATCTTACCAAATTGCAAAAAAGAAAAACAAATGTGATTTAACAAATTTGCCATATTAGTCACTGTGATTCATTTGTTGTAGTGGTAAAAAATGTGCATTAAAGGATTTGGAGAATTTCAACTTCTTTGATCATAGAATTAGGAAGTTTTGAGGATTTATGTTACAAAGTTACAATCCCTTGTGTTTTTTTTTCTTTCTTTCTGTTAGTGTGGACCATAATGAATTCTTCAGAATCAAACCAGAACTACAAAAATGTAAGTATTTTTTTTTTTTGTTTGTTTTCTTTCCTTTATATAAACACATGATTTGCCACAGAAGTTCTAATCTCTCTTCTTGTGTCTAGATGCCTTTAATCTTACACTGGATCCAAACACAGCACACCCCAGCCTTTTGATGTCTGAGGAGAACAGAAAGGTGACACATGTGAAAGAGACGCAGCCATATCCTGATCATGGAGAGAGATTTGAGCACTATGAGCAGGTTCTGTTTAAAGAGAGTCTGTCTGGACGCTTTTATTTGGAGGCTGAATTGAGTGGCAAGGGTCATGTGGCAGTGGCATACAAACAAATTGGTAGAAAACAAGGGATTGATTGTCGTGTTGGACTCAATGAACAGTCTTGGAGTCTTTACTGGATTCACAATGGTATAATTTGTAATGTCTGGCACAACAATAAAAACATAGACATACCTTCTCCTCCACCTCCCTTTAACAGAGTTGGCATGTATCTGGACTGGCTGGCTGGCACTCCTATAGTGTCTCTGACACTTACACACTCACACACTTACACACATTCAACACCACATTCACTGAACCCCTTTATGCTGGATTTATGCTTTATGCTGATTCTGCAGTGACTCTGTGTCCAATTAAAATAGCCTCAGGTGAGGAACTGAATTTGATTCACTGAAAAATAACTATCACAGACACAAAAGTGCAAAGTTTTTTATATTATAATGTGTTCAGAAAACTTGGCAAAGAGCACTGTCTGCTGAACCATTCAACAAGTGTGTTTAAGAATTTGTTTTCCAGCTATTAACTAATGTGAGATTTTATGTCATTGTGCAAATGCATCACACATAGAATTAAAATATATATTAAATATAGAATTAAAACACAACAAACATGTACAAAGCCATAGACAGATCTACAGACAAATGAAACTTTAGTAGTTTTAACTTAAATGTGTTAAGGTTTTGGCACTGTTATTATGAATTAGTTGTAAATGAAGATGATGATCCGAATATAAAATGTATCTGCTATGTACATATTTAAATAGATATTCCTTTACAGTTTTATATAATATTTTAACATTTGAGTTCAAATATCATATGTGGTTGTGTTATTGTCAATAAAAAGGAAAAATCCTAGAAGCTATCTGTAAGACTGCAGTTCTGGCCATGCTTAAAATGTGAGACTCACTCAACTGGTGGAAATGAAAAGAGTACTTTTTATGAGATCCACTAATCCAAGGTTTTCCTGAGCAACCACTGGGTGGCACCATGATGATTCTGATTGCTGATATGCGAGTGAAAACACTAGACACCGGAAAACAAAAACAGGCTTTCGGTATGAGTCGTTGAACACTTGCGTGTTCAGAAAAAATTATATTGTAAAACTTCCATATTTTAGTTTTTTCATTACCATTTATGAGTTTTCTCAAGCCATAAAATAGCTTTCTGTGAGGAACAGATGGTTTCCAGTTGTTCCAGAGTTGCCAAGTCTGCTTATAATACGTGACTTCTTTTTTTAAGTTGCTTGAAAAATATCACAGGTCACGGGTTGCGTTTGTTTGGGCTTGTTTTTAAAAATATGGTTGCTTGTTAGGAAAATCTGACAAATGACTTTTTACATTTATGGCCGCTGTTTTTTCCAATGCATTGATTGACAATGTCTGCTCACAGCCTCACAATAATATCAGTGCTGTAGTGTAATTCGCCCTCCCACAAATCCCCACGTGGACCTATCCCGCCCCCTCCTCCCCCTCATCGGAGAAAAATCACATTGTATCCAAGCAGCATGCATAAACTGCCGCCAGTATCCTCTATACTCTAGCTTCTCCAAGACTCTCAGCCCTGTCACTATACAAGAACTATATTACTGTGGTTTTCTGCATATTTCATTTAATTCTGGAATGAATATGAATTCAATATTATATCATGAGGAGTGCCAGCGGAGTGCCAGCGGCTTGCAGTATCCCTTCAAGATCTATAAAAAAGCCCTGATCATCAGCATTAGGTGCGTAAATATTAGTCAAAGTCAAACTTTGCCCCTGCATTTATGCTAAAACAATAATGACTCTTCCTAATTTATCTTTAATCTGTTTGAGACATTTGAATTGTAGATGCTTACTTATCAATGTAATGGCTCCCCAGCTCTTACTTGAGCCAGAACTATAAAAAAATGCCAACCCCATATCTTTCCAAATTTTTAAGCTTCCTGCGGGGAAAGGTGCATTTCTTGAAGAAACACTATATCATATTTCTTACGTTTAAGAAGAGAAAGAACTTTCCTTCTTTTTATAGAGTGCCCCAACCCATTCACATTCCATGTGGAGAGAGACAATCCACTCATACAAACATCTGACATGTAAAAAAATTAGATTGTGTGTCTAAAACAGGATTATAAAGACCACATTCCAACTTTAGTGCAACAGTCAAACCCCGAACATTCCCCAGAACCAAACAAACAGAAAAAAGAAAAACGTGCGCATTGACCCCGCGCATGAAAGCACCAACTGGCGTCCATCCCTCCAAACTCAAACAGTCCATGTACGCCTACGAGAGCCGTCTGATTGCTCAAGTCTGGTGTTTATATACAAATTTTGTGAGACAGAATTACACAGCAAAAGATAATCTATAAAACAAACTCCAGCCAATAGGAAGAATAAACACAAAGAGCATGTAGCTTCATCCATAAAACTGTCCAAAAGGTGTATTATTCTACAAAATAAACTCCAGCCGCTAGGCGGAACCAGCACAAAAAGAGTGTACAGAATCTTCAAACAGTCAAGCGAATGTTCAGTGAGCCGGTCCATTCGGCTGCAACGTGAGTACCACAAAGTGACTTACTCACTCCATTGACTTTATGAAGGACATCACTTGCTGTGAATGTTTTACGGCCATCCTTAACATCTATTCTCAATTTGGCCAGAAACATCAGTGCAAAAGCGACCTTCCGTTAATGTAAGAATTTCTTGTATTCCTTGAATTGATCACGTTTCTCTCTTGTCGAGTTCGCAAAGTTTTCCATGTCCTCCAACTTCTCCCAGACACACTCCAAATCCACCTTGGTCGCTAGTGGATTAGCAGATAATTCCCTCTCTGATGACTCCAGATAATCGATCCGTTCCTTGACATCCCCCACTCTTGTGACCACATCAGTAAATTTCACCTCCATGACAGTGATCGATCAACGTATCACAGCAAGATCCTCTAAGTCAGTAACGACCTTCGTCAGCATTGCTGACATGTTCAATATCTCTCGCTGCATTTCCCGCACTTCCCCTACCAAATCAACTCCCTGGCTCAGGGCCTGCTCGGGAGCATCAGCTTGAGAATGTGAGTGTCTTCTTTGACATATTGTCCTCCTAGAACAGTTATGGGACAGAGTGTATCGAATCTCACTGGTTTATGCCATAAAAAGTATTAAAATTAGCAAAGTGTGCAGAGCTCGCCATTCACACGTCCGATCCTCGCATGGCTTCACGTCAGACCAGCTAATCAATTAATTCTTAAAACTTTTAACAAGTGAAAATTGAACTTTTCAACATGTCATTGCATTTTGTTTTTCAAACTTTTATTCAACAGCAGTCTTGCTTGTGATATATTGCTTAATTAGGGGTCCAAGCACCAAAGGTGGACCCCCCCCCCCCCACTACTCAGGCGTACAGACACACATCCTTCAGACACTAGCTGGTGCTATTGCAAACAAAATAAACAAAAATCACATTTTGGGCCATAAATATTGAACTGTAAGGGCTAGAAACAAAATTATGTTTTCCTCTGATTCCTTGCATCATGAGTACCTCTGACAGAATTTTGCTTCGCCCCTTGGTTTTCCCTGCTATTTTGGATTGTTTGAAAAAAATTCAAAACGAACTTGTCCTAGGCCGTTTGCCCGATCGGAACCAAACAAGTGCAGAATAATTCAGCAGAGTCCCAGTATGAAAAGCTATCAAAGGAATTTTGAAATTCTGATTTATTGTCAAACGGTACGCCAAAACGTTCATAGTGGGCGTGTCCATTTTACTAAAACGGTTATAACTTTTCAAAGGATTGAGGTATTATCACCAAATTTGGTAAACATATGTATGGACTCATGCTAAGATCACACAAAAATATTGCACACCTTTGCCTCTTGGTGGCGCTATAATAATTAAAAAAATAACAATGGGTCTAACTATGGAACCGTTGGTCTGATCGACTCAAAATTTTGCATTCACTGTCTTTGTCCAAGGTGCCGTCAAGGTCTATGAGGACAGTCGCATATCTTTAAAAACATGGCCGCCATTGACCAATCAGCAGCTTTTATATAGGGTTAAATATGGCCGATTGGAACTAAACTTGGTATGCCTATTTGTCTCTTGGCCCAAGAGGTCTGTGCAAAATTTTACAAAAATTAAAAATGAATTAAATTAAAAATAAATTGTTGTATATACCGCTGTATTTAAAAAAGAAACACATTATTCAGACCATGCTGTAAACCTCCTCATTCTAAACAACTTTGCCTTAAGCACCATTGGTTTGAAACAAAAAAAAAGTTCAATAAATACTTGAGATTATTTTAAAAGATTACTTTTTCAAACTAGTTGTAGGCTGTTCGCCCGATTGGAACCAAACCAGTGCAGAAACATTCTCTGGAGTCCCAAAATGAAAAGTTATCAAAGGAATTGTAAAATTGTAATTTATCGTCAAACAGTATGCCAAAACGTTCATAATGGGTGTGGCCACTTTTGAACAAATTGAGATATTGATAAAGATAATGATATAAACTGCTTGTCCAGTCACTTGTCATAACTAGACTGGACTACTGTAACGCTCTCATTGCAGGCCTCCCTGCATGTGCAATTAGACCCCTCCAAATGATCCAGAATGCAGCAGCACGTCTGGTCTTTAATGAACCAAAGAGAGCACGTTATACCACTCCTTGTCTCTCTCCACTGGCTGCCGGTTGATGCACGTATCAAATTCAAGGCTCTGATGCTGGCATACAGAACAGTCACTGGGTCTGCTCCAGCATACCTAAAATCATTTATGCAGAGCTACGTGCCCACTAGAAACCTGCGGTCGGCTAAGGAACATCGCCTTGTTGTACCAACACAAAGAGGCACAAAAAATTTGGTGGAACGACCTTCCCATCTCCATCCATGAAGCTGACTCACTCTCTGTCTTCAAAAAATTACTAAAAACACATCTTTTCCATGAGCACTTAACCAGTCATTAAAAATAAATAAATAAATTAAATCCTGTTGCACTTTATTCTGTTTTGAATACTATTATACAGCACTTTTCATACCACTGTCTCCTAAGATGATTCGCTTATGTTTTCCTCTTTTGTAAGTCGCTTTGGATAAAAGTGTCTGCCAAATGAATAAATGCAAATGTAAATGTAGATATTATCACCAAATTTGATACACTTATGTATGAGGTCATACTGAGGACACACACAAATATTGTACACCTCTGCCTTTTGGTGGCGCTATAATGGTTCAAAACAAAATGGCTCTAACTATGGAACCGTTGGTCCATCGACTTAAAATTTTGCATGCAGTTTATTTGTCCAAAGTATCATCAAGGTCTATGAGGACATGGCTGCCATCGACCAATCAGCTTCCAGCAGCTTTTAGCAATTTGTATAATTTGGCATCCACTGGATCATTTCTGTCAATTCTGATTATTTTGGTTATTTCTTCACATGTGCTTGGACCCCGATGATTGCCGCTTGCAGCTATATTTATTATTATTACAGTGAATATTACATTTTACTATACAGTTATACATTTCAAACAGTACACGACACAGCCCAGAGTAATCACTGAAGACTTTTAATTCATGTCTGAAATCTCTTTACACTGTCCTTTGAGTCTGACAAATGAAATGTAGGACACAGTTTGGAGTTTTTGTGTTTTAGGTTACTGGTGTTTGTGTATGTGGTGATTTTGAAATGTTATGTTTTAAATTTTAGTACTGTGAAGCATTTTGGTCAACTCTGTTGTTTTAAATGCTATATAAATAAAGCTGAGATTAAAGAGCAAATGCTGTGATTTAACTATATAAATATATTGTTTACATGTGCTGCATGGTTCACAGTAGATAAGTGCTGCTCTGTCATGTCATCCAACATGAATGATTCTCAATGTCTGTGGAGTTTTCAGTGTTTGAGCAGTCAGTTATTTAAAGTACGCAGCTCATCCACAATAAGATTGCAGCCTTCAGCGGTTTAAAAAATCACACTAAGACATGTCACAATTTTAATTTGATTAATTGTCCATTTCAGTGTACAAGAAGTAACAGAGAAAGCATTCAAAATAAGCCTGTGAACATTTTAAAGTTGTGTGTCAGTCGTACTGCGCTCTGGTACCAGATAGAGGCTCAGTACTACCGGTACTGCAGAAACACTGGTATCGTTACATCTTTTTTATTTTAGTGTTGACTTGGTACCAAAGTACCGGTACTTTTGACAACACTACCACACAGCCTCAAGGCTGACATACCAATCTGAGAGTCAGCACAGCCAAGCACAGTGGTCATTCCATTGCGTAACTTTCCGGCAAAGATGAAAATGAATATTCTGTTCAGTCATTTCTGTGCGGCTTGGTCAGAAGATAATCTGAGAATTTCTGCAGTCCAGAAATGTACACACTGCACCACTAAGTTGGCATGTTTTACAATTGGCAATGAGACATGCCAAGGATAGAATCAGCACACAAGTGTAGATTACACTGTGTAACAAATTTTTTTTTTTTTTTTTTTGGTTCCTGGGTAGTCAGTGTTATTTCCTAATTGCTTATGCCTCAAAAGTATAGAAAATGGCTATTATTCCCCACAAACTTTACTTTTGTGACCAGGACAATGATATTTTGAAATTTACCTATTTTAAATGAGAAAACGTGCAAATATGTGTCTTTTCGTTCACATAAAGTCAGAAAAACAACATATGAATCCAAATTAACATGTATTTATACTAAAGTAATACAAAAATGACTAGAAAAGATTTAGAAGTGAATAGTTTTTTGAGATTTACGATTATACTGTAAATCACTTTCATGAATCAACCCCAAATGTAGTCTCCCATCATGTTCTCATTATACTGTCCTTGTTAGCGGCATTCAAAGTCCAGTATATCTTGATGGAAGCTGTCGCCTTGCACGCTCCCAGGTTCTCCTTGAATTTATTATGATGAGCATCAAGGATATGGACTTTTAGGGAATTCAGAGGTGGAGCTGAGGAGAGAAACCCATACTACCCCAAACAAAAAGACATCAATGACTTGATTAGAGATCTTGGTCTCACCAAGTCCATTGCTGAGCTTTTGACGTCTAGGCTCAAGCAGTGGAACTTGTTGGATGAAAGTGTGCAAGTCGCAGATCAGAGGAAGCATCACCAACCTTTTTCCAGCTTCTTCACCCATCAAGATGGGCTCTGCTTCTGCCACAATGTGACAAGTCTATTCGAGGCAATTGGAATCGCCTGTAACCAGAATGAGTGGCGCCTCTTCATTGACAGCTCATCCAGGAGCCTCAAAGCCGTGCTGCTCCATAATGGTAATAAGTACCTGTCTCTTCCCCTGGCTCACTCAGTGCACCTCAGAGAGGATTACAACAGCATCAAGACCTTGCTGGACACCTTGAAGTATGATGAGTATGGCTGGGAGGTCATAGGAGACTTCAAAATGGTGGCATTCATGATGGGTCTCCAAGGCAGTTTTACCAAGTTTCCCTGCTATCTTTGCCTTTGGGACAGCAGGGACACCAAGGCGCACTACCACAGGCGGGACTGACCACAGCGGACGAGTTCTCTGTGGGGAGGAACAACATCAAGTGGGAGCCACTGGTGGACCCCCGGAAGGTGCTGATGCCACCACTGCACATCAAATTTTGCCTTATGAAACAATTTGTCAGAGCACTAGATAAGGAGTCAGCAGCCTTCAAGTACCTTCAAGACTTCTTCCCTAAGCCGTCTGAGGCAAAGGTCAAAGGCGGTGTCTTTGTCTGACCACAGATAAAGAAGATCCTGGAGTGCAATGAATTCCCCAAGAAGCTCACTAGTAAGGAGAAAGCGGCTTGGAACAGCTTTGTCGCAGTAGTTCGGGGCTTCCTGGGCAATCACAAGGCCGAAAACTATGTGGAGCTGGTTGAGACACAATGGGCTGTAGGATGTCCCCAAAGTCCATATCCTTGATGCTCATCTTGATAAATTCAAGGAGAACATGGGAGCGTACTCAGAGGAGCAAGGCAAGTGCTTCCATCAGGATATAATGGACTTTGAACGCCGCTAACAAGGACAGTATAACGAGAACATGATGGGAGATTACATTTGGGGGCTGATTCGTGAAAGTGATTTACAGTATAATCGTAAATCTCGAAAAACTACTCATTTCTAAATCTTTTGTAGTCATTTTTGTATTACTTTAGTATAAATACATGTTAATTTGAATTCATATGTTGTTTTTTTCTGACTTTATGTGAATGAAAAGACACAAATTTTCTCATTGGAAATAGGTACATTTCAAAATATCACTGTCCTGGACACAAAAGCAAAGTTTGTGGGGAATAATAGCCATTTTCTATAATTTTGAGGCATAAGCAATTAGGAAATAACACTTACTACCCAGGAACCAAAATTGTGTTACATAGTGTTATCTATTGAACTATAGATGGCGCTGTCAACAACTGCTCAGGTACCCTCAAGAATAACAATTTTCCATCCAGGGGCCAGACGTGGAGATTCCAGAGGTCTGGTCACGGGTGCCAGATGGTGCCCCGTCCCTGAGAAAGAAGGTCCTTCCCCAGGGGAATTCACCAGGGGGGGCTGTCACGAAAAGCGTGAGATCCAAGAACCACATCTGGGTGGGCCAGTAGGGTGCTACTAGGATGATCTGCTCCTCGTCCTCCCATAACAGTATTCTTTTTAATCTGACAAAGAATTCAAAAGATTCACAACTTTATAAAATACAAAATAGTGGAGAGACATTATGGCTGATATTTAAATAAAATTCTCATGACCCAAGGAATCCATAGACTTCATGATATCAGGACAAACAGTTAACATTTTTCACATTTCCTGACCCATAAGTGGTGCTGTCACCAAACTTTGCACGTACCCTCAGCCTCACATTCTTTTTGTTGTTAACATTGTTTTAGAGTAACTTTAGCATGAGTTACAAATTAAAAAGTAATATTTATGTGCAGCACAGGCTGGAGATTATTTTTAGAAATTTCCTCTGGAAATCAGGAAAGTTTGTAGGAGTTGTTGTGAAAAAACGCTAAACAGCACAATCTAAGATGGTGGCCCCTGTAACGGGTGGATTTTTAATGTAAATTGTCTGTTACAGTTTTCAAATAATTTTGTTTCTAGACCTAAAGGTTAAAAAAACAAACAGTGCACACACACACACACACACAAAGCAAATTTTTGAACTGTGGTGGTGCTACAGATTTTGTCCAAATAGTATAATTTATAGACATTTTTCCATTGTCTTTACATGGCTGTTCCTCTCAAGCCTCTCATAACCTAAAAAAAAGAGCAAAAAAAAAAAAAAAAAAAAAAGAAGAAAAAAAAAAGAATGAGAGGTGTATTCATAAAAAAATGTTTTGGGATTGTTCCTACAATATAATGACATTAAAACTCCCCAGAACACACTGTGGTATTTAATTTCACAAAGGCTAGGTTAAAAGGAATAAAGACTATTTGTAATGTTAGACAATGTTGTGGGCCAAAAAGTCAAATTGTAAATAACTGAAATCATTTTAATGTGTTGCACTAGTGTAATTTTCTCATGTTCCCACCTAGAGCTGCACATCAAACATCTTTGACAAAAATAAATGCTAAATCATCAGGTTTCTAAAAAATCAATACTTCTGTATGACTTTCTTTTGTAATGAATGTTGCTATATATTATTTCCATGCCAGTTAATAGTACTTCACTTTAAAGCTTAAAAAACCCCAACAATATAATAAAAGTTGTCCATGAGAATCATGCATCATATTCCAATTCTTCTGAAGGTAATCAATATGTTTTAGTGAGAAACAACCCAAATTTAAGTGAAGAAGGACATCCTTTAATTCCTCCTTTTGTGTTCCAATTGGAGGCAAAAATTTATATAGGTTTGCAACAACTTGAAATAATTCATGACATATTTTTGGATTCATTATTCCTAACAATAGCTATAAGCTATATACACACATCGCATGCTGAGTGTGTGAAATATGATCATGTTAGAAACAGCAGTCAACAGCTCAACTTGCTCTGAGTCTCACCAGAGTATGCGATGATAATCTGCGCCACTAGAGAGAGATGTTCACCTCAAGAATGACATCAGTTTACACTGACTGGATTTGACTGGATTAATGTTTTGCATTTTATACCTGTAAACTGAAGGTGTATTGGTGGGGGTGTGTTTACAGATAATTTTCTTCTCGGTTATATAGATTTGTAGTTTTAATAAATGTAAGATTAGAGGGTGGCAGAGAGATTCTTCTTCTTTTTTTTTTTCTTTTTGTGGGTGGAGTTGTAAAAAAATTTGAAACCAAAATGAAGGTAATAAGATACGCAATTCCGAGGCTTTCAACCTTAATGATGATAATCTACATGTCAATATATTTTCAGGTAGGTTCTGAAATTTAACTTATAATGTGGTCATATAAAAATGAGTGCCATAGTGTTTCAATATCTACAGGGGGTTAAAAAAAAAAAAAGAAAAAAGTTGTTTCTGAAAGTTTAATGTGAAAACTATCATGGTTAACCTAATGATCGAAACTTTGTTGATTAAAGTGTTCTAAGTTTGTTCTTCACCCATCTGAATGGTGAAATTTAGATTTTTGTTTCCATGTATAAAAATCAATGGACATACAGACATAGTAAATAATCATTTTATATCATGATGTTTGTAGATGTTGTGATTTCCTGTAAACAGAATGACTAAATGTAAACTGACTGGTTATATGAGTCTTTCTGAAGTGATGCAGGATCTCCAACTCAACAAACTTTTTGTGGGCTGCAAAAGCACCATCTGGAATTGACTTTAAAGGCTGTAAGTTAAGACCAGGTATACAATTCTTCTTGCAACTTTATTTCATTATTTATGTATTTTTTTTTAGGGTCAAGCAAAGTTCTCCATGATTATTGGAGATGAAATCTGACCCCAGTATTTACTGCAAATCGTCATGGTTACTTTCGTAACCTCTGTTCCCTGATGGAGGGAACAAGACATTGTGTCGATATAGTGACACTAGGGGTCACTCTTGGGAGCCCCAAACACCTCAGATTTTTTTAAAAAAGGCCAATGGGAATTGGCGAGTGGAATTTACATGCCACTCCCCCGGACATATGGGTATAAAAGGAGCTTGTATGCAACCACTCATTCAGGTTTTGTGCTGAGGAGCCGAGACCAGGTCCCGGCCATTTCAGCGGGGAGTTCAGCGTTATGGCAAGAGGGACACAATGTCTCGTTCCCTCCATCAGGGAACGTAGGTTACGAAAATAACCATGATGTTCCCTATCTGTCACTCACTCGACGTTGTGTCGATGTAGTGACACTAGGGGTCCCTATACAAAATGACACAACTAGCTGAACTGTGTTACGTGAACTAACCGAGACAGGCAGAACGCTGTGTGCCTCGTAGCCAGCACACCAGGCCATTACGTATCCTCGTGCTGGGGAATGGGAGGTCCATGGGGGATACCCCATTAATGTCCCTAAATTGCCCCCAGTGCTAACCGACATGGCCTCAAACCCGTAGGTAGAAGGACCGGTGCGGTGAGCTTCTGGGGTGGTTTGCTTTTTTATGAAAGCAAGCCGCAACCCTTTGCCATGCTCATGTTCTCGCAATGAGGACATGACTCGTCCACGAACGATGTCTCCACAGGGGCATTGCCCAGACACGTAAGACAGCGATCATGGCCATCAGAAGCGGAGAGATAACGACCGCAACCAGGAATAACACACAAAAAGACGTTCCGTGTGCGTGCCGCTCTTTTTGTGAATGAAAATATACTCTTTAAGAATATACTCTCTTTTTTCGCTCTGCCGAAGTGCCCAGGGGCGTTCTCTGCACTCCACAGGTGCAGAGGGGGAGAAGCCGCTGAAATGCACAGTAAATCCAGCAGTTTTGAGGTGCGTCTTTGGAGGGAATTGAATTCAGTGCACTGAATACAACCGCTCGGCTCCGAAGAGAAAATCTGAATGAGTGGTTGCATACCAGCTCCTTTTATACTCGTATGTCCGGGGGAGTGGCATGCAAATTCCACTCGCCAATACCCATTGGACTTTTTTCAAAAAAGCAGAGGTGTTTTGGGCTCCCAAGAGTGACCCCTAGTGTCACTACATTGACACAACATCGAGTGAGTGACAGAAAGGGAACTGTTGTTATTGTTCATTTATACAGTAGATGATTTCCTCTGCTGTTTCAATTAGTCAGTTTAGAGTAAAATCCCTTGCAATTTAATCAGGCAATCTGTCTGTACAGTATATCTAGCATTTGGTGTTTCCACCAAATTTAGGTCTGAAATCAGGCTCTAAGTCTGAAGAAAGAAATACTGCCTCTAAAATGAGTCTCAATGAAGAGAGAGAGGAGAAGAACTCTACTACTATAATTAATTTCTGCAAGGAAAAAGGAAAGTCTGGAGCTTATGAGCACCATATGCAAAGAGCATCATCTCCAGGATCAAGTTGTGTGTCTATGAAGAGTGATGACTCTATGAAGTGTCCCCTTGCGTTTAGTGATGGAGCAGTGACGTTTGACCCCAGGTAAGATATTAGCCATTTATGCATTTCAAAGCTTTTAATGAAAACCACTTTCAGTGCACTAAAGCTAAAAAGACACTAGCCATATTGATATTTATGAAGAACAAAAAAATCTGTGATATCGATAATAAACTTTTGAGTAACTTTCTATAGTTATCCTATGATTATTTAGCTAGCCAGTGTAGCATCCGCCAAAATGCAGGTATTCACTGTGGCGGGCGATCTGTGAAAAGATCTCGAAGTGACATGAAATGCCTTTAGACACACAGATGTGCACATGAAAAAACAAACCTGATTATATTTTGGAGATCAGGCAAAAAAAAAAAAAAAAAAAAAAAAAAAAAACAAGCAGATGGTCGCATGTCTGATTCGCTTTATATTCAGAAATTCGTCATGGTGCTCTGCTGTTCAAGTCCCAAAGGGGGGATAATGTGGAATATTTTTTATCAAGTTGAATATAAATGAATCAAGTATGATCAATGTAAATATAGCCATTTTATTCTACAATTATTTCTGATGGGTCAGGCATGTATTTTACTGTGTGTGTCGATGTAGAGGCCTGTGAAGGAATGAAATGTGCTCACATGTATTAAACTGCTCTCATGACTGCTGAGAAAATATATGGTGAGGTTCCTCCACAGGTGTCTCCTGTCCACTTCTTAAAATAAACAGACTGGAGTCAAAGAATAGGGTGATGGATAATGGTGACATGTATGGAATGTATTAGCCACAACTTGGTAGATCATATATAAGCGGGAAGGAACCGAGTTGCTGGAGTTGCGCTGGGATCAACTCTGCTTTTTTATCTCTGATAATAAAGTCTATCTTCTGGCATCAAAACCCCAAGACTTTGAGAGTGATTTTTCACAGAGATGGCAGAAGCCACAACACCAGCAGGGTGGGCAACAGAACCAGGGGGTGGTGACCAGACACACCCCCAGGATCACGCCGGGCCAAAACGGCAAAATTCTCGCTAGCCGAAAGGAAAGGTACAGTTTGAGCGGAAACCCAAACAAGAAGGTGAGTGGGAAGACAAGGTTTCAAACCCCCCAGAGGACAAGGTTTGAGATAGGAAATGGCGGGTATAATCAGGAGATGCCTGATGGAGGCAGTAACGCAGCTTGATGTGCTCCGTCATTCACCAGGGCCGCCAAACTCCTCAAAGGAACAAGGCGCTGACCCCCCATCAGCATGACTCGACTATGTAACCCCTCCCGTTAACACCAAAGTTTACTTTGTAGGTTGGGAAAGGGGAACAGGTGAGGCCAAGTTGCTCCCCAAAACAGTCACTCCTAACACACCCTCCTTTTCTGATCTTCTTGGGTGATCTGGGCAATAAGGGCAATGCTCAACACATATACACATCAGTAGTGGTAGGGGGATGCATCAGCTCCCACGCACGACTCGACACTGGTTCCGAAATAAGTCTGATGGGTTCCAACACCTTCGCAGAGGTGGTTAGAGCTCTCCCTCGGCAAATGTTACATATCGAGACCTGCAATGTAAGCATCACAAGCTACATGCAAGATAGGTCGTCTATCAAAAAACGGGCATAGATCGACATTACCTTTCAAGGGATGATGCTGGTACACCCCATTTACATATGTCCCATTAATATGGAACCACTGTTAATTTGCCAGGACCTACTGGACCGACTGGCTCCGCTCATTGACTGCCATCACACATGTGGGCTCAGGTTAACTCACCGAGGCCTCTTGGTCCAGAAAACAGTTCGGCCAGCTTAAGATGGACAAGTCGCCATCATCAAGGAGCCCAGAGGACCCCTACCAATGATCATGCCTCCTCCAGAGCCTGACCCTTGCTCTGATCCTTCTATGCCACCTCCAAGCCCACAGCTGCCGCAGGTTGATAGTCAAAACTAATTTCATGACAACAAGTCTTTCCTTTCTTCACTGAAGAACACAAACTTAACCCTGTACAGCCCCCACAGAGTGGGAGGCATGCACATCAAAGGTATAGTGACACCAGAAGCACTTAAAGTGCTCTGGTCAGAAAAGCCAGGACCTATATGATGACTTGTCGACACAGTCATCCTCCATTCTACACACCGCAAAGTCACTGTATCCTTTCGGCAGGGTCACCACAAAGTCTCCTTAAAGCGATTGGGGTATGCGCTCTCTCCGTACGGATTGGGAAAAGGCAGGTCATGCATTTCATGAGTGTACTCCCTCAACTCCCTCAAACTCCCTCAACTCCCGATCTTCTCGAGAGATTCCCATGACTGTGGGGTCACCGACCTCCACACTGTTCACATTCTCACTGATCCAAATGCACCACCTACATTTGTACGCTGGTACAAAATCCCCCTGGCTGCCTATGAGTCGATCCAAGGGATCCTCGACGAGCTTTTGCAAAAGCAAATCATTCGGGAATGCAACTCAAACTTCAACTTGCCTATTTGGACAGTGTTAAAGCCAACCGGCAAGTGGTGTCTCACCATTGACTATTGCCCTCTGAGTAAGCAGGTACCACTTTCCCACAGGCCCATGATACATTTGTACCAAGAACTGGCCAAGGTTAAAGGGGCCCACTTCTTTACTGTGGACGTGGCCAGTGGCTTCTGGACAATGAGAGTCAACCCAACTGACCAGTACAAGCTGGCTTTCTCTTTTGGTAACTGCCAGTACACCTGGAACCGTTGTCCATTCGGATATTCGAACTCCCCAGCCAAGTTCAATATCTTCCTCCATAAGGCTATGAGTGACGCCACTGCCCGCGGTAACCTCATCTACGTGGATGACATCCTCATGAAGAACTAGACCTTTGAGGAACACTTGACCGAGATCTGACATGTACTTAACCAACTCTCCACCGCTGGAGCCTAGCTTGCACTAGCCAAGGGCCAGTGATGCCACACCAAGGTTGAGTACATGGGTTTAACAGTGAGTGCAGATGGCATCAAACCCCAAGATGGGAGAGTTCGAGCCATCCATGACATCATAGCGCTGACAGGTTTGCCAGAACTCAGAAGCTTCCTAGATAGCCAGACCCCTCACAGAACTCCTCCATAAAGCCAAAACATTCGAGTGGGAGAGCCCCAGAAATAGTCTTTCTGCAGATGAAAGACAAGCTCAGCTCTGCGCCCTGTCTGGCCTACCCATACAAGAATAAAGAGTTTCATCTTGAGGCAAACGTCTCATCCCACTGTCTCAGTGCCGCCCTGACACAGAAACAAGACACAGACAAATGTGTCATCGCCTACACGAACTGACCTCTTAGTGTTGTTGAGATGAAGTTCTCCTGGCCACCGTATGGGCTGTGGAACAGTCCTGTAGCTACATTGGGGGTCATAAGACAGTCACTGAGACTTGTCACCAATCTGTCACCTTCCTGAACAGCCAATGGCTGAGGGAGGGGCGGGTATCCAACAGCCATATTGCCATTTGGATGATGACACTGCAAGTCTATGACACTGAGGTCAAGTACGCCCAGAACCGTAGAATGGCCTTGGGCTAGGGCCTGGCTGAATGCCAACACTGTGACTGTGATGGTCAACCGAGCCCAGAATCCTTACTTGTCACCACCCTGCTGCTCCCATCAAATCATCATTACTATGATGAGAATACCTGCGCAGACCTCCCAAGGGTCTACGTGGATGGCTGTTCATTCTGCCATGAAAGTCAGACTCGGGCAGGAGCTGGTATTGCTTGGTTCAACCACAATGTCGACGAACCAAACAACTACCAACTGGGCAACAATACAAGCCAGTACATGGAGATTGCAGCAGTGCTCATCAAGCTCCAGCAAGCTGCCAAGTTGACTGTTGAGCAACTGAAAATCTGTTCTGACTCAAACTATGCTCATCATAATTTTATCTCTCACTTTGCCACATGGAAAGAGAACGGCTTGAGGAATGTGAGAAACAAGGAAGTCAAGCACTTGGAACTCTTCCTGGCTTGCGACTGACTTGGGAATGTCAGTGTACTGGAAATAGGTCAAAGGTCATTCCCAAACCTCTAAACAAAGATGGTAATGACGAAGCCGACCACCAAGCCAAGCTAGGCGTGGAATAGGGCACCGCCTGGGAGTTCCGAGGCGAGTAGCTTCCAATTACCCAAAAATGTGCAGTAAACGCAATCACCAGTCAGTAGGCAAAAGGTGAGAAGACCTGCCCACAGACCCTGCAACTGGGACGGAGACCTGGCAATGCAGATCTGATCACCATGCAGGAGTAAGACCTGGCCATCCAAACCGTCCATTAGAGGGTAGCAAACCCTGCAACACAAGGAGCCTCTCAAACCCCACTGTGTGAGTCGGAGAAGCTACATGCTCTCCTTCATAACCAGCCGCGTCTTAAACTGGAGAAAGAATTGTTGGACTATACCCAAACCGACCTGGGACCAGCTCGCTGGGTTATCCCAACCGATCATAGGGGGATGATGCTAGTCCATGCTCATGACACCCATGTCGGAGGCCACCGGGGATATAAGGCCACCCTCAAGACCCTTGACAACCGTTTCTATGTCAAAGGATGCCTGGTCTGTAGCCAGTTCCAGCACTCCAGACCAGTGGATCGGGCCTCACTCCAGAACCGAGGGATCACGTTCCAGGTGGATTGGATTGGACCAGTCCCCAAGCCCTCACGAGGTAACAAGTACATCCTCACGGTTACCTGCACTTTCACCAAGTGGCTGGAATGCCTCCCTGCCCGTAATGACACAGCAACTGCACTCCTGCTGCTGAACCATGTGTTCAGCTGCTAGGGGCTACCCCTCTCCATCTCACCTCGTGTCATGACTATCATGTATGAAATCATGGGCATGGAAGTCAATTTCCACATCCCATATCATCCCCAGTCACCTGGACAGGTCAAACGTGCCAACCGCACCATTATCAACATGCTTAAAATGTATGTTAACAGCAATGGCAGAGATTGGGCTGTGAAACTCCCCCTGGTGCTGATGGCAATTAGGTCTACTCCACACCGCTCCACAGGAGTCACACCATTCAAAATGATGACTGGAAGAGAAATGACCCTTCCGCTACACCTTCTGTACCACCCTGAAGACGTCAATGTTACAATCACCTATACGGCGCACCAACACATGACGGACCTGCACAACCATCTTCGGGCCACATTCACGTGGGCCCAGAAAAACTTGGAAGCCAGCGTCAAGGGATCCAATGCTTAGTATGACAGGAAAGCATCTCACCGCGAGTACCAAGTAGGCAACAAGGTACTCTATTTCAGGTTCACCAAACCGGCAGGAATCTCTAAAAAGTTCCAACCAAGTTGGTCAGGCCTCTTCAAGATAGTGGGAAAGCTCTCACCAGTAGCCTACCGCATCAGAGTCTCAAAACCAAGACAAACACTGGCATACAACTGGGTCCATTAAAATCAGATTAAGCTCTTTAAGCTGTTTTCACTCCAAAGGGGAGAAAACGCACCACAGTAGCACCATAATGATAGCTGCATGCTTCAACCCATCTCATCAGCATGCACTAACTCCTAGCACCACTCCACTTTCATACAGTAATCAACTCTGGTTTCCTCAGCATTCTCCTCAGTCTACGAGTCGCCCTATCCATTGATGTGTTAGAGCCCGACCTACTGACTGGCATCGTCCTACAAGGGACACCTGGCCTCTTGATCATCCGTTGCAACCTGTACACCCAGAGAGTCTACGTACGTTTAGATCCCTAGGATGTGTACCACAAACACATCCGCCTACCCCCACAATTGACTGAAGGCAGGCTAAGCGGAACCCAAACACATGACACAGTCGAACGTGCCAAACAGACAACTGTTCACACCCTTGAACAACTGCAGAAATTCCTAGTGACCTAAGAGGACCTCAGTTTCCAGACATGACCAAAATGATTTCTCAGTGGCCTGCTTGCCACAGCATCAACAATTGGGTTACTCTTCTCCATTGGCCTCTCAACTGCCAACTCTGTCAGCATCAGTGTGCTTCAAAGGCACATTAGGGACTTTGTCAGAGGTTGTCAGAGAAGACAACTTATGTGTGTATCATTAGAGATCTAATGCAGGACCTCATCAGGGAAATTAGCTCCTCAGTCAACAGTCTTAGTGGTGGAAGGATTCCAGCTTACCTGGTCTCCCTAGACCTTGTTGAACAAATCCTTAGATCTGCTACTACCTCCGTTGTGCAACATTCACAGATACACCTGGTATATAGTCTTGGCAGTGCAGTTCCAATCTATGTAAATCCTCAGAACATCGAAATAGGATTCATACTCAATATACCCATCATAGAAAGGCAGAATATATACCGACTAAAGTCCGTATTGAATGTTGGAGAGGTAACATACACATTCACCTCAAAACACCACCAACACTCGCCTATCACGATGAGGACCCCTCACTCTACCTTATCCCTTAGGGCACCAGTAAGGCTAAGAGGTCTTCGGAGTGCATATTTGGTAGCTCCATGGACACTGGTTGGTGGTCGCTGCGTGACAACCCCTAGATGATTTTTGCCGACGCGCAACATGTTTCTGCATCAACCAGTGAGTCCCCCGACAACGGCCAGAGGTGTCCCCGAGTGGCTGCGCCCCACAGTGGCCGTGCTACAAGCGGTCAAAGACTGACCATTTTCTTGCAGTTCTGCAGCCGACAGCTGGGTGGTGCCACCATGTCCCACAGCAGGCTTATTGCAGTGGGCTCCCTCTCCATTCAAATAAACCACAGGTGGGCTCTTTTTTGGGGAAGGTGGGGGCTGACCACGAAAACACTATTCATCCAAATACCCACTGTATTGCATCACTTCCTCCTCGGGGGGCTAAGGACCGCCTCCCACATCCCACAGAGCCACTAAACGGCCCCTTTCCAGCTATTTTGGAGAAGGCCCACGGACACGAGTCTTTGATTGGCCAACTGGGGGCGTATCCGGGAGGGGGGCGGGGCTGACCACGAACACACTATTTGTCCACGTACCCACTATATTTCAGGACTTTGTCCCTGGGGGTCCACGGACCCCGGGGGTGTGTCCGGGAGGGGGCGGGGCTGACCATGAACACACTATTTGTCCACTTACCCTCTAAATTAAACAACTTCCTCACTGTTGGTCCAAGGACCCTCGGTGTGTGTCCGGAAAGTGGTGGGTCTGTCCAAGGACAAATTATTTGTCCACTTTGACCATGTTAAAATATTTATAACTTGTTAGTGGGTGCAATAGCACTGGGGGGATGTGCTGAGTGCTGTACAGCTGTTTTTCTGCTCGCTGTGCAGCTGGATCCTGGATTTCCTGTCAAGCAGATGCCAGGTGGTTAGAATGGGCAGCAACATCTCCTCATCACTGACCCTGAACACTGGAGCCCCGCAGGGCTGTGTTCTCAACCCACTCCTGTATTCCTTGTACACACATGTCTTTGTGGCAACACATAGCTCCAATGCCATCATTAAGTTCGCTGATGATACGACAGTGGTAGGTCTGATCACTGACAATGATGAAACAGCCTACAGAGAGGAGGTGCACACTCTGACATGCTGGTGTCAGGAGCACAACCACTCCCTCAATGTCAGTAAGACCAAGGAGCTTGTAGTGGATTTCAGGAGAAAAGATAGAGAACACAGCCCTATCACCATTAATGGATACAGTGTATTTTTATTGTATACAGTCTTCTTATTTTGTGTATACTGTATATTGTATATTATTAGGTGTATATTGTTTATTGTGTTGTGTAACAAGATGTGTAAACTGCGTTATGTGTAAATCAGATGTTTATTGTAATTGCCATGCTGCTATGTTGCTTGGAACTGCACCCAAGTTGACTTTATTGTCATTGTGCATAGTACAAGTACAAAGCCAATAAAATGCAATTAGCATCCAGCCAAAAGTGCAAATAGTAATATATTGTAAAAAATAGATGCAGGTAAAGTGCAGTTGCGAATGAGGTAGATACAAAATGTAACATATCTATGCAATTTATAACTCATAAATGTGTATAATATGCTTAAAAATGACTGTCCACAAACCATGTATTTGCTTCCATTAAAATAAGTTGGACGTGGGCACTTCCTACAACACTAAGCAAAAAGACAGATGTGCCCACGTACAATTTATTTGCATTACCTGAAATTGTCACTTGGTTGACATCTGTCTTTTCATGTGTGAGATACAGCAATTCACTGAATATCATATTTAAGTGACTGTATGACTGAACAACATTCACCCTTCAAAACCTCAAACTTTTACTGTCCACGAACAACCTAAAATTTTTAATGGGATAAATTGTACATGGGATCACAATATCTCAGCTCTAGATGGAGCTAGGAAGTTGAAACTGGTACTTCTTTGCTCATCTCAGCCTCCTCTATCTATGGTGTGAATTTCAAGATTGGAGAAAGTCAAAAATGTATTTTGATTTTGATGAAATTGACCACGAACCATGTATTTTCCACCATTAAAATAAGTTGTACGTGGGCACTTCCTGCATGACTAAGTAAAAAAGTCGGGAAGTGCCCTCGTACAATTTATTTGAAGTGCAGCAAATAGGTGGTGTGTGGACAATTATGTTTATGGCTTTTCTTGCCATTTGCATGCAATATTATCAATCAAACATCATGTATAACACTCAGTGCACTCTTATATATGCATTTATGTAACTTATACCTTTTAAAAAAGTGTAATTAGCTTAAAAAATGACTGCCCACAAACCATGTATTTGCCACCATTAAAATAAATTGTATGTGGGTACTTCCTGTATGACTAAGCAAATTTATTTTAATGTGCAATTTATTTTAATGGTGGCAAATACATGGTTCATGGACAGTCATTTTTATATCTTTTATTGCTATTTACATGTAATATTATCAATCAAACATCAAGTATATCACTCAACATACTCAATGGAACCCATTTATGCAACTTACAAGTCATAATAATGTATAATTTGCATTAAAATGATTGTCCATGAACCATGCATTTGCCACCATTAAAATAAATTGTACGTGGGCACTTCCTGCATGACTAAGCAAAAACACAGGAAGTGCCCATGTTTATGTAACTTACAACTTTGAAAAATGTATAATTAGCAAAAAATGACTGTCCACGGACCACCTACTTGGCTGCCTTGAAATAGATTGCACGTGGGCACTTCCTGTGTGACCTGGTGAAAATAACCTTAAATTTTATGCTAAGACATAGGGGCTTCGAATGCTTCATCGTTGGGCCCTCAGAAACTACTTATTAAAAATCTGTGTCCCTCAGTGATTGGGAAGTACTGTAAAAAAAATCAAGAAAAATATTATAGAAAAAAGAACTCACTTTTCATTCACAAGTCAGCAAATTAAGCACTTAACGAAGTCATTCAGACTTCAAACTTTGCACACTGTCTAAAGGGCCTCTGAGAAGCAATATATTTCAAATTAGAGTCATTTAGAGCTTTCTGAGGGGTGTCCACAAAACACCTATAGAAATGAATGGAATAAATTGTTCATGGGATGTGCCCTGACAGCGTGCCCAGATGTCCCAGTGGGCCTCTTGAAGACATACCAAGAGGGCTAACGATTTCGGTGAAGTTTTGATCGAACATCAGAAAATACCTTTAAAGGACTCTGGGCGGGCACAGTGGGCACCTGCCATGTGCCCCATGAGGAAATAGATTGAAATTTAAAAACAAAATGTGTCAGGAATGCCTAAAAACACACTTATATGGGGTATGTGGGACGCCTGGGCGCTTCCTGGCATGAATTAGGGCAATGTATGGCATCACAGGGCACACTGGTGGCAAAGGCATGCCAAAGTGGTATTTAGTGGGTAAGGGGACAAATAGTGGTTCTGTGGACAGAAGGAAGAATATGAGTAAAAATAGTGGGTAAGGGGGATACAGGAAGTGAGTTTGTGGACAAGAGAAAGACTGATAAAGTCTAGTGGGTAAGGGGGACACAGGAAGTGAGTTTGTGGACAAGAGAAAGACTGATAAAGTCTAGTGGGTAAGGGGGACACAGGAAGTGAGTTTGTGGACAACAGGAAGCCCATTTAGAAGAATAGTGGGTAAGGGGGATACAGGAAGTGAGTTTGTGGACAACAGGAAGCCCATTTAGAAGAATAGTGGGTAAGTGGGACACAAGAAGTGAGTTCGTGGACAAGAGGAAGACTATGATAAAGACTAGT
The DNA here is from genome assembly GCF_019703515.2 of Myxocyprinus asiaticus. Taxonomy (NCBI): domain Eukaryota; kingdom Metazoa; phylum Chordata; class Actinopteri; order Cypriniformes; family Catostomidae; genus Myxocyprinus; species Myxocyprinus asiaticus. The sequence continues at coordinate 46,915,154 of NC_059368.1, read as the reverse complement.
GGGTAAGGGGGACACAGGAAGTGAGTTTGTGGACAACAGGAAGCCCATTTAGAAGAATAGTGGGTAAGGGGGACACAGGAAGTGAGTTTGTGGACAAGAGAAAGACTGATAAAGTCTAGTGGGTAAGGGGGACACAGGAAGTGAGTTTGTGGACACAGGAAGACTAGTGTGTTTGTGGACAAAAAGGGGCTCTGTGGATGCTGTTTACATTTTTAAATGCCCTGTGGGCAGTAGGGCAGTAGGACATCTCACTCGCCCATTAAACCAATGCCATTTTCATAAAGGGTCTGTGGATGACATTCCTAATTTGGCCAATTAAGTGTAAAACAAGGTCAAAGGGTGACGGAACTCTGGACACAGTCTAATGGCACCCTGATGAGATGCATATGTCTGGACTCAAGATGGCGCCGAGTATGGCTGCTGCGTTGCGAGCTCCAACACAACATAGCAATGTTTTGTTTGTTTTGTTTACAATTCTTATGTTTTTTGTCTTGGATGTTGTCGGCCTTATTGTCTACGACAGACAAACACTTTTGGACATTGGTTCAGCGATCTCACACCGAAAACCGGACTTCACATTCCTCAATGCCGACCCGCTGTTTACAAACACGCAAGCGGAGCCCTTTGTCTGGGCAGCATGGCCGCGGAAACGCAGGAGGAAAAGGGGAAACAGAGCCGGCGTTCTCATCAGAGTAAGACACCGTGCAAATCGACCCCCGCTACCCACTATTCTACTGGCAAATGTTCAGTCTCTGGATAACAAGCTCTGCGAGCTGAAAGCGTGGATCTCTTTCCAACGAGAGACGAGGGACTGCTGCATTATCTGCCTAATAGAAACTTGGATGTCTGCGGAGATTCCAGACTCAGCCATTGAACCCGCGGGGTTCTCCGTGCACCGAGCGGACAGAGCGAAAGACCTCTCAGGTAAAACTAGAGGAGGTGGTGTATGTTTTATGATCAACAAATCCTGGTGTGATCAGAGGAACGTACATTCTATCAAGTCTTTCTGTTCTCCTGATCTGGAATTTCTTATGCTTCTGTGTCGACAATTCTGGCTACCGAGGGAATTCACAGCGGTCATTATCACTGCTGTGTACATCCCGCCACAAGCCGACACAGACCGGGCACTCAAGGAACTGTATGGGAGTATAAGTGAGCAGGAAACCGCGCACCCTGAGGCTGCGTTCATTGTGACCGGGGACTTTAATAAAGCCAGTTTAAAATCAGTCGCATCAAAATATCACCAGCACATTAGTTTCAACACACGAGGGGACCGGGTTTTGGACCGTTGCTACTCTCCATTCCGGGATATCTATAAATCCCTCCCCCGCCCACCATTTGGCAAATCGGACCACTCTTCCATTCTGCTTCTGCCCGCTTACAGGCAGAAATTGAAACAGGAAGCACCCACCCTCAGAACGATCCAGTGCTGGTCGGACAAATCAGACTCTACGCTACAGGATTGTTTTGATCACACGGACTGGGAGATGTTCCGGTCTGCCTCTGATGACGACATCGAGCTTTACGCTGATAGCGTAATGTGTTTCATCAGAACCTGCGTAGAGGAAGTGATTCCGACCAGGACAATACGGATCTATCCGAATCAGAAGCCATGGATCAATAGCGATGTTCGCGCGGCACTTAATGTGCGGACCTCCGCTTTTAATTCCGGGAACGCGGAGGAGCATAAACAAGCCAGTTATGCCCTCCGAAAAACTATCAGAACCGCAAAACGCCAGTACAGGAGCAAGATTGAAGGACAGTTTAACACCACCAACTCTAGAAGCATGTGGCAGGGAATTAACATCATCACGGACTTTAAAGGGAATAAAAACTCCGCCATGAACACCGCTGCCTCTCTACCGGATGAGCTAAATACTTTTTATGCTCGTTTCGAGGGAAATAACACCGCCCGCGTGGAGAGAGCTCTCGCGGCTGAAGCTACAGAGGTTAGTTCACTCTCCGTCTCTGTAGCGGATGTAACCCGATCCTTCCGACGGGTGAATATCCGCAAAGCCGCGGGCCCAGACGGCATTCCGGGCCTTGTCATCAGAGCATGCGCGAACCAGCTGGCTGGTGTTTTTACGGACATTTTCAACCTTTCCCTCTCTTTGTCTGTAGTCCCCACATGCTTTAAAACATCCAACATTGTGCCTGTACCAAAACAATCAAAAATAACTTGTTTAAATGACTGGCGTCCTGTTGCTCTGACCCCCATCATCAGCAAATGTTTTGAGAGACTAATCAGAGATTACATCTGCTCTGTATTGCCACTCAATCTTGACCCGCTGCAATTTGCTTACCGCAACAACTGCTCCACTGATGATGCCATTGCATCTACAATACACACTGCTCTCTCCCACCTGGAAAAAAAGAACACTTATGTCAGAATGCTGTTTGTAGACTACAGCTCAGCATTCAACACCATAGTGCCCTCCAAGCTAGATGAGAAACTCCGGGCTCTGGGCTTAAACAGCTCGCTGTGCAGCTGGATCCTGGACTTCCTGTCAAGCAGACGCCAGGTGGTTAGAATAGGCAGCAACATCTCCTCATCACTAACCCTCAACACTGGAGCCCCGCAGGGCTGTGTTCTCAGCCCACTACTGTATTCCTTGTACACACATGACTGTGTGGCAACACATAGCTCCAATGCCATCATTAAGTTTGCTGATGACATGACAGTGGTAGGTCTGATCACTGACAATGATGAAACAGCTTACAGAGAGGAGGTGCACACTCTGACACACTGGTGTCAGGAGCACAACCTCTCCCTCAACGTCAGTAAGACAAAGGAGCTTGTGGTGGACTTCAGAAGAAAAGACAGAGAACACAGTCCCATCACCATCAATGGAGCACCAGTGGAGAGAGTCAGCAGCTTCAAGTTCCTGGGTGTCCACATCACTGAGGAACTCACATGGTCCGTCCACACTGAAGTCGTTGTGAAGAAGGCTCATCAGTGCCTCTTCTTCCTGAGACGGCTGAGGAAGTTTGGAATGAACCGCCACATCCTCACACGGTTCTACACCTGCACTGTGGAGAGCATCCTGACTGGCTGCATCTCCGCCTGGTACGGCAATAGCACCGCCCACAACCGCAAAGCACTGCAAAGGGTGGTGCGAACTGCCAGACACATCATCGGAGGTGAGCTTCCCTCCCTCCAGGACATATACCAGGCGGTGTGTGAAAAAAGCTCGGAGGATCATCAGAGACTCTAGCCACCCGAGCCATGGGCTGTTCTCACTGCTACCATCAGGTAGGCGGTATCGCAGCATCAGGACCCGCACCAGCCGACTCCATGATAGCTTCTTCCCCCAAGCAATCAGACTTCTGAACTCTTGATCTCCCACGATCAAAATACATCAGCACTGCACTTTATTACCCTTACTCTTATATCTCACACCGGACTGTCATAAATTATATTATTATTATTATATTATGTTCTCTCTTAACAGCTGACTATCAACCGACAGCCTGAATGTCAATACAGTACAATACTGTACATTCTATATATATATATATATATATATATATATATATATATATATATATATATACTTTTTTTATATGTTTTTATTTTTAATTTTTATTGAATAATGTGTATCTATATAGTAAAAAAAAAAAAAACGCGTATTGTATACTGTACAGTGTATGTTATTATTTGTATATTGTCGAGTGTAATTATGTGTATAACAGATGTTTAAATTGTGTTGTGTTAATTTGATGTTATTGTAAATTGGTATATGTCTCATCACTGTCACGACTGCTATGTTGATCGGAACTGCACCCAAGAATTTCACACACCATTGCACTTGTGTATATGGCTGTGTGACAATAAAGTTATTTGATTTGATTTGATTGAATTTCGGGGAGTTTGGAGGTTTCTGTGCAATGTCCACCAACCACTTACCAAAAATGAATGAAATAAATTGCAGGTGGGACTTTTCTAGAAAGGTCCCACAGGCCCCAGATTTCACACGGTGGTAGCCTGAGGTTCCCCAAACAACATAATAAGAGGATAAGGCAAGAATCTTTCACACAGCCCTCTTCAACTTATGGCTAGACAGAGCCTTTTGAATGATCAGTCAGCTAGGGTTGGAAAATTCACTCTGGAAGCTTCTAGAGCCCCCAAATTCAGGGTCTCGATTGGGGGCCCCCAGGACTATAAGGATCTAGAATTTCAAGGTCCTGTGACCTTTTGCCCTCTCTTGTCTAGACATCCCATTTGCCATGTAAACCAATGTAATTTTCATACTGGGTTTTTGGACGCCGACCGTAAAGGGGTCAATTTTGTGTCAAAAGAGGTCAAAGGGTAGCAGAACTCTGGACACTATCTGAGGACACCCCGACGAGATGCATATGTCACTTTTGGGACATTTGAAGCTTTCAGAGCTGGCTAGTTGGGTGCTTCCTATGTGACTCAGCAAAATGACAGGAAATGCCTGTCAGGAATTTATTTACATGTCATATTAGTCATAAAACACATTGAACAGCCCTCAGGGCATACAGTTTAACACATTAATCTACCTTACAAATCAAAAAAGTAAACAATATGCTTAAAAGTTGAGTGTCCATGGACCATGTATTTGGTGGCTATTACATACACTGCAGCTGGGATCTTCCTGCATGACAGAGTGAAAACACCCTTAAATGTGGTGCAAACAACTAGGGGCTTCGAATGCTCACTCATTGAGCCCCTGTGAATAACAAATTGAAATTTTATTTCAGTCAGTGCTGGGCAAGTATTTGAAAAAAAAAATCAAGAAAAATATTCTAGAAAAATAACTGTCACTTTTCATTCAAAAGTCGGCCAATTTAGCACTTAAACTCATTCAGGCTTCAAACTTTGCACACTGTCTAGGGGTCCCCTGAGAAGATAGTCATTTGTAGGTTTTGGAGTGGTGTCCATAAACAGAGAATAGAAATGCATGGCATACATTGCACGTGTATGTAGGCCTGGCATTACATCCGTAGGTCCGACAGACCCCAAATTTCACATGGTGACACGTCAAGTGCCCCTCTAAGGCCTAGGAGGCAGAAAAGTATTTTTCATTATTTACAATAGATCTCCCTACCTGCCATAGGAATCAATGAGACAGCCTGCCCTGTAGGCCCGTGTGCAGCAGAACATTCATCAGAGGCTTTAATGTTACATCTGTACTGATATTTTTGAATGTAACCACTTAAAGGGTACTTATAAAATTCATTAGAACCCATTTATGTAACTTACATCTCATTAATATGTCCAATTTGCATAAAAAATTATTGTCCACAGACTATGTATTTGGCAGCCATTACATACACTGCAGTTGGGATCTTCCTGCATGACAGCATGAAAACACCCTTAAATGTTTTACAAACAACTAGGGGCTTCAAATGCTCACTCATTGAGCCCCTGTGAACAACATATTGAAATTTTATTTCAGTCCGTACTGGGCAAATACTTGAAAAAAATCAGGAAATATATTCTAGAAAAACTCAGACAGACCCCAAATTTCACACGGTGACACGTCGAGTGCCCCTCAACAATATACTAAGGGGACTATGGCCTGGGATGCATAAAAGTATTTTTCATTATTTTTAATAGATCTCCCTGCCTGCCATAGGAATCAATGAGACAGCCTGCCCTGTAGGCCTGTGTACAGCAGTACATTCATCAAAGGCTTTAACATTTAGCAAGCACCCAGAGCCTCCAAATTCTAGGACGTGATTTGAGGGCCCCTGACGGTCAGGGATCTCAATTTTCAAGGTAATACAACCTTTTGACCCCTCTTTTCTAGACGTCCCACTTGCCACGTAAACCAATGTAATTTTCATACTGGGTTTTTGGACACCTTCCCTAAAGGGTAAAATTTTGTATCAAAAGAGGTCAAAGGGTCACGGAACTCTTAACACTGTCTGAGGACACCCCGATGAGACGCATATGTCGATTTCAGGACATTTGGAGCTTTCTGAGCACTGTCCACCAAACCAGTATAAAAATAAATGGAATACATTGCACGTGGGATGTGCCTCTGTATCGTACCCAGAGGTGCCAGAGACCCCAAATTTGACAGGGTAGCACCCTGAGGAGCCCTCGATAAGATACTAGGAGGGCAAGCAATTCGGGTGACTTTTTGGTCAATGGTCAAAAAATGCATTTAAAGGGCACTCGGCGGGCACAGCAGGCACCCACCTTGTGATCCGAGGCAAAGTTGAGTTAAAAAAATCAATAAAATTCCAAATGCCACGAAGGTCATTAAAAGCATTCAGGATGACCTTGTGGGATGCCCGGGTGCTGCCTGGTACCAATTGTGGTGATGTATGGCATCAGGGGGCACTCTAGGGGCAAAGGCATATAAAAGCACTTTTTACTGGGTAAGGGGGCAAATACTGGGTCTGTAGACAAGAGGAAGACCACCAAGGAAGACTACTAGGTAAGTGGACACAATACTGTGTCTGTGGACATGAGGAAGTCTACGGAGGATGAATACTGGGTAAGTGGACACTACATAGGATTCGTGGACACGAGGAATTGTTTGGGGAGACTATAGGGTAAGGGAACAAAATACTAGCCCTGTGTATGCTTAGTATGGGAACTATGCCCCAGTGGATGATACATGGTAAGTGGGATGGCACCAGAGTGGCCGGAGAGTTTGGGCCCTGACTCGATTTTACCTCTGGTATGGCGAAAATGTCCATTTCATCATATAGCTACTAGGCAAATGGGATTCCAAATCGCGATACGATCCCTCGCACCACGTATGCACCCAGTGGCAATGTATTTGAATGGACCTTTGTCCACGAACCATGTAGATGTCCTTACTTGAGCCAGCACTAAAGAAAACATGTCCACCCCATATCTTCCTAAGTTTTTCAGCTTCTTATGGGGAAAATTTTGTTTCTTGAAGAAACACTATATCATATTTGATAAAAGAAATAACCTTCCTTCCCCAACCCATTCACATTCCATGAGGAGAGAGGCAATCCACTCATATTAACATATGACATTTTGACACATTAGAAAAATATATGGTGTCAAAAATAAAATTCTAAAGACCACATTCCAACATTAGTGCAACAATCAAACCCCAAATTTGCCCCCGAACCAAACAAACAGAAAAAAGAAAAACTTGCTCATTGACCCCACACACAACAGTGCCAACAGGCGTCCATCCCATAAAACTCAAACAGTCCATGTACGCCTGCAACAACTTTGCCATCAGATTGCTCAAGTCCGGTGTTTCTATACAAATTTTGTGAGACAGAATTACATAACAGAAAATAATCTATAAAACAAAATCCAGCCAATAGGCAGAATAAACACACAGAACATGTACATTCCTCCAGAAAACAAACTCCAGCCGCTAGTGGAACCAGCACAAAAAAAATCCCTTCAGTTTCCTCGGACAGTCAAACGAGTGCTCAGTGAGCCAGCTGTTCATGAATGCAGCAGATGGCCCAATCCTTCCAATGTCCTGCAAAAAATACTCCACAAAACTAACTCCAGCCAATAGGAGGCATAAACATAAGGAACATGCAGATTCATCCACAACTGTCCCGAAGGAGTGTTATTCCACAAAATAAACTCCAGCGGAGCCAGCACAAAAAGAAACAAAAAAGGCGCCCAGCTTCCTCGGACGGTCAAGTGAATGTTCAGTGGGGCAACGTTAGAAACACACCAGGACTTCCTCAGTCCATTGATTTTACGAAAGACATCGCTTGTTGTAGGCATGTAAATATTTTGCGGCCATCCTTAGTATCTATTCTCAATTTGGCCGGGAACATCAGTGCAAAAGTGACCTTCCATTGATGTAAGAGTTTCTTGCATTCTGTCGATGCAAAAGTTTCTTGAAGGAGTGTTATTCCACAAAATAAACTCCAGCCGCTAGGCGGAACCAACACAAAAAGAAACAAAAAGGCACCCAGCTTCCTCAGTCAAGTGTATGTTCAGCGAGTCAAGCTCACTTGGGGGCAACATGAAAATTACCAAATGGCTTACACACCCCATTGTCTCTATGAAAGGCAATGCTTGCTGTGGGCATGTAAATATTTACATCCTTAGTATCTATTCTCAATTTGGCCGGAAACATCAGTGCAAAGTGACCTTCCATTGATTTAAGAGTTTCTTGCATTCCTTGAATCGATCATGTTTCTCTCGTTGAATTCGCAAAGTCTGTGAACAAGAAAATGTTGTGGTTCTTCCAAGAAAGCCTTCCTTTATTCCCCGCGTAACACAAGAACTTTATCGGATGATCTCAGAAATTTGGCCAGAGTTGATAGGGGCCTGTCTCTCTCAGCCGATCTCCGAGCCGGGACCCTGTGAGCATGCTCGATTTCCAGCTTATGGCCTGTTATGTTGAGCAGACTCTGGAAGAGCTCGTCTTATAATTTTATCATATCTCGGCCTTCCTCATGCTCAGGAATTCCAACAATTCGGACGTTGTTTCGGCGATTACGATTCTCAAGGTCTTCCAACTTTTCCCAAACACGTTCCAAATCTACTTTGGTCACTAGCAGGTTAGCAGCTAACTCCCTCTCTAGCTATTCTTGTAACCAACTCAGTGAATTTCGCCTCCATGGAAGTAATCAATCGACGTATTACTGCAAGATCCTCCAGGTCCGCTACGACCTTCGCCAGCATTACAGACATGCTGGACAGCTGACGTTGAATTTCTCCCACCGCACATTCCAAACTGAGTCCCTGGTCTGTGGCCTTGCCTGGGGTATCAGCTTGAGCATGTAAGTGTCTTTTAATGTCTCCAGAGCCTGAGGATTTTGAATTATTTGACATGTTGACTTCTTAGAACAGTTATGTAGCAGGGTGTATCGAATCTCACCGGTTTAAGACACAAAAAGAATTAAAAACTAGCAAAGTGTGCAGAGCCCGCCATTCACACGTCTGACCCCCGCATAGCATGACGTGACTCCCAGAGTTCATTCTTAAGATTTAACAAATTACTTCATGTGACACGTTAATCAACTTAAGTAACTTACAAGGCTTTTCTGCAGCATCTCTCAGCTGGGATAATTCGCATATAGTGTGCTGGTAATGTCTCGTATACTTTTGGGTTGAATTTATCCAGCACCTCCTCTGACATGAAGAGTATGTAGGCCAGTGCTGAGCACATTGAGGAAGGGAGTTCTCTTTTTGAAGAAACATTTGAACTCTGATATGTCTGCATTTCCTTAAATAGTGAGTGAACTTTTAGTTCAATTAAACAAAACATAAGGTTGAGTGAAGCTTCAGATGAGATGTCCTTTTTTGTAATTGCTTTAGTATTCCACAGTTTTTGTGATGCTCTCTTTGCTGTCTTCAGTGTCTGTGAGAAGACCTTTAAGCCGCTTCTGTTTGGATTCCAGCAAAATGCCCAGCAGAAACCGCAGGAAAAGGTCTAAATTTCCTCTCTGACTTTGCACTGCTTTGTAAATTGCCCTCTTTAATAAGTCATGCAATAAGACATAGTCTTTTCTTTTCTCCCCAATTTGGAATGCCCAATTCCCAATGCGCTCTAAGTCCTCATGATGGTGTAGTGACTCGCCTCAATCCAGGTGGCGGAAGATGAATCTCAGTTGCCTCCGCATCTGAGACCATCAATCCGCGCATCTTATCACATGGCTTGTTGAGCACATTACTGCAGAGACATAGCGCGTGTGGAGGCCCAAGCTATTCTCCGCGGCATCCACGCACAACTCACCACACGCCCCACTGAGAGTAAGAACCACACATTATAGCGACCACAAGGAGGTTACCCCATGTATCTCTACCCTCACTAGCAACCAGGCCAGTTTGGTTGCTTAGGAGACCTGGCTGGAGTCTCTCAGCACACCCTGGATTCGAACTCATGACTCCAGGGGTGGTAGTCAGCGTCAGTACTCACTGAGCTACCCAGGCCCCCGCAGTGAAGAACTCTTGAACACTTTGATGCACAAAGCAGAAGACCTTCATCTCATGAAGTCCAGCTTCCTTCTTAAAGATCTCAGTGATCATTCGTTTGAACTCAAAGTCTTCAATCACATCAATACAACATTCTTTCAGACCCTCCTCATAGAACATTGTGTTTTCTTTCTTAAGCTGCTCAAACACTAACTTGGCCAACTTCAAAACCAGCACTTTTATTGGAATCTAGGAATTTATTTTAGTCAACATTTTCATCATACTTCTGGTTTTTCATGTTCATCTGTATGATCAGAAAGTGAATTTAATTTTCAGTGAGTGTTGTGCAAATGTCCTCCAGCATTGTTCTGGATGAGAATTTCATGAAGAACTGTAGCCGCGATCCAACAGAACACAGGAATGTAGCACATGATGTAGAGACTGCAAGAGGTCTTGATGTGTGAGATGATTTTGGAGGCCTGAGTCTCATCTTTGATCCTCTTTCTGATATATTCCTCCTTCTGTTTGTCCGTGAATCCTCACACCTCTGTGAACAAACCCACATACTCAAGAGGGATTTGATTAATTGCTGCAGGTCGTGAGGTCACCCAGACATGAGCTGATGGAAGCAGATTTCCTTTGACCAGATTTGATGCAGTCGACTCTCATGAAGTCCATCAAATATAAACAAAAACTTACACTCATATAATGTGGTCTCATTTAACTCTTTAATTTCAGGATAAAACACCTGTAGAAACTCATGGAGAATGACCTCTTCATCTTTAATCAAATTAATCTCTCGGAAAGGTAGCAGGAACATGCAGTCTACATCCTGATTGGCTTTTCCTTCAGCCCAGTCCAGAATGAACTTGTGCACAGAAACAGTTTTCCCAATCTCAGCGATTTCCTTGGTCAGAACAGTCCTGTTCTCTTCATTTTGTAAAATGTCATTGTAGCTAATTGGTTTATCATGAGATTTTTGTTGTTTCACACATTTCTCATCGTTTGCACCGTTGATTCCTTCACTATCGCCCTCTATGATGAAGAGTTCTGTGTAAACACTCTTGGGATGCATTTTATGCTTTTTATTGACCTCAAAAATGCATTCTGTTTTCTTTTTCATGTTGGCTTTGTGATGTTTTAGGAATTTCTTCAAGACAATTTCCTCAGTTTGATGGCAAAAACAAAAAATTTTGCAGGATAGAATCACCTGTTTAAGCATAAAATATATGTATAAATGAACTTAAAATATGAAATTTAATGTATGTTTGATTTTCTACTTTATACATTTATAACATTATCATTGTTGACTAGTTCTCACATATGTTGTATATCATTCAGTTTAGTAAAAATAGATTTAAATAACTGACCTTTCGATAAGCCCCACCTTAAGGGTTTCTGACCAACGCAATCTTATGCTGCCTTCACATGCTACAGGAATTATCGTTAATATGAGTTTCCTGCTTGGAAGTTGCACATGAATGCCCCCTCAAGTCGTAATTATGACTGGGAAACTCAGAGATAACCTGAGTTTCCGAGTTGGGCGGAGAAGTAAACTTTCAACATGGAGGAGGAAAGTACAAGTTCAATAATGAATGATAGTTTTATTAATTTTTCTAACTGCAGCTAACATATAATCACTTGCTATTTCAGTCATATACATTTACATTTGTTAGTAACCATTTAATGCTCATTATAGATTTCTACACAGAGCATGTATTTCACCGAATTTCCATTATCATCGGCATTTGACTATAGTTCCCACATGAATGAACCTGTGTCCTCCATATTTCTTACAACAAATCACTTGAATGTGACATGCTCGTAATTACAACTTCAAGTGCTATTGGAATAATCCTACTTCCAATTTTTGAAGCATTAGCATCTGTTGCTGTCCGTTATTTCATCTGACATCTATTTCTTGATAGCGCCACCCTACGTGTTGTATTGACACCAACCCCCTTGCAGCCCTATGCATTGCATACTTTGCATACTGTACATGGTAGCTGCACCATTGCTGTCAGCAGGGCCGTTGCTAGTGGGGTGAAAGGTGGTAATGATTCTAGAGGCCCAAATGTCCAGGGGGGCCCACAACAAATTCAAAACTGTATTTTTTAATAGGTAATGGGCCCAGAGCAATAGACAGTCAGGGGGCCCAGAAATCTTTGCTATGGCCCTGGCTGTCAGTGAGATATGAATCTAAGATATGAATACACTTGAAAAGTTGATTCATACTATAAACTGCCAATAATGCAATCTGTTAAGCTGTAAAAGTGATCAAATGATTACGTGTATTTAAAAGCAGGCACAGGAAAACATTTTTCCATTTCTTAGTCTTAAAGTAGCTGAAACCTTCATTATACTTTGAATGATATCTATATGGGCATGTGGGGCAGCCAGCAAACTCCACAGCGCCCCTAATTTTTTCCAATGGAAATTTGTGGTAAAATATGGAACTGCAACAACGATGAACGTGAACATTACGATGATGAATATTTTTATTGTTGTTGTTTTTTTCCGAATTAACACTTTTTATTGATTATAACGAAACAAAAAAGCAAACCATATATACACAGAATCAACTATTAACCCCCATTATTCCCTTTCCCCCTCCCAATCCCCAACCCCACCCTGACCCTCAACAAATATCCCTGTGGTCAATGCCAAAGTATACACACACAAAAAAAAAAAGATATACACAGTACTGTGCAAAAGTTTTAGGCACTTTTGGAAAATGCTGCATAATGAGGATGTCTTCAAAAATAATGACATACATAGTTTTCATTTATCACTTAATGTCATACAAAGTCCAGTTAACATAAAAAAGCTAAATCAATATTCGGTGTGACCACCTTTGCATTTAAAACAGCACCAATTCTCCTAGGTACACCTGGACACAGATTTTCTTGGTTGTTGGCAGATAGGATGTTCCAAGCTTCTTGGAGAATTCGCCACAGTTCATCTATCTATTTAGGCTGTCTCAATTGCTTCTGTCTATTTATGTAATCTCAGACTGACACGATGTTCAGTGGGGGGCTTTGTGGGGGGCATGACATCTGTTGCAGGGTTCCCTGTTCTTCTATTCTAATCTTTTCTATTGCAAAAGTAATGTTTGGGAGTCTAACATTTATATTTCCTAATGACACACTAAAGCTGAAGATATAAATAACCATCTTAAGACCAATGCGTTTGTGAAACATCTTATGTGCCTACGACTTTTGCACAGTACTATACATCTATATCTATCTATCTATCTATCTATCTATCTATATATATATATATATATATATATATATATAACAAAAATCACACACATTTAAAACTATGAATATCTCTCCACTGCCCCTCCCCGAGAGCCTTCCAAAAAGGCTGCCCCAAATAGCTGCCCCATTTCTTATTAAATAAATCCCAATTGCCTAGCCTTGTATATGACATTTCCTCAAATGCTGCTACTCTGCCCATCTCTGTGCACCACTCCAGAAATGAGGGTGCTCCAGCCGACTTCCATCCCCTAAGGATGACCTGTCTGCCGATCGTAACACTGGCTAGGACCCAATTGTTTATGCATTTATCCCCTATATTAATGACCGCCCCATCGAGTCTGGGGCAAAATGAAATTTGAGTGCCCAGTACATCACACATAAAACTCTGAAACCTCAACCAAAATTCTTGGATCTTAACACACCTCCAAAAAACATGGGTTGTGTATCCATCTTCTGATTGGCATTGCCAGCAGGTGGGTGTGTCTTTAAGACCAAGCCTATACAATCTAGAGGTGGTCCAATAGCATCGATGTAAAATCTTTAATTGCATCTCTAGATCTAGACTTGATTTATTTTAGAATCCTAGCACTCACTCCCTCCTCCAATACCAAGTTTAAATCTTTCTCCCATAATCTCGAGCGATGTTGAAGCTCCATCCCCCAGACTCTGCATTAGCAGGGAGTAATACACTGATGCCTCATGACCTTTTCCAAAATGCAGTAATCACCACTCCCAGAGTATCTGGCACTTTTGGGGGGTGTATGCTACTCCCAAAAATAGTACAGAGCAGGTGGCACAGGTGTAAATACCTACATAATTGAGACCTGGGATTCCCAAAATGTTGATTTTCAAAGGATCTCAACACTCCACTTTCATATAGGTCAATACCAAGCGTATTAACCTCCCTCACAATCCACTCTGTCCAGCAGAAAGGGGACTTACGGTATTAATACATAATTTTGGATTCATCCATATGCTCAAAGCAACATTTAAATAAATGTCTGAATTAAACACTCTAGACACTTTTGTGCAAATGCGAGATAACGGGACAGAACTTAACTTCTCCGGATAGTTTGATAGAAAGGCTTTGCAATGGCAAAATAGGGGCAAGAACTTCCTGTTCAATACAAAACCAGGGAGGGGCTCTCTCAGGTGGAAGCAACCAATGGACCAAATGTCTGAGATCGAATGCATAATAATAAAACAAAATCTTGGGTAGGCCTAGCCCACCTATGTCAATCAGCCTATGTAACTTACTGAAGTGTAATCTGGGACGTTTACCATTCCAAATGAAGGACTTTGCTATGCTATCAAATTGCTTGAAATAAGAGAGGGGACATCTATTGGGAGAGATTGTAGCAGGTAGTTGAATTTTGGAATACAATTCATTTTAATAACATTAACCTTCCCAATCATAGATAAATGTAATGAAGCCCACCTGCCCACATCGCTCGAAAAATTTTTTATTAAAGGGTCCAAATTAACTCTAACTAAATCACACAAATTTGCTGGGAATAAAATACCAAATACTTAATGCCCTGTTTGGGCCACTGGAAGGCACCTGGCTGAAAATCCGTTACCGGGCAGTACGCTGTCAGAGCCAAAGCTTCGGATTTAGACCAATTAACTCTGTATCCTGAGAACTTAAGTAATTAATGGGGGGCTGGGTAGCTCAGCGAGTATTGATGCTGACTACCACCCCTGGAGTCACGAGTTCGAATCCAGGGTGTGCTGAGTGACTCCAGCCAGGTCTCCTAAGCAACCAAATTAGCTCGGTTGCAAGGAAGGGTAGAGTCACATGGGGTAACCTCCTTGTGGTCGCGATTAGGGGTTCTCGCTCTCAACGGGGCGTGTGGTAAGTTGTCCGTGGATCGTGGAGAGTAGCATGAGCATCCACATGCTGTGATTCTCTGTGATGTCATGCACAGCAAGCCAATTGATAAGATCCACGGATTGACATCTCAGAAGCGGAGGCAACTGAGACTTGTCCTCCACCACCCGGATTGAGGTGAGTAACCGTGCCACCATGAGGACCTACTAAGTAGTGGGAATTGGGCATTCCAAATTGGGAGAAAAGTGGATTAAAGAAAAACAAAAGAAGAAAAAAGAATGAAAAGGAATGACTAATTCTGTGGAGGCAAGGCATAGATCTAGTAGGGTCAGAGACGAATAATAAAATATCATCTGCAAAAGCAAAAGCTTATGCCCCACACCTCTCGCCATCACCCCTGGAAAATCATTCCTTTCTTATTGCGGCTGCTAATGGTTCCAGGGCAAGACAGAACAATAATGGGGAAAAAGGGAAGAGAATAGAAGAACAGGGAGCCCTGCAACAGATGTCATGGCCCCCACAAAGCCCCCCACTGAACATCATGTCAGTCTGAGATTACATAAAGAGACAGAAGCAATTGAGACAGGAGAATTGGTGCTGTTTTAAGGGCAAAGGTGGTTACAATGAATATTGATTTAGCTTTTTTATGTTTACTGGACTTTGTATGACATTAAGTGATAAATGAAAACTATGTCTGTCATTATTTTTGAAGACATCCTCACTATGCAACATCTTTCACAAGTGCCTAAAACTTTTGCACAGTACTGTATAAGAAAAAATAGATCTTGTATCAAAAACAAGATTATAAAGACCACATTCCAACATTAGTGCAACCCTCAAAACCCGAACATCCCCACGAACAAAACAAACAGAAAAAAGAAAAACATGCGCATTAACCCCGCGCACAACAGCGCCAACTGCTGTCCATCCCTCCAAACTCAAACACCTACAAGAGCCCCCGCAACAACCTTGCCATCAGATTGCTCAAGTCCGGTGTTTCTATACAAATAATTTGAGACAGAATTACACAGCAAAAGATAATCAAAAAATAAACTCCAGCCAATAGGCAGAATAAACACAAAGAGCATGTAGATTCATCCATAAAACTGTCCTGAAGGTGTGTTACTCTACAAAAATAAACTCCAGCCAGTAGGCGGATCCAGCACAAAAAAGTGCAGATTGTACAAACAGTCAAGCAAATGTTCAGTGAGCCGGTCCACTCGGCTGCAACATGAATGCAAGCAAATGACTTACTCCAATGACTTTGCAAGAAATACTCCACAAAACAAACTCCAGCCAATAGGCAGAACAAACACAAAAAGCATGTAGATTCATCCATAAAACTGTCCTGAAGGTGTGTTACTCTACAAAAATAAACTCCAGCCAATAGGTGGATCCAGCACAAAAAAAGTGTGCAGATTGTACAAACAGTCAAGCAAATGTTCAGTGAGCCGGTCCACTCGGCTGCAACATGAGTGCAAGCAAATGACTTACTCCAATGACTTTGCAAGAAATACTCCACAAAACAAACTCCAGCCAATAGGCAGAATAAACATAAAGAGCATGTAGATTCATCCATAAAACTGTCCTGAAGGTGTGTTACTCTACAAAAATAAACTCCAGCCAGTAGGCGGATCCAGCACAAAAAAGTGCAGATTGTACAAACAGTCAAGCAAATGTTCAGTGAGCCAGTCCACTCGGCTGCAACATGAGTGCAAGCAAATGACTTACTCCAATGACTTTGCAAGAAATACTCCACAAAACAAACTCTAGCCAATAGGCAGAATAAACATAAAGAGCATGTAGATTCATCCATAAAACTGTCCTGAAGGTGTGTTACTCTACAAAATAAACTGCAGCCAATAGGCGGAACCAGCACAAAAAGAGCGCACAGATTCTCAAACAGTCAAGTGAATGTTTAGTGAGCCAGTCCACTCAGCTGCAACGTGAGTGCAACAAGATAACTTACTCCATTGACTTTATGAAGGACATCGATTGCTGTGGGTATGTGAATGTTTTATGGCCATCCTTAGCATTTATTCTCTATTTGACTGGGAATATCAGTGCAAAAGTGACCTTTCATTGATGTAAAAGTTTCTTGCATTCCTTGAATCAATCACATTTCTCTCTTGTCGAGTTTGAAAAGTCTGGGAACAAGAAAATTCTGTGGTTCTTCCAAGAAAGCCTTCCTTTACTCCTTAACACAAGATCTTTATCGGACGATCTCTGAAATTTGGCCAGAACTGATCGGGCCCTGTCTCCCTCCATGGATCACCGAGCAGGAACCCTGTGAGCTTGCACGATTTCCAGCTTATGGCCTGCTATGTCGAGCAGATTTGAAAAGAGCCCATCCAGGAATTTCACCATATCATGTCCCTCTACTCACTCCAGGACTCCAACGATAAGGACGTTATTCCGCCAGCTACGGTTTTCCATGTCCTCCAACTTCTCCCAGGCATGCTCCAAATCCACCTTGGTTGCTAGCAGATTAGTAGATAATTCCCTCTCCGTTTCTCAACATCCCCCACTCTTGTAACCACATCAGTGAACTTCGCCTTCATGGCGGTGATTGATTGACATATCACAGCAAGATCCTCCATGTCAGCAATGACCTTTTTCAGCATTGCCAACATGTTCAGCATCTCTTGCCACATTTCCTGCACCTCTCCGACTAAATCAACTTCCGGGCTTGCGGCCTGCTCAGGGGCATCAGCTTAAGCATATAAATGTCTTTTTATGTCTCCAGAGCCTGAGGATTTTGAATTCTTTGATATATTGTCCTCCTAGAACAGTTATGGAACAGGCTGTATCGAATCTCACTGGTTTATGTCATAAAAAGTGAGCAGAGCTCGCCGTTCACATGTCGCATCAGAAAAGATGTGTTTTTAACTTAGATTTAAAAATATGTAATGTTGGAGCAGTTCTGATACAAGTCGATAAGCTGTTCCAAGGTTTAGGTGCATCTATGGCAAACGCTCGATCACCCCTAGATTTTAGCTTCAACTTAGGAACAGTTAATAAACTCTGATTGGCGGACCTAAGAGCTCTTCCTGGACGGTGTTCACACAAAAGGTCAGAGAGGTAGGCAGGGGCTCGGTAAGGATTTAAATACAAGCAAGAGCACTTTAAAATCAATTCTAGAATGGACAGGAAGCCAGTGTAAAGACACTAAAACAGGGGTAATATGTTCACGTTTACGGACACCCGTTAAAAGTCTCGCAGCTGCATTTTGAACCATCTGTAATTTAGATATGGAAGAATTGTTTATTCCCAAATATAGGGAATTACAGTAGTCCAGTCTAGAAGTGATAAAAGCATGTATAGCTGTTTCGAAGTGCTTGATGGACAAAAAGGACTTCACTTTAGCAAGTACTCTTAGTTGATAAAAACTGGATTTTACAACTGAGTTAATTTGTTTGTCAAATTTAAGGGCACTATCAAAAAAGACCAAAATTTAAATGAGAAGTTTTAGGGGCTTCTGAAGAGCCAAACACAATGATCTCAGTTTTACTTTCATTTAAATTTAAGAAACATAAAGACATCTAGGCCTTAACATCAAACAGACAGGCAGCGAGAGAGTCTAAGCCTTTTTTATGCTTCAGGGGCAGATAAATTTGTGTATCCTCCACATAGCAGTGATAATTCAAGCCATGTTGACCCGGAGATCCAACAGCGTTTGACGGTCATATACTATAAGTGGCGAGACAACTTGGAATAAAATAATGTGCATTGTGACTGAAACACATTCCTATTTCAGGTTTATTCTCATTCACGTACGTCCAAGCATTTTGGCTATTAAGATAACATACTGTACAAAACTAATATAATGCAATATCATAGACGAGGAAATGTATCCTCTATGATATTGCAGCAATTATCCAGCTATGGAATGAGATTATTAAGCAAACATATCAACTCATTCATGCCAACTGAATAAAATAAGGCAAAACTAAACATTTCACACAGTGTTTAGTGAGAGATATGATTGAAACACTAAAACTGGTTGTTCTGTATACTGTATTTATTGTTATATTACAGTTGTAATAATAAAGACTTAATTAACATTATGGTTATTTAACAAACTGAGATATTATTAAGTAAATTGTAGCATTTGGTAACATTATGTTTTGTGAGTTCTCATACCTTCTTTATATAATATCTATCCCTTGTGCACTGTTGGCCACTAGCAGGTGAGGCTTTACAGACAGACAAATTGCAGCACAGGGCAGGGAAGTACAGCACCATGAGTGAGAGCACTCCGCTTCTGAGACAGTCAATCCGTGCATCTTATCACGTGGCTCATTGTGCATGATACCACGGAGACTTCCAGCACGTGGAGGCTCATGCGACTCTCCACGATCCACGCACAACTTACCACGCGCCCCATTGAGCAACCAGGCCAATTTGGTTGCTTAGGATACCTGGCTGGAGTCACTCAGCACACCCTGGATTCGAACTCACGACTCCATTGATGGTAGTCAGCATCAATACTCGCTGACCTTAAAAACAAGTGATATTTAATCAGTGGTTAAACGTGTTCAGACGGTTCCCTCTTACCTAAATGAATGGCTCCTTTCCAGAATTAAATGAAATATGCAGAAAACCACAGTATTACAGTTCTTGTATAGTGACAGGGCTGAAAGTCCTGGAAAAGCTAGAGAATAGAGGATACTGGCGGCAGTTTATGCATTCTGCTTGGATAAAATGTGATTTTTCTCCAATGAGGGAGAGGTGGCGGGATAGGTCCACGTGGGGATTTGTGGGAAGCGAATTACACTACAGCACTGATATTATTGTGAGGCTGTGAGCAGACAGTGTCAATCAATGCACTGGAGAAAACAGCGGCCATAAATGTACAAAGTCGTTTGTCAGATTTTCCTAACAAGCAACAATATTTTTTAAAACAAGCCCATAAAAACACAACCCATGACCTGTGATTTTTTTCAAGCAACTTAAAAAAAGAAGAAGCCCAAAGTCACATATTATAAGCGGACTTGGCAACTCTGCAACAACTGGAAACCATCTGTTCCCTATCTATCACTCAATCGACGTTGTGTCGATGTAGTGACACTAGGAGTCACTTTTGGGAGCCCGAAACACCTCTGGGCTTTGGTTAAAGGCCAATGAAAATTGGTGAGTGGTATGAGTGGTATGAGACGAACGGTCGATGTTCATTGAGCTGACTGTTCATTCTCCTCTGTTGGATCTGACGGCACATTTCAGTGGCTTCTCCCTCCTCTGCACTGGTGCACTGCAGAGAACGCCCCTGGGCGCTTCGGCAGAAATAAAAGAGTATATTTCTCTAAAAGAGCGGCACACACAGAACGTCTTTTTAAAGACACGTCTTTTTAAAGATGCCTTTCTGTTTGTGTGTTATTCCTGGTTGCAGTCATTATCTCTCAACTTCTGATGGTCACGATTGCTGTCTTTCATGTCTGGGCGCGACCCACACGGGGACAGCATTCGTGGATGGATCATGTACGCATTGCGAGAACATGACCATGGCAACGTTGCGGTCGTGGATTGCCTTCGTAAGATAGCAAGCCACCCCAGCAGCTCCCCGCCTCAGTCCTTCTACCTACGGGTATGAGGCCAGCGCGGCTAGCACTGGGGGTGATTTGGGGACCCCAATGGGACCTCCCATTCCCAGCACGCTCGTCTGCTCCGATCGGGCTTCCAGATGAGTCCGCCGGCTTGTCTCACAGTGAAATTGACCTCTTGATCGGAGCCTGCAAAGGTGATGAGCTCTTGAGCGCAGCATCGGAGAGTGGGCTCATCCAGTCAGATGCGGAAGCCTCTGCTGGGCTCCCCCCCTTGGGTACGGTCGACCAGTCACAGGCTGATGCAGAAATGACGGACATGCTTTCCCGGGCAGCCGCGAGTGTCGGGCTAGAGTGGAACCCTCCGCTCACCCCTGAACCCTCGCGGCTCGATGATTGGTTCCTGGGCTTGTGGTGCCGCTCACAGCCATGCCCCGCCCCAGTTCCTTTCTTCCCGGAAGTGCACGAGGACCTGACAAAGTCGTGGGAGGCACCTTTTATTGCCCGGTCCCAATCTTTTATCTCCCCCGCCCTCACTACCCTCAGTGGTGGGGCGGCCAGGGGCTATTTGGCGATTCCCCCGGTGGATAAGGCATTCCCCTGGTTTGATTCCCCTGGTGCACCTATGCCTGCAGAGCACCACCACCTGGCACGGGTGCCCAAAGCTCCCATCCAAGGCCTGTAGGTTTACGTCGTCCCTGACGGCCAAAGCCTACAGTGCCACTGGACAAGCCACCTCCACCCTGCATGCCATGGCTCTCCTGCAAGTCCACCAAGCCAAGGCACTAAAGGAACTGCACAAGGGTAGTCCTACCCTGAGATTGATGCAGGGTCTACTGGAAAAAGAGCAAGCTCCTCCCGGTTCAGAGCATCTCTTTTCTTGGCTTGGAGTTGGACTCAGTCTCGATGACGGCATGCCTCATGAACGAGCAGTCGGTGCTGACCTGTTTGAAGGCGTTCAGGCCATCACACCAATCTGTCACCGCCTCTTCAGCCCATGGACCGACCTCACATTTCTACGGGCAGGCGTTCCCCTAGAGCAGGTCTCCAAGTGCGTCGTGTTTACGACAGACGCCTCCAAAACGGGCTGGAGCACTGTATGCAACGGGCACGCAGCCGCCGGTTCCTGGACGGGCCTGCGGCTACGTTGGCACATCAACTGCCTCGAGTTGCTGCCAATCCTGCTCGCCCTGCGAAGGTTTCGGCCGTTGATCCAGGACAAGCATGTGTTAGTTTGAACAGACAACACGGCAATGGTAGCATATATCAACCGTCAAGGCGGTCTACGCTCCCGTTGTATGTCACAACTCGCCCGCAATCTCCTCCTCTGGAGTCAGCAGCACCTCAAGTTGCTGTGAGCCACTCACATCCCGGGCGACCTCAACACTGCAGCAGACGCACTGTCACGGCAGGTTACCCTCAGGGGAGAGTGGAGACTCCACCCTCAGGTGGTCCAGCTGATTTGGAGTCGATTCGGGCAGGCACAGGTAGACCTGTTTGCTTCCCAAGAATCCTCCCACTGCCCGCTCTGGTATGCCCTGACTGAGGCTCGGTATAGACGCGCTGGCACACAGCTGGCCCCCTGGACTTCACAAATATGCATTTCCCCCAGTGAGCCTACTTGCACAGACCCTGTGCAAGGTCAGGGAGGACGAGGAGCAGGTTGTCCTAGTAGCACCCTACTGGCCCACCCAGACATGGTTCTCAGAACTCACGCTCCTCACGACAGCCCCCCCTGGTGAATTCCCCTGAGGAAGGACCTTCTTTCTCAGGGACGGGGCACCATCTGGCACCCGCGACCAGACCTCTGGAATCTCCATGTCTGGCCCCTGGACGGGACATGGAAGACTTAAGTGGCCTACCACCCGTGGTGGTAGACACGATCACTCTGGCTAGGGCCCCCTCTACAAGGCGCCTGTATGCCTTGAAGTGGTGTCTGTTTGCTAAGTGGTGTTCTTCCCGACGCGAAGACCCCCAGAGATGCGCAGTCGGATTGGTGCTTTCCTTTCTGCAGGAGAGGTTGGAAGGGCGGCTGTCCCCCTCCACCTTGAAGGTGTATGTAGCCGCTATAGCGGCACACCACGACACAGTGAACGGTAAGTCCTTAGGGAAGCACTACCTGATCATCAGGTTCCTGAGAGGCGCCAGGAGGTTGAATCCCTTCAGACCGCACCTCGTTCCCTCATGGGACCTCTCTGTAGTTTTTCAGGGTCTACGGAGAGCCTTTCACCTCCCCTGAGCTGAAGACGTGCGCTGTTGACTCCCAGTAGTGTTCACAAACTGTGTTCCCTGGATGATTTCCTCCAAGCCCTGTGGCAGACGAGTTCGCGGAGAAACTCACTGCCGGCTCAGTACATGTGCTAACTAAGCCCTGTACTGGGGTAGGTGCTCCACATGTGGTGGTTCCCCATAGGTAACACCATGCGGCGTATATCTTCCGCTAATTCTTTTTCCTGTTGGTAAACTGCGTCTTCCTTGGGCAGAGGCCCCTCTGCCCCAGTCACCATGCTTGTAGAAACTCCTCCCTCGTAGGGTAGGACCTACCATGCATCTTCTCCACATGACATACTTCTGACAAAGCTCGGCAAGACCATGTGACGTATTTCCACCCTGGGCAGGGTGTGGTCTTCTCAGTGTCTTCCCCTTGGGAGGGACACCCCCCCCCAACGTAGACCGGGTGGCCCCAGTCGGTTAATTTCTTTTTTTTTGGGGAGAGGAAAAAAAGAGGATAAGAGGCCATGACTAGGCTAGCCTGTCTCTATATTTTGGGCAGTTGACTTGTCCCCGAAGGTCCGTTCGAAACTCATAACAGCGTTTGGGGGAGGTTACGTGTCAGCCTCGTGTGCTGGCTATGAGGCACACAGTGTTCTGCCTGTCACACACCGCCAGTTCACGTAACACAGTTCAGCCAGTTGTGGCATTTCGTATAGGGACCCCTAATGTCACTACATCGACACAACGTCGAGTGAGTCACAGAAAGGGAACGTCCTGGTTACTTGTGTAACCTCCGTTCCCTGATGGAATTTTCATTGGCCTTTTATCAAAGACCAGAGGTGTTTCGGGCTCCCAAGAGTGACCCCTAGTGTCACTACATCGACACAACATCTCTATCCCTCCCTCAGGGAATGGAGGTTATGCAAGTAACCAGGACGTTCCTCACAGATAGCTATTTAATGGCTTGAGAAAACTCATAAATGGTCATGGAAAAACTAAAATATGGAAGCTTTACAATATATTTTTTTCTGAACACAGAAGTGTTCAACGACTCATACCGAAAGCCTGTTTTTGTTTTCCGGTGTCTAGTGTTTTCACTCGCATATCAGAATCATCATGGAGCCACCCAGTGGTTGCTCAGGAAAACCTTGGATTAGTGGATCTCATAAAAAGAATTTATGATCCAAACACTCTTTTCATTTCCACAAATTGAGTGAGTCTCACATTTTAAGCATGACCAGAACTGCATTCTTACAGGTAGCTTCTAGAGTTTTTCCTTTTTATTGACAATAACACAACCACATATGATATTTGAGCTCAAATTTTAAAATATTATATAAAACTGTAAAGGAATATCTGTTTAAATATGTACATAGT
Organism: Myxocyprinus asiaticus; assembly: GCF_019703515.2. Taxonomy (NCBI): domain Eukaryota; kingdom Metazoa; phylum Chordata; class Actinopteri; order Cypriniformes; family Catostomidae; genus Myxocyprinus; species Myxocyprinus asiaticus. Next base: position 46,891,076 of record NC_059368.1, on the reverse strand, counting down.
AGATACATTTTATATTCAAATCATCATCTTCATTTACAACTAATTCATAATAACAGTGCCAAAACCTTAACTTGTTCACTGTGTTTTCATTCTACATTTAATACATATTTTAATTCTATGTGTGATGCATTTGCACAGTGACATAAAATCTCACATTAGTTAATGGCCGGAAACAAATTCTTAAGCACACTTGTCGATGGTACAGCAGACAGTGCTCTTTTCCAAGTTTTCTGAACACATTATAATATAAAAAACTTTGCACTATTGTGTCTGTGATAGATATTTTTCAGTGACTCAAATTCAGTTCCTTACCTGAGGCTTTTTTAATTGGACACAGAGTCACTGCAGAATCAGCATAAAGCATAAATCCAGCATAAAGGGGTTCAGTGAATGTTGTGTTGAATGTAAGTGTGTGAGTGTGTAAGTGTCAGAGACACTATAGAAGGACAGAGTGCCAGCTAGCCAGTCCAGATACATGCCAACTCTGTTAAAGGGAGGTGGAGGAGCAGGTATGCCTATGTTTTTATTGCTGTGCCAGACATTACAAATTTTACCATTGCCAATCCAGTAAATACTCCAAGACTGTTCATTGAGTCCAACCCGAAAATCAATCCCTTGTTTTCTACCAATTTGTTTGTATGCCACTGCGACATGACCCTTGCCACTCAATTCAGCCTCCCAATAAAAGTGCCCAGACAGACTCTCTTTGGACAGAACCTGCTCATAGTGCTCAAATCTCTCTGCATGATCAGGATATGGCTGCGTCTCTTTCACATGTGTCACCTTTCTGTTCTCCTCAGACATCAAAAGGCTGGGATGTGCTGTGTTTGGATCCAATGTAAGATTAAAGGCATGTAGACACAAGAAGAGAGATTAGAACTTCTGTGGCAAATCATCTGTTTATAAAAAGGAAAGAAAAAATACAATAAAAATACTTACATTTTTGTAGTCCTGGTTTGATTCTGAAGAATTCATTATGGTCCACACTTACAGAAAAAAAAAAAAGGGACTGTAACTTTGTAACAAAAATCCTCAAAACTTCCTAATTCTATGATCAAAGAAGTTGAAATTCTCCAAATCCTTTAATGCAATTTTTAACATTGGACAACAAATAAATCACAGTGACTAATATGGCAAATCTGGTAAATCACATTTGTTTTTCTTTTTTGCAATTTGGTAAGATCTCAATGATTGCCATTTAGGGGTGAGTGGTGACTCTCAAAGCATATTACAGAAAAAATTCTTAAGGTATTGTATAGTGTAAAATAGTGTTTACTATTTGTTGACACAAATTGAGACATACCTCATATCAAATAGAAAGCAAAGTCCAATGATTTAATCAATTATTTGAGAGTGAATAATTACTTAAATTTGTCCACAAATAGTAAGCACAATAACAAATACAATTTGCAATTCCTTTTCAATTTTGTCTGGAAAATTGGTTTAACCATTTCACATATGTACATCCACAAATGTGCTATGCCAATTTTAGAACAACATACTTGAGTTTGGCAAGTCTGCAGTTTGGATCATTGAGTCTCTCAATGAGGAGTTTGACTCCTGATTCTCCAGGGTGATTGTAGCTCAGATCCAGCTCTGTCAGGTGTGAAGGGTTTGATCTCAGAGCTGAAGCCACATAACAACAGCCATCCTTTGTCACCATACAGCCAGATAATCTACAAAAACACACAGCAACAGTGAAAATGAGATCATCTGTAAAGCCCTCCATTCTCAAACACCTGAGAAATCAATGTTGCTCTTTACTGATCAAAGAATGTGCACTTTTTCCATATTAAACTAATGTATCATTCTTTCAGTACATTTCCTTCCAGTGATTACATTATGTCATCCATATTAAACAAATTTACCCACAGAAGTGTTTAGTTTTTTTAACATCCTAAGACCCCTGAATGTCAGGACCAAAGCAGAGGGCAAATGTGGAATTCTGAATCTACTAAGTCAATTTTATCTGTGTTTACATAAATACCTCAGTATCTCCAGGGTACAATTTGTACTCTTCAGTCCATCAGAGAGCATCTTCACTCCTGAATCCTGCAGGTCATTGTTACTCAGGTCCAGCTCTCTCAAGTGGGAGTTTGGTAATTGTAGAGCTGAAGCACAATTTCACAGGGCTGACCAGTGAGATTACAGTCAGCAAGACTGAAAGAAATTAAAATACCAATTTTAGTAAGTTTTGTGTACAACATTAACAGGTTATTAGGGTACTTACTGGTTATTCTCATACAAGCCATACACAGTTTCTTAATACATTCTCAAAATTTTCCCTCAATTGTTTACCTATATTAAACAATAACTTATGGTACAAACCTTTAAAGGGTCATGAAACCCCAGAACACATTTACTTGTTATGTTTATTAATAGGGTGAAAGTTGTTAATTTTTCATTTTATTAAGCCATTTTGTACTTCCTGTTTAAAAACGAAAGTAAACTCTGAGTTGTTATTGGTAGGACAGCACACATGTATGTCACAAGATTCGGAGCGTTTCTCCACATTATTCATGAGTAGGAATGCTTACATCCAATCATAGCACTGTGTCATGGATTAGCTCACATTGCTGCAAAAAATTCAAAATACACGTAGACATGAAAGAGGTGCCTGGCCGGCATGAGAAGCTTAACAGCGAAAGAAATATGAGAGGGGCTCCGTGGTGAGCTTCCATTACAGCGGAAAATGTAAAATGCATGCGGACATGAAAGAGGTGCTGGCCGATGCAAGCTCACCAACAACGGAACAGATATGAGAGGGGCTCCATGGTGAGCTTCCATTACAGCGGAAAATTAAAAATAAATGCGGACATGAAAGAGGTGCTGGCCAATGCAAGCTCACCAACAACAGAACAGATATGAGAGGGGCTCCATGGTGAGCTTCCATTACAGCGGAAAATTAAAAATAAACGCGGACATGAAAGAGGTGCTGTTCGGTGCAAGCTCACCAACAGTGGAACAGATATGGGAGGGGCTCCGTGGCGAGCTTCCATTACAGCGGAAAATGTAAAATGCATGCGGACATGAAAGAGGTGCTGGCCGATGCAAGCTCACCAACAACGGAACAGATATGAGAGGGGCTCCATGGTGAGCTTCCATTACAGCGGAAAATTAAAAATAAATGCGGACATGAAAGAGGTGCTGGCCAATGCAAGCTCACCAACAACAGAACAGATATGAGAGGGGCTCCATGGTGAGCTTCCATTACAGCGGAAAATTAAAAATAAACGCGGACATGAAAGAGGTGCTGTTCGGTGCAAGCTCACCAACAGTGGAACAGATATGGGAGGGGCTCCGTGGCGAGCTTCCATTACAGTGGAGAATTAAAAAACATGCAGACATGACAGAGGTGCTTGGTCGGCACGAGCTTGTCGTCAACAGCAGAACAGATGAAAAGGACTCTGTGGTGAGCTTGCATCACAGTGGAAATTCAAAATACACACTGACATGAAAGAGGTGCTTGGCCAGAGTGAGCTCGCCAACAGCAGAACAGATATGAGAGAGGCTCCGTGGTGAGCTTCCATTACAGCCGATAATATAAAAAATAAAAAAACAAGCGGTCACGGAAAATTCAAAATACATGCAGACCAGGGTGAAGGGACTCTAAGCACACTCAGACATCAGAGCAGAAACACCGTTGGAGCGAACTCAACAGTGGAACAGACAACAGACATAAAGCAGCTGTTTTAAGGGGAGAATTGTTGTTTGGACAGAGCGCTGATTCAATTCAATCGCTTTCTTTGTGTCTGAAAATAAACAGGATATCACGATGGTTTGTTCAAAAACAGAAGACAGTAATGAAAACCGAAAACTCAAATTCATGCCAGACCTCTTTTTGTATACTTTAAAAAGTTTGCGGTGGGATAACGCTGGTGTTTACATCGCCATTACAATGGATTTGAAATACTGAATTTGAAACTACACAGACAATGTTAGTAATTTTATCACACTTGAGTCATGTTAACATGTATTATACTTCAGTACTGTGGCTATACTTTTCAAAAACAGTGTGTATTTAATGTTTTGTGTTTTGGACAGTTTACTATCATTGTTTGTGCCTGTATGCAATTTTTTGTACAACTTTTTTTGAAGGAGTTTAAATATACTGTATATTTTATACTTCATTCTCAACAGTTTGAATAAAACATCCAAACTGTTTTGCAGATTTGCAAACTGTTCTATTGTTTTCACAGCAAAGTGCCCCAAAACTCATTTTTCCCCTCATATTCACCCACAATAAGTGCGTTAACATGGACACAAGAAAGCGGCATATTGCAAGAATGCGGCTTATTGTGAGAAAGCTGCGTTCCTGTTTACATGGACTGTGTAAGAGGCATAACCTTAACTCCCGTTTACATGCGGCTCTGTAAGAAAGCAGGGTTCTCCATAGCAACGTAATATCCCCGCAATGCTTGTGTAAATAAACAAACATGGTATTCGGGAAAGACTTTGCTATTTATTCTCTGTTGCTTTGCTTTATTAACAGATATTCCACAGTTTTTGCTGTGTTTGTTTCCTTAACTTTGTATTGCGACCTGCAGTGGAATTGTGCTGCAATAGTGGGGTTTCCCCTCTAACACAATACTCCAGTATTCCCCCAAATGTACGAGAACATATACGTGGAGGTAAGGGACAGGCGATCATTTAAAATGTGTATAAATGGGTAAAGTGTATTGTGTGTGCTTTCCCAACTGTACTCCCAGAAGTGCTGAAGTATTTTGCTTCGTTTACTTGTCGTTGGGCTGCATCCAATGACGTGTGTTACCCGGTCAGTTCGCGCACATGCACACTCCTCAAAAACCTGTGAGAACACCACTTATGTGTTTACATGGCCAGATAAGCCGCGTTCCCTATCTGTCACTCACTTGATGTTGTGTCGATGTAGTGACACTGGGGTCACTCTTGGGAGCCCCAAACACCTCTGCTTTTTTGAAAAAAGGACAATGAGAATTGGCGAGTGGAATTTGCATGCCACTCGCCCTGACATACGGGTATAAAAGGAGCTGGTATGCAACCACTCGTTCAGATTTTTTTTTCGGAGCTGAGCGGTTCTATTCATTGAAGCTGAATTCATCTGCAAAGTTCATTCACCTCATCTGCTGGATTCTACGGCGCATTCCAGCGGCTTCTCCCCCTCTGCACCCGTGGAGTGCAGAGAATGCCCCTGGGCGCTTCGGCAGAAACAACTAAAAGACTATTTTCTAAAAAGAGTAAATTTTCATTCTAAAAAGAGTACATTTTCTTTCTAAAAGAGTGCACACACAGAACGTTTTTTTAAAGATGCCTTTCCATTTGTGTGTTATTACTGGTTGCGGTCGTTATCTCTTTGCTTCGATGGCCACGATCGCTGTTTTACGTGTTTGGGCACTGCCCATGCGGAGACATCATTCGTGGATGGGTCTTGTCCTCATCGCGAGAACATGCCCATGGCAATGTTGCGGTCGCAGCTTGCATTCGTAAGATAGCAAGCCACCCCAGCAGCTCCCCGCCTCAGTCCTTCTACCTACGGGTATGAGGCCAGCGCGGTTAGCACTGGGGGCGATTTGGGGACCTCAATGGGATCACCTTGCCAGGTATCCCCCCACGGACCTTCCATTCCCCAGCACGCTTGCTTGCCCCAGTTGGGCGCTCAGACGAGATCGCCGGCTCGTCTCAGGGCGAGTTCGACCTCTCGTTCGGAGTCCGGGAAGAAGATGAGTTATCGAGTGCAGCATCGGAAAGCGGGCTCGTCCAGTCAGACGCAGAGGCTTCGACTGGGCTTTCTCCTTCGGGAATGGTCGCCCAGTCCCAGTGGAACCCTCCACTGTCCCCTGAACCCTCGCGGCTCAACAATTGGTTCCTGGGCTCGGGGCGCCACCCACAGCAACACCCCACCCCCGTTCCTTTCTTACCGGAAGTGCATGAGGAGCTGACAAGATCATGGGAGGCACCTTTTACTGCCCGGTGCCGGTCTTTCAGCTCCCCCGCTCTCGCTACCCTTGATGGCGGAGTGGCCAGGGGGTATCTGGTGATCCCCCAGGTGGATAAGTTGCTCGCGGTGCACTTGTGTCCGCAGAGCGCCGCCACCTGGAGCAGGTGCCTGAAACTCTCGTCCAGGGTCTGTAGGTTTACGTCGTCCCTGACGGCAAGTACACCAAGCCAAGACACTAAAAGAACTGCACGAGGGTAATTCTGACCCGGAATTGATGAAGGAACTGCGCTCGGCGACCAACCTCGCTCTCCGGGTGACGAAGGTCACGCCGTAGTCCAGGAGCGCCACCTTTGGCTCAACTTGGTTGACGCCCCCCTCCTTGACGGGGGTTCCTTGACGCCCCCATCTCCCAGGTTGGCTTATTCGGCGACACCTTCGAGGACTTTGCCCAGCAGTTCTCGGTGGTGAAGCAGCAGACGGAGGCCATACAGCACATCCTGTCCCAGCGCGGCCCCACACCCCGTCTGCTCATCGCCAAGGGCGTCCTCCTGCAACTACAACACCGGCTCCGCCACAGCCCACCCCCATGGCCCAGCCCCGGCGTGGAGCCCAGCGCAAGAAACAGACGCCACCTGTCTCATGGACTGCCAAGGCGGTCTACGCTCCCATTGCATGTCACAACTCGCCCGCCGTCTACTCCTCAGGAGTCAGCAGCGCCTCAAGTCAGGCGACCTCAACACCGCAGCGGACATGCTGTCACGTCAGGTTACCCTCAGGGGAGAGTGGAGACTCCACCCTCAGGTGGTCCAGCTGATTTGGAGTCGATTCGGTCAAGCACAGGTAGACCTGTGTGCTTCCCGGGAATCCTCCCACTGCCCGCTTTGGTATGCCCTGACCGAGGCACCCCTCGGTATAGATGTGCTGGCACACAGCTGGCCCCCTGGACTACGCAATATGCGTTTCCACCAGTGAGCCTACTTGCACAGACCCTGTGCAAGGTCAGGGAGGACGAGGAGCAGATCATCCTAGTAGCACCCTACTGGCCCACCCAGACGTGGTTCTTAGATCTCACGCTCCTCGCGACAGCCCCCCCTGGTGAATTCCCCTGAGGAAGGACCTTATTTCTCAGGGATGGGGCACCATCTGGCACCTGCAACCAGATCTCTGGAATCTCCACGTCTGGCTCCTGGACGGGACGCGGAAGACCTAAGCAGCCTACCACCCACGGTGGTGGACACGATCACTCAGGCTAGGGCTCCCTCTATGAGGTGCCTGTATGCCTTGAAGTGGCATCTGTTGGCTAAGTGGTGTTCTTCCCGACACGAAGACCCCAAAGATGCACAGTCAGATCAGTGATTTCCTTCCTGCAGGAGAGGCTGGAGGGGCGGCTGTTCCCCTCCACCCTGAAGGTATATGTAGCCGCTATTTCGGCTCATCATGATGCAGTAGATGGTAAGTATTTGGGGAAGCACGACTTGATCATCAGGTTCCTGAGAGGCGCTAGGACGTTGAATCCCTCCAGACCGCGCCTCGTCCCCTTGTGGGACCTCTCTGTAGTCCTTCGGGGTCTACAAGGAGCTCCCTTTGAGCCCTTGGAGTCAGCTGAGCTTAAGGCACTCAACACTGCAGCGGACGCGCTGTCACGGCAGGTTACCCTCAGGGGAGAGTGGAGACTCCACCCTCAGGTGGTCCACCTGATCTGGAGTCGATTCGGACAGGTACAGGTTGACCTGTTCGCTTCCCAAGAATCCTCCCACTGCCTGCTCTGGTACGCCCTGACCGAGGCACCTCTCAGTATAGATGCGCTGGCACACAGCTGGCCCCCTGGACTGGGCAAATATGCATTTTCCCCAGTGAGCCTACTTGCACAGACCCTGTGCAAGGTCAGGGAGGACGAGGAGCAGGTCATCCTGGTAGCACCCTACTGGCCCACCCAGACATGGTTCTCGGACCTCACGCTCCTCGCAACAGCCCCCCCCCCGGCGAATTCCCCTGAGGAAGGACCTTCTTTCTCAGGGATGGGGCATCATCTGGCACCCACGACCAGACCTCTGGAATCTCCATGTCTGGCCCCTAGACGAGATGCAGAAGACCTAAGCGGTCTACCACCCACGGTGGTAGACATAATCACTCAGGCTAGGGCCCCCTCTACGAGGTGCCTGTATGCTTTGAAGTGGCATCTGTTCACTAAGTGGTGTTCTTCCCAACGGGAAGACCCCCAGAGATGTGCAGTCGGATCGGTGCTTTCCTTCCTGCAGGAGAGGTTGGAAGGGCGGCTGTCCCCTTCCACCTTGAAGGTGTATGTAGCCGCTATAGCAGCACACCACGACACAGTGGACGGTAAGTCCTTAGGGAAGCATGACCTGATCATCAGGTTCCTGAGAGGCGCCAGGAGGCTGAATCCCTCCGGACCACGCCTCGTTCTCTCATGGGACCTCTCTGTAGTTCTTCAGGGTCTACAGAGAGCCCCCTTTGAGCCTTTGCAGTCAGCTGAGCTTAAGGCACTCTGCTTGAAGACTGCCCTCCTGACTGCGCTCACTTCCATCAAGAGGGTAGGAGACCTACAAGTGTTCTCTGTCAGCAAAACGTGCCTGGAGTTCGGTCCAGGCTACTCTCACGTGATCCTGAGACCCCGACTGGGCTATGTGTCCAAAGTTCCCACGACCCCTTTTAGGAACCAGGTGGTGAACCTGCAAGTGCTGCCCCAGGAGGAGGCAGACCCAGCCCTGACGTTGCTGTGTCCGGTGCGTGCTTTACGCATCTATTTGGATCGCACGCAGAGCTTTAGAGTCTCTGAGCAGCTCTTTGTCTGCTTTGGTGGACAGTGGAATGGAAGCGCTGTCTCCAAGCAGAGGATTGCCCACTGGTTCATTGATGCCATAACTATGGCATATCATGCCCAGGACGTGCCGGCCCCGGTAGGGCTACGAGCCCATTCTACCAGGGGTGTAGTGGCCCCCTGGGCCTTGGCCAGGGGTGCCTCTCTAACAGACATTTGCAGAGCAGCGGGCTGGGCAACACCCAACACCTTTGCAAGGTTCTTTAACCTCCGGGTGTAACCGGTTTCGTCCCATGTAGTGGCACGCACAAGCAGGTAAGTCTGGGACAGCCGGCCGGGTGTATCGCTTGCGCATAGTGTCTTTCTCCTCCCCTGAGCTGAAGACGTGCGCTGTTAACTCCCAGTTCACAAACTGTGTTCCCTGGATGATTTCCTCCGAGCCCTGTGGCAGACGAGTGTTCGGAGAGGCTCGCTGCCAGCCCAGTACACGTGCTAACTAAAGCCCTGTACTGGGGTAGGTGCTCTGCATGTGGCGGTTTCCTGTAGGTAACCCCATGCGATGTATATCTTCTGCTAATTCGTTTCCCTGTTGGCAAACTACATCTTCCTTGGGCAGAGGCCCCTCTGCCCCAGTCTCCATGCTTGTAGTAACTCCTCCCCCATAGGGTAGGACCTACCATGGGACTTCTCCACATGGCATACTTCCAACATAGCTCGCCAAAACCATGTGACGTATTTCCACTTAAATACCCCCCTCCTCTCTCTGGGCGAGGTGTGGTCTCCGCGGTGTCCTCCCCTTTGGAGGGACACCCCCCCGACTAGACCTGGTCAGCCCAGTTGGTTAATCACCCTTTTTTTTGGGAGTGAAAAAAAATAGGGGATAAGAGGCCACGACTGGGCTAGCCCGTCTATCTTTTGGGTAGTCGACTTGTCCCAAAGGGCCGTTTGACACTCTTAACAGTGTTGGGGGAGGTTACATGTCGGCCTGGTGTACTGGCTACAAGGCACACAGTGGTCTGCCCATCACACACCGCCAGTTCACGTAACACAGTTCAGCCAGTTGTGGCATTCTGTATAGGGACCCCTGGTGTCACTACATCAACACAACGTCGAGTGAGTGACAGATAGGGAATGTCCTGGTTACTTGCGTGTAACCAGGACATCAGTGTAATTCTGCTTTCATCCAGACCATCAAAGATGAAAACAACTTTACACTAATCATAAATCTTTGACTCCAGTTCGTGAAGTTCAGGATGTAAGTCCAGAAGAAGTTTGTGAAGGCTGTACTTCTCATTTTTAATCAAGTTCAGCTCTCGAAATGGAAGCACAAACATGAAATCTACATCCTGATTGGCTTTTCCCTCTGCCCGGTCCACAATGAACTTCTGCACTGAGACTGTTTTACCAATTCCAGCGATGCCTTTAGTAAGAACAGTCTTTATTTGGTCTTTTCTCCTTTTCTCACATCCTGGTTCAGGTTTAAAGATGTCATTGGTGTAAATTTGAGTGTCTTGTAAGTGCTGAGTTCTGGCTGTTTTCTCCATGTGTAAAACCTCATGTTCTTCATTCACCCCTTCACTAGAGCTGTGTGTAAATCCTGTTCAGGTGGGTTTTATTATCTTGTAGTTTGATTCCTTCAAATAAGCTCTTGTACTATGCTGTTTTTTTGTTGGTCTTTGACTCTCTGAAGAACATCTTCGACTGGTTTGTGAAAATTCTGCTGCAGGTTTTCAGTCTCCTCCAGCAGGTCTGAATCTGTGTTAGTGAGCACTTCTCCTTTGCCGAGATACTCCATCCACCTCACAGGTGTGGCATATCAAGATGCTGATTAGACAGCATGATTATTGCACAGGTGTGCCTTAGGCTGGCCACAATAAAAGGCCACTCTAAAATGTGCAGTTTTACAGTATTGGGGGGGTCAGGGGGGGTCCGAAAACCAGTCAGTATCTGGTGTGACCACCATTTGCCTCACGCAGTGCAACACATCTCCTTCGCATAGAGTTGATCAGGTTGTTGATTGTGGCCTGTGGAATGTTGGTCCACTCCTCTTCAATGGCTGTGCAAAGTTGCTGGATATTGGCAGGAACTGGAACACACTGTCGTATACGCTGATCCAGAGCATCCCAAACATGCTCAATGGGTGACATGTCCGGTGAGTATGCTGGCCATGCAAGAACTGGGATATTTTCAGCTTCCAGGAATTGTGTACAGATCCTTGCAACATGGGGCCATGCATTATCATGCTGCAACATGAGGTGATGGTCGTGGATGAATGGCACAACAATGGGCCTCAGGATCTCATCACAGTATCTCTGTGCATTCAAAATGCCATCAATAAAATGCACCTGTGTTCGTTGTCCATAACATACGCCTGCCCATACCATAACCCCACCGCCACCATGGGCCACTCAATCCACAACGTTGACATCAGCAAACCGCTCACTCACACGACACCATACACGCTGTCTGCCATCTGCCCTGTACAGTGAAAACCAGGATTCATCCGTGAAGAGAACACCTCTCCAAAGTGCCAGACGCCATCGAATGTGAGCATTTGCCCACTCAAGTCGGTTATGGCGACGAACTACAGTCAGGTCGAGACCCCGATGAGGACGACGAGCATGCAGATGAGCTTCCCTGAGATGGTTTCTGACAGTTTGTGCAGAAATTCTTTGGTTATGCAAACCGATTGTTGCAGCAGCTGTCCGGGTGGCTGGTCTCAGACGATCTTGGAGGTGAAGATGCTGGATGTGGAGGTCCTGGGCTGGTGTGGTTACACGTGGTCTGCGGTTGTGAGGACGGTTGGATGTACTGCCAAATTCTCTGAAACGCCTTTGGAGACGGCTTCTGGTAGAGAAATGAACATTCAATTCATGGGCAACAGCTCTGCTGGACATTCCTGCAGTCAGCATGCCAATTGCACGCTCCCTCAAAACTTGCGACATCTGTGGCATTGTGCTGTGTGATAAAACTGCACATTTTAGAGTGGCCTTTTATTGTGGCCAGCCTAAGGCACACCTATGCAATAATCATGCTGTCTAATCAGCATCTTGATATGCCACACCTGTGAGGTGGATGGAGTATCTCGGCAAAGGAGAAGTGCTCACTAACACAGATTTAGACAGATTTGTGAACAATATTTGAGAGAAATAGGCCTTTTGTGTAGATAGAAAAAGTCTTAGATCTTTTGAGTTCAGCTCATGAAAAATGGGGGCAAAAACAAAAGTGTTGCATTTATAATTTTGTTCAGTGTAATTTTCTTTGTACGGCAATGTCTACAGCCACACATATTTGAAATTAGGCCCTTATTATGTCAAAATAAAGGCAACGTGCAGTTACATACACAATGTATGTAAAACAAAAATTACTGAGTGGAAATAAATGGTTGTTTGAGATCATTTGCAGCGTTTCCACAGATGACTCTATTCTTGCAAACTGTTTCCAGATGACTGTCAGAGACGAAAGAGTGAGTGAAAACTCTTCATGCATATATGTTACACGAAAAGTGCATTCCTTAAGTCCCACCTTCACTGTCTTTATTCAGAGTGCAGTTTCATAAATCAGTCACCTCAGTTATGCTATCTAGTGACTAAATTAAGACACACAGCTTCACCACCAATGACCAGATTATGCAACCACACTCCGGTGGAGATTTCCGAATCAAACATCTCCACACAAGTTTGATTAAGAATGTAGTAAAAGATTCTGTCTCTTTATTCCTTCATTCAATAAATGAAACCTATAAGCATGTTATACTGTAAGCATGAGCGTCCAATTGGTTCAGCCTTGCCTGTGGTTGTCACAGTTATGTAGAGTATATCAAACATAAAACAAAATATTCATCATCATATTAAGAGTTCTCTTTTGTAGTGTAGATATCTTCAACCCAGATACTTTGCGCATCGTAGAGGGTCACCTCCGGGGAGAGGTTAGGCTAGCACTTATACCCAGGGTATGGCTCATCATTCATCTCCTCATACATATCTTCATTGGAGGAATCAATTTCCTTCCAATCTGGTCTTTCTGTCCAACCAGGGTAGTTGGTCCAATGCAATACAATGACATTCACATTGATCAGTGTCATCTGCTTCACTGTTGCTCGGATCAAGAATGATTTTACTAATGGTATCACTCAACAGAATATTATTCCTTCCACAAGGATTGTTATTCCAATCATTATATTAATTTTAGCCAATCGTGCACCACATTTCTTAAAGAATTCTATTTAAATTGTTATAAATAAACAAGACAAGCAATGTTAATATTTAGTCACCACGTTTTCTTTTTCCATTCTTCATTAATATTAAAATGTACATGAGTTCAATAAAAGCATAAGTAAAAGCAATAAATCATTTTTCAATCTTTATTCTTCATCATACAAACATTCCCAGGTTTGTTTAATACTTCTTTAATAAGTCAGGCACTCCTTTGTCTGCAACAGCTCTCAGAACTTTACCCCTAAAACCCATCTATAAATAATCTTCTACACAGGGTATGATCCCCTGATTGCACAGTGACAGAATGTTTGATATTTAACTCTGTAATAAGTTGTTTTAGTAAAGCGGTTATTACATTTTCAGGAAGGTTTCTTCTAGACCTCCCTTTTGATGCTTCCGTCCTAAAAGCATCCATCCACTTCCTTAAACCCATATCACCCCTTCTTGGGCAGGCTTCCAGGGTGGTGATGCCCCGTCTTAGGTTACCACCTGCCATTGGAGAGTCTTACCCATCATTGGGTCATCACCTCTTGCCACTGGTCTGATACCGCTCAGTCCTATAAGCCAATCCTTAACAATTTTGTATCAGTAAACAGATATTTTCTTTTGTTTCAGGGAGTATCACCTGAGAACCATCACAGCCAATGCAACCATCTACAATGGCTTAAATATGGAGACAATTCAAAACATGGTTAAATTCACAAAGCTTTATTCAAAATTTAACAATCTATTAAAATTGTCAAAATTAAAAGTAAAAATTCTAAAAATGAAATCATTCACAGATCATTAATTTCCATTCAAGTTGTATTTCTGCTCCTTTTGCAAATGTCACAAAAGACCATGTATCATGGTGGGGACTAACATCAGAACAAAACAAAATAAAGGGTAGCCTCTGTCAAACTTCTAGGAAGCTTAATTTAAAAACATCACCTTAATTCAATAAAAGTCTCTAGATTGTTTTGAACATACATTAAGTGTGTCAGATCAACTTTCAACTGGATCTCTTGTCTTTAGTATAAACCCTTAACTTTAGATTGCCCTCTGAATATATAAAATCATTAATCATTGATGAGGAAATCTGTTTGAACCTCTCCTTCATATCACTGTATCTAACATTATTGTCAAATCACATCATTTTTCATATGCAATAAAATCAAATCAAAAGAAAATAAAACAATTCAGAGATGTACCTTTAGCACACTTCCAAAATTTAAACTGAGAGTGTGAGAGAGAAGGCGGGGGAGGAATTCGGAGGGGGACATTCCACTCCTTCACACTGTTTCTAATCTCATTACAGCTATTCTTTCTTTTTCAATTTAGAGTCTCATAATAATTTAAGTTATTCTTCAACAGTGAAAATAGTTATAATTATACAACACCTATCTTGTAGTCCTGTCATCTTATTATTTAAAGTCAATTAACTCTCTTATGATTACTTTCTCCCTTTTCTTACTCTTTCTCAGGAGAAGGAACTTTCATTCTATCTAATGAAGCAACACAAATCACCTTTTTAAACAAACAGAAAAGTAATTACAAATTTTAAACAAAATAAAGTAGTAAAGTGGCACAATGGAAATTCAGACAAATCTCTTGTGTTTTGAAATATTTGATCACTATTATACACTACATCCTTTTAATTTTTCATGTCTCTTATTTTTTTATATTCTACTGTTCTTGACAAATGATTCAGTTAAATAGCAAAACCAAACTTCACAGTGCAGAAACTGTATGCCTCTTAAGTGGTACTTTCATGGATTAATCTCAAAATAGAAATAGTTTACTATAAAAAGACACTCAATCAACTCTTTGTAGCCCCCACTAACCTTTTTCTTTAAAGTGAGGGTACTCTCTGGAAAATTTGGGGGAGTAACCAATCCAATAGGTAACTCTAACTTTGCCATTAAGTTTTTAATATTACTCTTCAACACAATGAATCAGCGGTTAGATGCTGGATTTAAATTTAGACCCTCAGAACACTTTAGACATGGGTATTGAACCCATGGATGGCAGTCAGCAGTCATGAGAGCAGGAGGACCAATCGTATAAAAGCCCACATCATTTTCAGTCTTTTTTCTCCGTACTTCCTCCTGGAGTATTAAGAGTTTCAATAAATCATCTGGCCCAGCCATCTGCAATGGTGAGAGACTGGTTCCAGACTGAGTTAATGAAACAACATACACATAATGATGACAAAAGAAAGGGTAAAATATAGTTAGTATCAAAGACACACACAGAATAGATGCATGAATATGAAGTTATTAACATTAATAGTTGAGGAATTTATGATGTTCAGATTGTAGCAAATTAGCTTAAAAGGGAATTATCTATAACTAATTATAACTGGTTATAATTAATAATAAATATTTAGATTAGATCTTAGAATTAACTGTAGCAGAATCGATATTACAATTACTTGATCTGTCCGTCCAGCGAGCAGACAATATAATTATTTATCAACTCTAGGAAGATTACTTTCCTGGCCAAGGAACAATAGCCTTCCTACTTATACAGTGCTAGCAGTAGTTTAGCATGTAGCAAGGAGCAACATTCAGTGACTTTGAATTGTGAGAGGAACACAGAGACAATCAATTGTGAATATAAGGGATTTAATAAATGAAACTATAACTAACATACAAACAAACTAAGCAAAACATACATATATAGAATGAAGGAAAGTAAGGAAAAGAGAGAGAGAGAGAGAGAGAGCAAAGAATGGCAGTATTTCAAGGGTTTTAAAACTCTCAGTTAACCACAACCTAAATGAGAATCATCAGAGGCACAATACACCTTAAAAGGGGTTCAAACTTAAACGCGCATCTAATCAGTTGTAAATGGTTACTTGCATTGGTTTGTTGCTGAATAAGAGTCTTGATGCGGTAGACGAGGTTCTCGATGATTTCTTTAGGAGTGAGTTGAAGAAGTCCACAGGAAATCCACAAAGTTACTTGAAGGTAAACACTGCCAGAAGGTTAAACTCAAGAGAGAGTTTTGGAGTGGGTTGGTCTCAAGAAGAAGAAGTTTTGAGCCATGATTAGTCTGCGCTCTGGAGTTTTGATTGTTCATTGCCGCACCCATTTTGTGGGTGGAGTGGCCAATCAGAGGCATGCATTTTGAGCGGGAGAAACATCCTTTGTCTCCGTTTATGGCCCATTCGCATTTTATTGCTGATCTGGACCGCTAGTGCAGCTTTTAATTCAAAACATAGTAAGAATTGTTCGATGCATTTCACGATCACATGGTGTACATTATTGTGTGAGAAATAAAGGGAAGATCATTTTGATACCAAGAAGGTAACCTCCAGACGATATTAAAGCAGAGATACACTCATACACTTGAATATAGGCATTTAACGTCTAACTAATACAAGTAAAGGGTTTTAACTAAGTTAATATGATAGGGGAATATACATACAACACATGCATATAGCAGATACATTTATAACTGCTTACTATGGTCTAAATAGAGAAAATGTCTTTAGGTGTGTGTGTGACGTGTATTGGAATTACTGGAGACAGACAACTGCTCTGGTGCCTGGCATGGGGGTCACCCATTATAATGTGAGAAATAAAGAGAAGATCATTTTGATACCAAGAAGGTAACCTCCAGACGATATTAAAGAAGAGATGCACTCATACACTTGAATATATGCGTTTAACGTCTAACTAATACAAGTAAAGGGTTTTAACCAAGTTAATATAATAGGGGAATATACATACAACACATGCATATAGCAGATACATTTATAACTGCTTACTATGGCCTAAATAGAGAAAATGTCTTTAGGTGTGTGTGTGACGTGTATTGGAATTACTGGAGGCAGACAACTGCTCTGGTGCCTGGCACGGGGGGGGGGGGGGGGGTCACCCTCCTCTCTGTGGAATGTGTTTGAAGCTTGATGGAGACACTTCAGAGGAGACCTGTTTTAGCATCCTTTTGATAGTGATAAAGACCATCTGCAATTTAGCACCCATATAAATGTAAACGTGGAGACCAGGTCAGTAATTTATATGCAAATGTCAAAAGGCTAAAAGGTTTTTTTCAAACAAAGTTTTTTTCAAACAAAGTGTAATTAGCCATCACTGATCTTACACAGACGTTACAAGATTTAATCTTAATGTTTCTCCATGGGTTTCACCTGCTACCAATGACCAATTTTTCCTTAACATTATCAATATTTTTTACAATCAAATATGTCACAGATATTTCTTAAATCTTCAAATCAGAATTTCTAGCACGAATAACATTTTCCATTTTATGCACGTCCAAAAGGAAAACACTTCTATTTTGTTAGATATCAGAGCATCTGAGCAAAACTGTTCACAACGTTTGCTTAGTTCTGCCTTCTTTTATTTTCCATTTTATCTGGCATGATTTGTCACATAAAAAACCCAAGGAAAAAGCAACACAATATTGGCAAGGTTGTCACACATAAAGATCATGAGAACAGATATTAAGAGCACAACTTCAGTAAATTGAAAAGACAAAGAACATGAAATGATCCAAATCATTCTTAATTTTCTTTCCTTTAATTCGAGTCTCAAAGGCAGCTCTCATTGCACCCATGATCAACCAAAGCCTATACTGTTTATATAAAACAAGAAAATAAAAAATAAATAAAAATATCTAAGCTAAAAGAATCTGCTATCTGTCTTTTCTAAATTCGGGGTGCCCCTGTCTGAGTGGAGACACCAAGAAAGACGAGTTTTCTGCAGACTATTATTTGCACGTCATCCTTACAGAGTATGGGGTATAACCCCTCCTGCTCACTCTCCTTACAGAGCGTGGGGTCATAGGTCTTTGTTTATTCAGGGCACTAACAACATCTCTCTCAATCTCTCCATCAGACAGTCCCTAACAAAATAATAAACTCTACCTATCTTATTTTTGTTGGTTGATCAAGTTTACACCGATAAAGTTGCAACTCACATGTAAATTTGTTCTCCAGACATATTTAAACACATAGAAAATCATGTGGACAACTGTAATTTTTACTTGGCATCTAAAGAATGAAAAATTATTTTATCACCATTCATTTAGAAAAATCATTAAATTTAGAGGATAAACGTATATCTTACTATTTTAATTTATTTCCTACTACAATAATCTGCAAAGCCAATATCTTAATACAATTTTTCTAATTTGTTTCACCTTCACTTTTCAATACACAACGTTTATACAAGTCCCTTTATTATTTATTTATTTCGCTTTCTCATTTCTTTGAGATTTTATCAATCAATTATTTACACAGTGGATTTCTTGATTTTAGTATTTCCACTGGAGTGTTTGCCATAATTATACCTTATGTTATACCTCATACCATTCATGGCAAAAACTCTTGAAAGGGCAGTTTTCAATGAAATCTCTGCCTATCTCTCACAGAACAAGCTGCTGGATGACAATCAGTCAGGCTTTAAAAGTGGACACTCCACCGAGACCACCCTGCTGTCTGTCACCGAGTTGCTGAGATGGGAAAAAGCTGAATCCAAATCATCAGTCCTGATTCTGCTGGACCTTTCTGCAGCCTTTGACACGGTCAACCATCAGATATTACTCTCTACCCTTTCCTCGCTGGGCATCACAGGAACTGTGCTTGACTGGTTTAATTCCTATCTCTCAGGTAGGTCCTTCAAGGTAGCCTGGAAAGGTGAGGTATCCAAGCCACATCAGCTACTTACTGGGGTACCTCAGGGATCAGTGCTTGGGCCACTTCTCTTCTCTATATACACAACATCACTGGGACCCATCATTCAAGCACATGGTTTCTCTTACCACTGTTACACTGATGACACACAAATCTACTTGTCTTTCCAGCCCAACGACACCACAGTGACTGCTCGAATTTCTGCCTGCCTGGCGGACATCTCGGCCTGGATGAAGGAGCACCACCTGCAACTCAACCCAGCCAAGATTGAACTCCTTGTCTTTCCAGCCAACCCTGATGTTGAACACAACATCACCGCGCAGCTGGGTGCAACTACAGTAACGCCTTCCAAATCAGTCAGAAATCTAGGGGTAACCATCGACAACAGACTAAATTTCACAGACCACATCTCAAAGACCGCAAGATCAGGTAATTTTACACTCTACAATATTAGGAGGATAAGACCCTTCCTCTCTGAACATGCCACACAACTGCTTGTCCAGTCACTTGTCATAACTAGACTGGTCTACTGTAACGCTCTCATTGCAGGCCTCCCTGCACGTGCAACTAGACCCCTCCAAATGATCCAGAATGCAGCAGCACGTCTGGTCTTTAATGAACCAAAGAGAGCACATGTTACACCACTCCTTGTCTCTCTCTCCACTGGCTACCAGTTGATGCACGTATCAAATTCAAGGCTCTGATGCTGGCATACAGAACAGTTACTGGGTCTGCACCAGCATACCTAAAATTATTTATGCAGAGCTACGTGCCCACTAGAAATCTGCGGTCAGCTAAGGAACGTTGCCTTGTTGTACCAACACAAAGAGGCACCAAAACACTTTCCCGGACTTTCAGCTTCATCATACCACGTTGGTGGAACGACCTTCCCAACTCCATCCGTGAAGCTGACTCACTCTCAAAAACACATCTTTTCCATGAGCACTTAACCAGTCATTAATTAAAAAAAAAAAAATTCTGTTGCACTTGATTCTATTTTGAATACTATTATGATGCTAGTGATACTTTGTAATACAGCACTTTTCATACCACTGTCTCCTAAGATGATTCGCTTATGTTTTCCTCTCTTGTAAGTCGCTTTGGATAAAAGCATCTGCCAAATGAATAAATGTAAATGTAAATGTAAATGTTATGTAATATAACAACACTTATCTTAAATACAACCTTTGTTTAAAATCCAATTACTTAGTTGACTTTAGTTTAATGCAATACACTGGACTCAAATCTTTATTGTTTGTCCAGATAATGTGATTTCCCAAATGGAATTCAATCGCTTTATAGTTCTTTTTAATTTCAATATTCTTACTTGTCACTGTGATATGAACTTTAACTCTAAGCACCGTTATACCACTTGAATGTATAAATTATCTGTATAAAGTCAAATACATTTCTATGCTACAGTCTAGTTTAGGAGTTATGATCTGGCACACATCCATCAACAGCTGCTCTTTCTTAGTTTAGTTAATCTTATATCAGGCTTCCTTCATGGCATGAAAAGAACAGCCCAAGGCTAAATTTTGTCCAGCCAGCTAAGTTAACTTTTTGCTTTCATGCACATTTTGTTTTACAGCTGTGTTGTCTCACCATTTTTATTTCTTTCCTATTGTCAGTTTATACTGTATTATATTTACCCTTCCATATATATTTTTTTTATCATTAGTTTTAACTCCACTATACAACCAGAATAATTTTTAAGTGCCCTCTTTGCCTCTAATCATCAGATCTGTTCTGCCTCATATATTGATGGAAGGTTGAAAATAGGCCTAAATAGATTTTCTTTGCTGTAAACTGCATATATACTCCTGATTAGTTATGCAGCAAAGGCTGAGTCTCTCTATCCGGATCACAAATTCTATGATTTGAAGAATGGCCAAACATCCTATAAAGCCGATATCTCTGAACTTTTTTAGTTTTCTCTGTGATAAAGGAAATTCCTTTCCAAATTTTCACAAGAGACAGGCTTTCATTCCCAACATCCATTCAACATATAAAAGACAAACCTTCTTTATTAGACAACATTTATTCCATTCATCGTATCCCGTACTCGTACTCGTCATACACTTCCATATGCAATCGCAATTCAGCCACACTTCACACACTTTCAAACAAAGATACAAACACTCTGACAGACACAGAAACTTTCACACTTTTAACAAACACAAGGCCTTTATAAACACAGAGCTCTCAAAAAACACTATAAAATTATAAAACGCAACTATTCTACCACCTCTCTTAGGTGACCTACAGGATTTCTGCCTACCTGGTCAAAAACCTGTGATTTCTGCCTACCCGGCTTTTTTAAACCTTATCTGCTTTCATTTACTGTTATCCACCTAGGCCCTCTTAACAGTAAAAACAGATAATTGCATGCAATTATTTCTTCTGGAATCAAAACCCTTTTAGTATTTTTGCTCTTTAAATTTGAAGAAGCTTTTTGAGTGTCCTTACTACCACGAGCAAACTCTGGCAAGCACCACAAATTAATTATAAGCAAAAATGCTTACTTTTAAGTGGCCACCTATATGTGGTGTTGCCTGTCTAGTCAGCCCGCCATGGTCTTTCACTCTTCTGCTCCTTCCAGTCCCATGTGGGGTGCCAATTTGTTGTGGCTTCTGCCATCTCTGTGAAAAATCACTCTCAAAGTCTTGGGGTATTGATGCCAGAAGATAGACTTTATTATCAGAGATAATAAAGCCAAGTTGCTCCCAGTGCAACTCCAGCAACTCTGTTCCTTCCCGCTTATATATGATCTACCAAGGTGTGGCTAATACATTCCATACATGTCACCATTATCCATCACCTTATTTTTTGACTCCAGTCTGTTTATTTTAAGAAGTGGACAGGAGACACCTGTGGAGGAACCTCACCATATATTTTTCAGCAGTCATGAGAGCAGTTTAATATAAGTGAGCACATTCCATTCCTTCACAGGCCTCTACACCAACGTACACAGTAAAATACATACCTGACCATCAGAAATAATTGTAGAATAAAATGGCTATATTTACATTGATCATACTTGATTAATTTATATTCAACTTGATAAAAATATTCCACACTGGGTCCTGTTCTTACATTCACCTTAACGCGAGGCATCTCATTGCCTTCAAGCGCTAGGTCGCCATTTTCTGAGGCTTGGATCCCCAGGATCTGGCATCTCCTTTGTGCCCTCGAGCAGGGCGCACACGCATCTCCCATGCCAGCCGTGCGTACCTTCTGATTTCCTGCATGGTAGGGTTGCCCGTTCTGCAGTGCATCATGACGGTATATTGCATGTTCTCGTGGAGGTTGTGAAGGAAGAGAGATTTGAAAGCCCGTTCCTCCTCCAGACCTGGTGCGTTACGACCTTGGAAGTATGCGGTTCTTAGGCATCTGTAATACTCACACGGAGGCTCATGCCTTTTCTACGCAATGGCGAAAGCGCCTAGGGTAGTGGAGGCTTTGTCGGTATACAGCTAATACTCCTCGCATATGGCTTTACACAGAGCTGAGTAACGGTCTTGCGTACCAGTCAGTAACGTTTCCATGAACACATGGACACTCCTCACCGTGGTCTTCCATATGAGCTTGAGCTTTTCATGCGATGAAGCATGAGGTAAGTCAACAAGGCAGAGCTCAATTTCTCTGAGATAATCATCAATGTTTGAATCTCGACTACTGGGGTCAAAGCGCTCTATGTCCCTTGCGAGGGACTCGAGTTGTCGAGTGCGCAAGCCTTGGTGTCAGTATGACCGCGGGTCATCCATGTCATCCGAAACACCATAGTCACTCAGATCGCTATAGCAATGAGGATGACTTCTTCCCCTTCGTGGTGGGGTTGGAGTCCAGTCGACCACAGGGTGGGCCACATGTTGCATAAAGATCCCTGGCTAATGGGGCCCTCGAGCCGCTTACACCACTTTGGCCATGTTTTGGCTTGGATTGTGTGCTCTGGCTTCCCAACCGGGTTGTTGACATAATCAACTAGTTCCTGCAATGCTTCATCACAATGACTAACATTGTAGCCATTGAGGTTATCTCTCTCCTCTATGGAGAGACACAGTATAGCGGCGACCACATCTTGCAGTGCTGGGTCGTCTGACCTCTGAGGAGCTTCAGCTCTGGCCACGTGGGGTGATTGGAGACTCATTTTACCGGGGCAGTAAAAATACTCATGACACAGTGGCTCTGATAGCTTGTTGTGTTACAGTTGCTATAATGCTGACACGAACGCACAAATGAGAGGCTTTAACCTGTGGCTTACGGGTTACTGTTATGCAATATACGAATTTCACTGTGACCTCTCCTTGGTGGACGTTGATTAGGTGACCTGACACCTCTCTGCAACATCAAGGCGAAAGCGTTACGAGTTAAATAACAACAACAGCAGACTTGGAGCAGACTGTCATAAACTTACCAACCCCTAATCCACTCTAAGAGCACATTCCCACCACACTGGCTTATGCTTGGCAAGTCGTGAGAGAAGTCAATCGCCAAACAGAACCAAACTTTGAACTAATGATTCAAGTTATTACTGTAAATTCTTATCATACACACTGTGACAAAACTGGCACATAGGACACCTCACACGAGGCACCATTAATGTTGGGGCTTCGTTCAGGAGTGGGTTTGGTTATTAGCAATAATTAATAATGATCAAAGATTGGTATGTTTGTGAGGGGTCGTGTGTGTGTGCGGTTAGTACGAGAGAGAGAGAGAACAGGGTGATGGCACTGAAGCCGGTTTAGTGATCGTGGGAGAGATGGCAACCGTTAGTTTTATCACTCAGAGATGTGGTGAATGGCTCGTAATCCGTCTGCTGCGGTCGTTGGTTCTTTAATGGATAAACTCAGTGTGCCGGTCTCAACCGTGATAACAGAAATGCACAAACTGCCCATCGTGGTTGGGCAACAACACAGCAAATCTCATTCGTGGTAACAGTAACTTACAGCAATACCTTGAGTATTATTAGCAACAAGAGCGAACTCGGCGGTCCGTAAACTGTATGAGCAATAACCTACATACACAAGAATAACACACTATATTAATCTATCTCTGCCCAGACCTCTTACTTGAGTCGTGTGAGGACGCGGGTAGAATGTGTGTTCGTCTGTCGTTTGACTCCGAATAGGTTCCTTAAAACTTGGGTGATGACGGGAGGCCATTTCCTCACTCCGTCAGCGGGCGGTACTGCGGCTGATTCTCGGTGGGTTGGAGAAATCAGCGAAGTCGACTTGGTTGAAAAAGGAAGAGAAATCTTCTTTCTTCACTTCTGCAGGCAAAAGAGTGAGACGCGGATTGCTCAGCGGTCTCCTTCGGATCCGTTAGCGTGCTCGGTGGAACACAGGGAATCTCTGATGGAGAGAGATGGAGATTGTATGGCCAAAGTTCAGGTACGTACATTATTTCCTTAGGCAGTGAGGCTACACCTGGAAGCAGCAGGGCTGCAATTAGATGCTGCGAATACTGTCACTGGAAGCAAGGCTTAGGAGGAATCTCCAGGGTTTTATACTCTCGATGACATCATGGTTGAGGGACGCGTTCTGTCATGCGTTTCATCCAATAGGAGTTGAGAGTTCAATCTTTCAGAATTTCACACCTAGGTGTAAAGTGTACAAGACTTGATGGGCTCTGCAGTCTGTCTGGATTCCCTTTGTTTGATTTTGGCACTGTTTTTGTGTTATCAGGCTTTGAGTGTTCCTACAGGCCTCAGTCAGGCTTTATGACTGTGTGTAAGCCTGCCTTTGTCTCCTATCTGTGCACATGAGGCCCAACAACAGCCAGCTGATTACACAGTATATTTTGATGAACCTGCCAATAACTTCAACAGTCGTTTTACTGATCCAGATCTGGTACTACCAGTTCCAATGGTGGGGAACCTGTTCACCTTTGATGTAAGGAATGTCGCTGCTTGCTAAAGCTAGTTGAATTGAAAAAGCACAGTGATATTTTGAGCAGCTGACAAAGATGTTTGTTTGGTGGATTTCTGGATGTGGTATGTCCCCTTTGAGAAGTTCAGTGCTGTGACACAGATGTTGACCTGTATTGAAAACATCTATGCGTGTGCCTTTTTCATAAGTGGAAAACATCAAAACAAAGCAGTGCGACTCCCTCAGTGATAAGCACCTCTGAGACTGACTGCGTATGGCAACATATGCATGCCACATTTTATATAATTTGCTGGTAGTGCTATGAGCTCTATGTAAAATTGTGTACTGTATCAATTGTGT
Source organism: Myxocyprinus asiaticus (assembly GCF_019703515.2). Lineage (NCBI taxonomy): Eukaryota > Metazoa > Chordata > Actinopteri > Cypriniformes > Catostomidae > Myxocyprinus > Myxocyprinus asiaticus. Next base: position 46,866,292 of record NC_059368.1, on the reverse strand, counting down.
CTTACAGTTGAGTGACATGGAGAAGATATTTTTTGTAGAATGTTTTATAATCATAATGTACTGTACTGGATGGGAGATACTGTAGTTAGTAAAGTAGGCCGCATTAAACATATTGCACTTCCTAGAACTTTGTATGATGCTGTGTTCAGTGTGGGATTTATCTGAATCCTGTTGGCTTAGGCCTGACATGCTGCTGTCCACATCTGCTCTAAAACATTGCTGAAAAAGACAATCTGTTTGCAGTTGAAACAGTGAGGCTATCACAGATTAATTTATGTGATACACTTTTACACTGCATGGGTCCTAAAAAGTTTGGGGAGGTTGTGATATCTAGATGTGGATGGTCCTGGATAGGTACGGCCTAGTCTGTGGTGTTTTAAGTTGAAATGCTTTGCCTTCCTCAGCCCTACACCTGCATTCCACTTCCTTTAGACATCAGTGCATGACATGCCTGTCTTGCCTTACCTGACTGCATTCTCTGCCTTCATTTGCCTACCTACAGTTGTCTAATTTAGCCTACCACCCTGAAGCTTTTAACTTGCAAAACACTGGTTGAACTTAGGTGATACTACTTGAATTACTATAATAATAATAATAATAACATCAAACATAATAATAATAATTATTATTATTATAGTAAAACAACTAAAAAATATTTATTTATTTTACTCACCTTTCACAGTATTGCAGCTGCATAACTACATGCGCACACTGGTACTGTGATACATACACCCCGCTGTCTTTGTAAGACACCTGACATTGAAACTAAAACCCAAGCCTTATGATGCAACACTTTCAGGGTTTGACTTGGCTCTATGTCTGCTTTCAAGGTCATTTCCCATCCTTCAAAAAACACACAACCAACTTATTACTGTGAAGATATTGATACGCCTCCGAGATTTTCAAATTGCTCATTGCCTTGATGTTGCAAGCAATGGAATCAACAAAATAGCTAAATAGGCCACTTCTATAAACCGTCTTCCCAACCCTCCATTAACCCCTAAACGCATACCTCAGGTCTTTAGTAACCCGGGTCCTCATTTCACCCTCACTGTACCTCATTTTTGGAGTTGTACCCACGCTGCTTTATTATTCCTCAATCTTTCTCTTATCAATAGTGTTAACACACAAAAAAAAGAAGCCAAATTTGCAAAAAAGGTTCAGCATTTCTATTTCTTTGTTTATTACAAAAGAAATGTGTACTATATTAATACAAACAAATCAGGGCTGTGAATCTATTAAAAACTGTTATTTTGGGAGGCCTGGGTAGCTCAGTGGTAAAAGACGCTGGCCACCACCCCTGGAGTTCGCTAGTTCAAATCCCAGCGCATGCTGAGTGACTCCAGCCAGGTCTCCTAAGCAACCACATTGGCCCGGTTGTTAGGGAGTTTAGAGTCACATGGGGTAACCTCCTCATGGTCACTATAATGTGCTTCGTTCTCGGTGGGGCATGTGGTGAGTTGAGCGCAGATGCCGCGGTGGATGGCGTGAAGCCTCCACACACGCTATGTCTCCGTGGCAACATGCTCAACAAGCCGTGATAACGTGCGGGTTGATGGTCTCAGACGCGGAGGCAACTGGGATTCGTCCTCCGCCACCCGGATTGAGATGAATCCACAAGGACTTAAAAGCGCACTAGAAATTGGGCATTCCAAATTGGGTGAAAAAGGAACAATCCAAAAAAAAAAAAACGTATTTAATTAATCGCACAGTTTTCTGTGATTAATCGCGACTACATTTTAATAAATGATACATTACAACAAACATTAAAAAATCATCATAAATATATTTACTTTATACTGTGTCTCAAAGAACTTGCAAGAAATTGGTTAGTCATCATTTATTTTCATTATTTAAATATGTACATATTAAAATGTTGATTGTTGTTTTATTTTTTTTACAGATATAGTTAATTAGATACATTTGAGTATTTGAGTAATAATCTTTGATACAAGTATATGTATATATGACATAAAAACAGTGGACATGTTTAAATTACAATTTGGGCAAAATCTTCTGGCATTTTACATTTCAATAGGATCAAATGGGCAGATTCCATTTGACAAAAGACACTGTGTAAAGACACAAGTGTAAATTGTCAATGCATTACTAGACAGACACTATACATGCAGATACAAAACATATTGAATGCTGAAGTTAAAAATCTTCAAAATTCTCTGGCTGCCATTCAGTCTCTACAAGTCTGGCTGCAGCTTGCTGAAAGGTCAGGTCCTTCTCAGTCTCTATTGTGCACACACTGGGTCTCAAGCAGGCGGTTTCAATTTTGACACTGGTCAGACAACAGTAGTTGCACATTTACAGGCGATGCAAAGAGATACGGCTGCTTGCCCCATCTCTCGCACACCTGGCTCAACACTTAGTTACCTAGCAATAGATCTACCACTAAAGGAAGGGAGATGGAAACAGGGTACAGTGAGTAGGGCAGGGTCAGAGGAACTGAGAGTGCGGACTGTTGTGTAAGGATGAAGCAGCTCCGACAATTCATTCTATAATTAATACGAGATGACAGAGGAAGCAAGTGCAGATTGTACAAGGTGGGTGTAACATGGGAGAACTGTGAAGTGTGTGTGAGGACTCTGGCAGCTGAGTTTTAAATGTGTTGAAGTCTGGAGATGGTTTTAGAAGGAAGCCCAATGAGAAGGGCTTTGCAGTAATCCAGGTGAGAAGTGTTAAAGGCATGGACCAGAGTTTCAGCATCTTGTGGCGAAGACTAGCTATGTTACAGACATGGTAGAAAGTAGTTCTATAAATGGAGCTAATGCGGTCTTCAAAGTTGAGATTGGGATCAAATATAATGACTAGGTTACGGACAGACTTAGTGGGTTTACAAGGACTCCATCAATATAAAAGGAGAAATCAGAGAACCTAGAAATTACTGTTTGAGATCCAATAAGCATTATTTCTGTTTTGGTAGGGTTTAGTTTTATAAAGTTTGATTTCATCCACTCCTAATGTCAGTGATACATGCTTTAAGTGAAATAAATGTCAGAGATGTGAGAGAGCAGGTGTATAGATAAATTTGTGTACCATCAGCATAACAGTGATAACAGAGACCATGAGGACGAATTATGTGACCAAGAGGCAACAGATAGAAGGTGAAGAGGTGTGGACCAAGGACCGAGCCCTGAGGGACACCTTGTGAGCGAGAGACAGGATTATTTATGTTGAACTATGGATACATACAGTAGTACTGCCATATAAACAAGATTCAAACCAGCAAAGAGCAGTACCAGATGTATCAATAGATGAAAGCCTGGAGAGAAGTATGTAGTGGGAACTGGTATCAAAAGCAGAGTTGAGATCTAAAACAATGAGAATACTGTAAGCCCCAGAGTCCGCAGAGGAAAGGAGATCATTCAAAACACGAACAAGAGCTGTGCTGTGAAATGGACGGAAACCTGATCGAAAGAGGTCATAGATTATTGGTAAGTAAGATTGCAATTGGGTAGTGACAACGCGTTCTTAGGTTTCTTCAAAATAAGTGTAATTGCTGCTGTTTTTAGGTTGAGGGGGAGAGTAGCAGATTCAAAAGATCTGTTTATCAAATGAGAGATGGGAACTGAAATCTGAGATAAACAGGTTTTGAGGAGAGATGTAGGGCAGGGTCAAGCTGACATGATGAAGAATTTGATTTTTGAATCAACTCTTTAACAGATGGAGAGGTAGGAGTGAACCTGGACAGACAGGAAGTTGATGATAAAAGAGAGAAATATCAGTCATGTTGGGGAATAGTTGGTATATATACATATTTTTTTCATGTAAGAAATGTAAGAAAGAGTGACACAAAGCAACATTGCCAGAGATATTATCTACAGGGTTTTGTGAGTTTGCTCATGGTGGCAGAGAGTGTTTTAGGCTTACTGCTGGCATTATTGATGAGTGAGGAGAGAAAGGAAGATCGTGTGGTGTTGAGAGCTGTCCTATACATTTCTGGTGCTCAGTATATCATATGGAGTGCAATGTGCTTATCAATGGTAAAATGACTCAAAAAAGGGTTGCCGGGGGGGTCACGTGACGCCATGCAAGGAGCAGATGTGTGAGCGATGAGCTCTGCGCACTTTGCTGAAGTTTCGATTATTCTCATGTTATAATCTGGTGAAATTTGATACACCCAGTTACACATTTGCCCTTTGTTGCAAAACATGGCAAAGAAGTCAAAATCCTTGGGCTCTGGAGACATTAAAAGACACTTACGTGTTCAGAATGAAAGCCCCGACAGGCCTACAGACCGGGGACTCGATTTGTATGGCGCGGTGGGAGAAGGAATCCAGCATCAGTTGTCCAACATGGGGGTTAATGCGCACGTTTTTCTTTTTTCTGTTTGTTTTGTTCGGGGGGATGTTCGGGGGTTGATTGTTGGGGAATGTGGTCTTCATAATTTTGTTTTTGGCACACAATTTATTTTTTCTATTATATCAATATGTCAGTTGTTAATATAAGTGTACTATCTCTCTCCACGTGGAATGTAAATGGGTTGGGGCACCCCATAAAAAGAAAGAAGGTTATTACTTTTCTTAAACGTAAGAAATATGATATAGTGTTTCTTCAAGAAACACATTTCTCCCCGCAGGAAGCTGAAAAATTTGGGAAGATATGGGGTGGACATGCTTTCTTTAGTGCTGCCACAAGTAAGAGCAAGGAAGTCATTATATTGATTAATAAACATTTAAAATTCAAATGTCTCAAACAGATTAAAGATAAATTAGGAAGAGTAATTATTGTTTTACCTGAAATTCAAGGGCAAAGGTTGATTTTGGCTAATATTTACGCACCTAACGCTGATGATCAGGGCTTTTTTTATAGATCTTGAAGGGATGCTGCAAACCGCTGGCACCCCTCATGATATAATATTGGGAGGAGGCTTCAATCTTTTGATGGATTCAGTCCTTGATCATAGTGAAGCAAAAGTGACGCTTCACAGGATGTGTAAAAATCTTGGTCTTTTGGATATTTGGAGACTTTTGAACCCATCTGGTAGGGACTATACATTTTTTTCCATCAGTCCATAAGATTTATTCTAGAATAGATTTTTTTTTTTTTATATCCAAATCCCTAATTTCATTTGTTGTTGATTGCTGAATTGGAAAAATTTTAATCTCAGATCACGCCCTGGTGAGTTTAGAGGTGATGCCACATATAGAGAAAAGGAAATCATATAGTTGGCGCCTTAATGTATCCCTTCTGCAAAATCCTGATTTCCAACAAATGTTAAAGACTGAAATCAATGTTTATATGGAGACCAACTGGTCCTCAGTATCCTCTGTGGGCGTGGCTTGGGAGGCACTTAAAGCAGTTCTTAGGGGCCGGATCATACTGTATGCCTCATTCATTAAAAAAATCCAAAGCACGAGAACTCGTGGAGTTGGAAGGAAATATTAAAAGTGCAGAGACAGAGCTGAAGCGCCATATGTCAGCTGATGGCTTCAGAGAATTGACCCGATTGAAATATAGATATAATACTATTTTGTCGTGGAAAGTGGAGTTTTGGTTATTCAGGGTAACACAGTCATACTTTGAGTCGGGTGACAAAGCAGGGAAGCTTTTGGCTAAATATATAAAGCAGAGAGAGTCTTTTTCTACCATTCCCTCAGTGAAATCTGCTGGTGGTGAAATATTTACCTCAGCCATTGATATTAATAATGCTTTTAAAGAATTCTATCTTGATCTTTATAGTTCCACGTCTTCGTCTACTGATGAAGAGATTAGAAACTGTGTGGAACCTTTAGATCTTCCTAAACTGACGACTGAGCAAAAAAATTCTCTTGAATCTGAGATAACCTTGGAGGAGCTTGATGAGGTAATCCCTACCTACTAGCAAGACTCCGGGGCCAGATGGTTTTGCCGCAGAATTTTTTAGATCCTATGATACAGAACTGGCTCCACTTTTGTTAGAAGTTTATACTGAATCATTAAAGAATGGAAAGCTTCCTCCAACCATGACACAAGCCCGGATCAGTCTGATTCTTAAAAAGGACAAAGATCCAAGCGAGTGTAAAAGTTACCGTCGAATTTCCCTGATCCAACTAGATGTAAAAATATTGTCAAAAATTTGGGCTAATCGATTAAGTAAAGTTATGACATCTCTTATACATATAGATCAGGTGGGGTTTATTCGGGGCCGCAGCTCTTCTGATAACATCAGGCGTCTCATCAATATCATGTGGTCAGTAGCGAATTATCAATCTCCAATCGCTGCCATCTTACTTGACGCCGAAAAGGCGTTTGATATGGTAGAATGGGATTATCTTTTTAAGATTTTGGAAATGTACAGGTTCGGGAGTACATTTATTGGATAGATTAAGTTACTTTATAGACACCCTGTAGCGGAATGGATTCATTTCAGATTATTTTACTCTGAATAGGGGCACCCGGCAGGTTGCCCTCTTTCCCCATTACTGTTCTGTCAAGTAGCCGCGATAAGAAAGGACGGTGATTTTCCAGGGGTGGTGGCAGGAGGTGTGGCACATAAGCTTCTGCTTTACGCAGATTATATTTTATTATTCGTCTCTGACCCTACTAGATCTTTGCCTTGCCTCCACAGAATTATTAATTCCTTTTCTAAATTTTCGGGATACAGAGTTAATTGGTCTAAATCTGAAGCTTTGGCACTGACAGCGTACTGCCCAGTAACGGCTTTTCAACCGGGCACCTTTCATTGGCCCAAACAGGGCATTAAGTATTTGGGCATTTTATTCCCAGTAAATTTTTGTGATTTAGTTAGAGTTAATTTTGACCCTTTAATTAAAAGGTTTTCGAGCGATGTGGGCAGGTGGGCTTCATTACATTTATCTATGATTGGGAAGGTTAATGTTATTAAAATGAATTGTATTCCAAAATTCGACTACCTGCTACAGTCTCTCCCTGTAGATGTCCCCCTCTCTTATTTCAAACAATTTGATAGCATAGCGAAGTCCTTTATTTGGAATGGAAAACGTCCCAGTTTACATTTCAATAAGTTACATAGGCCGATTGACAAGGGTGGGCTAGGCCTACCCAAGATTTGGTTTTATTATTATGCGTTCGGTCTTAGACATTTGGCTCATTGGTCACTTCCACCTGTGAGGGCCCCTCCCTGGTTTCTTATTGAACAAGAAGTTCTTGCCCCTATTTCGCCATTGCAAAGCCTTTTGATCAAACTAACCGGAGAAGTTAAGTCACACCCCGTTATTTCGCATTTGCACATGGTTTGGATTAAAGTGTTCATATTGTTTAATTCGGACATTTATTTAAATGTTGCCTCAAGCATATGGCTGAACCCTAAATTACATATTAATAAGTCCCCTTTCTGTTGGTCAGAGTGGATTGGGAGGGGTTACTACACTCGTTGACCTATATGAAAGTGGAGTACTGAGATCTTTTGATAATTTAGTTCAACATTTTAAAATTCCTAGATCCCAGTTCTTTAGGTTTTTATAGCTGCGCCACCTGCTCTGTACTGTTTTTGGGAGTGCTGTACACCCCCCTAAAGTGGCAGATACTTTGGAAATGGTGATTACTGCTTATGGGAAAGGTCATGGAGCTTCTGTGTATTACTCCCTGTTAATTCAGAGTCTGGGGGATGGAGCTTCGTCTTCTCTCAAGAGATTATGGGAGAAAAATGTAAACTTGGTATTGGAGGAGGGAGAGTGGGCTAGGATCCTAAAAAGCATCAGGTCTGCATCTAGAGATGCAAGGATCCGTCTGATGCAATTTAAGATTTTGCATCGGTTCTACTGGACCCCCTCTAGATTGTATAGGCTTGGTCTTAAAGACTCACCCACCTGCTGGCGATGCCAGTCAGAAGACGGGGACACAACCCATGTTTTTGGGGGTTGTATTAAGATGCAGGAATTTTGGTTGAAGATCCAGCATTTTGTGTGTGACGTACTGGATGCTCAGTTTTCATTTTGCCCCAAACTTTGTATTTTGGGTGATGGAGGGGTCCTACATATAGGAGATAAATACATGGAAAGCTGGGTCCTAACCAGCATGATAACCATGGCAGACAGCTAATCCTTAGGGGATGGAAGTCAACTGATGCACCCTCATTTCATGAGTGGTGCACTGAGTTGGGTAAAGTGGCAGCTTTTGTGGAGATGACTTTCAGATGGCTGGGGAACCTGTCGAGTTATAGCAGAAAATGGGGCAGTTATCTGTCTCATCTGGAGAGGTCCTAGGTGGGGCAGTGGAGAGAGACATTTGTTTTTTTGTTTTTTTCTATATGTTGAACTTTGTCTTTTTTTTATGTACCTATGTATTTCTATTTGTGTGTCTGTTTATATGTGGGTATTTAGTTATTTTAGATTTGTGCGGTGGGGTTATAAGTTGATTCCTAAAGTATAATTGTTAAATTTATTTTTGTCCGAGAACCACATCTGGGTGGGCCAGTAGGGTGCTACCAGGACGACCTGCTCCTCACCCTCCCTGAACTTGCACAGGGTCTGTGCAAGCAGGCTCACTGGGGGAAATGCATATTTGTGAATGCCAGGGGGCCAGCTGTGTGCCAGCGCGTCTATGCCGAGGGGAGCCTCGGTGAGGGCGTACCAGAGCGGGCAGTGGGAGCATTCTTGGGAGGCGAACAGGTCCACCTGTGCCCGACTGAATCGACTCCAAATCAGCTGGACCACCTGAGGGTGGAGTCTCCACTCTCCCCTGAGGGAAACCTGCCATGACAGCGCGTCCGCTGTAGTGTTGAGGTTGTCCGGGATGTGAGTGGCTCGCAGCGACTAGAGGTGCTGCCGACTCCGGAGGAGGAGACGGCGGGCGAGTTGTGACATACAGCGAGAGTGCAGACCGCCTTGGCGGTTGACATATGCTACTGCTGCCGTGCTGTCCGTCCGAACTAGCACGTGCTTGCCCTGGATCAACGGCCGGAACCTCCGCAGGGCGAGCAGAATTGCCAGTAACTCGAGGCAGTTGATGTGCCAACGAAGTCGCGGACCCGTCCAGAGGCCGGTGGCTGCGTGCCCGTTGCATACAGCATCCCAGCCTGTTTTGGAGGCGTCTGTCGTGACCATGACGCGCCTGGAGACCAGTTCTAGGGGAACACCTACTCGTAGAAACGAGAGGTCGGTCCAAGGGCTGAAAAGACGGTGACAGACCGACGTAATTGCCACGCGGTGTGTCCCGTGGCACCATACCCGTCTCGGGACTCGAGTCTGGAGCCAGTGCTGAAGCGGCCTCATATGCATCAACCCGAGCAGGGTGGCCACCGCCGAGGATGCCATATGCCCCAGGAGCCTCTGAAAATGTTTCAGTGGAACCGCTGTTTTCTGTTTGAACGCCTTCAAACAGGCCAGCACCGACTGGGCACGCTCGTTCGTAAGGCGCGCCGTAAAGGAGACTGAGTCCAACTCCAAACCGAGAAGAGATGCTCTGAACCGGGAGGAGCTTGCTCTTTTCCCAGTTGACCCGAAGCCCTAGTCGGCTGAGGTGTGAGAGCACCAGGTCCCTGTGTGCGCATAACACGCCTCAAGAGTGAGCTAAGATTAGCCAGTTGTCGAGATAGTTGAGAATGCGAATGCCCACCTCCCTTAATGGAGGAAAGGGCTGCCTCTGTGATCTTCATAAAGATGCGAGGAGACAGGGACAGGCCGAAAGGGAGGACTTTGTACTGATACGCCTGACCCTCGAACGCGAACCGCAGGAAGGATCTGTGTCGAGGAAGGATCGAGACGTGAAAGTACGCATCCTTCAGGTCTACCGCCGCACACCAATCTTGATGCCGGACGCTCGCCAGAATGCGTCTTTGCATCAGCATCTTGAACGGGAGTCTGTGTAAAGCCCGGTTCAGTACTCGCAGGTCCAAGATTGGCCGCAACCCACCACCTTTTTTCGGTACGATGAAGTAGGGGCTGTAAAACCCTTTCTTCATCTCGGCTGGAGGGACAGGTTCTATCGCGCCCTTCCGTAGGAGTGTAGCGATCTCCGCGTGCAGGGTGACAGCGTTTTCGCCCTTGACCAAGGTGAAGTGAATTCCTGCTGAACCTGGGCAGGCGCCTGGCAAACTGAATCGCGTAGCCGAGTCAGACGGTCCGGACCAGCCACCGCGATGGATTGGAAAGCGCAAGCCATGTGTCCAAATTCCGCGCGAGGGCGACCAAGGGGACAACGTCGTCGGACGTACCGGCAGGTGGGGCCCGAGAGACCGCGCCGTGACCTTCATCGCCCAGAGGGCGAGGTCGGTCGCTGAGCGCAGTTCCTGCATCAAATCTGGGGCGTAACTACCCTCGTGCAGTTCTTTCAGCGCCTTGGCTTGGTGAATCTGCAGGAGAGCCATGGTATGCAGGGCAGAGGTGGCTTGTCCAGTAGTGCTGTAGGCCTTAGCCATCAGGGACGACGTGAGCCTACAGGGCTTGGATGGGAGCTTAGGGTGTCCACGCCAGGTGGCGGCACTCTGCGGGAATCGCCGTATAGCCCCTGGCCGCCCCGCCATCGAGGGTAGTGAGAGCGGGGGAACTGCGGAGTCGGGGCCAGGCAGTAAAAGGTGCCTCCCACGACTTCGTCAGCTCCTCATGCACCTCTGGGAAGAATGGCACTGGAGCAGGGCGCGGCTGTTTTGAGCGGCGCCGCGAGCCCAGAAACTAATCATCAAGCCGCGAGGGTTCAGGGGAGAGCGGAGGGTTCCACTCTAGCCCGACGCTCGCGGCTGCCCGGGAAAGCATGTCAGTCATTTTCTTACGAAAGCAAGCCGCAACCGCAACGTTGCCATGGTCATGTTCTCGCAGTGAGAACATGAACCATTCATAAACGCTGCCTCCATGTGGGTCACACCCAGACACGAAAGACAGCGATCATGACCATCCGAAGTTGAGAGAAAACGACCGCAACCAGGAATAACACACGATCGGAAAGGCATCTTTAGAAAGACACGTCTTTAAAAAGACATTCCGTGTGTGCGCTCTTTTAGAGAAATATACTCTTTGTTAATAATAGCTATTAGAAGAGAATGGAAGGGACACAGTAGAGTAATTCAGTGCTGAGGGGAAAAATTATGAAACAAAAAAATATCTGTATGTTTTTGAGCAGTTAGTATTCTTTGTCTTCACATATTGCCTTGACTGTTTTAGGCATTTGTGAATGTTTTGTGTAGTATTGTAAATTTAAATTTTAAGGGAATCCTTTCATTCACCTAAGGTAGAAAAAAATCAATCATCATTTACTCATTTACTTTGTATAGTTACAAACCTATATTACTTTCTTCCATGGAACTCAAAAAAAAGTTTAGCAGAATGTCCATGCTGTTCTTGTTCATACAATAAAAGACTTTGGCTGTCAAACTCCAGAAATGACATAAAAGCACCATAATGTATCATAAAATGTGTCCATACAACTCGTATGCTATATTTCAAAATGTAAGTTTTTAATCACTGAAAATCTTCTCCAACTGCATCAAATCTCATTCGCACTTCTGCATATTCAAAGTGGTGAGTCGTGACTGGTAATGAGACACACTAGTATATTCAGTTGTGACTTTATTCCCGAAAATAAGTTATGTGTTTCATGTCTTACCTTGGTTCCCTATTCCAAAATGTTGATGTTGTTCTGGTTTATGAGGGATATCAGATATTTTTATTTCAGTGGGCTTCTGGGCTGCCGCTTCAGTTTGTATATCTGGTCCATATTTAGAGGGGGGGTGGCTAGACTTATGACCACTATCAACTACAAAAGAGACAAAACACAGTGCACTGCTCTTTTATCCATTTAGGTAAAACCTAGTTCTCTGTCATGTACTTTCCAGTAAGGGTTGGACAGTATGATTTTGCTGTAAAATTCTGCATTTCTTTGCCAAACTCACATGTAAATATATCCACTACGGTATTATAGTACAGCAAAATCTCTAGAGGTAGACACATTGAATGGTATATACTGTCATACCATGCATCCCTACACCGTCAGAAAAAATCTGCAAAGCACAACAGAAGTACAACAGCTTCTCACTGGAGCAGCATCCTGAAAGGCACACCCACTGTACCCTTTACATGTCAGCTGGAATGTATTTGTACCTTCTCTGTCCATAAAGCATACTTACTAGTAGCTTAAAGGGGTCATGTCATGCATTTTTCCCTTTACAATATTCCTTTAGGATTTTGCGCAAAAACTTAACATAGTATTAAATGGCCTTTTCCAACCCTGTCTCTGGCCCTCTGTCACTTTTTTGTCTCATGTTCTCTTTAAGACATCAATATACATAGCCACTGTTTTGAGGTGCAAACTCCCCCTGCCAACACTCGTGAAACAATTTTTTTTTTCCCAAGAATAAAAGCAAGCGATTTACAAAATCCCCTGAAAGCACTCAGTCCATTAATAGTTCATTAATAGCTTTATGTCATGTAAATACTGGACAATGGGCATCCTGACATAAATTTTGGCCAAATATGGGACATCCTGGGTCTGGCTAATATAAGGCAGTTAGCAACCTCACTAGAGTATACTACACGATTGTCTTTCATTGCACACTGTGCTGTGTTGTTCTTACATAAAAAAAATTCAACATTTGGTAAGCAATTATGTATTTCTTTATGAAAACGTTCAATTTGTAAAGTCAAAAGTTAAATCATTCTATAACAAACTTCAAGTCAACATCTGTGCCAAGTGCTCATGCCAAGCTCTGTGTGGATTTGTATTTTTCTCTCCCAATATTATCTTCACCTGATGGCCATGCTCTCTTGTCAGCTGATTTAATAAATAGTATTTCATGAATTATTCCATTGGACATCACTTGAAATCTCTCGTTTCTCCACCCAAATCTTCACTCACATCTCCTTCCGGTCCTGTCTTCGTCGGTGTGTTTTAAAACATAATTTTCTCACCTTTTATCATAACTAATCCCTAACATCACATACTGTGGGCATGTTTTAAAAGTAGAGAAATGCAATCGACCAGATATATTAGTTCCCTATCTGTCACTCACTCGACGTTGTGTCGATGTAGTGACATTAGGGGTCACTCTTGGGAGCCCGAGACACCTCTGGTCTTTGATAAAAGGCCAATGAAAATTGGCGAGTGGTATTTGCATGCCACTCCCCTGGACATACGGGTATAAAAGGAGCTGGTATGCAACCACTCATTCAGATTTTCTCTTCGGAGCCGAACGGACATGCTCACTGAGCTGAATTCCCATAACTGTTCATTCACCTCTGCTGGATCTGACGGCGCATTTCAGCGGCTTCTCCCCCCTCTGCACTGGTGCACTGCAGAGAATGCCCCTGGGCGCTTTGGCAGAAATAAAAGAGTATATTTCTCTAAAAGAGTATATTTCTCTAAAAGAGCGGCACACACGGAATGTCTTTTTAAAGACTCATCTTTCTAAAGATGCTTTTCCGATTGTGTGTTATTCCTGGTTACGCTCATTATCTCTCGCCTTCTGACGGTCACGATCACTGTCTTTCATGTCTGGGAACTGCTCACGTGGAGACATCGTTTGTGGATGGTCATGTTCTCATTGCGAGGACATGTCCATCGCAACGTTGCGGTCGCGGCTCGCCTTCGAAAGAAAGCAAGCCACCCCAGAGGCTCCCCGCCTCGGTCCTTTTACCCACGGGTATGAGGCCAGCGTGGCTAGCACTGGGGGTGATTTGGGGACCCCAATGGGACTGCTTCCGCCAGATATCCCCCCACGGACCTCCCATTCCCCAGCACGCTCGTCTGCCCCGATCGGGCTTCCGGATGAGTCCGCCGACTCGTCTCACGGTGAGTTCAACCTCTTATTCGGAGCCCGCGAAAGTGATGAGCTCTCGAGCGCAGCATCGGAGAGCGGGCTCGTCCAGTCGGAAGCTTCAGCTGGGCTCCTCCCTTCGGGGACGATTGCCCAGTCACAGGCTGACAAGGAGATGATGACATGCTTTCTCGGGCAGCCACGAGCATCGGCTAGAGTGGAACCCTCTGCTCTCCCTGAACCCTCGCGGCTCGGTGATTGGTTCCCGGGCTCGTGGCACCGCTCAAAGCCACGCCCTGCCCCCGTTCCTTTCTTCCTGGAAGTGCATGAAGAGCTGACAAGGTCGTGGGAGGCACTTTTTACTGCCCGGTCCTGATCTTTTCAGCTTCCCTGCCCTCACTACCCTCGATGATGGGGCGGCCAAGGGCTATTCGGCAATCACCCGGTGGATAAAGGCGCTATGCCCGCAGAGCACCGCCACCTGGTGTGGGTGCCCAAAGCCCCTGTCCAAGGCCTGTAGGTTTATGTCGTCTCTGATGGCCAAGGCCTACGGTGCCGCTGGACAAGCTGCCTCCGCCCTGCACGCCGTGGCTCTCCTGCAATTCCGCCAAGGTGCTAAAGGAACTGCACGAGGGTAGTTCCACCCCGGGATTGATGCAGGAACTGCGCTCGGCGACCGACCTCACTATCCGAGCGACGTAGGTCACGGCGCGGTCTCTCGGGCGGACGATGGCCACGCTAGTGGTCCAGGAGCGCCACCTTTGGCTCAACCTGGTCGAGATGGGCGAGGCCGACAAGACATGGTTCCTTGCTGCCCCATTTCTCAGGCGGGCCTATTTGGCGACACCGTCGAGAACTTTGCCCAGCAGTTCTCGATGGTGGAGCAATAGACAGATGCTAGCCGGCATATCCTGCCCCAGCGCGGCTCAAGATCCCGCACCCCGTCTACTCGTCACCAAGAGCGTCCCCCTGCGGTGACTGCACCGGCTCCGCCGCAACCCGCCCCTTCGGCCTGGCCCCAGCATGGTGCCCACCGCAGGATGCAGACGCCACCCGTCTCACGGCCGCCCAGAACCCGTGAAAGGCTTCAAAGCGCCCTTGAAACGGGCAACCCAGGGACAACGAAACCCACTGCTCTGGAGCTGGTAAGCCGATCTCTCCATCTTTTTGTTACCTTTTGCATTTAATTGTGCTGCATGCCCAAGCGGCTGCAGTACTCAAGAGCTCAGCAAGAGCGGTTTTCTTGTTCCCTGGTCATGTATCCGTTGTGCACAGCTGTCATCACGACCACCGTCCACCACTCTATTTGGCAGGTTTGGCGCTCCAACAGCGGTCTCCTGCCCCTGAGCGCCCAGCTGTGGCACAAATCCGCCCTCGATGTGACAGTCTCCACGGGTCACGAGGACAGGCCTCTTCCTCCCCTGTCCCAGGCTGATCCGGGGGTGGTCACAAGAAGCCAGGTAAGTGCTTCGATGTCCTTAGACTCAGCACGGCCACGACGTGGTGTGGCATCTCGAGCTCAGCCCCGCCGCGAGGCCCCATCTGCCGGTACGTCTGATGACATTGTCACTTTGGTCCCCCTTGCGTGGAACTTGGACGCATGGCTTGCGCTTTCCAATCCGTTGCGAGGGCTGGTCCGGACCGTCTGACTCGGCTACACGATTCACTTCGTCAGGCATCCGCCCAGGTTCAGCGGTGTCCACTTCACCTTGGTGAAGGACGAAAACACTGCTACCTTGAGCGGAGATCGCTACCCTCCTACGGAAGGGCGCGATAGAACCTGTCCCTCCAGCTGAGATGAAGAAGGGGTTTTTCAGCCCCTACCTCATCGTACCAAAAAAAGGCGGTGGGTTGCGGCCAATCTTGGACCTGTGAGTACTGAACTAGGCTTTACACAGACTCCCGTTCAAGATGGCGAGCGTCCGGCATCAAGATTGGTTCGCGGCGGTAGACCCGAAGGATGCGTACTTCCACGTCTCGATCCTTCCTCGACACAGACCCTTCCTGCGGTTCACGTTTGAGGGTCAGGCGTATCAGTACAAAGTCCTCCCTTTCGGCCTGTCCCTGTCTCCTTCACATTCTCAACTATCTTGACGACTGGCTAATCCTAGATCACTCTCGAGACATGTTGTGCGCACACAGGGACCTGGTGCTCTCACACCTCAGCCGACTAGGGCTTCGGGTCAACTGGGAAAAGAGCAAGCTCCTCCCAGTTCAGAGCATCTCTTTTCTTGGATTGGAGTTGGACTCAGTCTCCTTGATGGCGTGCCTTACGAACAAGCACGCCCAGTCGGTGCTGGCCTGTTTGAAGGTGTTCAAACAGAGAACAGTAGTCCCACTGAAACTTTTTCAGAGGCTCCTGGGGCATATGGCGTCCTCGGCGGTGGCCACCCCACTCGGGTTGATGCATATGAGGCTGTTTCAGCACTGGCTCCAGACTCGAGTCCCAAGATGGGCATGGCGCCACAGGACTCAGCCCTTGGACCGACCTCTCATTTCTACGAGCAGATGTTCCTTTAGAAGTGGTCTCCAGGCGTGTCGTGGTCATGACAGATGCCTCCAAAATGGGCTGGGATGCTGTTTGCAATGGGCACGCAGCCGCCGGCCTCTGGACGGGTCCGCGACTGCATTGGCACATCAACTGCCTCTTGTTGTTGGCAATTCTGCTCGCCCTGTGGAGGTTTCGGCAGTTGATCCAGGGCAAGCACATGTTAGTTCAGACAGACAGCATGACAACGGTAGCATATGTCAACCGCCAAGGCAGTCTGCACTCTCGTTGTATGTCACAACTCGCCCGCCGTCTCCTCCTCTTGAGTCAGCAGCACTTTAAGTCGCTGCAAGCCACTCACATCCCGTGCAACCTCAACACTACAGTGAACGCGCTGTCACGACAGGTTACCCTCAGGGGAGAGTGGAGACTCCACCCTCAGGTGGTCCAGCTGATTTGAAGTCGATTCAACAGGCACAGGTGCACCTGTTCACCTCCCAAGAATCCTCCCCACTGCCCGCTCTGGTACGCCCTGACCGAGACCCCCTCAGCATAAATGTGCTGGCACACAGCTGGCCCCCTGGCATGCGCAAATATGCGTTTTCCCTCAGTGAGCCTACTTGCACAGACCCTGTGCAAGGTCAGGGAGGATGAGGAGCAGGTCGTCCCGGTAGCACCCTACTGGCTCGCCCAGGCGTGGTTCTCGGACCTCACGCTCCTCACGACAGCCCCCCCTGGCGAATTCCCCTGAGGAAGGATCTTCTTTCTCAGGGACGAGGCACCATCTGGCACCCGCGCCCAGACCTCTGGAATCTCCATGTCTGGCCCCTGGACGGGACTGCGGTGGTAGACATGATCACTCAGGCTAGGGCCCCCTCTACGAGGCGCCTGTATGCCTTTAAGTGGCATCTGTTCGCTAAGTGGTGTTCTTCCCGTCGGGAAGACCCCCAGAGATGTGCAGTCGGATCAGTGCTTTCCTTCCTGCAGGAGAGGTTGGAAGGGAAGCTGTCCCCTTCCACCTTGAAGGTGTACGTTGCTGCCATAGCAGCACACCACGACGCAGTCGATGGTAAGTCCTTAGGGAAGCACGACCTAATCATCAGGTTCCTAAGAGGTGCCAGGGGGCTGAATCCCTCCAGACCGCACCTTGTTCCCTCATGGGACCTCTCTGTAGTTCTTCAGGGTCTACAGAGAGCCCCCTTTGAGCCTTTGCAGTCAGCCGAGCTTAAGGCACTCTCCTTGAAGACTGTCCTCCTGACTGCGCTCACTTCCATCAAGAGGATAGGTGACCTGCAAGCATTCTCTGTCAGCGAAACTTGCCTGGAGTTCAGTCCGGGATACTCTCATGTGATCCTGAGACCCCGACCGGGCTATGTGCCCAAGGTTCCCACCACCCCTTTTAGGGACCAGGTGGTGAACCTGCAAGCACTGCCCCAGGAGGAGGCAGACCCAGCCCTGTCGTTGCTGTGTCCGGTGTGCGCTTTACGCATCTATATGGATCGTACGCAGAACTTTAGAATCTCTGAGCAGCTCTTTGTCTGCTTTGGTGCACAGCGGAAAGGAAGCGCTGTCTCCAAGCAGAGGATCACCCACTGGCTCATTGATGCCATAACTATGGCATATTTCGCCCAGGACATGCCGTCCCCAGTAGGGCTACAAGCCCACTCTACCAGGGGTGTAGCAGCTCCCTGGGCCCTGGCCAGGGGTGCCTCTCTAACAGACATTTGCAGAGCAGCAGGCTGGGCAACACCCAACACCTGTGCAAGGTTCTACAATCTCCAGGTGGAACCGGTTTCATCCCAGGTAGTGGCACACAACACAAGCGGATAAGCCCGGGATAGCTGGCCGGGTGTATCGCTTGCACATAGTGCCTTCCACCTCCCTTGGAGCTGAAGACATGCACCATTAATTCCCAGTAGTGTTCACAAACTTTGTTCCCTGGTTGACTTCCTCGGAGCCCTGTGGCAGTCGAGTTTTCGGAGAGACTCGCTGCCGGCCCAGTACACGTGCAAACTAAGAGTCCTGTTCTGGGGTAGGTGCTCCACATGTGGCGGTTCCCTGTAAGGCTAACCCCATGCGATATATATCTTCCGCTAATTTGTTTCCCTGTTGGCAAACTGCATCTTCCTTGGGCAGAGCCCCTCTGCCCCAGTCTCCATGTTTGTAGTAACTCCTCCCCCATTGGGCAGGATCTACCTTGAAGACTCTCCACATGGTTGGAAAGACCATGTGGCATATTTTCCACTTAAATATCCCCCCCTCTCTTTGGGCGAGGTGTGGTCTCCGCGGTGTCTTCCCCTTGGGAGGGACACCCCCCGACTAGACCTGGCGGCCCAGTCGGATAATCCCCCTTCTTTTTTAGGGAGTGGAAAAAAAAGAAGGGGAAAAGAGGCCACGACTGGGTTAAGCCTGTCTCTATCTTTTGGGTAGTCAACTTGTCCCCAAAAAGGGCCATTCGACACTCATAACTATGTTGGGGGAGGTTACGTGTCGACCTGGTTTGCTGGCTATGAGGTACACAGTAGTCTGCCCACCACACGCCGCCAGTTCACGTAACACAGTTCAGCCAATTGTGGCGTTTCGTATAGGGACCCCTAGTGTCACTACATCGACACAATGTCGAGTGAGTGACAGATACGGAACGTCATGGTTACTTGTGTGACCTCCCTTCCCTGATGGAGGGAACGAGACGTTGTGTACCTCCTGCCACAACGCTGAACTACCCGCTGAAATGGCCGGACCTTATATCAGCTCCTCAGCATAAAACCTGAATGAGTGCTTGCATACCAGCTCCTTTTATACCCATATGTCCGGGGGAGTGGCATGCAAATACCACTCGGCAATTTTCATTGGCCTTTTATCAAAGACCAGAGGTGTCTCGGCTCCCAAGAGTGACCCCTAGTGTCACTACATCAACACAACGTCTTGTTCCCTCCATCAGGGAACGGAGTTTACACAAGTAACCATGATGTTTTCTAGCTGTCAAAATGACTGAAGGCATTTAGAATGATCCGCTCTTGCATCTACACATCATCAGTCTGAATTACCATTATTGAAAGAACTTTATTGATGATTTTGTATGTTTTGTCTCAAGTTAACTGTACATTTTCAGAATTTCCTGCTAGGTGGAAATGATCATGACTTAATACGATGAAAGCTAACACAGATATTTTATTTATAAAGTAAAGAAATCTTATATTACAGGTGCATCTCAATAAATTAGAGTGTCGTGGAAAAGTTCATTTATTTCAGTAATTCAACTCAAATTGTGAAACTCGTGTATTAAATAAATTCAATGCATACAGACTGAAGTAGTTTAAGTCTTTGGTTCTTTTAATTGTGACGATTTTGGCTCACATTTAACAAAAACCCACCAATTCACTATCTCAAAAAATTAGAATATGGTGACATGCCAATCAGCTAATCAACTCAAAACACCTGCAAAGTTTTCCTGAGCCTTCAAAATGGTCTCTCAGTTTGGTTCACTAAGCTACACAATCATGGGGAAGACTGCTGATCTGACAGTTGTCCAGAAGACAATCATTGACACCCTTCACAAGGAGGGTAAGCCACAAACATTCATTGCCAAAGAAGCTGGCTGTTCACAGAGTGCTGTATCCAAGCATGTTAACAGAAAGTTGAGTGGAAGGAAAAAGTGTGGAAGAAAAAGATGCACAACCAACCGAGAGAACCGCAGCCTTATGATTGTCAAGCAAAATCAATTCAAGAATTTGGGTGAACTTCACAAGGAATGGACTGAGGCTGGGGTCAAGGCATCAAGAGCCACCACACACAGACATGTCAAGGAATTTGGCTACAGTTGTCGTATTCCTCTTGTTAAGCCACTCCTGAACCACAGACAACGTCAGAGGCGTCTTACCTGGGCTAAGGAGAAGAAGAACTGGACTGTTGCCCAGTGGTCCAAAGTCCTCTTTTCAGATGAGAGCAAGTTTTGTATTTCATTTGGAAACCAAGGTCCTAGAGTCTGGAGGAAGGGTGGAGAAGCTCATAGCCCAAGTTGCTTGAAGTCCAGTGTTAAGTTTCCACAGTCTGTGATGATTTGGGGTGCAATGCCATCTGCTGGTGTTGGTCCATTGTGTTTTTTGAAAACCAAAGTCACTGCACCCGTTTACCAAGAAATTTTGGAGCACTTCATGCTTCCTTCTGCTGACCAGCTTTTTAAAGATGCTGATTTCATTTTCTAGCAGGATTTGGCACCTGCCCACACTGCCAAAAGCACCAAAAGTTGGTTAAATGACCATGGTGTTGGTGTGCTTGACTGGCCAGCAAACTCACCAGACCTAAACCCCATAGAGAATCTATGGGGTATTGTCAAGAGGAAAATGAGAAACAAGAGACCAAAAAATGCAGATGAGCTGAAGGCCACTGTCAAAGAAACCTGGGCTTCCATACCACCTCAGCAGTGCCACAAACTGATCACCTCCATGCCACGCCGAATTGAGGCAGTAATTAAAGCAAAAGGAGCCCCTACCAAGTATTGAGTACATATACAATAAATGAACATACTTTCCAGAAGGCCAACAATTCACTAAAAATGTTCTTTTTATTGGTCTTATGATGTATTCTAATTTTTTGAGATAGTGAATTGGTGGGTTTTTGTTAAATGTGAGCCAAAATCGTCACAATTAAAAGAACCAAAGACTTAAACTACTTCAGTCTGTGTGCATTGAATTTATTTAATACACGAGTTTCACAATTTGAGTTGAATTTCTGAAATAAATGAACTTTTCCATGACATTCTAATTTATTGAGATGCACCTGTATATCGCAGGACTGTTATCTGTAGATAGAAGTTTCTTGCTGGCTAGGCCTGCATGCCTTGAAGAACATTTTCATTTGGCCCAATTGTTGATGAAGCTGAATAGCTCTGGTATTGCCCCACATTTACGTGTTCAGAAACTTAGTTAAAATACATTTAAGCCACTCGTTCCTAACTTTGGGATCCTTAGGAAGGCTAAGTAGAGAAGCAGTTTTCCACAATCAGGAATCTGTGGGGACATTACTCGACATCTTAATCTTTTTGTAGGTTAAAAGCAAACTACAATAACAATAGTACCACTTTCATTAGCTGGATTTCCATTTAAATGTTTTGCATTTTCTAAGGGCATTTCAAAAATGAAGACTAAAGAAAATACGAATCGTTGTGCATTTCCAACCACTACATCATGCACATTATCTTGAGAGAACCGCCTTGTCATAATGGAGCAGCTAAATAGCCTCCTTGCTTTTATTTGCACGATTGGAGCAATAGTACCTTGTTTTGTGAAATGCTGCCAGGAGACGCTGCAGAATAAGTGTAATACCTCATATAATGAGGGCTGAAATGGCTGCGATGCCCACACGCCGCCAGCTATACCTGGGAGCGCCGTGCTCAGAACTGTTCTGGCAGATTGTGAGAACCCATTTTAAAAATCAGCTGTGGGTTAAACACTTGCGATTGTTAAGTGCTATGTTAGAAGAAGTCTGTGCTAAGGTTTTTTCCTTTGTTGGGCCAGTCACAATCAATCTCATCACTCTCATAGGATGTGCACAAATGGTCAAAACATGTCATCTTTTTGCAAATAAACTGTTTCCATCACCTTAATGCACATTTTAACTAATGCAAAACTCTCGAAATCCACTTCCTTCTAGTGCATTAAATTTTAAGCAAATTTTGATAGTTTATTCGCATGTCAAGCGTTTCCATTCAGGATTTCTTAACCCTATAATGCTGTATGTATCAAATATGATACAAAACATTTGACTGCTCCTGTTTCACTCTCTGTTCAAGCTGAAAAGCAAAAAAAACTTATGGTATGTAAGTTTAACGTTTATGGCACCATCTGGTGGTTAATTGTGAAAAAAAATTGGTTTCAATGTTCATATCGATCTAGTTTGACAGATGTAACAGTGAATTAAATGACAAACGTAACCCATAATGCCAAAAATAGATTCAAACAACAACAAAAAAGATACAGATCTGATGCTTGGGAATGTTTTGGTTACTTTGTGTCAAGGATGCAGAGACAGGACCCAAACGCAGAGGTAAAAAACAGGGAATGTATTAAATACAAAAAATTTAAGGGAAACTCAAACTCCCACAAGGGGGAAAACTCGCACCAGGGCATAACGCGCACCCGTGTTCACAAGAGACAAATTACTGACGCAAGTGCATGCTGCTGTAGGTGCTACTGGTTGTTTAAATCAGTTTTACTATCAGAAATAATCAATAATTAATTGTTATTAATTATGGAATAATCAAATAACACTTAAATAATTAAATAGTAATTAAATAAAATTTAACTCATTAAATTCTATTCTCGGGGCACCACTCTTTGAAAAGAGAAAAATGATAGCAAGTTACTGATTGAGTCTCAAAACAAAATCTACCCTGTAGGTTGAGTATCTTAACTGTTAATCAAAATAATCAAAAAGGGGAAAAACTAGTTAAATTATTGGTATACAAATCTAATAGTAATCTAGTTACAGTTAGTTTCTAACACCAATAAAATAATAGTACTCTGAGGTAACTTGGGAGTTCTTCACGTGGCAGAGGTTGGCTTCAACACAATATTCAAACAAAAACAAACAGGAGTACTTATTATAATATAACAAGATTTATTATAATCAAGCAGTAGTGAACACAGCCAATACTATCCGAATATAATCCAAAAATAAAATCAAGGAAATCCTAAACTAACAGTGGAGCTATATGCTAGTGTGTGTGTGTGTGTGTGTGTGTGTGTGTGTGTGTGTCTAGATGTGGTAACAAAGGAATCAAAATGGAGGATCAGGTTCAAAATGGAGGGTTAAATCCAAAATGGAGCTGATACCACATGAGAGTGGAAATGAGCGGACACACAAAGGAACTGACAAAACAAGCGGTAGAATTTGGTTCACCAGCCAGTGAACACAGCCAATACTATCCGAATATAATCCAAAAATAAATCAAGGAAATCCTAAACTAACAGGGGAGCTATATGCTAGCATGTGTGTGTGTGTGTGTGTGTGTGTGTGTGTGTGTGTGTGTGTGTGTGTGTGTGTTTAGTACGAGAGAGAGAGAAGTGACGGCCCTAAAGCCGATTTCGCGATCATGGGAGAGAAAGCAGCTGTTAGTTCATTGCTCAGAGATGCGGTGGACGGCTCGTAAACAGTCCCGCGTTATTTGACTCTTAAATGGATGAACTCAGTTTACCTGTCTCACCCGCGATGGTGAAATTGCACAACAGTCCAATTTGGTTGGACCACAATACAGCAAAACAAATTTGTGATAATTAATACCCTGAGTATTAATAATGAGCGGACATGGCGGTCCGTAAACTGTACAAGCAAAAACCTTGAAACACAAGAATAACACACTATAATATTCTATTTCTGCCCAGATGTAAACCTCTTACTTGAATCGCATGAGGACACAGGTAGAATGTGTTTTCCTCCGTCCTTTAACTCTGACCCGGTTCCTTGAGGCTCGGGTGATGACGGGAGGCCGTTTCCTCACTCTGTCGGCAGGTGGTACGGCTGTTGATTCTCGGTGGGCTGGTGGAGAACTCAGAAATGTCGACTTGATTGAAGATGGAAGAGAAATCTTTAATCTCTTCACTTCTGTAGGCAAACGGATGAAGATGCGAATTGCTCGGCAGTCTCCTTCGGATCCGTTAGAGTGTTCGGTTGAACACAGAGTAATCTCAACTCATCCAGCGAGATGGAGATTGTATGGCCACAGTTTCAAGTTGGACGTTACTTCCTTGTGCCACGAGGTTGCACCTGAGAGCAGCGATGAACTGCATCTATACAGGACGAACAAAGTTGCTGGAAGCAAATCCTGGAAGCATTTCAGAGGTATTTCAACTCCTGATGATGTCATGTTTGAGGGATGCTCTGTTGTGTGCCTCATCCAATAGGAGTTCAGAGTTCGATCCTTTAGTGAGAAAGGCTTCATGGGATTTACAGTCTGTTTTGGACTCCCTTTGTTTGATTTTGGCATGATTTTTATCAGTATAATTTACGACTTGGAATGTGGGGGCTTGAGTTAGGTTTTTACGACTGTCTTAGGCCTGCCTTTGTCTTCTATCTGAATACATGAGGCCCAACACTGCCAAGATGACATAAGCATGATGCACCCATGTCAATAACAGACATGGAGCATGAGTGTCCGAATCCCAACACAGACGGAAACCAAACCAGACAGGAAGTCAGGATCCAGATACCGTGCTCCCGACATGAAACAAGACAGACCAAAGAGCGCACAGCAGGAAATACAACCGAAACTGTGCGCTCACACAAAGACAGACAACGAAACACAAGACAGACATGGGACGATGATGCCATGGTCCTGTCAGACAAAAACCCAGACTGACAGACTGACAGGACCATGACAGTACCCCTCCTAAAGGGACCCCCTCCTGGCGTACCAGAACAGGAACATCAAACAATATACAAGACAGCCAAAACGAGCACTAACAGAAAACAGAAAACACAACAGAAAGATAGGGAAGGCAGGGAAACCAGGGAGGGAACTTAAGGAAAGGGGCGTGATCTGGCAGCCTGGGGGGAGGCCTCAGGGTGGAGGCAGGGTCTGGCAGCCTGGGTGGAGGCCTCAGGGTGGCGGCAGGGTCTGGCGTCCTGGGAGGAGACCTCAGGGCAGAGATGGGGTCTGGCGGCCTGGGAGGAGGCCTCAGGGCAGAGGGGACAGAGCACTGGATGGCGGCCACTGGACAGGGGTCAGAGGACTGTGTGGAGGCCGCTGGACAGAGGTCAGAGAACTGGGCTGCAGCCGCTGGACAGAGTTCTGGAGGGAATGGCTCAGGGGGTGGAGTTGAGGAAGGCTCAGGCACTGGCCGTGGCAGGGGAACGACCTCCATGGCCGTGAACACTGTCAGAGACTGGAGAATGGTCTTCTTGGTCGTGAGTACTGGCAGTGACTGGGTAAGGACCTCCTTGGTCATGAGCACTGGAGGGACAGGGGAACAGCCTTCGTGGCTGTGAGCACAGGCAGTGACAGGGGAATGGCCTCCATGACCGGGAGTGCTGGCAGCAACTGGGGAATGACCTCTGTGGTTGTGGGCACTGGCAGTGATGGGGGAATAGCCTTCATGATTGTGAGCACAGGCAGTGACTGGGGAATGGCCTACGTGGCCGGGAGTGCTGGACCGACCAGACTGAGGTAAGGATGGGAATAAAAAACAGTACCAACAGATGAACAAGAAGGACAGAATCAAACATTAAAGACTGACTGGATACAACAGCACACAAGACTGGAAACAAGACGAACTGGTACTGGACAGCAAACACAAGGAGACTAAAATAGGGAGAGAAATCAAATGGGTTAACAGGGGACAGGTGAGGCAAATGAACTAACAATAAGCAAACAAGGAGGCAGGGTACGACGTAAGACAGAGAGACATGTGGCGATACAGAAACAAAACAAAGTCACCTGCTCTCACAAGACAAAACACCCGAATGGCATGAGCGCATATCGGCAAGACAATAAGGCAATATACACCCATGCTAACCAACAAACAAGACGAGAAAATGCGTAACAATGCCAAACAAAGCGATGCCATGCATTCACACTAAACGAAACCTGATCGTACATCATGAGGCAACTACCATGCGATGCACGCAGCAGGTGACAAAAACAAGACAGGACACCTGTGCGAGAGTTCACCCACACACACACCCGATACCTCAGACCAAAGTGACCAAACCCCAGCACAACATGTAGACAACTTGTGACCCACGAGAGACAGACAAACTATTGACGCGAGTGCATGCTGCCAAGATGACATAAGTGTGATGCACCCACATCAATAACAGACAAACATGGAGCACGAGGGTCCAGATCATGACACGGACCGAAACTGAACCAGACAGGAAGTCAGGATCCAGACACCGTGCTCCTGTCATGAAACAAGACAGACCGAAGCACGCATGGCAGGAAATACAACCGAAACTGTGCGCTCACACAAAGACAGACAAGGAAGCACAAGACTGACAGAGTGACAGGACCATGACAACTAAAAGGATGGAATGAGATGCTGCATCAGAAGCTGACGCTACACAGCATCTCGCTCCCACTTTTCAGGGAACCAAAGTAACACAAAGTAACTGAGATGTTCCATTTCAATAAGGTAACTTCGATGCTGCATCAGAAGCGGACTCCATGGGAGCCATATACCATAACGCCGTAGCCCTGATGTGCAATGCCTACTTGCCATTATAGGAATCAGAATCAGAATCAGCTTTATTGCCAAGTGTGCTTACACATACAAGGAATTTGTCACTTTGACAGAAGCTTCCAGTGCAAAGAGAATAAAAAAAATATATACATATACAACATATACATACAAACATTTGAAATATACATATAAACATATATACGTAAACAGTGAAATAAGAATAAAAAATAAGATACAACAGATAAATATATAGAGGAAACTACAGTAGGACAATAATGCTATATGTTATATACAGATATACATGTGTAATGTGATTTAATGTATTGTGCAGAAGACACATATATATATATAAATATAAATGGACTATAAATATTAATGTATAGTTGAATATGCACATGATTGTATTGCCACAATGGAGAGTATTGGGGGCAGTTTTAACTGTTCATAAGATGAATGGCCTGAGGGAAGAAACTGTTCTTGTGCCTGATGGTTCTGGTGCTCAGTGGTTTGTAGCAGCGGCCAGAGGGCAACAGTTCAAAAAGGTAATGTGCTGGGTGAATGGGGTCCAAAGTGATTTTTTCAGCCCTTTTCCTCACTCTGGAGGTGTACAGTTCTTGGAGGGTTGGTAGGTGAGAACCAGTAATCTGCTCAGCAGTCCGGACTATCCTTTGAAGTCTTCTGATGTCTGATTTGGTAGCTGAACCAAACCACACAGTTACTGAAGAGTAGAGGACAGACTCAATGACTGCTGAGTAGAACTGGATCAGCAGCACCTATGGCAGCTTGAACTTCCTCAGCTGGCGAAGGAAGTATAACCTCTGCTGGGCCTTTTTCGCAATGGAGTCAATGTGGGTCTCCCACTTCGGGTCCTGTGAGTGCCCAGGAACCTGAGTGACTCCACTGCTGTCACAGTGCTGTTTAGAATGGTGAGCGGGGTCGATGCTGGGGTGTTCCTCCTAAAGTCCACTATCATCACCACTGTTTTCAGCGTGTTCAGCTCCAGGTTGTTTTGACTGCACCAGTGAGCCAGCTGTTCAACCTCCCTTCTGCATGGAGACTCGTCGTCATCTTGGATGAGGCCGATGACTGTAGTTTCATCTGCAAACTTCAGGAGCTTGACAGAGGGGTCCTTGGCGGTGCAGTCATTTGTGTTCAGGGAGAAGAGTAGTGGGGAGAGCACACATCCCTGGGGGGCACCAGTGCTGACTGTACATGTGCTGGAAGTGAATTACCCCAGTCTCACTAACTGCTGCCTATCTGTCAGAAAGTTGGTGATCCACTGATATATAGAGGTGGGAACCGAGAGCTGGGTTAATAGGGTATTCAAAAGCATTGTTATAGCCACACATTCATATTGAGAAATAGGAAGGGAGGTGAAAAAATAAACCAATGGCTCGATGCCAAGATAGAGACACTAGCCATGTTGGGTAGTGGAGCAATGTCCCAACACATATTCGCGGTTAGCGGGAGATGGGGAGCAAAGGGATCACACGGCCAAGACTTTGGCACGACAGGGTAGTGAAACACTGATTTTGGTACAATGATACTAGCTATCAGGGTAATGAAACATTGTACACATGCTCTCATTCACAACAGTGGGAATTGGGAGACCATGGCTTTTAATATGACACGCCTTTTGCCCATGCCTAGGAGGAGGCCATACTCCTGGTAGAATGGGCTTTTATGCCTTTGGGACACTGTGTGCCTTGCTAGTCATATGCAAGCACAATAGTTGTTCTGAATGTACATGTGTAATGCCCTACTGAACATAGCCTGCGTGGTCTCTTTCGAAGGGTTCGTTTAGTTCAAAACAGAGCACGGTTCGCATGAAAAATTGGTAATGTGAAAGCTGTCATGCAGACTGGGGAGCACACCATGGTACCGAACCCGAGACTACCTGTAGGAGGTGGTCTGAGTTCGGTTGCAATGGAACTGTAGCAATTTGTGTGAATGTGAAAGCAACTGGGACTCGGGTGCACACTCGTTCAGGAAGTAAAGTAGCCTGCGTATGCGTTTTAGCCGATGACGACATCATTAGTTTCGACTAATAAATATAGGGTATAATAGGAGATGACAGTGGCGATAACTTCACCTTGGACATCAGCGTAAGCGTGCAGTGTAAACAAAGATGCAAATTAATTCCTTGCAATCAGCTGTCTCCTCAAAAGCCTTCCCCTGGACATCTGATGAGTTACGCCATGAAGCGCACACATATGCAGCTGTCGTTCACTCTGCTGTGCATAATGGCACCAAAATAACAAAAAAACAAAAAGTATGATGAGTCGTATTGTGTTCTCCATGTGTGTTTGTGATGACGTAAGATGAACGCAGACCGGGGTTCGATAGAATCAAGTGAGTGTGAAACCAGACCAACACTGCAGGGGGCACCGGGAACAATTGCCTCGGATTCGGACCACAGCAAACGTGCCCAGTGTGAAAACCACCTTAGCTGACTCAAAGGGAGAATGCTTGTAGGGTAACAACCTGAGCCCTAAGTGGGTTGCCAGCACTTTGGGCACATAACCTTCACTGGGCTCAAGATGGCCTTTGGCAGGCATAGTCCGAACTCTACACAGGAGTTACTGACTGAAGGGCCAGAAGGTCCCCAACATGTTTGACTAATGCCAAAGCGATTAGCAGCACAGCCTCCCAAGGGAGACTGTGTATGCTCACCGCCTTAAGTGGCTTAAACAGGGAACCCATAAGCACATTTAACACCAGCGCTAAGACCCAGATTGAGATGGTAGCAGGGCAAAAAATCTTAAACTTAATCATCTTGTACCATGCAAAAATCTGCTGAAATCAGGCTAAAACTTTTTCACCTGTTCAACAGATCTGGCTGCATCACTGGCAGAAAGAGACAGATGATGAGCTGTACAGTGAATTCCCACCAGTTCTGAATTGAATTCCTCTCTGAGTTTTTGAACAACTCCATTGCAGCATCCTGTCATAATGGCAGCACCATCTGTACAAACTGCAACAAGTTTTCTACCATCTAAATTTTTCTCTGTCATCAGCTGTCTCAGCTCTTCCATCCATAATTTCAGAGTTTCTGAACCATTTTGTTTGAATTTTGTTGTTATTTATATACCTCACATATGCAATCAGTCTTTTGCTATTACTTATGTCTGTGGCCTCATCTAGCACAAAGGAAAACACTCAACTTTTTAGGACAGCCTTATCATGATCATCAACCTGTGTACTTGCATTAGCTTGTTGCATATCTGATATTCCTTTCTCGTTAAGATAGCTTCCATAGTTTGATGAATCTGTCTTCATTTGGTTGAAATAAATGGACAATCCATGTCTTTCATAAATTTCACAAGATTGTTGAAATTTGAATTGGCCAGATAATTTTCTGCAAGAAAGTATGCTGCTTTAAGTAGTCCCTTCATCTCCTCTTCTGCCTGCAGCTGAGCAGCTTGGATAGCGTTAGCCATTACATGTTTTGATGTTTCTGCTTCTTTCTTTCTTTTTAAATCTGCTGTATGGCCAGATCCATTTGCATGCCTAATTAACGTTGACGTTTTTTAGCACTGGCTTGTGAATTGTGCACTGCTGTACATTTTACATACTGTCATTTGTTTCTAACCAAAGATATATTTTTAGCCAGCTGGTTTGAAATTTATCCTTTGTCAGCTTCACCTCCAGAATATTTTATGGATCCTTGAAGACTCTGCTGCTTGTCAGGCTTTCGGTATCTGGAGCATTTTTTGTTGGGTGGTCTGCATCCTCTGAACTTGACTTTTGCTTTAGCCATCGATCTATATTTAAAATACTCTCAGTGAAACGATATGAGAGTTGTTTTGTTTAGGCTACTTAGTTTTAATGTTGTGTGTGCAGTAGGCACGGGAAGATGAATTACAATATGAATATACCTCTGACCGGACTATTTCTAGTGAAAATTGCTCAAACAATAGTATTAATTTCATTTTTTTAAACTGGTTATTTATATAGAATTAAGTTAAATATTAAAATCTTTACGTAACAGTAAAAAAAAATTTTTTTTATCTGTAATAAGATCTAACAAAATGACATTCATAAGTACAGGTACAAGTTGTCTCCCTCTGCTACTCATTACATGCTGTAGTTCCGGAGAAACACAAGCAGTCACACAGAAACTCACTTCAACGGAAAAACCCAACGACATCGCTGTAATGCACATGCATGGATGCATTTTTTAATTAACATGTAGTTATTTAATTAACAAATAAAATAAAAGCCATCCGCTGTTTCTTGAAACCATCTAAAAATAAAGGTAGACAATTTACATGACCGTTGTTTAAAATTAAACCGATTAAGGTGAAACGTTCTACACAAATGAGCGTTTTAGAATGGCTGAATAATTGATTCAAATAATTGTTAATACACCAATAAGACACCATAGATTTTCACCTATTTTTATTTTATAAATTAGTTTCTAAGCCCACAAAAGTTTGCAACATATTCACATTAACCCAACAGCATAATGTTATATTGTATAAGCTACAGTATACTGCAAAAAACATACCTATCTGACTAAAAGTGCATACAATTATCAAATCAAAATATTTAGCCTGTTCATATCTTTAATTCTTAAATAAGTCAAACAGGGTAAAAGAACGCTTCAAAAGCTTCACAGATAATAGTGGTTTTTGGGTGAAGTTGGTTAGACCTCACCTCAGTAACGGCATGAATGGCTGAGCCTACAACTGCAATAAAAGCTGTTCAAACAGGACGAGAGCGCAAAATAATGGAGCAGAACGCGCAGAGCTATTTATTTTATTTTATTTTTTTTCAAAATTGAATTCCTTTCAGCTTGAGAGAGTTTTATCCTCAGGGGTCGACGACGCGTCCTGCTGGATTTTTTTCCTTATAACAGCGGAAACAACTTAAAATACTCATTTTTGGGCGTACAGATAAGTGTAAGACATCATTAGAGAATATAAAGGGTCTACTTTTATTTGTGTACACACACAATAACAACAAAATCTTGTGCTTTTGTAAAATAAAGAAAATAAACAGGGTGTGCTTTCAGCCATCTCTGTCTCCGTGAGCATCTTTCTGAAACACGTCACAAAAATTAACTGAAACTCAGTGAATACTTATCACACAAACATGAAACATATGTCTAAAGAAAGCTTGTAAAATGTAAAACAAATATTCTCCTGCAATGTAATCTGTATGAAACAAAGCGATGTAGAATTTCTCCTGGCTCAGCTAATTATGCCTAATGTGATCACACCCACCAGTGTGGAATATTTTTTATCAAGTTAAATATAAATTAATCAAGTATAATCAATGTAAATATAGCCATTTTTGTCTACAATTATTTCTAATGGTTAAGCATGGATTTTACTGTGTGTTTGGGTGTTTAGAGGCCTGTGGGAATGAGGCCCCTGAAAATGGAATGTGCAATCACATATGGTACTCATATATGGTAAACTTGAGTCTCATGTTTTGACACTAGAGAAAATATAGGATAAGGCCCCGTAGAGAGGTTCCAGATGGAGAGGGTCCTCTCTCATAGTTTATTGTTCTCTAAACAGACTAAAGACACAGAACAAAATGTATGGGGTGTATTGGTCACGCCCTCGGTGAATATGTGTATATAGGCCTGTTTGAATACAGAAAGTCAGTTGTGCTGGGAGCAACTCGGCTTTGCTATCTCTGATAATAAAGTCTATCTTCTGGCATCAAAACCCTAAGACTTCAAGAGTGATGTTTCACAGAGGTGGCAGAAGCCACAACAAATTGGCGACCCAGATGGGACACTGGAAAGGAGCAGATTTGAAGCCACAATGGGCTATCTGGACAAGCAACTCAAACAGTGGCCACTTAAAAAGGTAAGCATTTTTTGCTTATATAATTAGTTTGTGTTGCTTGCCAGAATCTGCCCATGGTGGTAAGGACATTCAAAAAGCTCCTCCAAATTCAAAGAACAAAAAAGAATAAAGGGTTCTGATTCCAGAAGAAATAATTGCATGCAATGATCTGTTTTTACTGTTAAGGATGAATAACAGTAAATGAAGAGCAGATAACATTTTAAAATTTCAAAATAAAAAAGCCAGGAAGGCAAGAGAGACAGGTTTTTGACCAGGTAGGCAAATCCTGCAATGATCTGTTTTTACTGTTAAGGATGAATAACAGTAAATGAAGAGCAGATAAAATTTAAAAATAAAAAAGCCAGGAAGGCAAGAGGGGGTGGTTGAATAGTTGCGTTTTTTTCTCTGAGCTCTGTGTTTATAAAGGCCTTGTGTTTGTAAAAAGTGTGAAAGTTTCTGTGTCTGTGTTTGAAAGTGTGTGAAGTGTGACTGAAGTGCAATTGCGTATGGAAGTGTATGATTGAGTACAAATATGAGCCCAGTAGAGGGACTGGAATGTATGATGTGTCCTTAAAATAAAAGGAACACACAAAGTGTATGTTATAGGAGTCCTATAAATAAGAAGACAAGTGTGAATTTAAATGAAATTTGAGCCCAAAAAATAAAAAAATATTTTTTAAAGGGACACGATGAATGGAGTAAATGTCTAATAAAGAAGGATTGTCTTTTATATGTTGAATGAATGTTGGGAATGAAAGTCTATCTCTTGTGAAAATTTGGAAAGGAATTTCCTTTGTTAACACAGAGAAAACTAAAATGTTTCAAGATATTGGCATTGTAGATTATTCTAGAAGCAAATAAATTAAAGTAGTAAGATATAAGTTTATCCTCTAAATTTGATGATTTATCTAAATTAATGGTGATAAAATAATTTTTCATTCTTTATATGCCAAGTAAAAATAACAGTGAAAGAAATAAAGACTCAGCTAATCTAAGAAAAAACAGCTGTTATTGTGACTTGTCACTATTTGGATACAGAGTGATCCTAAAAGTAAATTGACAACATGTAGAAAATTTGGACATGTATGTGGCATAATAATTATTAAAGTGCATTTTATAGAAGAAGAAAAGGGAAATTGGTTGATAAATAAATGAAAAAAAAAAAAAAAAAACAATTTAATTTCTTTGGGAAGATGATGTTATTCGAACAAATAAAAAATTACTACAAAAAATGATACATTGGTAAATTTGTAAGGGTTTGTTGTATTATAGGAAAAATCATGGCAGCCACTCCTGTGGACAAATTAAAGATTAAAATATCCATTGTGTAG
Source organism: Myxocyprinus asiaticus (assembly GCF_019703515.2). NCBI lineage: Eukaryota > Metazoa > Chordata > Actinopteri > Cypriniformes > Catostomidae > Myxocyprinus > Myxocyprinus asiaticus. Next base: position 46,832,834 of record NC_059368.1, on the reverse strand, counting down.
AGAACTCATAAATAAGCTCTCAAGCAAATGGAAAAAGAGAACAAAGATATGATGACAAAATGGCCAAAGGAAGGGACATCTGATGTAGCGTTGTGTGAGAAAATGGAAACTTTGATAACAAATTATAAAACTAAAGATAAGAGTAAAAAAGTAAAAAGAGAAAAGTGCTAGCACTGAAAGGAGAAAATTCTAAGAAAAGATATAAGAATGGCAAGAAAAATACTGAAAGGATGCAGAAAAAGAGACAAGTAAAAAAGGAGAAGCCCTTGTCAAATCACCTCCATATGTGCCCTCAGTGTCAATTCCCAATACTCAAGGGAACTGCAGAAGTTTTAGGAGAAATGCAGATGGAGGGTCATGTGGCGTTAGAAAATAAAGAAAAACAAGGCTGGGACCAAAGAAGGGAAAGGATAGAAAAAAATGAGAGAAACAGAAACATTTATACGAGACACAGATAAATTGGTGAGAAATAAAAGTATACTATTAGACAGTAGGGAGAGAAAAAGTGAAAAGTGGGCACAGGGAAGAGAAAAGGGCTACAAATCAGACTCCTGTTAATGTGTTAGGGAGAGATGCATTATGTAAATTGGGAATGTTTTTTGGAATTGCAATAATGATAGGAGGCCTATTGTTTTGTTGTGTACTTCCTTTATTGAGGTCACTAGTTATCAAAGCCACGGTTAAGCAAATGGAAATGTAAGATGTCAAGAAAATGAGGAAGAGAAATTAGAAATAAGGGTGAAAATGACTAATAAGAAAATTATATTTTGTAACTTGAGTATGAAAAGTAAACCATAAATGTGAAAACTTCACATTCATGTGTCTGTTTTATGTTCTGTCTGGTCCAGTTTATGAGAGAATACAATACAATTTTTAATATTAAATTAAACACTATAAATTCTTGATATCTAAATGTAAGAACCCATGATTATTTGTTTTGTTTGATTTTCTGTGTTTAAATATGTCTGGAAAACAAATTTACATGTGAGTTGCAACTTTATCGGTGTAAACTTGATCAACCAACAAAACTAAGATAGGTAGAGTTTATTATTTTTGTTAGGGACTGTCTGATGGAGAGATTGAGTGAGACCTGTTAGAGCCCTGAATAAACAGGGACCTATGACCCCTTACTCTCTAAGGATGGTGTCTGCAGACTTTGAATGGGAGAACTCTGTCGTGCAAAGACAAAAGGCCGTAACTTCGTTTTGGGTCGAAAATGAGTTATTGATATTTTTGAGACTTTCAAGACCTCCTTTATCATGTGGATAAGTATCTTGAGTCAATTCCGTTGTTTTTTCGAGAAAATAATGGGTTGTCTTAACAGTAACTTCCAAAAGCCCAAGAGAAACCAAGGCAGAACTCCGTAACTCCAATTACCGCTCTTTGAACGCTCAAATTGAGTTAGGGTACTCTGCCTTTGTTTAGCCGTGCGTCAAAATGAAGTTACTGTGCCGGCATGGAGTTACTGTACTCTGCCTTTGTTTTTACATTAAAGTTTACCACATTTAAATTACGGTGTAACCTGTGTACTGTCATACATCTGTCATTGAAGCAATCTGACACACACGATACCTGAATAAAAGTGTAGTAAACAAATATTGTTGAGTGTTTTTCTATAGCGTTTAAGGGAAAATGATGGTTGAGATGGCTTTGAAATGCCGACATAAAGGTCAAGGTAAGAAAGTGTGTAAAACAAAAGATGCATTAGACAAACTAATTAGACAGATAGATCGCAATCTACTTCATTTAGCTAGCTAGCAGCCTATAGCATAAATAGGCCACTCGGCTATCCAATGAATAGGCTACCAAACTGCTCCATACAACAAAGCACTGTAAACAAGCAAAGACTGGATAACTTGCCAGCAATAAGTAATCGTAAATATTCTTTAGTAGTTTTTTTTTTTTCTTTTTCGTTTTTTTTTTCATAATGCAGATTATTCAGTCAGTGCCAGCCTATCAGTGACTGCTGTCAACATCAGTGTCAGTGAGTCTGGGGCTGCCCACTAGTTGCACGAGTGTGGACTCGAATGCCATGACAGCGTAGCATGATCACACATAAAATCAGTAGTAACAGTTCGCAATTAAATCTGTCCTACCTTTTCTAGTAACCCGATAAAATCCATGGCAATGAACGTCATCGCAGATGTTTAATCCACAACAATCCACAAGCATTCTGATTTCTGAGCATTATTCCTACTTGCTGGCATTCACATCAATCCACAAGTCGATCTTTTAGGCTAGACTACTTTCATTCTATTCGATGTAAAAGCACTTAGGCTAACTTATGTCTTGTATCCTTTTATGTTAGTGAACACTGCAATAAATAAATTGGTTTCAAAACGGTATCCAACCACATGTATAACTTTTTGTCTGGATGTCAGATTCAGAAAAACAATAAATATAGTCACATACTCTATATTATAGCCTTTGAGATTGGCCAGTCCAGTCCACCAGTCAGAGAGCTGTGCACTGGAGCATGGTAGCTAAATTTAACCCTTGATTAACCAGCTGTGGCTGTATTTATTCTCTTATTCCAATCCATGCATTTTAAATTTGTACATGATTTGTTATATCTTTGCATTCCATTATTAATTAAATTATTATATTTACTCATTAGAAATATGCTTATCTTGTATTTATTCATATAATTAAGTGTCACCTATCTGCAGTCAACCTGTTAGTTTTGCTGCACACCAATTGAAGATTTTCTTTACCGTTATGGAGGTATGTGTCATGTCTAATGTATTAAAAATGCCATCAGAATACAACCAAAGCACAGGATAGCAATAAGTACATGGCTATAAGTAATTGTAAATCATCCAAAATAAATGCCATGATCACTAGATTGTATACAGGTGTTACTATGATGATTTTGTAAATGGTGATCAGCAACAAAATATTGATAATGTGGAAGTTACTGCCTTTTGCCTTGGTGTGAATTCTCACTTTTTGCAGACAATACAAAGGCAGAGTACAGTAACTTCAAAATAGGGGTCAAAAGTAAAGTTTGAGCTCAAGATTTTTTTATGTAGATAAATTTCATTACTAAAACATCTAATTGCCAGATTTTCAGTGTCCTACCTATAATACATTTGGCTGGACAACTAAAAAAACTTTAAAGTCATTTTTCTCAGTTCCACACTCCAGCGAGTCTTTTGCCTTTGTAGGCAGAACTCATCTCTCTTGGTGTCTCCACTCAGACAGGAGTGCCCCAAATTTAGAAAAGGAAAAAAAAAATAGATATAAGCATATTGTTTTAGTTAAGATTAGATATTTTTTATTTTATTTTTTTGTTTTATATAACAGTGTAGGCATTGGTTGATCATGTGTATACTGAGAAGATGCCTTTGAAACAAAAATTGAAGGAAAGAACATTAAGAATAATTTGGATCATTTCATGTTCTCTGTTTTTTCAATTTGCTGAAGTTGTGCTCTTAATATCTGTTCTCATGATCTTTGTGTGATAACCGTACCAACATTGTGATGCATTTTCTTAGGTTTGTTCTGTGACCAATCATGCCAGATAAAAATGGAAAATAAATTCCCAACCTCCAATAAGGAGGCAGAACTAAGCGAACGTTGTAAACAGTTTTGCTCAGATGCTCTGATATCTAACAAAATAGAAGTTTACTCACGTTAGAAGTTCTGATTTGAAGATTTAAGAAATATCTTGGACCTATTTGATTGTAAAAATTATTGATAATGCTAAGGAAAAAAATTGGTGATTGGTAGTAAGTGAAACCCATGAAGAAACATTAAGATTAAAATTGAATATCATAAAAACTTCATACTCATGCATATAGTCTTTGATACTAACTATGTTTTATTTCTGTTATCATCATTATGTGTATGTTGTTTCATTAACTCAGTCTGAAACCAGTCTCTCACCATTGCAGATGGCTAGGCCAGATGATTTATTGAAGCTGATAATACTGCAGGAAGAAGTCCGGAGAAAAAACACTGAGAATGATGTGGGCTTTTATACGATTGATTCTCCCGCTCACATGACTGCTGGTAATCATTACTGATTTAACATTTCAAATGTGGATTCAAATCTCTCTGGATAAGTTGATTTCAGTCTTATACCATCAATGAGATGTATAATTTACCAGACTGCCATCAATGGGTTGAATACCCAGGTCTAAATTGTTCTGAAGGTCTAAATTTAAATCCAGCATCTAACCGCTGATTTATTGATTTAAAGAGTAAATATTACAAACTTGATGGCAAAGTTAGAGTTACCTATTGGATTGGTTACTCCCCCAAATTTTCCCGAGAGTACCCTCACTTTAAAGAAAAAGGTTAGTGGGTGCTACAAAGAGTTGATTGAGTTTCTTTTTCTAGTAAACTATTTCTATTTGGAGATTAATCCATGAAAGTATCACATAGAGACCTACAGTTTCTGCACTGTGAATCTTGGTTTTGCCATTTAACTGAATCATTTGTCAAAAAATACTGAGAAGTATAAAAGTGTAATGCTGGAGAGGCGGAAGCCGAGGAAGAATCCATATGCGGATGTTTATTCAAACAGTCCATCAAAATCCAAACACAGTGTCAGAAAAACAGGCAGTGAGGTCAAAAACACAGTAAAGCAGTCCAACCAGGCAAACAGACAAAAGGGAAGATCCAAAAGAGTAGTCAAAAACAAACAGGTCAAAACACTAGGCAATAAGGCAATGATATAAACGCTTGGTAAGGCAGATGATCTGGCAATACTTCACAAAGTAACTATGGAAAAGCATGGCTATTTATATGATGCAAACAGGAAATGACAATACAGGAACTGATGTGGCAGGAAACAGGAAGTGACAGTTCAGAATTCAGGTGAGGGCTCCCTCTAGTGGGCAGGAGACCGCTCAGATGTTACAAAAAGAATAATAACTGAAAAATCTTATTGTTAAATGATGCAGAAACAGTAAATAATTTTTTTTTTAAAAAAACAAGAGAATGACGGGAAAAAGAAAGTTGTATTAAATGTAAAGAGAATGTTGGGAAAAGAAAGATTTAAAGGAAAGATTTGATCATTTTTGTTTTAGGGATCATTTGGGAGATCATGCAAGATAAGCAGTTTATTTTCACAATATTGCATTCAATCTTGTTCTGCTCAACTAACAGAATTAAAAGCTCTTACTACTACATGTCAGTTAGCTAAAAGACAAACAGTTAACATTTTCACTGACTTGGCTTATGCTCATGGTGTTTGACATCTATTTGGAGCAATATGGAAATAAAGAGGTTTTAGAAAAAGTAATGGAAGCTTAATTTAACATGCAGAACAGATTGAACAGTTGATTTCTGCAATGATGTTACCTAAAAGATTGGCTATCATTAAATGTCAAGCCCACAAAAAGGGCAATGACTTTGTCATTAAAGGAAATAATGCTGTAGAGTTAGAAGCCAAGAAGGCTTCTGGCTGTCAATTGAAGTATTATTGAATCACAACCACAACAGGATGATATAATTCAAGCTCAAAATAAAGGTCCATATGAACATACTACATGGGAAAATAGGGGTGCAAAGAAAATTCACAAGGTATATGGCATTCTCATGAAGGACAGATTGTTGCATAAACTACATTTCTCAATGTTTTTATTTACGATGCGCATGGTTTGACCATTGCGCGAGGGGGGAAGTGATAAGGAATATTAAACAGCAGGGATATTGGTCTCCATACTTATATGCAATGATAGACGATTTTCTGTCCACATGTGAAGTCTGTACTCAAAACAATGTCAGAAAAGAAATAAAAACACATATAGGTCACATACCAGTGCCAGAAGGACCATTCAAGCATTTGGTTTATGTATTATGTGGACATGATAAAGAAAGTGCAAGGAAAGCATTATATGCTTGTAGTAATATGCAGACTTAGCAGATGGCTGGAAGCAGTACCATCAGCTGCTCAGGGATCAGGAACACTAATCAAATTTATAACAAGAGAGGTAATACCTAGATTCGGAATACCAAAAGTTTATACAATTTTTGATGTATGTTGTTTGAATGGACAAAAGAATGTAGGGAATGAGTAGATTGAAAGTTCTGGAAGAAGTTTTCGTGAAGATGATTTAAGATGGGAAAGTTTGAAAGCAGTTAATATAATGAATTATTATAATAATCACTATTTTTACTGTTGAAGAATAACTTAAATATATTATAGTTGATTGTGGCAGCGGGGCGTGGTCAAGCATCTCTCCGGAGAGAGAGAAAGCGGTAAGGGCACTTACACCTGAGCTAAATTATGTCTAACACCTGTCTCTAATTTCAGTGAGCACGGGGAGAGCGGCATAAATAGAGCGACACAGCACTTAGTCGAGAGAGAGACTGGATACGACAGAGCCGAGCCAGAGCAAGGATCTTCTAGTAGTGAAAGTTTATTTGTGAAAGCAGTGTGTGTTAGTGTTTAGTTTAGTGCGTAAAGGTAAACTGTAAAGTGGTGTCGCGAAGAGGGGAAAATAAAGCCTCACCTTAAAAAGGAAAAACTGCTTCTCGCTTCATCTTTTACACTGGTACCGAAACCCGGGATTGAAGTTTGGGTCAAAGATGGATGGAGGTCGTCCCGTAGAGTCCTCCCAGTTGGCGGAGATCCTCCAAGCCCTCGCCAGCCTACATCAGAACCACCAACAAACGCTGCTTGAGCTCCGACAAGATCAAGACCGCCGGTTTGTCGAGCTCATGCATGCTCAAGCTGAGGACCGGCAGGCGATCCAGAGCCTCCTCAGCCAGGGGGCATCCTCAGCTGCGACCCCGGACACCCACGCCGTTACCCCCGCCAGCATTACAGAAAATGGGGGCGGCGGACGACCCCGAGGCCTTCCTGGACTTGTTTGAGCGGACCGCCGAGATCTGGGGCTGGCCGCTCGGCCAATGGGCGGCCCGACTGATCCCACTATTGTCCGGGGAAGCCCAGCTCACGGCTCAACAACTGCCAGCGTCGAGTCTCCTGGCCTACGGAGATCTAAAAAGAGCCATCTTGCAACGGGTTGGTCGCACTCCGGAGGAAAGTCGTCAACTCTTCCGGAGCTTGAAGTTGGAAAGCTCCGACCGCCCGTTTACCTTTGCTCAGCGGCTCCGTGACGCCTGCCGAAGCTGGCTGCTAGCGAGGGATCACGACGTCCAGGGAATTATCGACCAGGTGGTACTGGAACAGTTCATAGTTAGACTGCCAAAAGGGATGGCGGAGTGGGTCCAGTGCCACCGCCCGGCGTTGTTGGAGGAAGCTATCCGACTTGCGGAGGACCACATGGCGGCGATCCCGAGGGCGGAAGATCCCTCCTACGTTTTCTCTCCTCCCTCTGTTTCTTCCCCCTCCCCTCTCTCTCTCTCGTCTGCTCTCTCTCCAGGTCCCGTTCCTGCCCCACGCAGACGAGGAGGAACTCAGCCCCTGAGACAAGTTCCCCGGGTGTGGGAGGTGACACCTTCCCCTACTCCAATGCCCCGCCGCTCTCCCCCTCAGGGGGGGGCGCCCGCCGACACAAGTGCGGGCGTAGCGCCTGGGCCGGCCTGCTGGAGGTGCGGAGACCCGAGCCACTTCCGAGATCAGTGCCCTCTGATGGAGCTGGGGACGGTGGTGCGGGTCTCTGATCTCCCACAGGCTGCCCCCGACCGGGCCGAAGCGTACCGGATACCAGTAAGTGTCAAGGGGGGTACTCACCAAGCGTTGGTGGATACCGGGTGTAATCAAACCACTATCCACCAACGCCTGGTTCAACCCGAGGCATTGGTCACAACCAAAACGGTGAAGGTGAAATGTGTACATGGGGATATTCACAAGTATCCGGTGGTGACCCTGACAATTAAATTTCGGGGGAAAAAGCATAGAGTGGAGGCCGCGGTTAGTTCCCGCCTCACCCATCCGCTGATTTTGGGGACTGATTGGCCTGATTTTAGAATTTTATTAAAGGGAATTTGCGCGGATGGGTCCTGTATGAAAATAGGGAGATGTGTGATGTGCGATGCTCTGGCAGGGGAGGCGGAGCTGGGGCCGTCCTCGACAGCTCCACGTCATGATGACGAGAGAGGGGGAGAGGCTGCGGCCCCTCCCCTTCTCAGGGAATTCCCTGACGGGGATTTCCCCTTGGAGCAGTCACGAGACGAAACCCTCAAACACGCCTTTGACCAAGTGAGAGTCATCGATGGTCAACGACTCCAGCCTGACATCGCCCTTTCATACCCCTATTTTGCAATTATAAATGAGCGGTTGTATTGAGTGACACAGGACACTCGGACCAAAGAGGATACAACCCAACTTTTGATTCCAAGGAGCCGTCGGGAAATGGTATTCCAGGCGGCTCATTATAATCCCATGGCGGGTCACCTAGGAGAAAGAAAAACACTGAACCGTCTAATAGCCCGTTTCTATTGGCCGGGCATTGGCGGCGATGTCCGTAGGTGGTGTGCGGCATGCCGCGAATGCCAGCTGGTTAACCCACCGGCCACCCCAAAAGCGCCATTGCGCCCTCTCCCTCTGATCGAGGTCCCCTTTGAGAGAATTGGAATGGACCTCATTGGGCCATTAGAACGGTCAGCATGCGGACATCGCTTTGTATTGGTCCTAGTGGACTATGCAACGCGATATCCGGAAGCAGTGCCTCTTCGCAACATCTCAGCACGCAGTGTTGCGGAGGCACTCTTCAAAATAATCTCCCGGGTGGGGATTCCGAAAGAAATCCTCACCGATCAGGGCACAACATTTATGTCACGGACACTACGCGAACTGTACGAGTTGTTAAATATTAAATCGATTCGCACCAGTGTATACCATCCTCAAACGGATGGCCTGGTGGAACGATTTAATAAAACCCTCAAAAACATGATTCGTAAGTTCGTGCACGATGATGCTAGAAATTGGGATAAATGGCTCGACCCCCTGTTATTTGCATTACGAGAGGTCCCGCAAGCCTCCACTGGCTTCTCCCCATTCGAGCTGCTGTATGGGCGATGCCCACGTGGCGTGCTTGATGTATTGCGAGAGGCCTGGGAGGAAGGTCCTTCAAACAGCAAAAATGAAATTCAGTACGTTCTTGATCTTAGAGCAAAACTCCACACTTTGGGACAACTAACACAGGAGAATTTGCTCCAAGCTCAAGAACGATTGTATGACAGGGGAACTCAGCTGAGGGAATTTGCACCGGGAGATAAAGTGCTTGTATTGCTTCCCACATCGAGCTCTAAATTACTCGCCAAGTGGCAAGGACCCTTTGAGGGCAAACGATGAGTGGGAGATCTCGATTATGAGGTTAAACGGACCGATAGAGGGGACGCTCGTCAAATATACCACCTCAGTCTCCTGAAATTGTGGAGGGAGGCGGTTCCCGTGACGTTGGCCACGGTAGTTCCCGAGAAGGCGGAGCTTGGACTGGAGGTGAGTTCAAAACATAAACAGTTCACCCCAGTCATTTGCGGAGACCACCTCTCATCGAGTCAACTCGCGGAGGTTGCTAGGTTGCAACAGGAGTTTGCGGATGTGTTCTCTCCTCTACCGGGACGCACAAACCTCATCCATCACCACATCGAGACCGAGCCGGGGGTGGTGGTACGTAGCCGCCCCTATCGATTACCCGAACACAAAAAGAAAATTGTTCGGGAAGAATTGGATGCGATGCTTGATATGGGGGTAATAGAAGAATCCCACAGTAATTGGTCCAGCCCAGTTGTTCTAGTGCCTAAGAGTGACGGGTCTGTATGGTTCTGTGTGGATTATAGGAAAGTCAACGCAGTGTCTAAATTTGATGCATATCCAATCCCTCGCGTTGATGAGTTGCTCGATCGGTTGGGCACTGCTCGTTTTTATTCGACATTGGATTTGACGAAGGGTTATTGGCAGATCCCCTTGACACCAATTTCCCGTGAGAAAACCGCCTTCTCCACACCGTTTGGTTTACACCAATTTGTGACACTTCCGTTCGGTTTGTTTGGAGCCCCAGCTACATTTCAGCGTCTCATGGACCGAATCCTCAGACCGCATTTAACCTACGCCGCTGCCTATTTAGATGACATCATCATTTATAGCAATGATTGGCAGCGGCATATGCAACATCTGAGGGCGGTTCTGAGATCGCTGCGCCGAGCGGGACTCACAGCGAATCCGAAGAAGTGCGCGATTGGATGGGTGGAGGTACTGTATCTGGGGTTCCACTTGGGCCACGGGCAGGTGCGTCCCCAAATTGACAAGACAGCAGCGATTGCGACCTGCCCGAGACCCAAGACCAAAAAGGGGGTGAGACAGTTCCTGTGGCTGGCTGGCTATTACAGAAGGTTCGTACCTAATTATTCGGACGTCACCAGCCCGCTGACTGATCTCACTAAAAAGGGAGCTCCAGATCTGGTCCAGTGGACGGAGCAGTGCCAACAGGCGTTTACGCAATTTAAAGCGGCACTTTGCGGGGAGCCGCTTTTACATTCACCTGACTTCTCTCTCCCTTTTGTTTTACAGACAGATGCTTCAGACAGGGGCCTGGGGGCCGTACTCTCGCAGGTGGTGGAGGGGGAGGAGCGCCCGGTGCTGTACATTAGCCGTAAGCTCTCGTTAAGGGAAACTAAGTACAGCACCGTGGAAAAGGAGTGTCTCGCCATCAAGTGGGCGGTCCTCACACTCCGATACTACCTGCTGGGGCGGGCCTTCACCCTCTGCTCGGATCACGCCCCACTCCAGTGGCTCCACCGCATGAAAGATACTAACGCCCAGATCACCCGTTGGTATCTGGCTCTTCAGCCGTTTAAGTTCAAGGTGGTCCACAGACCGGGGGCGCAGATGGCTGTCGCCGACTTCCTTTCCAGGAATGGGGGGGGAGTGGTAGGCAGGCCAGATGCCACCCTGGCCTGAGTCGGGCGGTGGGGATATATGGCAGCGGGGGCGTGGTCAAGCATCTCTCCGGAGAGAGAGAAAGCGGTAAGGGCGCTTACACCTGAGCTAAATTATGTCTAACACCTGTCTCTAATTTCAGTGAGCACGGGGAGAGCGGCATAAATAGAGCGACACAGCACTTAGTCGAGAGAGAGACTGGATACGACAGAGCCGAGCCAGAGCAAGGATCTTCTAGTAGTGAAAGTTTATTTGTGAAAGCAGTGTGTGTTAGTGTTTAGTTTAGTGCGTAAAGGTAAACTGTAAAGTGGTGTCGCGAAGAGGGGAAAATAAAGCCTCACCTTAAGAAGGAAAAACTGCTTCTCGCTTCATCTTTTACATTGATGTAAAATGAAAAAGAAGGAGTGACTGTAATGACAGTGGAGACAGTGTGGGGGAGTGGAGTGTCCCCATCCGAGTTCTTCCCTCACCCGGCACTCTTTCACACTCTCAGTCTAAGTTTGATAAGTGTCTGCTTGAGACAGAAACACATAAGCAGATGTTGAAGAGTGTGCTAAAAGCACATCTCTAAACTGTTTTATATTCTTTTGATTTTCTTTTTATATGTAAAATGATGTGATTTGGCAATGATGTTAGATACAGCGAAATGAAGGAGAGGTTCAGTCAGCTTTCCTCATCATGATTAAAGATTTTATACATTCAGAGGACATTTTGAAGTTGTGTTTATACTAAAGATAAGAGATTCAGTTGAGTGTTCATCTGAAAGAATAAATGTACCTTCAAAAACTATCTAGAGACTATTATTGAATTAAGGTGATGTTTTTTAATTAATCTTCCTAGAAGTTTGACAGAGGCTACATTTTATTTTGTTTTGTTTTGATGTTAGTCCCAACCATGATACATGGTCTTTTGTGATGTTTGCTAAAGGAGCATAAATACAACTTGAATGAAAATTAATGATCTGTAAATGAGTTCAATTGTAGCATTCTTACTTTTACTTTTAATTTGGACAATTTTAATAGATTGTTGAATTTTGAATAATGCTTTGTGAATTTAACCATGTTTAGAACTGTCTCCATATTTAAGCAGTTGTAGATGGTTCTATTGGCTGTGACGTTTCTCAGGTGATACTCCCTGAAACAACAGAAAATATCTGTTCACAGATACCAAATTATTAAGGACTGGCAAATAGGACTGAGCGATATCAAGACCAGTGGCAAGAGGTGATGGCCCAATGACGGGTAAGACTCTCCAATGGCAAGAAAGGGGGGCAACGTAAGGCAGGGCATCACCATCCTGGAAGGGGTGATATGGGTTTAAGGAAGTGGATGGATGTTTTTAGGTCGGAAGCATCAAAAGGGAGGTAAAGAAGAAACCTGCCCGAAAATTGTAAGTTCCACTCAACCCGACTGCATTTTATTAACCACTTTATTAAAACATATTATCATAGTGTTAAATACCAAGCATTCTGTCACTGTGCCATCAGGGGATCATACGCTGTGTGGAAGATTAATTATAGAATTTGGGGGTAAAGTTTTGAGAACCGTTGCAGACAAATGAGTGCCTGACTTATTAAAGAAGTATTAAACAAACCTGGGAATATTTGCATGATGAAGAATTAAGATTGAAAGATGACTTATTACTTTTACTTATGCTTTTATTGAACTCATGTTCATTTTAATATTAATGAAGAATGGAAAAAGAAGACATGGTGGTGACTAAAGATTAACATTGCTTGTCTTGTTTGTTTATAACCATTTAAATAGAATTGTTTAAGAAATGTGGTACACGATTGGCTAAAATTAATATAATGATTGGAATAACAATCTTTGTGGGAGGAATAATATTCTGTTGTGTGTTACCATTAGTAAAATTATTCTTGATCCGAGCAACAGTGAAGCAGATGACACTGATCAATGTGAATGATCCAATGCAATGCAATTACAACTACCCTGGATGGACAGAAAGACCAAATTGGGAGGAAATTGATTCCTCCAATGAATATATATGATAAAATGAATGATGAGCCATGCCCCGGGATGAAAGTGCTAGCCTAACCTCTCCCCAGAGGTGACCCTCTACAATGCGCAAAGTATCTGGGTTGAAGATATCTACACTACAAAAGAGAACTCTTAATATGATAATGAATATTTGTTTCATGTACTCTACATAACTGTGACAACCACAGGCAAGGCTGAACCAATTGCACGCTCATGATTACAGTATAACATGCTTATAGGTTTCATTTATTGAATGAAGAGGTAAGGAGACAGAATATTTTTAATCCGTTCTTAATCAAACTTGGATGGAGACGTTTGGTTCTGTAATCTCCACTGGAGTGCGGTTGCATAATCTGGTCATTGGTAATGAAGCTGTGTGATTTAACTTAGTCACTAAATAGCATAACTGAGGCAACTGAATTATGAAATTGCACTCTGGATAAAGACAGTGAAGGTGAGACTTATGTAAGTCTCAGTGGGGGGATATGTGGAATATTTTTTATCAAGTTAAATATAAATTAATCAAGTATAATCAATGTAAATATAGCCATTTTTGTCTACAATTATTTCTAATGGTTAAGCATGGATTTTACTGTGTGTTTGGGTGTTTAGAGGCCTGTGGGAATGAGGCCCCTGAAAATGGAATGTGCAATCACATATGGTACTCATATATGGTAAACTTGAGTCTCATGTTTTGACACTAGAGAAAATATAGGATAAGGCCCCGTAGAGAGGTTCCAGATGGAGAGGGTCCTCTCTCATAGTTTAATGTTCTCTAAACAGACTATAGGCACAGAACAAAATGTATGGGGTGGTCACGCCCTCGGTGAATATGTGTATATAGGCCTGTTTGAATACAGAAAGTCAGTTGTGCTGGGAGCAACTCGGCTTTGCTATCTTTGATAATAAAGTCTATCTTCTGGCATCAAAACCCTAAGACTTCAAGAGTGATGTTTCACAGAGGTGGCAGAAGCCACAACACCAGCAGTCACACTATTCATACAGTAATGTGCTGAGGTGATCAATGCAAATGGTAAACGCCCCCGAGGCAAGTTTATATATATATATATATATATATATATATATATATATATATATATATATATATATATTTTTTTTTTTTTTAAATGCAATTTACTCCTGTGATGTAAAGCTGAATTTGCTGAATTCAGCATTATTACTCCAGTCATCAGTGTCACATGATCCTTCAGAAATCATTCTAATATGCTGATTTGCTGTAATATCTGATATAGGGCATATACACAATATATAAAAAAAAATTCAGGATTCTTTATAACAGCATTTATCTGAAATAGAAAGCTTTTGTAACATTATACACTACCGTTCAAAAGTTTGGGGTCAGTAAGAATTTTGAATTGTTTTTTGGGGGGTTTTTTTGTAAAGAAATTAATACTTTTATTCGGCAAGGATGCATTATATTGAACAAAAGTGACAGTAAAGACATTTATAATGTTACAAAAGTTTTCTATTTCAGATAAATGTTGTTATTTTGAACTTTCTATTCATCAAAGAACCCTGAATTTTTTATATATATATATATTGTGTATATGCCCTATATCAGACATTACATTTTATTCTGTTCCCAGGGGAGGGGTCTTTGTCTCCTCAGGTGTGAATCACATCAATATTCATGATCATTGACGTCTCCTCGCATATGGCCTTTCTAACACTAAAAGTGTCTTACAAAAGTTAAATGACTATATTGTTCTGTATGAATGAGTGATCAGGATGGTTTTCACATCATTTTGTAGAAAAAACTCTAGGCTACAAGATCCTGTTCTCAAAAGTTTTGTGAACAAATGTTCCCTATCTGTCACTCACTCAATGTTGTGTTGATGTAGTGACACTAGGGGTCACTCTTGGGAGCCCGAAACACATCTGATCTTTGAAAAAAGGCCAATGAGAATTGGCGAGTGGAATTTGCATGCCACTCCCCAGGACATACGGGTATAAAAGGAGCTGGTATGCAACCACTCATTCAGATTTTCTCTTCGGAGCCAAGTGGTTGCATTCAGTGCACTGAATACAATACTGTGGCAGCAGGGGCGTGGTCAAGCATCTCTCCGGAGAGAGAGAAAGCGGTAAGGGCGCTTACACCTGAGCTAAATTATGTCTAACACCTGTCTCTAATTTCAGTGAGCACGGGGAGAGCGGCATAAATAGAGACACACCGCAAATAGAAGGGAGAGAGAGCCTGGGCACCACAGACCTGAACAAGAAGCAAAGAGTTTTTATTACAAATGATGAGAGTTTATCTTGGGAAGCGGTGTGTGATTGTAGATTAACTTAGTGCATAACGCAAAGACTGTGAGACTGTAATTGTGCTGCAGAGAGAGAAAATAAATCCTTACCCGAACCAGGAAAGCTGCTTCTCGCCTCCTCCTTACAAATACCTCTAGAAAAACTCACCTCGCTAAAGACTGATGGATTTGACGGCGCATTTCAGTGGCTTCTCCCCCTCTGTGCCTGTGCAGAGAACGCCCCTCGGTGCATCGGCAGAGCAAAAAAAAGAGTATATTCTGAAAAAAGCGTATATTTTCCATTCATAAAAGAGCGGCACACACGGAACGTCTTTTTAAAGATGCCCTTCTGTTTGTGTGTTATTCCTGGTTGCGGTCGCTATCTCTCAGCTTCCGATGGCCACGATCGCTGTCTTACATGTCTGGGCGCTGCCCACGAGGAGACATTGTTCGTGGATGGATCATGTCCTCATTGCTAGAACATGACCATGGCAACGTTGCGGTCGCGGCTTGCATTCATAAGAAAGCAAGCCACCCCAGCAGCTCCACGCCTCGGTCCTTCTACCTACGGGTATGAGGCCATGCCGGTTAGCACTGGGGCCGATTTGGGGACCTCAATGGGACGACCTCCGCCTGGTATCCCCCCACGGACCTCCCATTCCCCAACATGCTCGCTTGCCCCGATCGTGTGCTCGGACGAGATCGCCGGATGGGTTCGACATCTCGTTTGGCGCATCGGAAGATGATGAGCTATCGAGCGCAGCATCGGAGAGCGGGCTCGTCCCGTCTGACGCTGAGGCTTTGGGAAAGGTCGCCCAGTCTCAGGCCGACGCGGAAATGACAGACATGCTTTCCCGGATGGCCGCGAGCGTCGGGCTAGAGTGGAACCCTCCACTTTCCCCGGAACCCTCGCAGCTCAACGATTGGTTCTTGGGCTCGGGGCGCCGCTCACAACCACGCCCCGCTCCCGTTCCTTTCTTCCTGGAAGTGCATGAGGAGCAGACGAGGTCATGGGAGGCACCTTTTACTGCCCGGTCCCGATCTTTCAGCTCTCCCGCTCTCGCTACCCTCGATGGTGGAGCGGCCAGGGGGTATTCGGTGATCCCCCAGGTGGAAAAGGCGCTCACTGTGCACTTATGTCCACAGAGCGCCACCACCTGGCGTGGGCGCCCGAAGCTCCTGTCCAAGGCCTGTAGGTTTACGTCGTCTCTGACGGCTAAGGCCTATGGTGCCTCTGGACAACCCACCTCTGCCCTTCACGCCATGGCTCTCCTGCAAGTACACCATGCCAAGGCGCTAAAAGAACTGCACGAGGGTAGTTCTGACCCGGGATTGATTCAGGAACTGTGCTCAGCAACCGACCTCACTCTCCAGGCAACGTAGGTCACAGCACGGTCTCTCGGGCAGGTGATGTCCATTCTTGTGGTCCAGGAGTGCCATC
Organism: Myxocyprinus asiaticus; assembly: GCF_019703515.2. Lineage (NCBI taxonomy): Eukaryota > Metazoa > Chordata > Actinopteri > Cypriniformes > Catostomidae > Myxocyprinus > Myxocyprinus asiaticus. The sequence goes on along the minus strand of NC_059368.1, from coordinate 46,816,331 downwards.
TCTGGCTCAACTTGGTAGAGATGCGAGAGGCCGACAAGACACGGTTCCTTGACGCCCCCATCTCCCAGGTTGGCCAGGTTGGCACAATTATCCCCTTGGTCCCCCTCACCCGGAGTTTGGACGCGTGGCTCACGCTTTCCAACCCATCATGATGGCTGACCCAGAACGTCCAACTCAACTACGCGATTCAGTTTGCCAGGTGCCCGTCCAGGTTCAGCGGCATCCGCTTCACCTCGGTGAAGGGCGAGAATGCCGCTACCTTGCGTGCAGAGATCACAACAGGAGTGCCACAGTCTGTGAACACTACTGGGAGTCAAGAGCGCACGTCTTACCCTCAAGGGAGGGGAAAGGCGCTATGCGCAAGCGGTACACCCGGCCAGCTGTCCTGGAACTTACCTGTTTGTGCCTACCACTACATGGGTCGAAACCGAATCAACCCGGAGATTGTAGAACCTCGCAAAGGTGTTGGGTGTTGCCCAGCCTGCTGCTCTGCAGATGTCTGTCAAAGAGGTGCCACTAGCCAGGGACCAGGAGGCCGCCACACTCCTGATAGAGTGGGATCGTAACCCCACAGGGGGTGGCACGTCCTACGCTTGATATGCCATAGCGATGGCGTCAATGACCCAGTGGGCGATCCTCTGTTTGGAGACAGCGCTTCCTTTCCACTGTCCACCAAAGCAGACAAAGAGCTGCTCGGAGCTTCTAAAGCTCTGCGTGCGATCCAAATAGACGCGTAAAGCTCGCACCGGGCACAGCAACTCCAAGACTGGGTCTGCCTCCTCCTGGGGCAGCGCTTGCAGGTTCACCACCTGATCCCTAAAAGGGGTCGTGGGAACCTTGGGCACATAGCCTTGTCGGGGTCTCAGGATCATTTGAGAGTATCCCGGGCCGAACTCCAGGCACAATTCGCTAACAGAGAACGCTTGCAGGTCCCCTACCCTCTCGATGGAAGTGAGCGCAGTCAGGAGGGCAGTCTTGAAAGAGAGTGCCTTAAGCTCAGCTGACTCCAAGGGCTCAAAGGGAGCTCCCTGTAGACGCTGAAGGACTACAGAGTGGTCCCACAGGGGAACAAGGCATGGTCTAGAGGGGTTCAACCTCCTAGTGCCTCTCAGGAACCTGATGATCAAGTTGTGCTTCCCCAAGTACTTACCCTCTACTGCACTGTAATGAGCCGAAATAGTGGCTACATACACCTTCAAGGTGGAGGGGGACAGCTGCCCCTCCAACCTCTCCTGCAGGAAGGAAAGCACCGATCCGACTGCGCATCTCTGAAGAACACCACTTAGCGAACAGACGCCACTTCAAGGCATACAGGATCCTCGTAGAGGGAGCCCTAGCCTGAGTGATGGTGTCTATCACCATGGGCGGTAGGCCACTTAAGTCCTCCACATCCCATCCAAGGGCCAGACACGAAGATTCCAGAGGTCTGGTCGTGGGTGCCAGATGGTGCCCCGTCCCTGAGAAAGAAGGTCCTTCCTCAGGGGAACTTGACAGGGGGTGCTGTCGCAAGGAGTGTGAGATCCAAGAACCATGTCTGGGTGGGCCAGTAAGCTGCTACTAGGATGACTTGCTCCCCGTCCTCCCTGACCTTGCACAGGGTCTATGCAAGTAGGCTCACTGGGGGAAACGCATACTTGCGTTGTCCAGGGGACCAGCTGTGTGCCAATGCATCTATACCGAGAGATGCCTTGGTCAGGGCGTACCAAAGCGGGCAGAGGGAGGATTCCTGGGAAGCAAACAGGTCTACCTGTGCTTGACCGAATCGACTCCAAATCAGCTGGACCACCTGAGGGTGGAGTCTCCACTCTCCCCTGAGGGTAACCTGATGTGACAGCATGTCCACTGCAGTGCTGAGGTCACCCGGGATGTGAGTGGCTCGTAGCGACTTGAGGCGCTGCTGACTCCAGAGGAGGAGACGGCGGGCGAGTTGTGACATGCGATGGGAGCGTAGACCGCCTTGCCGGTTGATGTAAGCTACCATCACTGTGTTGTCTGTCCGGACCAACACGTGCTTGCTCTGGATCAACAGCCGAAACCTCCTTAAGGCAAGCATTACTGTCAACAACTCTAGGTAGTTGGTGTGCCAATGCAGCCGCTGGCCAGTCGAAGAACCAGCGGCTGTGTGCCCGTTGCATATGGCGCCCCAGCCCGTCTTGGAGGCGTCTGTTGTAACCACAACGTGTCTGGAGACCTGCTCTAGGGGAACCCTTGCCCGTAGAAATGCCAGGTCGGTCCAAGGGTTGAAGAGGCGGTGACAGATCTGCGTGATGGCCACGCGATGTGTCCCGCGGTGCCATGCCCATCTCGGGACTTGAGTCTGAAGCCAGTGCTGAAGCTGTCTCATATGCATCAACCCGAGCGGTGTGGCCATCGCTGAGGATGCCATATGCCCCAGGAGCCTCTGAAAAAGTTTCAGTGGAACCGCTGTCCTCCGTCTGAACGCCTTCAGACAGTTCAGCACCGACTGAGCGCATTCGTTCATGAGATGCGCTGTCATCGAGACCGAGCCCAACTCCAGACCGAGAAAAGAGATGCTCTGAACCGGGGAGAGCTTGCTCTTTTCCCAGTTGACCCGAAGCCCCAGTCGGCTGAGGTGTCGAAGCACGAGGCCCCTGTGTGCGCATAGCAACTCTCGAGAGTGAGCTAAGATCAGCCAGTCATCGAGATAGTTGAGAATGCAGATGCCCACTTCCCTTAGCGGGACAAGGGCTGCCTCTGCGACCTTCGTGAAGACGCAAGGGGACAAGGACAAGCCGAAGGGGAGGACCTTGTACTGGTACGCCTGGCCCTCGAAGGCAAACCGCAGGAAGGGTCTATGTCAAGGTAGGACCGAGACGTGGAAGTACGCATCCTTCGGGTCTACCGCTGCGAACCAATCTAGATGTCGGACGCTTCCTAGAATGCATTTTTGCATCAGCATCTTGACCGGGAGTCTGTGCAAGGCCCGGTTCAGTACTCGCAGGTCCAAGATTGGTCGCAACCCACCGCCTTTCTTTGGTACGATGAAGTAAGGGCTGTAGAACCCTTTCCTCATCTCGGCTGGAGGGACAGGCTCCATTGCGCCCTTGCTCAGGAGGGTCACGATCTCCGCATACAAGGTAGCGGCATTCTCGCCCTTCGCCGAGGTGAAGCAGACACCACTGAACCTGGGCGGGTGCCTGGTGAACTGAATCGCATAGTCGAGTCGGACGTTCCGTGTCAGCCATCACGACGGGTTGGAAAGCGTGAGCCACGCGTCCAAACTCCGGGTGAGGGGGACCAAGGGGATAATCATGCCAACCTGGCCAACCTGGGAGATGGGGGCGTCAAGGAACCGTGTCTTGTTGGCCTCTCTCATCTCTACCAAGTTGAGCCAGAGGTGGCACTCCTGGATCACAAGAGTGGACATCGCCTGCCCGAGAGACCGTGCTGTGACCTACGTTGCCTGGAGAGCGAGGTCAGTCGCCGAGTGCAGTTCCTGAATCAATCCTGGGTCAGAACTACCCTCGTGCAGTTCTTTTAGCGCCTTGGCTTGGTGTACTTGCAGGAGAGCCATGGCGTGCAGGGCAGAGGTGGCTTGTCCAGCGGCACCGTAGGCCTTAGCCGTCAGAGACGACGTAATGTCAAGGCATGTCAAAACTTCTCCAGGGCCCAAAAACACCCTCAGACCCCAGAGGGTTAAAACACATTGCTTATGCTGCAAAGCACTCATAAGAGAGCAAGATGGCCAAAGACCTCCTTCGAAATCATCATCAGTGCTTGGTACGAATCTAAAATTCAAATACAAATTTTTTGTATTCGAATGCGAAGTTTTATGAAATTTCAACAAATATTTTAATTTTAAATTGACACCCCTGGTATTGAATGTATTGGGAAGAATCTCACTGAGACACTTCTGCACACTTACTGCAACAAGTGAATTCCAGTGAACAACCAATGCACATGATGCGGAACGTGAAGTGCATAAACAGACGAGGAAAGAAGGACCAACACACACTTATTGTGGAATTACAGTTTGAATATAGATTGGTTTATTTATTAAATTTATATTTATGTTTGTGGATTTGTTTAAAATTTTGCTCTCAGTTGAAGCGAATGTGTGCGGGAATTTCTCGCATTATATAGGCGGGGCTTGCGGGAATTAATGAAACTATACGCTATACCCACAATCCTGCGGCCAATTTCAGGCCCTGGCTCTTTTAGTTTTCTTCAATATACTCTAGGAGTGCAATGAAAACACACTAAAAACCCAGAGCCGGCACATGCAGGAAGAAAAGAACTCCTTCCTGCTGACCAGGTGAAAGATGCACAGCGAAGCGTTGATTTATGATTCAAGTAACACAAGAGATGTGCCCTGAAAATTCTGATGATGTGAAGCTGGCTTACGCTTATATGCTCACTATGACCTCAGCAATAGTGGAACACAAAGCTTCACTAGACAATCAAATTGATGTGATGGTATAGCAGGGCTCCAGACTGCGACTAAAATGCAGAATAATAAAATAACAAAAATAACTGATTGCCACAATAATTTAAAATCTAGTCGGGTTGTGTGCATTCAAATGCGGTTACGTCAGATATCATCTTGTAATTTATTGAATACATGATTAGAGCGCACGCCACGAGTGTGTCTCTGGCTGCTTTTCACCCGTTCTTTTGTGTTGACGAACTCGCTGCACCGCACACAACAAGCGTGAGAGAGTCATGCACAAATTACTCTTTTGAACTGGACATTTTCATGAATCACCCGAAAAGAACTGAGGGTTTGAACTCAGGAGCTCATGTTAGCAGTTTGAATCATATATATATATATATATATATATATATATATATATATATATATATATATATATATATATATATATATATATATATATATACATATGTGAGATCAAGCTTTTGACAACATATATTCACAGAATCAACATTTAACCCCCACTATTACCCCTCTAAATCCCCAACCCCACCCTGACCCTCAACAAACATCCCTGTGGTCACACGAGTATACACACAAACAAACAAAAAACTAAATTATTTTATATATATATATATATATATATATATATATATATATATATATAAAATAATTAATTAATTAATAATAATAATTATTAAAATAAATAAATTATTATTATTAAATTATTAATTATATATATATATATATATATATATATATATATATATATATATATATATATGATAATAATAATCACACACATTTAAAACTATACTTCTCTCTCCACTACCCCTCCCCGAGAGCCCTACAAGAAGGCCAAATAGCTGCCCCATTTCCTATCAAATAAGTATACGTTTCCCAGCCTTCTACATGACATTTCCTTCGAATGCCGCCACCTTCCCCATCTCTGTGCCCCACTCTTGAAATGAGGGCACTCCAGCCGACTTCCATCCCCTTAGAACAATCTGTCTGCCGATCAAAACACTGGCTAGGACCCAATTTTTTATGTGTTTCTCCCCTATATTAATGACCGCTCCATCACCTAAAACACAGAGTCTGGCAAAAATTAAATTTGAGTGCCCAATACGTCAAACATAAAACTCTGAACCCTCAACCAAAATTCTTGGATCTTAACACACCGCTAAAAAACATGGGTTGTGTCCCCATCTTCTGATTGGCATCGCCAGCAGGTGGGTGTGTCTTTCAGACCAAGCCTATACATTCTAAAGGGGTCCAATAGAATCGATGTAAAATCTTAAATTATATAAGACGCACCCTTGCAACTCTAGATGTAGTCTTGACGTTTTTTAGAATCCTAACCCACACTACCTCCTCCAATACCAAGTTTCAATCTTTCTCCCATAATCTCTTGAGAGAAGTTGCAGCTCCATCCCCCAGACTCTGAATTAGCAGGGAGTAATACACTGATGCCTCATGACCTTTCCCTAGAGCAGTAATCACCACAAGATACAGAGTATCTGCCGCTTTAGGGGGGGGTATGCTACTCCAAAAAATAGTACAGAGCAGGTGGCACAGCTGTAAATACCTAAAGAACTGAGATCTGGGAATCCCAAAATGTTGAACCATATTTTCAAAGGATCTCAACACTCCACTCTCATATATGTCACCAAGCGTATTAACCTCCCTCTCATTCCACTCTGTCCAGCAGAAAGGGGACTTATTAATACATAATTCTGGGTTCAGCCATATACTCGAGGCTACATTTAAATAAATGTCCGAATTAAACACTCTGGACACTTTTGTCCATACCGAGTGCAAATGCGAGATAACGGGGTGTAACTTAACTTCTCCGATTAGTTTGATAAAAAGGCTTTGCAATGGTGAAATAGGGGCAAGAACTTCCTGCTCAATACAAAACCAGGGAGGGGCTCTCTCAGGTGGAAGCGAACAATGAGCCAAATGTCTGAGACCGAATGCATAATAATAAAACACAACCATGGGTAGGCCTAGCCCAACTTTGTCAATCGGCCTATGCAACTCACTGAAATGTAATCTGGGACGTTTACCATTCCAAATGAAGGACTTCTCTATGCTATCAAATTGCTTGAAATAAGAGAGGGGGACATCTATAGGGAGAGATTGTAGCAGGTAGTTGAATTTTGGAATACAATTCATTTTAATAACATTAACCTTCCCAATCATAGATAAATGTAATGAAGCCCACCTGCCCACATCGCTTGAAAAACTTTTTATTAAAGGGTCAAAATTGACTAACTAAATCACACACACAAACACCCAAATACTTAATGCCCTGTTTCGGCCACTGGAAGGTGCCCGGATGAAAAGCCGTTACCGGGCTGTATGCTGTCAGAGCCAAAGCTTCGGATTTAGACCAATTAACTCTGTATCTGGAGAATTTAGAAAAGGAATTAATAATTCTGTGGAGGCAAGGCATAGATCTAGTGGGGCTGGAGAATAATAATAAAATATCTTCTGCGTAAAGCAAAAGATTATGCACCACACCTCCTGCCATCACCCATGGAAAAATCATCTTCCTTTCTTATCACGGCTGTTAATGGTTCCAGGGCAAGACAGAACAGTAATGGGGAAAGAGGGCAACCCTGCCGGGTGCCCCTATCCAGTGTAAAATAATCTGAAATTAATCAATTTGTTTGTACCGCTGCTTCCGTGTGTCTATAAAGTAACTTAATCCATCCAATAAAAGTATTCCCAAACCCATACATTTCCAAAATCTTAAAAAGATTATCCCATTTAACCATATCAAAAGCCATTTCGGCATCAAGTGAGATGGCAGCGACCGGAGTCTGATCACTCACCAATGACCACATGATATTGATGAAACGCCTAATGGTATCAGAAGAGCTACTGCCCCGAATAAACACCACCTGATCTATATGTATAAGAGATGTCATAACTTTACTTAATCGGTAAGCCAAAATGTTTGACAATATTTTAATGTCTAGCTTGATCAGGGAAATTGGATGGTAACTCTTACACAAAGGATCTTAATCCTTTTTAAGAATCAAATTGATGTGGGCTTGTGTCATGGTTGGTGGAAGCTTTCCATTCTTTAATGATTCAGTATAAACTTCTAGCAAAAGTAGAGTCAATTCTGTAGCATAAGATCTAAAAAATTCAGCGGCAAAGCCGTCTGGCCCTGGAGCCTTGCCTGTAGGCAAGGCCTTAATTACCTCGCCAAGCTCCTCCAAGGTTATCTCAGAATAAAGAGAATTTTTTTGCTCAGTCGTCAGTTTACGAAGTTCTAATGGTTCCACAAAGTTTCTAATATCTTCATCAGTAGACGACGACGTGGAACTATAGATATCAAGATAGAATTATTTAAAAGCATTATTAATATCAATGGCCGAGCTAAATATTTCACCACCAGCAGATTTCACTGAGGGAATGGTAGAAAAAGACTCTCTCTGTTTTATATATCTAGCCAGAGGCTTCCCTGCCTTGTCCCCCGACTCAAAGTATGACTGTCTTTCCCTAAACAGCCAAAACTCCACCTTCCGCAACAAAATAGTATTTTATCTGTATTTCAGTCGGGTCAATTCTCTGAGACCATTAGACAACATTCGGTGCTTCAGCTCTGCCTTGGCACTTTTAATATTCCCTTCCAATTTCACGAGTTCTTGTGCTTTGGATTTTTTGGTGAATGAGGCATACTGTATGATACGGCCCCTAAGAACTGCCTTAAGTGCCTCCCAAGCCATGCCCAGAGAGGACAGTGAGGACCAGTTGGTCTACATATAGACATTGATTTCAGTCTTTAGCATTTGTTGGAATTCAGGTGTGGCAGCGGGGGCGTGGTCAAGCATCTCTCCGGAGAGAGCGAAAGCGGTAAGGGCGCTTACACCTGAGCTAAATTATGTCTAACACCTGTCTCTAATTTCAGTAAGCACGGGGAGAGCGGATAAAGAGAGCCACACCACAAGTAGAAAGAGAGAGAGAGCCTGGGCACCAGAGAGCCGAACAGGAAGCTAGAGTTCTGTGATGATGAGAGTTTTATTTTGATGAAGCGGTGTGTGATTAAACTGCAACTCAGTGAATATTGCAAGAGAAAAATAAATCCTTACCTGAACCAGGAAAGCTGCTTCTCGCCTCCTCTTTACATCAGGATTTTGCAAAAGGGATACATTAAAATGGCAACTTGATTTCTTTTTCTACGTATGTGTCAACACCTCTAAACACACCAGGGCATGATCTGAGACTAAAATTTTTCCAATTGAGCAATCAACAACAGATGAAATGAGGGACTTAGATATCAAAAACAAATCTATTCCTGAGTAAATCTTATGGACTGATGAAAAAAATTTATAGTCCCTACCAGATGGGTTCGAAAGTCTCCAAATAGACCAAGATTTTTACACATCCTGTGAAGCATCAATGTTGCTCTAGGGGGCTTGCACACTTTTGCTTCATTATGATCAAGGACTGAGTCCATCAAAAGATTAAAGTCTCCTCCCAATATTATATCATGAGGGGTGCCAACGGCTTGCAACATCCTTTCAAGATCTATAAAAAAAGCCCTGATTATCCACATTAGGTGCATAAATATTAGCCAAAATAAGACTTTGCCCCTGAATTTCAGCTAAAACGATAATTACTCTTCCTAATTTATCTTTGCTCTGTTTGAGATATTTGAATTGTAGATGTTTACTTATCAGTTTCCTGCGGAGAAAGGTGCATTTCTTGAAGAAATACTATATCATATTTCTTATGCTTAAGAAGAGAAATAACATTCCTTCTTTTTATGAGGTGCCCCAACCCATTCACATTCCACGTGGAGAGAGACAATCCACTCATATTAACATTTGACATTTTGACATATAAGAAAAAATAGATTGTGTGTCAAAAACAAGATTATAAAGACCACATTCCAACATTGGTGCGACCATTAAAACTTGAACATCCCCCCGAACAAAACAAACAGAAAAAAGAAAAATATGCGCATTAACCCCGCACATTTCCCTCCAAACTTAAACAGTGTATGTATGCCTATGAGGACCCCCGTGACAACTTTGATGTCGGAATGCTCAAGTCCAGTGTTTCTATACAAATTTTGTGAGACAGAATTACACAGCAAAAGATAATCTATAAAACAAACTCCAGCCAATAGGCAGAACAAACTCAAAGAGTGTGTAGACTCATCCACAAAACTGTCCCGAAGGTGTGCCACTCTGCAAAATAAACTTCAGCCGCTAGGCAGAACCAGCCAAAAAATGCTCAGTTTCCTCAAACAGTCAAGTGAATGATCAGTGAGCCAGTCCACTCAGTGGCAACGTATCACAAAATGACTTACTCCACTGACTTTATGAAGGACATCGCTTGCTGTGGGCATATGAATGTTTTACGGCCCTCCTTAGCATCTATTCTCAATTTGGCCGGGAATGTCAGTGCAAAAGCGACCTTCTGTTGATGTAAAAGTTTTTTGCATTCCTTGAATCGATCGTGTTTCTCTCTTGTCGAATTCGAAAAGTCTGGGAACAAGAAAATGCTGTGGTTTTTCCAAGAAAGCCTTCCTTTACTCCTCGCCATGTGTAACACAAGATCTTTGTCGGATGATCTTAATTTGGCCAGAATTTATCAGGGCCTGTCTCCCTCCACGGATCTCCATGCAGGAAACCTGTGAGCTTGCTCGATTTCCAGCTTATAGCCTGTTATGTTGAGCAGATTCGGAAGGAGCCCATCCAGGAATTTCACCATATCCCGACCCTCTTCGGCTTCAGGAATTCCGACAATACGGACATTATTCCGCCGGCTACAGTTCTCCGTGTCCTCTAACTTCTCCCAGACATGCTCCAAATCCACTATGGTTGCTAGCGGATTAGCAGATAATTCCCTCTCCGATGACTCCAGATAATCAATCCATTTCTCGACATCCCCCACTCTTGTAACCATCTCAGAGAACTTCGCCTCCATGACAGTGATTGATTGTATCACAGCAAGATCCTCCAAGTCAGCAACGACCTTCGTCAGCATTGCCAACATGCCCAGCAACTTTCAACGCATTTTCTGCATCACTCCGACCAAATCGACTCCCTGGCTCACGGCCCTCTTGGGGGTATCACTTTGACATATTGTCCTCCTAGAACAGTTATGAAACAGAGTGTATCGAATCTCACGGTTTACATTATTAACCCTCTGAGGTCTGAGGGTGTTTTGGGCCCTGGAGAAGTTTTGACATGCCTTGACATTTGTGCTTTTTCAGTTGCTTAAAAACATATTAATGGCTAAAGTCTGATAACACTGTATTCAGCACAAACTGGGCTACAATAATATGTGAACAACATGTATGTACATGTTTGAATTATTGAGAAAATTACGTTTATGCATGGTTTTTGAACAAATGAAAATTTTAAGTCACTGAAATAAGGTCATATAACACATACTAAACATTTGTTCACAAGACTTTTGAGAACTGGATCTTGTAGCCTAGAGTTTTTCCTACAGAAATGATGTGAAACCATCCTGATCACTCATCCATACAAAACAATATAGTTATTTAACTTTTGTAGGGCTTTACTGGTTGTTTAGATCAGCGTTACTATCAGAAATAATTAATAATTATTTCTTTAGTTATTAATTAATTTTTAAATAATTAATTGAATCTAACTCATTAAAACCTCATATGGGGCTCCAGGAAATGTAGTGTGCTACGTTTAGGAGCAAGTTTGGTTATTAGCAATAATTAATAATTATCAAAGATAATTATTAATTATTAAAATCAATAGAACATTGATGATTTTTTAACCCTTTAAATCAACAATTATCAAAGATAATTGTTAATTGTTAACATCGATGAAACATTAATTAAAATTAACACTAGCTTATTGATCATTCAAATGCATCATCAAAGATAATTATCAATTATCAAAAATCAATAGAATATTAATAAGGATTAACATTGACGGGGCACCACCCTGGAATCAGGGACTAATAACCAAATAGTAAAACAGTCTCAATATTAGATTGTTTTCTTAGGAAAATCGACATCCGAAGAATATCGATTTTCGGGAAAAAAAAACAATGAATGAAGGTTTGATTCCGAGCACTGACATCCCGTCAGCATGACACAGGCGTATGCAAAACAAACCAAAACACTTCTCTTTGTAATATAATCAAAGTTTATTTATGCAGTAATATCAATTAATAATTAATACAATGCAGTCAATAAACTTCCGACTTACAACTACAAACTAAACAGTGATATGATTAGATATGGAAATAAAAATAATCCTATAATACATAAGGTGTGTGTGTGACAGTGTGTGTGTGTGTGTGTGTGTGCGTAAGGAGGGATGTGCACAAAATGGCGGACGTGATTCTCATGGAGAGTATGTCATGCAAGACTTCTGGCCAAGGAATATGACCGCAAATGTGGGCGGAGAGAAACCAGTCAATGGTGTCTACCAGTTACCGCGTGTATTCGCTTGTACGATAGCTTAAGGACAAAGCTGGGCTTTACCATTAAGCTATCTAGGAGCCAAAAATGTGTGCCAGAATGTTTGTGAGGGGTCGCATGCGTGTATGTGTGTGTGTGTGTGTGTGTGGTTAGTACGAGAGAGAGAGAAGTGACGGCCCTAAAGCCGATTTCGCGATCGTGGGAGAGAAAGCAGCTGTTAGTTCATCGCTCAGAGACACAGTGGACGGCTCGTAAACAGTCCTGCGTACTTTGACTCTTTAATGGATGAACTCAGTTTACCTGTCTCACCCGCGATGGCGAAATTGCACAACAGTCCAATTTTGTTGGACCACAATACAGCAAAACAAATTCGTGATAATTAATACCCTGAGTATTAATAATGAGCGGACATGGCGGTCCGTAAACTGTACAAGCAAAAACCTTGAAACACAAGAATAACACACTATAATATTCTATCTCTGCCCAGACGTAAACCTCTTACTTGAATTGCATGAGGACAGAATGTGTTTTCCTTCGTCCTTTAACTCTGACCCGGTTCCTTGAGGCTCGGGAGATGACGGGAGGCCGTTTCCTCGCTCTGTCGGCGGGCGGTACGGCTGTTGATTCTCGGCGGGCTGGCAGAGAACTCAGAAATGTCGACTTGATTGAAGATGGAAGAGAAATCTTTAATCTCTTCACTTTTGTAGGCAAACGGATGAAGATGCGAATTGCTCAGCGGTCTCCTTCGGATCCGTTAGAGTGTTCGGTTGAACACAGAGTAATCTCAACTCGTCCAGCGAGATGGAGATTGTATGGCCACAGTTTCAAGTCGGACGTTACTTCCTTGTGCCACGAGGTTGCACCTGAGAGCAGCGATGAACTGCGTCTATACAGGACGAACAAAGTTGCTGGAAGCAAATCCCAGAAGCATTTCAGAGTTATTTCTACTCCTGATGATGTCATGGTTTGAGGGATGTTCTGTTGTGTGCCTCATCCAATAGGAGTTGAGAGTTCGATCCTTTAGTGAGCAAGGCTTCATGGGATTTGTAGTCTGTTTTGGACTCCCTTTGTTTGATTTTGGTGCAATTTTTATCAGTAAGATTTACGACTTGGTGTGTGGGGGCTGAGTTAGGTTTTACGACTGTGTAAGGCCTGCCTTTGTCTTCTATCTGAATACATGAGGCCCAACACTTTTGTAAGATACTTTTAGTGTTTGAAAGGCCATATGCGAGGAGGCGTGGATGATCATGAATATTGATGTCATTCACACCTGAGGAGACAAGACCCCTCCCCTGAGAGAGAATGAATGTGAGGAAACTTAATGCTTGCATGTATTATCTGACTATACATTTTCTTTACATAAAGACTTTACTTAAAAACTTTAGACCTACACTACCATTTAAAAGTTTATAGATCTGTAAGATTTTTTTATGTTTTTAAAAGAAGTCTCTTCTGCTCACCAAGGCTGCATTTATTTGATCCAAAATACAGCAAAAATAGTGATATTGTGAAATATTTTTTCAATTTTAAATAACTGTAATAAATTTACTATTTTAATATATTATAAAATGCAATTTATTCCTGTGATCAAAGCTGAATTTTCAGCATCATTACTGCAGTCTTCAGTGTCACATGATCCTTCAGAAATCATTCTAATATGCTGATTTTCTGATTTGGGCATATTTACAGCACATTTTACACATTTACACCCGAACAGATATTTGCAAGCACAAGCTTCGTTGATGATAATGAGGCAGCATAAACACTGGTTAAAATATAATCTAAACATTCATATTATTTTGATATCATATTATATATCATATTTATATCATACAGCATACAATTTAAATACCTGCTTTAGCCGAAACAACATTTAAATGTAACTAAAACTTGCCTATTAGGACATATTTCAAATTTCAATACTCTCAAATTTCAAAAGTCTGTAAATAGTCCAACTAGTAAAATATGTCCATGTTTATATAAAATAGCATGTCAACTAATGTAAGTAAAACTAAATGACTTACTCATCCGAAATTATATCCTCGGCTGGATCAAGTCGCTCTTCAAAATTTAAACATTCATCGTTGTCAGTTCTTCTTTTGAGGAAAATGTGAACTCTTCGTCACTATCCAGGACCATGTAGCGTGCCATCTTCCAAACACGCAGGAAAGTGAATGAATCTGATGATGAACTTGATGTTTTTTTAAGGCATTGTTGGGGGCGTTTACCATTTGCATTGATCGCCTCAGCACATTACCGTATGAATAGCACCCTCTGCTGGTGGGTGTGATCTCATTAGAGATAATTAGCTGAGCCAGGAGAAACTGTACATCGCTTTGTTTCATACAGATTACATTGCAGGAGAATATTTGTTTTAAATTTGAATTGTTTTATTTAAAAGTAGACCTTTTAAGCTTTCTTTAGACATATGTTTCATGTTTGTGTGATAAGTATTCGCAGAGTTTCAATTCATTTTTGTGACGTGTTTCAGAAAGATGCTCGCGGAGACAGAGACGGCCGAAAGCGCACCCTGTATATTTTCTTTATTTTACAAAAGCACAAGGTTTTGTTGTTATTGTGAGTGTACACAAATACGATTAAACCTTTATAGTTTCTAATGATGTCTTACACTTATCTGTATGCCCAAAAATGACAGAGTATTTTAAGTTGTTTCCACTGTTATGCGGAAAAAATCCAGCAGGACGCGCCGGTGCGTCCGTCGATCCCAGAGGGTTAAAAGTGTTAAAACTAGAAAGTGCACAGAGCTCGCCGTTCACACGTCCGATCCTCGCATGTCCTCACATGACCTGCATACTATGCTTTATGTAAATATCTGCTTATGTAGATTATGAAGGGCAGTACTAAATAAAATAAATGTTTTATCACTTATATTTGTATAAATTATGAAAGTGGTGTGAACATTGATGAGACAAAAAGGAATGCAAACTTATTTATCTTCTCAACTCTATATACTGTTTATTAAACCTCCGATTAATGGGTTATCAGCTGTCTTCCTTCTGCTTTCTATCTTGTTTCTGAACAGCAATCTAAATTTGGCAATTATATGATTTGGCGACTAAAAACAGCCATTTGGCTCCTTAATGTTTCAGTAGTTTGTAGTCTGGAGCCCTGTATAGAGTTTCAAAGTCCCACCCACAGATGGGTTCTCCCATAGCATCAGCTTCTGACACAGCACTGAAGTTACCCTCTTGAAAGGGAACTCAAATTATCTTGATAAAAGTTTATGTTTAATTTTTCTTGAGTTTCTCAATAAAACAAGACAGAAAATAAGGAGAATGTATGGCCTCTGGGGGGTTTCCTGTTTGGAAACAATAGCCCTAATTCACGAAAGACAAGTCGTGTCCATGAAATTAGAGGTCAACTGACATATCGGTTTTACCGATTAAATGGTGCCGATTGTTGCTTTTTGGAACTATCGTTTATCTGCAAAAATCAACACAGATTGTTGTTGATTGTTTACATATTTGTGAACTGGGAGCACAGACATTTCAAAGTAAGAGTCCCTGGTGTATTTCGGGGTTGTTTGTAGTTAAAAGTCCCGTTATTAGAATTGGGAACTGAGAACCCGTTCTTGTTCAGAACCGGTTCCATTCTTTAAAAAATACCGGAATACCAGCGTGCAATTTTCCACCGATGCGGCTGGAACAACACTGTGCTGAAATACTCTGACATGTTTTCAGCAGCAAATTTCTGCAGCAGCGCTGCCCTCTACTGACTCTACAGCATAAAATGCACAGCTCTACCAGTGCCCAGCTCTTTTGAATCTACAGTGCGAAACACACGGTGCTTCCGGTATAGCCCGACCCATTCTAATTGAGCCGGTTCTTTTTAATCAACAGCGCGAAACATACATGATACAATACAATCCATACAATCCCAGACACTTACGGTCCAGTATACAAGTAATCATATTCTGATGTGCAAGTTATGAATGTCCAACTCAAAACATTAGGCTACATGACACGGTCTAAAGTGTCTCTGGAACAGTTTATTTAATGATGACCTGTGTCTCTATTAAATCAAACAGGGCAGTTACTGACTGGTTGTTCATATGACAATGTATAATTAAAGATACACGAGTTTTGTTGTAATAAGTGGAATTTTATAAAATAATTAATTAATTAATTAATTAAATATGCCATCACGTTTCTTGTTGGTTTAGATTTGTTTATTTAAAATATAGTTAGGGTCTATTATTGGATTGTAATTATGCCTCTAAAAAGTCTGTAAACACACCTTTTACAAGAACTGTATTACATTTATTTCTGATTGGTTATATCTGCTCTGTAGAAATCTGAAATTATCTCATTATTTGGTAACGGACAGCAGAGAGTAGTAAATGCAATAAGAATTGCATTTCTCATTTCCAAATAATTCTTTTTAAAAAAGGTACTAAGAGAATTACTGGAATCGTTACTGGAACTGTTAAGGAACCAGAATTGTTAAGAGGAATCAGAACAGGAATCTGAAAATTCCTTACGATTTCCAACCCTACCCGTTATGCACCAACTCATATTTTTTCCTTGGTTATTGTTGGGATTTCGGTTGTTCAATAAACTGCATGTGGGATTTTATTCACTTTTGGACTCCTACTGTTATCGGTCTCCTTTTCCTACCTTTGAGATAAACTAAAATGCAAGTTTACACTGTTTTTATAGAGCTGAAGTGTGTAACTTCCGTGCCTCTAGTGGCACCAAACAGAATTGCACAAATAAAAACAAGTTTTTCCAAGCACTCCACAAACAGAATGTCAGGCCAAACTTTTCAACTAATTCTAGCTAACTTTTCACATGAAGATGTGAAAATAAAACAAAACTATAGATGATGAATCATTTATTCAACAAAACTCCAATTACCATCACTGTCTCCTGCCTCTGCCTCTCATAGTAATGTTACCTTTTAACATGATGCAAATTACACATTGTCCTTCGGGTGGGTCAGAGCAGTGGGCGGGGGAACAGAGGGGTTGGTAAAAAAGGAATAATTATTTCAAGCATAATTTGTTAGCAAATTTGTTCAAATATAGGCCTATTATTGTTTATTGTTAGTTCATGTAAATTCATAATAATTTTACATCAATAATGTTAACTTTCAACATTAAAAAAATTATTTGCTTCTTAGAGCACTACCACAAGAATATTTAAAACAGAAATATGAACTGATTTGTTTTATTTCTTTATTGTTCTTAATGGTATTATTTATGTATACCGACCATTTTATAACACACCTCTATATTAAATGTGATGGTCTTTATCTTATTTTCATTTTAAACAAAATGTTACAGTTTTTTGTCATCTCAATATTTTCTTTCTACCGGACAATTATGATTTTGAGAGAAAACGCACCCACAGCCTACAGTTGATATAGTAACAAACACAACTTCCACGTGCATCTAACTGACAGGTAAAACTCATGCTCTTTTTCAGTTTTGTTGTTCATTTTGTGGTTAATTTTTAGCTTTTTGCTATTGTTGCATACAGATCGCTTCGTTTAACCAGCATTATGTTAAAGAGGATCAACTTTATCATTCAACTGAACTGTACACTTGCATTTGAAGAGTTGTGTTCTGCACTCTGTTCATGTACAAAATTAATATGTGTCCTTGAATCCCAGTTTTATAGTGGATTTATCTGAACCACTCAGGCAATATCAGTGGTATGTCACCCATTTTAGGGGTGGCTGAAATTACAACTTGAAATCAAACAGAGCTCTATAAAAATACAGTATATCTTCTTATTTAGAACTAAAGCTTTATAGTAGCTTTATAAAACTTTATAACCCCCCAACACTGTTTTAAAGTCTTTTGGGGGGGTTCAAGCTTTAATTAGGGGGATCAGACCTAATTACGAGGGATCACAAATGGCGGAGAACCGAGGGGCGGAAGGCTGTTTTCAACAGTAAGTGCTGTATACACAAAGAACGCTGCTCATTGTGCTCAAATGGAGCTTGTTTAACCGAACTTGATTGGATTATTTTCACTGTTGTTGTCACGTCATATATTCTGATCACGGGACCATGCGTACATACCCGGATGTTAGTATGTCCAAATTCTATTCATATTGCCTCTCACATACCTAAAGAGCATACTGTTTTACTGGCCGAGAAGTGCATTTCTCATCAAATACAGTACATACTGTGACAATACATGGTTTCGGACACAGGGTTTGTTGTTAACCAGTCTTTGGAAAACTTTATTCTCTCTCTCCACTTTATCATGCTAGTATTGGTTCATTATGCCATCATTGCATACCAACAGGATCAAACCTAATTCAAAGAAACACTAATATAAAAAATAGCATATTGTCATTTAACATAAAACTGCATATTTAACACTTAACGGAACTTTAACAGAATTATAACCCAAATTTACATTTAAATTACAGTTAATAGCATCCACAAATAGTCCCCAAACCTTGCACAAATCTACCTCATTAATTATTCAAATACAACAGCCAATGGCTAGTTCCCAAGCATAATCAATAACAGCAGTCGAAACCTTATGTAACACGTGATTCCTGTGGGCGCTGCTGTTTCCAAATCTAATTTTGGCGGTTCTGCGATTCTGATGTCGCTAGTCTCTGTATTTCTTGTTGCTAGTGGGTGTTGCTACTGCTGTCGCTCTAACATTATTGGTTGGCTGCACAACTGGCCATAGCTTCAGAAAATCTGATCAAAGATGAGCTAGATTATCCAATTTGATAAGAAATCAGTTTACTTGCTGCTTAAAATGAGCATTCTGGACAGGAAATTGTTATAAACTGCATCAATACTCAATGCATAATATCAACACAAAGATCGATCTTTCAGTGTATCAATCAAACTCACTCAGAATGCTGACAATTTCTGACATGGTTTTCCATGCATCATTGTTTTATGATATCTATGTAAGTGGTTACAGAAACATGATATAAAACAGTGAAATCGATGACAACAACAACTCCTTCTTTCCTGCACTCGTCTCCATTATCTCACAGGAGACAGATGATGTGAGCTTCACTCTGTATTTCCATCAAGTTGAACTTTTCTCAACTTTAGCTGTGTCTCGTTTCGAAGGCTGCATTCTCCGGAGGTCGCATTTGTCAGCCGCATATGTCATCGAGGCTGTCTCGTTTCAGAAAAGCGAATATGACACTCTGAATGTAGCCACTGAATGTGACCTTCTTTCACTGGAATTCTGAGGATGCATGAGGTGTATCCTTTGTGGGCACTCACAACCCACAATTCTTTGCTTGAATGGAAATTAACATAATTTATCTTCTTTTCTCTCAACATCATTATAACTCTCCTAAAATGTACCTCATACATTCCTTTCCAAAGGGATTTTGTTCCCTTCACACTCAAAGTGCTTGCGCTTGTTAAAGAGTGGCGTGCTGTCATAGCAGCCATGATAAGCTCTGTTTCCGTTTGTCCTACGAAGGCCGTCTCATTTAAACAAGGCTTATTTAAAGGAGGATGCTCAGTATACTGCAGCCTTCAAACGACGTGTCCTAGCTAGCACGCAGCCTTCAAAACGAGACACAGCAATAGTCTCGTCACTTGACATGCCCACATCCTGCCGCCAATGGTTGCTGTTGCTCGTGTCGCCGGAAGTCGCCAGCTCTCATTGAAAATGAATGGTCTCCTGTCACTTGCAGCGACAAAATCGCTGACTGTGTGAATCTCCATGCACACATGCAGCGACTTTTATCGCTTGATGTCACTAGTCTCTGTACTATGAAGTCGCTAATGGCTGCTCCTTCTGCTGTCACTCTAACGTTTTTGGTGGACTGCATGTCTGGCCATGTCTTTGAAAACATGATCAAAGATGAGGCATTTTGGTAGTAAAACTATGATTCCCTGTCTGTCACTCACTCGACGTTGTGTCGATGTAGTGACACTAGGGGTCACTCTTGGGAGCCCGAGACACCTCTGGTCTTTGATAAAAGGCCAATGAAAATTGGCGAGTGGTATTTAGATGCCACTCCCCTGGATATACGGGTATAAAAGGAGCTGGTGTGCAACCACTCATTCAAATTTTCTCTTCGGAGCTGAACGGTCGATGTTTACTGAGCTGACTGTTCATTCACCTCTGCTGGATCCGATGGCACATTTCAGCGGCTTCTCCCTCCTCTGCACTGGTGCACCTGGGCGCTTCGGCAGAAAAAAGTATATTTTTTCTAAAAGAGTATATTTCTCTAAAAGAGCAGCACACACGGAACGTCTTTTTAAAGATGCATCTTTTTAAAGATGCCTTTCCGTTTGTGTGTTATTCCTGGTTGTGGTCGTTACCTCTCAACTTCAGACGGTCACAATCACTGTCTTTCGTGTCTGGGCGCGACCCACGCAGAGACAGCATTCATGGATGGTCATGTACTCACTGCGAGAACATGACCATGGCAACGTTGGGGTCATGGCTTGCTTTCGTAAGAAATCAGTCAGATGCTGAAGCCTCAGCTGAGCTCCCCCCCCTCGGGGACGGTCGCCCAGTCAAAGGCTGATGCGGAAATGATGGACATGCTTTCCCGGGCGGCCGCAAGCGTCGGGCTAGAGTGGAACCCTCCACTCTCCCCTGAACCCTCGCGGCCCGATGATTGGTTCCTGGGCTCGCGGCGCCGCTTAAAGCAGCCACGCCCCACTCCAATACCTTTCTTCCCGGTAGTGCACGAGGAGCTGACAAAATCGTGGGAGGCACCTTTTAGTGCCCGGTCCCGATCTTTCAGCTCCCCCGCCCTCACTACCCTCGATGGCAGGGCGGCCAGGGGCTATTCGGCGATTCCCCTGGTGGATAAGGCGCTTGCGGTGCACCTATGCCTGCAGAGCGCCGCCACCTGGTGTGGACGCCCAAAGCTCCCGTCCAAGGCCTGTAGGTTCACGTCGTCTCTGATGGCCAAAGCCTACAGTGCTGCTGGACAAGCCGCCTCTGCCCTGCACGCCATTGCTCTCCTGCAGGTCCACCAAGCCAAGGCGCTAAAAGAACTGCACGAGGGTAGTTCCGCCCCAGATTTGATGCAGGAACTGCGCTCGGCGACCGACCTCGCTCTCTGGGCGATGAAGGTCACGGCGCGGTCTGTCGGGCGGGCAATGTCCACCTTAGTGGTCCAGGAGTGCCACCTTTGGACTTTGCCCAGCATTTCTTGACGGTGAAGCAGCAGATGGAGGCTATCTGGCATATTCTGCCCCAGCGCGGCTCAAGATCCCGCACCCCACCTGCTCGTTGCCAAGGGCGTCTCCCTGCGGTGACTGCACCGGCTCTGCCACAGCCCGCCCATTCGGCCCACCGCAGGAAGCAGACACCACCCGTCTCACGGCCGGCTGCCAAGAACCCACGAAAGGCTTCAAAGCGCCCCTCAGACGGGTGACTCAGGGACGATGAAACCCACCTTGGAGCTGGTAAGCAGACCACTCCATCCCACGGTGGAGGGACGGGAGGAGAATCTTTTGTTGCTTTCTCATTTATTTCGCCGCATGCCCAAGTGGCTGCGGTATCCAACAGTTCAGCAAAAGAGCGGTTTCCTCATTCCCTGGGTCACATAACCGGTGTGCACGGCCGTCATCACGACCAGCCCTGATGTGACAGTCTCCACAGGTTGTGAGGACAGGCCTCTTCCTCCAGGCTGTTCCGGGGGTGGTCACAAGGAGCCAGGTAAGTGCTTCGATGTCCCTAGACGCAGCACGGCCACGACATGGTGTGGCGCCTCGAGCTCCGCCCCGCCGCGAGGCCCCACCTGACGGTACGTCCGACGAGATTGTCTCTTTGGTTCCACTCACATGGAGCTTGGATGCGTGGCTTGCGCTTTCCAATCCGTCACGATGGCTGATCCGGACCGCCCGACTCGGCTACGCGATTCAGTTCACCAGGCGTCCGCCCAGATTCAGCGGTATCCACTTCACCTTGGTGAAGGACGAAAACGCTGCTACCTTGTGCGCTTGTACCTTTATACAGACTCCCATTCAAGATGCTGATGCAAAAACGTATTCTGGCGAGCGTCCGGCATCAAGATTGGTTCGTGGCGGTAGACCTGAAGGATGCGTACTTCCACGTCTCGATTCTACCTCGACACAGACCCTTCCTAGGGTTTGCATTCGAGGGTCAGGTGTATCAGTACAAGGTCCTCCCTTTCGGTCTGTCCTTGTACCCTCGCGTCTTCACGAAGGATGCAGAGGCAGCTCTTGCCCCGTTAAGGGAGGTGGGCATTCACATTCTCAACTATCTCGACGATTGGCTAATCCTAGCTCACTCTCGGGACATGTTGTGTGCACACAGGGACCTGGTGCTGTCGCACCTCAGCCGATTAGGGCTTCGGGTCAACTGGGAAAAGAGCAAGCTCCTACTGGTTCAGAGCATCTCTTTTCTCGGTTTGGAGTTGGACTCAGTCTCGTTGAGGCTCCTGGGGCATATGGCATCCTCAGCGGTGACCACTCCGCTCGGGTTGATGCATATGAGACCGCTTCAGCACTGGCTTCAGACTCAAGTCCCGCGCCACAGGAAACATTGCGTGGTCATCACGGCAGTCTGTCACCACCTCTTCAGCCCTTGGACCGACCTCGCATTTCTACGTGCAGGCGTTCCCCTAGAGCAGGTCTCCAGGCATGTCATGGTCATGACAGACGCCTCCAAGACAGGCTGGGGCACCATTTGCAACAGGCACGTAGCCGCTGGCTTGTGGACGGGCCCATGGCTGTGTTGGCACATCAACTGCCTCGAGTTGCTGGTAATTCTGCTTGCCCTGCGGAGGTTCCGGCCATTGATGCAGGGCTAGCACGTGTTAGTTTGGACAGACAACACGGCAACAGTTGCATATGTCAACCATCAAGGCGGTCTGCGCTCCCATTGTATGTCACAACACGCCTGCTGTCTCCTCCTCTGGAGTCAGCAGCACCTCATGTCGCTGCGAGCCACTCACATCCCGGGCAACCTCAATACTGCAGCGGACGTGCTGTCACAGCAGGTTACCCTCAGGGGAGAGTGGAGACTCCACCCTCAGGTGGTCCAGCTGATCTGGAGTCAATTCGGACAGCCACAGGTAGACCTGTTCGCCTCCCAAGAATCCTCCCACTGCCTGCTCTGGTACACCCTGACCGAGGCGCCTCTCGGTATAGACGCGCTGGCACACAGCTGGCCCCCTGGACTGCGTAATTATGCATTTCCCCCAGTGAGCCTACTTGCACAGACCCACATCCTGGTAGCACCCTACTGGCCCACCCAGACGTGGTTCTCGGACCTCACGCTCCTCGCGACAGCCCCCCTCCAGCAAATTCCCCTGAGGAAGGACCTTCTTTCTCAGGGGTGGGGCACCATCTGGCACCTGTGACCAGACCTCTGGAATCTCCATGTCTGGCCCTTGGATGGGACGTGGAAGACCTAAGCGGTCTACCACCCACGGTGGTAGACACAATCACTCAGGCTAGGGCCCCCTCTACTAGGCACCTGTATGCCTTTAAGTGGCATCTGTTCGCTAAGTGGTGTTCTTCCCGACGGGAAGACCCCCAGAGATGCGCAGTCAGATCAGTGCTTTCCTTCCTGCAGGAGAGGTTGGAAGGGTGCCTGTCACCTTCCACCTTGAAGGTGTACATAGCCGCTATAGCAACACACCATGACACAGTGGACGGTAAGTCCTTAGGGAAGCACGACCTGATCATCAGGTTCCTGAGAGGTGCCAGGAGGCTGAACCCCTCCAGACCGCGCCTCGTTCCCTCATGGGACCTCTCTGTAGTTCTTCAGAGTCTACAGAGAGCCCCCTTTGAGCCTTTGCAGTCAGCTGAGCTTAAGGCACTCTCCTTGAAGACTGCCCTCCTGACTGCGCTCACTTCCATCAAGAGGGTAGGAGACCTGTAAACATTCTCCGTCAGCGAAACGTGCCTGGAGTTTGGTCTGGGCTACAAGCCCATTTTACCAGGGGTGTAGCGGCCTCCTGGGCCCTGGCCAGGGGCGCCTCTCTAACAGACATTTGCAGAGCAGCGGGCTGGGCAACACCCAACACCTTTGCGAGGTTCTACAACCTCCAGGTGGAACCAGTTTCTTCCTGTGTAGTGGCACGCAATACAAGCAGGTAAGTCCGGGACAGCGGGCCGGGTGTATCGCTTGCACATAGCGCCTTTCACCTCCCCTGAGCTGAAAATGTGCACCATTAACTCCCAGTAGTGTTCACAAACTGTATTCGAAGAGACTCGCTGCCCAGTACACATGCTAACTAAAGCTCTGTACTGAGGTAGGTGCTCAGCATGTGGCGGTTCCCCTTAGGTAACCCCATGTGATGTATATCTTCCGCTAATTCGTTTCCCTGTTGGCAAACTGCATCTTCCTTGGGCAGAGGCCCCTCTGCCCCAGTCTCCATGTTTGTAGTAACTCCTCCCCCGTTGGGTAGGACCTACCATGAGACTTCTCCACATGACATAATTCTGACATAGCTCGGCAAGACCATGTGACGTATTTCCACTTAAATACCCCCCCTCTCTCTGGGCGAGGTGTGGTCTCTGTGGTGTCCTCCCCTTGGGAGGGACACCCCCCGACTAGACCTGGTCGGCCCAGTCGGATAATCCCAAGAGTGACCCCTAGTGTCACTACATCGACACAACGTCTCGTTCCCTCCATCAGGGATCAGAGGTTACGCAAGTTTCCAGGATGTTTCATTCTAATTTAACAAGGAATTCGTTTTCTTGTACCTAAAAATGCACACTCTGCAAGGAGAGTCTTTTTATATGAACTGCAGCAGTACTCAATGCTTCATAACATTATTAAGACAAACAAACTATCAATGTACGAATCAAATTTATCGACATTATCTCACAGGAGACAGATGACATGAGCTCCACTGACACAGTCTTCATTCCTATTGTTTGTCGATCCTGAAAGTCGCTCCTCATTTGCATCAAGTTTCTCAACTTTGTCATGTCGCTCGCCACGCGCAGATCTAGTCACCAGAGGTCTCTGTTGCTCGTGTCACCAGAAGTCGCTGCATGTGTGTACGGGGCTTCAACGGGGCTTGAAGCGGTAGGAGGAGGGAATGGACTTAATGAGACACAGGCATCGGCATCACCATTGACAGAGCAGAAGGTGGGCATGCTATCACAAATACGACAATAGTGGAGTTGTAATTAGTGTTGTTTTTATTGGTACTTCATGGTTTTGGTTGTGAAATATGGATTGTGTTGTTGGAATTGAAGAGCTTTTGATGTGGCGATGCATGTTTACTAAGTGTATAGCCTTATGTGTTTCATAAATCCAAATAGGCTGTGGTGTAATTTATTAATATTATAGCAATTATTATAGGCTGGACTATTTTGTTTCTATGGCGTTTTGAAGTTATGAGATGTTTTATTATAAATCTTGGCCTATTTTGATTATAACTACTGACTGGGTTGTCTTGTATTGTGGTGTGGACATTGTTTTTGTCTATCTCTGTGTCTCAGATCACAAAAAGTGTGTACCCCTATGAAAACGAAAGTGTGCCAACCCCCCCCCACCCCACCCCCACCACACACACACACACACACACACGTTTACAGATTGTCCCCATTTACTTCCATTGTAAGTGCCTCACTGGAACTTTTTGTGCTTTTTTTAAAGAAAAGGAGGAACGAGTCGAAATTAATTTTTGTGGTAATCAATTTGTTTATATAAACCAATGTTTATATTTATTGCCCTGATAAAATATTGGATGATGTGTCATCCATGCTAAACTTATATATAAATGTTACAATTTAAAAAGAAATGCACATTGTTCTTAAAAGGGTATTTGCCCCATCTTCCCCATATAGCCCTATTTATTTAGCTATATCGCCCTGCCCTAATTTACACAAAATTATGTTTGATGATATCAATTAATATTATGATATTTAATTTTGACACTATTACATTACACCAGCTTGAACCAGTCTTAGTTTTGGTGGTCTTTAGCTGGTCTCCCTAATCTGATTTGCTAGTTTCAGAAGGGTTTGGGGCACTTTTTTTCAGAATTCTGAATTGGGGAAACCCACCCTGCATTAAAGAGCCCTCCTCATCCATCCCATATGAAAGTCTCTTGGCTGATGTGTTGGGCCGGTCAGTGGCCACAGGGCTCTGGGTGGGCTCATGCGGTCTAGAGCTGTCGTTCCCCCGACTGTAGGAGCTGAATCCCGGCTGGAAGGAGAACGACCACACATTTCTGCCCCGGTACGTGCAGTTGAATAAATAGCAGCGTAAACTCTCGTCCGGCTGCTGGAGGTCTTCCTGGATGATGGCGGTCCTGCAGTGCGGATGAGAGTAGCAGACGTGTACGCAGTCCCTCCAGCTGAACACCCGCTGCGGGGCGGACAGGAACGCAGCGCCCTGCTCGATGGACGCACTCGCCCGGATGATGCGCTCCTCCAATGACCTGAAAACGCTCACACAGCTGTCTCCATACTCCTCATCCTCTCTTGAGTCTGACTCATCCTGCTGTAACTGCTTGCGGAATTCCTCCGGAAGTTCCTCCACACTGGATATTTTGGATGTGAGATCAGCTGTTTGAGAGGGTCGCGTCATCACGGTGCTCATCATCCAGAGGAGAAGAGAACAGATGAGCTCTCGCTGGACATGATGATGCGGCGAAAGAAACATAACGGCGCTTTGAACGTTCCTCTCCATAGACGGAAAAAATGCCTCACGTTTTCTCACATCATATCTGAAACTCAGAGTATTAGTTTACGATATAAGAATTGCAGTGTTTGAGCATTTTTAGAAGAAGAGGACAAAGCACCGGCACCTGCTGTTTTCACGGGTATCTGACCGGAAATCAATGGAGCGGCTGATGCAGCTTTTGACTGCAATGACACTTTTGACGCTCTGTGGCTCAGAAATCCCACAAATGAACAAAGGGCTCGTGTGTGCATTATAGGTGCATTCAGACTTTTATTTTTATTTATTTATTTATGTCGACTTGGACACACTGACAACTAGGGGCATAGATGCAGCATCATTCAAACGGAATCGATTTCATTTACTGATGCCTAGGGCTGTCACGATTATGAAATTTGGCTGACGATTAATTGTCAAACAAATAATTGTGATTATGACGATTAATTGTCTCATTAAGGGCTTTCACGATTAATTGTCATATAAATTGTATTATTTTTTTAAAGTGTGTTTTTTCTGCATGTGTGCTTCATATATCTTAAGAAGTCATTTTTACATATTTAACTTCAAATATATAAATAAAATAATAAAATAGGAATAAATTATTTCCTTTTAAGGCTTTAAAAACTTATGAATGTTTTAAATATCAAAATATTCCTAAATACTTAAAATATGTCTCTCTTTTAACTTTTAAAACTTTAGTTTTGGTTAATTTTACATTTACACTTGTTGTTTGAACTCATATATTTGATAGTTTTTTAAATAAATAAAAATATAATTGTAATATATATATTATTACATTTATATTATATTTTTATTAAATTATGCAATAGTAAAACATTTCCTGCCTAATTTCTTCACTTTCACACATTATTTTAATGCTCTTTGATTAAACCCAGGAGCCCTTATTTCTCATGAAGCAAAACCTTTGAGATTTCGTTTCATTATTGTATCACTCCACAGAAATACAGTAAGCATGTTTCACTGCGTGTCATTAACACTGTGTGTCATTGCTCCCAATACTTAATCATTAATCCAGGGCCAATTAAATCGCTTCAAGCCCCACCCTCCCCTCCTCTCTGTCATCAGTTCCTCTGAACCAGGAACATTTGCCATTACACGATCGTTTAAAATGAAACTAGAGTGCTTTGCGTTCACTATCAGAGTTTATACTTGTTCGTTTATATTTTCGCTGGAGTTTGGCGTAAGCCTCTGCTGACAGTGCGCATTAGATACAGCATCTGCTCAAGCAGTAACTGTGAATATTTTTGTTTATTTGTTGTTTGTTTATAGATTACAGCTCTCCGTAATTCATGGTCAAATATTCATGTATGTGATTGTATAATGCATGCTAATCTGTATATTATTTAGCGTTGTCTGAGGCAAGTGATTTCCTACATAGCTGTGCTACCTTCATGTCTCTTGTGCCTATCTATCACTCTCTGCACTCACTTCTCGCATGATCAAATAGTTACAAATAAAATCAATACTTCATGTCATTTCACATCTTTCACTTCCCCACCTGTCAGAAAAAGCTAAAACAGTACGCATAGTTTTTTTTTTTTTTTTTTTTTGTCATTAACAATTTTTATTGATTCCACACTCAAATCAACATAAACAGCACATGAAAACACGGAATCAATTTTCAACTAAATATACCCCGCTCCCTCCCTCCTTCCCCCTCAAATTGCTTGAAATAAGAGAGGGGGACATCTACCGGGAGAGACTGTAGCAGGTAGTTAAATTTTGGAATACAGTTCATTTTATAACATTACCTTCCCAATCATCGATAAATGTAATGAAGCCCACCTACCCACATCGCTTGAAACCCGTTTTATTAAGGGGTCAAAATTAACTCTATCTAAATCAGACAAATTTGTGGGGAATAAAATGCCCAAATACTTAATGCCCTGTTTGGGCCACTGGAAGGCGCCTGGCTGGAAGGCCGTTACTGGACAGTACGCTGTCAGAGCCAATGCTTCGCATTTAGACCAGTTGACTTTGTATCCTGAGAATTTGGAAAAGGAATTAATAATTCTGTAGAGGCAAGGCATAGATTTATTAGGGTCAGAGACAAATAATAAAATATCATCTGCATAAAGCAGAAGCTTATGCGCCACGCCTCCCGCCACAAGCCCTGGAAAATCATCCTCCTTTCTTATCGCGGCTGCTAATGGTTCCGGCAAGACAGAACAATAATGGGGAAAGAGGGCAACCCTGCCGAGTGCCCCTATCCAGGGCAAAATAATCTGAAGTTATTTTAATCCATTTGTTTGTACCGCTGCTACAGGGTGTCTATAAAGTAACTTGATCCAACCAATAAACGTACTCCCGAACCCATACATTTCCAAAATCTTAAAAACATAATCCCATTCTACCATATCAAACGCCTTTTCAGCGTCAAGTGAGATGGCAGTGACCGGAGTCTGATCATTCGCCACTGACCACAAGATATTGATGAAACGCCTAATATTATCAGAAGAGCTACACCCTGAATAAACCCTACCTGATCTATATCTATAAAAGATGTCATAACCTTACTTAATCGGTTAGCCAAAACTTTTGCCAAAATTTTTACATCTAGCTGGATCAGGGAAATTGGACGGTAACTTTTACACTCGCTTGGATCTTTGTCCTTTTTAAGAATCAGACTGATCCGGGCTTGTGTCATGGTTGGAGGAAGCTTTCCATTCTTTAATGATTCAGTGTAAACTTCTAACAAAAGTGGAGCCAGTTCTGTAGCATAAGATCTAAAAAATTCAGCGGCAAAACCATCTGGCCCCGGAGCCTTGCCTGTAGGTAGGGACTTGACTACCTCGTCAAGTTCCTCCAGGGTTATTTCAGAATCAAGAGAATTTTTTTGCTCAGTCGTCAGTTTAGGGAGTTCTAATGGTTCCACAGATTTTTTAATATCTTCAGCAGTAGAGGAAGATGTGGAACTATAGAGATCAAGATAGAATTCTTTAAAGGCATTATTAATATCAGTGGCTGAGGTAAAAATGTCACCACCAGCAGATTTCACTGAGGGAATGGTAGAAAAAGACTGTCTCTGCTTTATATATCTAGCCAAAAGCTTCCCTGCTTTGTCACCCGACTCAAAGTATGACTGTCTTGCCCTGAACAACCAAAACTCCACTTTCTGCGACAAAATAATTGTCAAGGACTCTATGGTCAAGGACTGAGTCCATCAAAAGATTAAAGTCTCCTCCCAATATTATGTCATGAGAGATGCCAACAGCTTGCAACATCCCATCAAGATCTATAAAAAAGCCCTGATCATCAACGTTAGGTGCGTAAATATTAGCCAAAATCAACCTTTGCCCATGAATTTCTCCTAAAACAACAATGACTCTTCCTAATTTATCTTTAATCTGTTTGATACATTTGAATTGTAGATGCTTATTTATCAGTGTAATGACTCCCTTGCTCTTACTTGTGCCAGCACTAAAGAAAACATGTCAACCCATATCTTACCAAATTTTTCAGCTTCCTGCAGGGAAAGATGCGTTTCTTGAAGAAACACAATATCATATTTCTTACGCTTAAGAAGAGAAATAACCTTCCTTCTTTTTATGGGGTGCCCCAACCCATTCACATTCCATGTGGAGAGAGACAACTTATTCATATTAACATTTGACATATTGATATAATAAAAAATAAAGAAATGAGTGTGTCAAAAATGAGATTACACAGACACATTCCCCATTAATGCAACAATCAAACCCCAAACTTCCACCTGAGCAAAACAAACAGAAAAAAGAAAAACGTGCGCATTAACCCCGCGCATGACAGTGCCAACCGGCGACAATACCTCCAATCTCAAAGAGTCCATGTATGCATGCGAGAACCCCCATGACAACTTTGCCAAGGGATTATTCAAGTCCGGTGTTTCTGCACAAATTTTGTGAGGCAAAATTACATAACAGAAAATACTTTGTAAAACAGACCCCAGCCAACAGGCAGAATAACAGAAAAAACATGTAGATTCACTCACAGAACCGTCTCGAAGGTGTGTTCCTCCACAAAATATACTCCAGCTGATATAAAGCCATTCAGTTTCCTCGGACAGACAAGCAATTGTTCAGTGAGCCAGCTGTTATGAGTGCTGCAGATGAGGTAATCATTCTACTAGGAGGCATAAGCACAAAGAACTAACAGATTTAGCCACAACTGTCCCGAAATAGTGTAATTCCACAAAACAAGCTCCAGCCGCTAGGCGGAGCCAGCACGAAAAACAAAACCGGCATCCCGGTTCCTCGGATGATCAAGAGCCAAACTAACGCTGAGGCCGCGAAAAAAAAAAAAAAAAAAAAAAACACCATAACTTACTCAGCACATCAACTTTATAAAGGACGTCCTTTATGTGAGCATGTAGATATTTTGCAGTCATCATAGTGTCCATTCTTGATCTGGCTGGGAACTTCAGTGTAAAAAAAATCTTTTGTCAATGCAAAAGTTTCTTGGAGTAATGCCACAAAACAAACTCAAGCCGCTAGGTGGAGTCAATGCAAAAAGAAACAAAAATGGCACCCAGCTTCTTCAGATAATAGAGTGCCTGAACCATGAGTCAGTCCACTAATATAAGAAACATCAAATGGCTTACTCACTCCAATGTATTTATGAAGGAGAGTGCCTGTTTTGGACAAGTAAATACTTTGCGACCATTCTTCGTTTCTATTCTCAGTTTGGCCGGGATCATCAAAGCAAACAAGATCTTTTTCTGATGTAAGAGTTTCTTACATTCCTTGAACCTATAGCGTTTCTCTCTTATCGAGTTCGCAAAGTCCAGGAACAAGAAAATATTATAGTTCTTCCAAGAAAGCTTCCCTTTGCTCCTCGCCTGGCGCAACACGAGATCTTTATCGGATGATCTCAGAAATTTGGCCAGCAGATCTGTGAGCTGGGACTCTGTGAGCTCGCTCGATTTCCAGCTTGTGGCCTGTTATATCGAGCAGACTTGGGAAAAGCTTGTCTAGGAATTTCACCATATCTCTGCCCTCTACATGCTCAGGAATTCCAACAATTCGTATGTTATTCCTCCGGCTCATATTTTCTAAATATTCCAGTTTTTCCGAAATTAATTCCAAATCTGTTTTGGACACGGGCGGATTAGCGGATAATTCCCTTTCCGATGACTCAAGATAATCGATTCGTTTTTCAACTTCTGTCACTCTTGTAAACAACTCAGAGAATTTTGTTTCCATCGCCGTAATCGATCGACATATTACAGTGAGATCCTCCAAGTCAGCAAGAACCTTTGTCAGCATCACCGACATGTTGGACAGTTGATGCTGAATTTCATCTAACGACGTGCCATCCAAATCGAGTCCCCATCTTGCAGTCCCGTCAGAGGCCACGGCTTGAACATGTAAGTGTCTTTTAATGTCTCCAGAGTCTGAGGATTTTGACTTCTTTGCCATGTTTACCTCAAAGAGCAAGTATGTAACTGCGTGTATCGAATCTCACCGGATTATAGCATGAAAATAATGTAAAAACTAGCAAAGTTCGCAGAGCTCATGTCTCACACGTCTGCCTCTCGCATGGCATCACCAGTACTCCGCAACAGTATGCATTGTTGGAAATAAAAGGGCAGTCTACTGTAACCAATGATGTGCTGTTTTTAAGCCACATGACAGATTTGGTCTTCAAGACACCTGCTGAAGTGCTCGACTAATTGCTCTATTAAACACATTTCGGTATGTTTCTTCTGCATCATGATTTTGATTAATTATAATTGGATATTGTTAATTTTTCAACTTTATCTAACATAGTTTTACAGAAAATGAAGAAAATATGAACATTGCCATATGGCAACTCTCTACTAAAATTTTTTTAATGCATTTTTATAGATAGTGGCATCTGTTATATTATTGTATTTATTAATTTATTTGAAAATGTTCACCAAAATATAACTGCATTTATGCATAACTAACCAATGAATTGGCATTATTGTAAAAGGCACTATACAAATAAAATTGAATGAACAGAAAAATTAACGGAAAATTAAAGGACCTTTCTCTTTATTAGGTGCTATATGTTTTTCAGTAGTTTCTATTATTTTGTCCACTCAATGTAACAATTGAAAGAAGAATCCCTGGACATTTTACTTACTGTGCCCAGTTATTTACTCCAGTGGGAAAACCTGCTTTGTTTGCAGTACTAGACTCATCTGAACAACCATAGAATACAATTTATACAACAGACAGATAGAAAGAGACAGACAGACAGACAGACAGACAGGTGAACGGCAAGCTCTGCGCACTTTGCTAGTTTTAACACTATTAATGACATAAACCGGTGAGATTCGGTACACTCTGTTCCATAACTGTTCTAGGAGGACAATATGTCAAAGAATTCAAAATCCTCGGGCTCTGGAGACATTAAAAGACACTTACAAGTGCTCAAGTGACACCCTGAGCAGGCCGCGGGCCTGGGAGTCAATTTAGTCGGAGAGATGCGGGAAATGCGGCGGGAGATTCTGAACATGTCGGCAATACTTACGAAGGTCGTTTCTGACTTGGAGGATCTTGCCGTGATACGTTGATCGATCACTGCCATGAAGGCGAAGTTTAATGATGTGGTTAAAAGAGTGGGGGATGTTGAGAAATGGATCGATTACCTGGAGTCATCGCAGAGGAAATTATCTGCTAATCCGCTAGCAACCACGGTGGATTTGGAGTGTGTCTGGGAGAAGTTGGAGGACATGGAAAACCGAGACAGGCCCCGATCAATTCCAGCCAAATTTCTGAGATCATCCGATAAAGATCTTGTGTTACGCAAGACGAGGAGTAAATGAAGGCTTTCTTGGAAGAACCACAACATTTTCTTGTTCCAAGACATTGCGAACTCGACAAGAGAGAAACGTGATCGATTCAAGTAATGCAAGAAACTTTTACATCAACAGAAGGTCACTTTGCACTGATATTTCTGGCCAATTTGAGAATAGATGCTAAGGATGGCTGCAAAAAATTCACATGCCCACAGCAAGCGATGTCCTTCATAAGGTCAATGGAGTAAGTCATCTTGTTGTACTCACACCGCAGCTGAATGGACCAGCTCACTGAACATTCGCTTGACTGTTTGAAGAAACTGCGCAGTCTTTTTGTGCTGGAGTTTATTTTGTAGAGCAATAACTTCGGGACAGTTTTGTAGATTAATCTACACACTCTTTGTGCTTAGTCCGCCTATTGGCTGGAGTTTATTTTGTGGAGTATTTCTTGCAATGTCATTGGAGTAAGTCATTTGCTTGTACTCATGTTGCAGCCGAGTGGTCCGGCTCACCGAACAATCGCTTGAAAGTTTGAGGAACCTACAACCACCTATCAGTTGGAGTTTATTTTGTAGAATAATACACCTTCAGGACAGTTTTGTGGATGAATCTACATGTTCTTTGTGTTTATTCTGCCTATTGGCTGGAGTTTGTTTTATAGATTATCTTTTGCTGTGTAATTCTGTCTCACAAAATTTTTATTGAAACACTGGACTTGAGCAATCTGATGGCAAAGTTGTCGCGGGGGCTCTCGTAGGCGTGCATGAACTGTTTGAGTTTGGAGGTATGGACGCCAGTTGGCACAGTCGTGCACAGGGTTAATGCGCATGTTTTTCTTTTCTATTCTTTTTTTTTCCTAGGGGATGTTTGGGGTTTGATTGTTGCATTAATGTTGGAATGTGGTCTTAATATTTTTTTTTTTTGACACACAATTTATTTTTTCTCATATGTCAAAATGTCAAATGTTAATATGAGTGGATTGTCTCTCTCCAAGTGGAATGTGAATGTGTTAGGGCACCCCATAAAAAGAAGGAAGGTTATTTCTCTTCTTAAGTGTAAGAAATATGATATAGTGTTTCTTCAAGAAACACACCTTTCTCCGCAGGAAGCTGAAAAATTTGGAAAGATATGGGGTGGGCATTTTTTTTTATAGTGCTTGTTCGAGTAAGAGCAGGGGAGTCATTACTCTGATAAGTAAACATCTACAATTCAAATGTCTCAAACATAAAGATATATTAGGAAGAGTCATTATTGTTTTAGCAGAAATTCAGGGACAAAGTCTTATTTTGGCTAATATTTATTCACCTAATGCTGATGATCAGGGCTTTTTTATAGATCTTGAAGGGATGTTGCAAGCCGCTGGCACCCCTCATGATATAATACTGGGAGGAGACTTTAATCTTTTGATGGACTCAGTCCTTGATCAAAGCGAAGCAAAAGTGTGCAAGCCACCTAGAGCAACAATATTTTGCTATTAACAATTTTTATTGATTCCATTTGCAAAATAAATAAACATAACATAAAATACAGAATCAAATTATATACATGAAGCCCCCCCCCATATATCTAAGTCCCTCATTTCATCTGTTGTTGATTGCTCAATTGGAAACATTTTAGTCTCAGATCACACCCTGGTGTGTTTAGAGGTGTTGCCACATACGCAGAAAAAGAAATCATATAGTTGGCCCTTTAATGTATCCCTTTTGCAAAATCCTGAATTCCAACAAATGCTAAAGGCTGAAATCAATGTTTATATGGAGACCATTTGATCCTCAGTATCTTCTGTGGCCGTGGCTTGGGAGGCACTTAAGGCAGTTCTTAGGGGCTGGATCATACAGTATGCCTCATTCACCAAAAAATCCAAAGCACAAGAACTTGTGGAGTTGGAAGAGAATATTAAAAGTGCCGAAGCAGAGCTGAAGCGCCGAATGTCATCTAATGGCCTCAGAGAATTGACTTGATTGAAATACAGATATAGACAATTGTGTCGCAGAAGGTGCAGTTTTGGCTATTCAGGGCAAGACAGTCATACTTTGAGTCGGGGGACAAGGCAGGAAAACCTCTGGCTAGATATAAAAAACAGAGAGGATCTTTTTCTACCATTCCCTTAGTGAAATTTGCTGGTGGTGAAATATTTACCTCAGCCATTGATATTAATAATGCTTTTAAAGAATTCTATCTTGATCTCTATAATTCCACATCTTCGTCTACTGATGAGGATATTAGGAACTTTTTGGAACCATTAGAACTTCCTAA
The DNA here is from genome assembly GCF_019703515.2 of Myxocyprinus asiaticus. Classification (NCBI taxonomy): domain Eukaryota; kingdom Metazoa; phylum Chordata; class Actinopteri; order Cypriniformes; family Catostomidae; genus Myxocyprinus; species Myxocyprinus asiaticus. Next base: position 46,780,885 of record NC_059368.1, on the reverse strand, counting down.
ACTGACGACTGAGCAAAACAATTCTCTTGATTCTGAGAAAAACTTGGAGGAGCTTGGCGAGGTAATTAAGGCCTTGCCTACAGGTAAGCCTCCGGGGCCAGATGGCTTTGCTGCTGAATTTTTTTAGATCTTATGCTACAGAATTGCCTCCACTTTTGCTAGAAGTTTATACAGAATAATTAAAGAATGGAAAGCTTCCGCCTACCATGACATAAGCCCAAATCAGTCTGATTCTTAAAAAGGACAAAGATTCAAGCGAGTATAAGAGTTACCGTCCAATTTCCCTGATCCAGCTAGACATTAAAATATTGTCAAAAATTTTGGCTAACCGATTAAGTAAAGTTATGACATCTCCTATACATACAGATCAGGTGGGGTTTATTCAGGGCTGTAACTCTTCTGATAACATTAAGCGTTTCATCAATATCATGTGGTCAGTGCGAATGATCAGACTTCAGTCGCTGCCATCTCACTTGATGCCGAAAAGGCGTTTGATATGGTAGAATGGGATAATCTTCTTAAAATTTTGGAAATGTTCGGGTTCGGGAATACTTTTATTGGATGGATTAAATTACTTCACAGACACTCTGTAGAGGCGGTACAAATGAATGGATTAATTTCAGATTATTTTACTCTGGATAGGGGCACCCGGCAGGGTTGCCCTCTTTCCCCATTATTGTTCTGTCTTGCCCTGGAACCATTAGCAGCCGCGATAAGAAAGGAGGATGATTTTCCAGGGGTGATGGCGGGAGGTATGGCGCATAAGCTTTTGCCTTTCACAGATGATATTTTATTATTTGTCTCCGACCCCACTAGATCTATGCCTTGCCTCCACGGGATTATTAAATCCTTCTGTAAATTCTCAGGACACAGAGTCAATTGGTCTAAATCCGAAGCTTTGGCTCTGACAGTGTACTGCCCAGTAATGGCTTTTCAGCCGGGCGCCTTCCAGTGGCCCAAACAGGGCATTATGTATTTGGGTATTTTATTCCCAGCAAATTTGTGTGATCTAGTTAGAGTTAATTTTGACCCCTTAATAAAAAGGCTTTCGAGCGATGTGGGCAAGTGGGCTTCATTACATTTATCTATGATTGGGAAGGTTAATGTTATTAAAATGAATTGCATTCCAAAATTCAACTACCTGCTACAATCTCTCCCTGTAGATGCCCCCCTCTCTTATTTCAAGCAATTTGATAATATAGTGAAGTCCTTCATTTGGAATGGGAAACATCCCAGATTATATTTCAGTAAATTGCATAGGCCGATTGACAAAGGTGGGCTAGGCCTTCCCAAGATTTTGTTTTATTATTATGCATCAATATAGGGGATAAACACATAAACAACTGGGTCCTAACCTTGCACAGGGTCTGTGCAAGCAGGCTCACTGGGGGAAACACATATTTGCGAATGCCAGGGGGCCAGCTGTGTGCCAGTGCGTCTATGCTGAGGGGGGCCTCGGTCAAGGCGTACAAGAGCGGGCAGTGGGGAGGATTCTTGGGAGGCGAACAGGTGCACCTGTGCCTGTTGAATCGACTCCAAATCAGCTGGACCACCTGAAGGTGGAGTCTCCACTCTCCCCTGAGGGTAACCTGTTGTGACAGCGTGTCCGCTGCAGTGTTGAGGTTGCCTGGGATGTGAGTGGCTTGCAGTGACTCGAAGTGCTGCTCACTCCAGAGGAGGAGACGGCGGGCGAGTTGTGACATACAATGAGAGCACAAAACCACCTTGGCGGTTGACATATGCTACCGTTGTCGTGTTGTCTGTCTGAACTAACACATGCTTGCCCTGGATCAACGGCCAAAACCTCCGCAGGGCGAGCAGAATTGCCAACAACTTGAGGCAGTTGATGTGCCAATGCAGTCGTGGACCCGTCCAGAGGCCGGTGGCTGCGTGCCCGTTGCAAACAGCACCCCAGCCCATTTTGGAGGCGTCTGTCATGACCACGACGTGCCTGGGGACCAGTTTTAGAGGAACACCTACCCATAGGAATGAGAGAACGCCTTCAAACAGGCCAGCACTGACTGGGCGCACTCGTTCATAAGGCGTGCCATCAAGGAGACTGAGACCAACTCCAAACCGAGAAAAGAGATGGTCTGAACCGGGAGTAGCTTGCTCTTTTCCCAGTTGACCCGAAGCCCTAGTCGGCTGAGGTGTGAGAGCACCAGGTCCCTGTGTGCGCACAACATGTCTCGAGAGCGAGCTAGAATTAGCCAGCCGTCGAGATAGTTGAGCACGCGAATGCCCACCTCCCTTAACGGGGCAAGGTCAGCCTCTGCGACCTTTGTAAAGATGCGAGGAGACAGGGACAGGCCGAAAGGGAGGACTTTGTTCCGATACGCCTGACCCTCGAACGCGAGCCGCAGGAAGGGTCTGTGTCGAGGAAGAATTGAGGCGTGGAAGTACGCAACCTTCAGGTCTACCGCCGCGAACCAATCTTGATGCCGGACGCTCACCAGAGTGCGTTTTTGCGTCAGCATCTTGAACGGGAATCTGTAAAGCCTAGTTCAAAACTCACAGGTCCAAGATTGGCCTCAACCCACTGCCTTTGTTCGGTACGATGAAGTAGGGGCTGTAAAACCCCTTCTTCATCTCGGCTGGAGGGACAGGTTCTATCGCACCCTTCCGTAGGAGGGTAGTGATCTCCGCGCAGGGTAGCAGCATTTTCATCTTTCACCAAGGTGAAGTGGACACTGCTGAACCTGGGCGGATGCCCGGCAAAGTGAATCGCGCAGCCGAGTCAGATGGTCCGGACCAGCCCTCGTGACGGATTGGGAAGTGCAAGCCATGCGTCCAAGTTCCACGCAAGGGGGACCAAAGGGACAACATCATCGGACGTACCGGCAGGTGGGGCCTCGCGGCGGGGCGGAGCTCGAGGTGCCACACCACGTCGTGGCCGTGCTGAGTCTAAGGACATTGAAGCACTTACCTCGATCCTTGTGACCACCCCCGGAACAGCCTGGGACGGGGGAGGAAGAGGCCTGTCCTCGTGACCCGTGGAGACTGTCACATCGGGGGGGTAAAAAGCCACTTGGGCATGCAGTGCAATTAAATGCAAGAAGGTAACAAAAAGATGGAGATCTGCTTACCAGCTCCAGAGCAGCGGGTTACCTTGTCTCTGGGTTGCCTGTCTCAAGGGTGCTTTGAAGCCATTCATGGGTTCTGGGTGGCCGCGAGACAGGTGGCGTCTGCTTCCTGCGGTGGGCTCCACGCTGGGGCCGGGCCAAAGGGGCGGGCTGCGGTGGAGCCGGTGCAGTCACCACAGGGGGACACCCTTGGCGATGAGTAGATGGGGTGCGGGATCTTGAACCGCGCCGGGGCAGGATATGCCGGCTAGCATCCATCTACTGCTCTACTATCAAAAACTGCTGGGAAAAGTTCTTGACGGTGTGGCCGAATAGGCCCGCCTGGGAAATGGGGGCAGCAAGGAATCGTGTCTTGTCGGCCTCACCCATCTCGACCAGGTTGAGCCAAAGGTGGCGCTCCTGGACCACTAGTGTGGCCATCGTCCGCCCGAGAGACCGCGCCGTGACCTCCGTCGCTCGGAGAGCGAGGTCGGTCGCCGAGCGCAGTTCCTTCAGCGCCTTGGCGGACTTGCAGGAGAGCCATGACGTGCAGGGCGGAGGCGGCTTGTCCAGCGGCACCGTAGGCCTTGGCCATCAGAGACGACATAAACCTACAGGCCTTGGACGGGGGCTTTGGGCACCCGCGCCAGGTGGCGGCGCTCTGCAGGCATAGGTGCACCGCGAGCGCCTTTATCCACCGGGGGATTGCTGAATAGCCCTTGGCCGCCCCACCATCGGGGGAAGTGAGGGCGGGGAAGCTGAAAAGATCGGGACCGGGAAGTAAAAAGTGCCTCCCGCGACCTTGTCAGCTCTTCATGCACTTCTGTGAAGAAAGGAACGGGGGCAGGGCGTGGCTTTGAGAGGCGCCGCGTGCCCAGGAACCAATCATCGAGCCGCGAGGGTTCAGGGAAGAGCAGTGAAATCCATTCTAACCGTCGCTCGCGGCTGCCCGGGAAAGCATGTCATCATCTCCACGTCAGCCTGTGACTGGGCAATCGACCCCGAAGGGAGGAGCCCAGCTGAGACTTCCGACTGGACGAGCCCACTCTCCGATGCTGCGCTCGAGAGCTAATCACTTTCGCGGGCTCCGAATATGAGGTCGAACTCGCCGTGAGATGAGCCAGCGGACTCACCCGGAAGCCCGATCGGCGCAGACGAGCGTGCTGGGGAATGGGAGGTCCGCGGGGGGATACCGGCAGAAGTGGTCCCATTGGGGTCACCAAATCGCCCCCAGTGCTAGCCGCGCTGGCCTCATACCCGTGGGTAAAAGGACTGAGGTGGGAGCCTCTGGGGTGGCTCGCATTCTTATGAAGGCGAGCCGTGACCGCAACGTTGCCATGGACATATTCTCGCAATGAGAACATGACCATCCACGAATGCTGTCTCCGCGTGAGCAGTGCCCAGACACGAAAGACAGTGATCGTGACCGTTAGAAGGCGAGAGATAACGAGCACAACCAGGAATAACACACGATCGGAAAAGCATCTTTAAAAAGATGCGTCTTTTAAAAGACGTTCAGTGTGTGCGCTCTTTTAGAGAAATATATACTCTTTTAGAGGGGAAAAATGCTCTTTCAGAAAATTTACTCTCTAGTTTTCTGCCGAAGCGCCCAGGGGCGTTCTCTGCAGTGCACCAGTGCAGAGGGGGGAGAAGCCACTGAAATGCGCCATCAGATCCAGCAGAGGTGAATGAACAGTAGTATCAGCTCAATGAGCATGACCGTTTGGCTCCGAAGAGAAAATCTGAATGAGTGGTTGCATACCAGCTCCTTTTATACCCGTATGTCCGGGGGAGTGGCATGCAAATACCACTCGCCAATTTTCTTTGGCCTTTTATCAAAGACCAGCGGTGTCTCGGGCTCCCAAGAGTGACCCCTAGTGTCACTACATCGACACCAACGTCGAGTGAGTGACAGATAGGGAACTGAGAGTGTGTCTGAGTTCCGATCACTGCTAGGAAGACTATTCCATAGTTTAGGTGCCAAATATGAAAATGATCTCCCTCCTTTTATGGATTTTGATATTCTCATTATTGTTAACAGGCCGGAGTTTTGTGATTGTAGTGAGCGCAATGGATTATACCATGATAGATGGTCACTAAAGTACTTTGGAGCTAGACCATTCAAAGATTTGTAAGTAATTAACAGAATTTTAAAATTAATACGAAACTTAACAGGTGGCCAATGTAACGCCGATAAAATGGGGCTGATATGATCATATTTCTTGGTTTTAGCTAGCACTCTCGCTGTTGCATTTTGAACCAACTGAAGTTTACGGTTCCCTATCTGTCACTCACTCAACGTTGTGCCGATGTAGTGACACTACGGGTCACTCTTGGGAGCCCCAAACACCTCAGATCTTTGAGAAAAGGCCGGTGGGAATTGGTGAGTGGAATTTGCATGCCACTCCCCCGGACATATGGGTACAAAAGGATCTGGCTCGCAACCACTCATTCAGATTTTCTCTTCGGAGCTGAGCGGTTGTATTTCACTGAGCTGAAATCCTCCGCCGATCCATTCCCCTACAAACTGCTGGATTTACAGCACATTTCAGCAGCTTCTCCCCCTCTGCACCGGTGGAATGCAGAGAATGCTCCTGGGTGCTTCGGCAGACTAAAAGTGTATATTTTTCCACTGAAAGTGAATATTTACCTCCAAAAGAGTGGCACTTATGGGAGCGTCTTTTTAAAGATGCCTTTCCGTTTGTGTATATTTCCTGGTTTCGGTTGTTAACTATCCGCTTCCGATGGCCACGATCGCTGCCTTACGTGTTTGGGTGCTGCCCACGTGGAGACAGCATTCGTGGATGGGTCATGTCCTCACTGCGAGAACATGACCATGGCAATGTTGCGGTCACGGCTTTCTTTCGTCAGAGGGAAAGCCACCCCAGCAGCTCCCCGCCTCGGTCCTTCTACCTACGGGTATGAGTCCGTGTCGGTTAGTGCTTGGGGCAATTTGGGGACCTCAGTGGGAGCTTCCCTACCAGGAAACCCCCATGGACCTCCCATTCCCTAGCACACTCGTTTGCCCCGGTCGAGTTCTGGGATGAGACCGCTGGCTCGTCTCAGAGTGAGTTCGCATTCTCATTCTGGGCTCGTGAAGAGGATGTGCTGTCGATCACAGCATCGGAGAGCGGGCTCGTCCAGTCTGAAGCTGAGGACTCTGCTGGGCTCCCACCTTTGGGTATGGTCGCCCAGTCGCAGGCCGACGTGGAGCTGATGGCCATGCTTGCCTGGGCATCTGCGAATCCTCCACTCTCCCCTGAACCCTCGAGGCTCGATGATTGGTTCCTGGGTCTAGAGCGTCCACTCACGGACACGCCCCACCCCGGTCCTTTTCTTCCCGGAGGTGCATGATGAGCTGACGAGGTCATGGCAGGCACCTTTCACTGCCCGGACCCGAACTTTCAGCTCCCCCGCTCTCACTAACCTCGATGGTGGGGCTGCCAGGGGGTACTCGGCGATCCCCCAGGTGGATAAGGTGGTCGCGGTGCACCTGTGCCCGCAGAGTGCCGCTACCTGGCGGAACTGCCTGAGACTCCCATCCTGGGCCTGTAGGCTTACGTCGTCTCTCGCGGCTAAGGCCTACGGTGCCGCTGGACAGGCCACCTCCGCTCTGCCCGCCATGGCTCTCCTGCAAGTACAACAAGCCAAGGTGCTAAAAGATCTGCACAAGGGTAGTTCTGACCCGGGATCGATGCAGGAGCTGCGTTCGGCAATCGACCTCGCTCTCCGGGCGATGAAGGTCATGGCGCGGTCTCTCAGGCAGGCGATGTCCACCCTCGTGATCCAGGAATGCCACCTTTGGCTCAACCTGGTCGAGATGAGGGAGGCTGACAAGGTACGATTCCTTGACGCCCCCATCTCCCAGGTTGGCCTATTCGGCGACACCGTCGAGGACTTTGCCCAGCAGTTCTCGGCGATGAAACAGCAGATGGAGGCTATTCAGCACATCCTGCCCTGGCGCGGCTCAAGACCCCGCACCCCGTCTGCTCATCACCAAGGATGTCCCCCTGTGGCAACAACACCGGCTCCGCTGCAGCCCACCCCCATGGCCCGGCCCCCGCGTAGAGCCACCTGCAGGAAGCAGATGCCTCCCATCTCACGACCTGCCGCCAAGAACCCAAGAAAGTCTTCGAAGCGCCCCTGAGAGTGGTGACCAGGGACGTGGAGACCCGCTGCAGTGGAGGTGGTGAACAGACCACTCCATCCCCCGGTGGAGAGCTGGGAGGAGAATCTTTTGTTCCCTTTTTCTTTGATTTTGCCACATGCCCAAGGGGCTGTGGTACCCAAATTTTCAACAAACGAGCGGTTTCCTTATTCCCTGGGTCACATATCCAGTGCTCATGGCCGTTATTATCACGACCACTGGCCACCGTTCCTTTATGGCAGGTATGGCGCTCCAGGAGTGGCCCCCCCACCTCTGCGCACCCAGCTGTGCCACAAACACACCCACACCAGGCTGGTTCTGATGGACTGTGGGGACGATTTCCCTCCTTTCCCATCCCTGACCGGTCCTATGGTGGGTATCCAGAGCCAGGTAAGTGCTTTGATGTCCCTAGACTCAGCACGGCCACGGGTTCAGGGCTTAAGCCCACTAAACATGGTGCCTCAGGCTCCGCCCCGCCGCGAGGCCCCACCCGCTGGTACGTCCAACATGATTGTCACCAGATTGCGACCCTTCTGTGGAAGGATGTGATAGAGCCTGTCCCTCCAGCCGAGATGAAGAAAGGGTTCTACAGCCCCTACTTTATCGTACCGGAAAAAGGCGGTGGGTTGCGGCCAATCTTGGACCTGCGAGTACTGAACCAGGCCTTGCACAGACTCCTGTTCAAGATGCTGATGCAAAAATGCATTTTAGTGAGCATCTGGCATCAAGATTGGTTCGCAGCAGTAGACCTGAAGGATGCGTACTTCCACGTCTCGGTTTTACTTCGACACAGGCCCTTCCTGCAGTTTGCTTTCAAGGGCCGGGTGTACCAATACAAGGTCCTCCCCTTTGGTCTGTCCCTGTCGCCTCACGTCTTCACAAAGGCGCAGAGGCAGCCCTTGCCCTGCTAAGGGAAGTTGGCATCTGCATCCTCAACTATCTCGACAACTGGCTAATCCTAGCTCACTCTCGGGGTCTGTTATGTGCGCACAGGGACCTGGCAAGCTCTTCCCGGTTCAGAGCATCTCTTTTCTCGGATTGGAGTTAGACTCAGTCTCAATGATGGTGCGCCTCATGAACGAGCGCACGCAGTCGGTGCTGAACTGCCTGAAGTCGTTCAGGCGGAGAACGGCAGTCCCACTGAAACAGTTTCAGTTTTCATCCTTGGCCACGGCCTCACTGCTCTGGTTGATGCATATGAGACCGCTTCAACACTGGCTTCAGACTCGAGTCTCGAGATGGGCATGGTGCCATGGGACACATCGCGTGGTCATCACACCGATCTGTCACCACCTCTTCAGCCCTTGGTTGGACCTGGCGTTTCTACGGGCAGGAGTTCCCCTAGAGCAGGTGTCCAGGCATATCGTCCTCACGACAGACATCTCCAAGACAGGCTGGGGTGCCGTATGCAATGGGCATGCAGCCGCCAGCTCTTGGACTGGCCCGCGACTGCATTGGCACAACAACTGCCTGGAGTTGCTGGCAGTATTGCTCGCCCTGCGGAGGCTTCGGCCGTTGATCCAGGGCAAGCACGTGTTATTCCAGATGGACAACATGGCGACGGTAGCGTACATCAACCCGCCAAGGCGGCCTGCGCTCCCGTCACATGTCGCAACTCGCCTGCCATCTCCTCCTCTGGAATCAGCAATGTCTCAAGTCATTGCGAGCCACTCACATCCTGGGTGACCTCAACACCGCTGCGGACACGCTGTCATGACAGACCATGATCAGGGGAGAGTGGAGACTCCACCCCAGGTGGTCCAGCTGATTTAGAGTTGATTCGGACAAGCACAGGTATATCTGTCTGCTTCCCAGGAATCCTCCCACTGCCCGCTATGGTACACCCTGACCGAGGCTCCCCTCAGTACAGATGCGCTGGCACACAGCTGGCCCCCAGGGCTATGCAAGTATGCGTTCCCCCAGTGAGCCTACTTGCACAGACCTTGTGCAAGGTCAGGGAGGACGAGGAGCAGGTTGTCCTAGTAGCACCCTACTGGCCCACCCAGACTTTGTTCTCAGACCTCACTCTCCTCGCGACAGCCCCCCCGGCGAATTCCCCTGAGGAAGGACCTTCTTTCTCAGGGACAGGGCACAATCTGGCACCCGCGACCAGACTCTCCACATCTGGCCTGCGGTGGTAGACACGATCACTCAGGCTAGGGCCCCCTCTACAAGGCACCTGTATGCCTTGAAGTGGCGTCTGTTCGCTAAGTGGTTTTTTTCCGACGCGAAGACCCCCAGAGATGCACAGTCGGGTCAGTGCTTTCCTTCCTGCAGGAGAGTCTGGAGGGGCAGCTGTCTCCCTCCACCTTGAAGGTGTATGTGGCCACTATAGCGGTGCACCACGATGCAGTGAATGGTAAGTCTCTCAGGAAGCACAACCTGATCATCAGGTTCCTTAGAGGCGCGAGGAGGACTGCCCTCCTGACTGCACTCACATCCATCAGGAGGGTAGGGGACCTGCAGGCGTTCTCTGTCAGCAACACATGCCTGGAGTTCGGTCCGGAATTCTCTCACGTGATCCTGAGACCCCGGCCGGGCTATCTGCCCAAGGTTCCCACGACCCCATTTAGGGACCAGGTGGTGAACCTGCAAGCGCTGCCCCAGGAGGAGGCAGACCTAGCCTTGTCGTTGCTGTGTCCAGTGCATGCTTTACGCATATATTTGGATCGCATGCAGAGCTTTAGATGCTCTGAGCAGCTCTTTGTCTGCTTTGGAGGTCAGCAGAAACTCTGTCTCCAAAAAGAGGAACGCACACTGGGTCATTGACGCCATCGCTTTGGCATATCACGACCAAGACAAAGTCGTGGACCCTGGATGTCCTTCCTCCTTAGCCCTGTGGCAGGCGAGTTTGTGGAGAAACTCGTTGCCAGCCCAGTACGTGTGCTAGTAAGCCCTGTACTGGGGTAGGTGCTCCACACGCACTGGTTACCTGTCAGTAACCCCGTGTGATGTATCTTCCACGAGACAGTTTCCCTGCTGGATAACCCGCGTCTTCCTTGGGCAGAGTCTCCTCTGCCACCGGTCATTGTGTTTGTAGATATTCGTCCCCTCTGGGTACGACCTACCACGGGGACTTCTCCACATGCACTGCCGACTCAGATCGGTGAGACCATGTGACGTACTACCCTCCCTCTGGGCAGGGTGTGGTCTCCGTGGTGTCTTCCCCTTGGGAGGGACACTCCCCAACGTCGACACTTATGGCCCCCAGTCGATCAAAAAATTAATTTTTTTGGGGGGCGAAAAAGAAGAGAAGAGGCCACGGCTGGGGTAGCCTGTCCCCATTTTTGGGCAGTCGTCCTGTCCCCGAGGTGCTGGGGACCATGTGATGCTCGTAGGAGCTTTGGGGGAGGTTATGTGATGGCCTGGTGCACTGGCTACGAGGCACACAGTGGTCTGCCTGTCTCGCACCGCCAGTCCAGGTAACACAGTTCAACTAGTTGTGGCGTTTTGTATAGGGACCCCTAGTGTCACTACGTCGACACAACATCGAGTGAGTGACAGATAGGGAATGTCTTGGTTACTTTCATAACCTCCGTTCCCTGATGGAGGGAACGAGACGTTGTGTCCCTCCTGCCACAACACTGAACTACCCGCTGAAATGGCCAGGACCTTGTCTCGGCTCCTCAGCACAAAACCTGAATGAGTGGTTGCGAGCCAGCTCCTTTTATACCCATATGTCCAGGGGAGTGGCATGCAAATTCCACTCATCAATTCCCATTGGCCTTTTCTCAAAGATCAGAGGTGTTTGGGGCTACCAAGAGTGACCCCTAGTGTCACTACATCGACACAACGTCTCGTTCCCTCCATCAGGTAACGGAGGTTACAAAAGTAACCAAGAAGTTTTTCCTCAATTGCTTAGACACAATTCCTGGAACAACTCACCATTTTCTCAAATCTTCACACACAATTTTAAAAACTCACACTCAAATGGTACAAACATCTAACTTCTGGGTCCCAATTAAACTTTGCCCTCAGACAACACACACAAGCCATCAAAAACACAGACTACATGACTGTTTGTTACACACTGGAGGGATTCATTCAAAACACTGCTACCAAAATGTTTAGAATAGGTTTTCAGACAAATAATTTGGAACTTTGTAAAATCACAGCACTGACTATCCAGAGAACCCTTTCAGGAATACTGTAAATACCCCTTATATTAGTGGAGAAGGGAATATTACTCTATATGCCATTTTGGTCCAAAATACCTGAATTTTGAAATGTCACACTGACAAAACATGTAAAGAAGAGCCCATGCACTGTAAAATACCCAATTTCCAAAAGCTTTATTTCCAAATGCAGCAAATGTACAGGTTACTCAGCATCAGCGTTCTCATCAGCTCATCTCAGGTCTGGGTCAGGCCATAATATCTCATCAGCATCACACATTATGTTTGCTCTTGCCAGGTAGTGTGGGAAAAATGCCCTTGTGTGTCTTAGTGTCAGCATGAACAAGGAGAGAGATGCTGGTTGAACCCAAATGCAGTTTCTAATGTTGATGAAGACAATATACAAATAGAAATAGCACTAGGCTTGGTAAAGAAAATAATGACTTTAGCTCAATGCCACAATAGAGGAGACTAGACAACAAGTAAGGAAACAGGAAGAAATATGCAAACACAGGAAATCACAATACAAGTTACAGCTGGGAACACTAATGGGAAACAGGTGAAAGTAATGATGGTGCATGCTGGGAAATGTAGTGTGGGGAACAAACTACAACATAAGTTCAAGTTATCCCAAATGACAATATACTAGGCTTGCTCTGGTTGCCCTAGCTCCCCTTCCTGTTGAAGAATGTTATTGTGCAGCTGATCTAGAAATTGAAGAAGCTGTGCCGTGTTGTATGGACTCAGTTTTACATGGCAGTGGGGGACGACACGATTGCTGATGGCTGCACATAGGGTGACGTTGCCTTCCCTCTGGCCAGGAATTTGTATGATGGCCCAGTGACCAAGGATGTTGCGCCCCCTTTTGCGCCTTTTACTCATGTGGGTCAGCCATGGCATCCAGCTCAAAAGACTCTCTACATAAGTAAAAAAAAAAAAAAAAAAAAAAAAATCACACATTTTACTGTACTACAAATACAGTACTGTATTGTACTACTGTACTGGAATGAAAGATTGTGCACTGCAGGTACTGTAACACATTACTATACAGTACTATATTGATATGCTGGAGAGATAGGCCATACTCTACATACTGTAACAATTCTGTACAGTATAGCAATTACCTGCAAATATTGGTATCATTGCTCCTTAACTCTGTTTGAATTCCTTTCAAAAGGCACAAGGTACAGCTGTTTTGTCCTTATGTGGTTCTTCTGAACAATCTGGTCAATGGTGGAAATGCTAATGTGGTCAGTTCCTTGGAAGACTACCTGGTCTTCAACTATTTGGGTTTGAATTTCCCTCCAACAGATGGCATTATGGGCAATCACCATATTCACCAGGGCAGTCTCCTGCTCAGCTGTGAGAACTCTCTGCCTACCTCCAATAAATGGCCACCTCTCATTTCTGCAAAAATGAAATTTGACCATTACTGGCTTATAGTCATCCATTATTGTGGTATAAACTACACTGAGAACAAAGTGGAGATCCAGTCTATATGCACTACAACATTACATGTATCACAGTAACAACAAGTCAAATGACCTGTTTTCCCTTCTGAACGTATGGACAATGGATGCAACATGCAATGGCTTAGGTTAGGCTGCACTAGCTGTCCAGTTTCTCTCATAGTTCTCCCATGTATGAGCATATGATGAACTAGGGTGGCAAAAATTTCATCTGAGATTATTTGTATTTGTCTTTGTTGTTGTTGTTGTCATTGTCGTCGTCATCCTCCTCATCTTCATCCTCGTCCTCGTCCTCTCAGTTGTCTTATAACTTTGGCATTGTTAGGATCCATTGTTCCAAAGCACATAGATTTGCCTCTAGGCCCCATTTATTCTGATTGGTGTGTTAACAATTTTGAGGCTTAGTGTTTGCACCTGGAGAAAGGTGTGCTCTTTGAGTTTAGGTTGTGATGACTTGAGTTAATTATAATGAGAGCACGTGTTTGCTTAATGAACATATAGTGCAATGAATGATTTATTTGGCCATTTTTTTTGAATATCGAAACGTGTGGAAACAGGTGAATTGTGTTTTCGGTGATGGGAAATGTGTGTGTTTTTGGGAATGAAGCATTAATTTGTTTTTCGGCATCAGCAACAGAGAGCATGTGTTGAAAATCTAACCATTGGCAGCAACCGGAACTTTTATAATTTTTATTTTTAAATGTTTATTTTTGTGATTAACATTTTTTATTGATACATACAGTAAACAAAGAAAAGCAAAACATATATACACAGAATCAACATTTAACCCCGACTATTACCCATCCCCCTTCCAATCCCCAAACATTTCTGTGGTCACACATGAGTAAATACAAATATATATATATATATATATATATATATATATATATATATATATATATATATATATATTGTGGCAGTGGGGGCGTGGTCAAGCATCTCTCCGGAGAGAGAGAAAGCGGTAAGGGCGCTTACACCTGAGCTAAATTATGTCTAACACCTGTCTCTAATTTCAGTGAGCACGGGGAGAGCGGCATAAATAGAGCGACACAGCACTTAGTCGGGGAGAGAGACTGGACACGACAGAGCCGAGCCAGAGCAAGGATTTTTAGTAGTTATACTTTATTTGTGAAAGCAGTCTGTGATAGTGTTTAGCTTAGTGCTTAAGGGAAAACTTTAAAGTGGTGTGGCGAAGAGGAAAAATAAAGCCTCACCTTAAGAAGGAAAACTGCTTCTCGCCTCATCCCTTACACTGGTGCCGAAACCCGGGAAGGAGGAGGGATTCCCGTCGCAGAGTCCTCGACACTGCCATCCACCCAGGGGAGCGCCGCTGCCGTCCGACGGGGAACGGAGTAGCCCGACCACCCGTACGCGGGGAACGGCCGCCGTCCGCGAGGCGAGTGGGGATGGGACTCCCCGACCGCCTGGAGCGAGGGAGCCGCTGCCGGGGGGCGGAGGAGTGCCCTGCCGTCCCCCGGGAACGCGGAGGGGTCGAGAGAAGACCGCCGTCCACGGGGGGAGGAGGGAAGCGACTCCCCAACCGCCTGGAGTGGTAGGGCCGCTGCCAGGGGCGGAGGAGTGTCCCCACGGGACGCCAGGAACACGGAGGGGCATTCTGTCCGCTGGGGGTCGGAGGTCTGACTCTGGTCCGCCCGGGGAGGAGCGGCTGCAGTCCGCCTGAGAGGGTGGAGTAGTGATCGAGGACCATGCGACGGCGCATCAGAGAACCGGTGAGTTTATTTTTCTCTCTCTCCTCTCTCTCTCTCTCTGTTGCTCCGTGTTGGCCTTTCCCTCGCCATTTTGTTTTGTTGTTTTTCCCCTCCTGTCTCCTCCCAGGTCGAGGAAGGTGGGGATGACCCGCCGGCAGTTGGGGCGTAAGGCACGCCCCCCCCCCCCGGAGAGGAAGGGTGGGGGATGTACGTCATGCCGTGGGAATGAGACACACCCGGTCCCCAATCAGCCTGATGGGGCGCGCGAGGGATAAAGGCGGCCGGGGACGACAGTTCGAGAGAGAGAGAATTACAGACAGCTGTACTGTGTGTTTTTGGTTGTGTGTTTTGTTTAAATTGTTTATTAAATTATTATTTAAGTTGTCAAGCCAGTTCTCGCCTCCTCCTTTCCACTGAACACCCTTACACACATTTATATACATATATATATATATATATATATATATATACAGGTGCATCTCAATTAATTAGAATGTCGTGGAAAAGTTCATTTATTTCAGTAATTCAACTCAAATTGTGAAACTTGTGTATTAAATAAATTCAATGCACACAGACTGAAGTAGTTTAAGTCTTTGGTTCTTTTAATTGTGATGATTTTGGCTCACATTTAACAAAAACCCACCAATTCACTATCTCAAAAAATTAGAATATGGTGACATGCCAAACAGCTAATCAACTCAAAACACCTGCAAAGGTTTCCTGAGCCTTCAAAATGGTCTCTCAGTTTGGTTCACTAGGCTACACAATCATGGGGATGACTGCTGATCTGACAGTTGTCCAGAAGACAATCATTGACACCCTTCACAAGGAGGGTAAGCCACAAACATTCATTGCCAAAGAAGCTGGCTGTTCACAGAGTGCTGTATCCAAGCATGTTAACAGAAAGTTGAGGGGAAGGAAAAAGTGTGGAAGAAAAAGATGCACAACCAACCGAGAGAACCGCAGCCTTATGATTGTCAAGCAAAATCAATTCAAGAATTTGGGTGAACTTCACAAGGAATGGACTGAGGCTGGGGTCAAGGCATCAAGAGCCACCACACACAGACGTGTCAAGGAATTTGGCTACAGTTGTCGTATTCCTCTTGTTAAGCCACTCCTGAACCACAGACAACGTCAGAGGCATCTTACCTGGGCTAAGGAGAAGAAGAACTGGACTGTTGCCCAGTGTTCCAAAGTCCTCTTTTCAGATGAGAGCAAGTTTTGTATTTCATTTGGAAACAAAGGTCCTAGAGTCTGGAGGAAGGGTGGAGAAGCTCATAGCCCAAGTTGCTGGAAGTCCAGTGTTAAGTTTCCACAGTCTGTGATGATTTGGGGTGCAATGTCATCTGCTGGTGTTGGTCCATTGTGTTTTTTGAAAACCAAAGTCACTGCACCCGTTTACCAAGAAATTTTGGAGCACTTCATGCTTCCTTCTGCTGACCAGCTTTTTAAAGATGCTGATTTCATTTTCCAGCAGGATTTGGCACCTGCCCACACTGCCAAAAGCACCAAAAGTTGGTTAAATGACCATGGTGTTGGTGTGCTTGACTGGCCAGCAAACTCACCAGACCTGAACCCCATAGAGAATCTATGGGGTATTGTCAAGAGGAAAATGAGAAACAAGAGACCAAAAAATGCAGATGAGCTGAAGGCCACTGTCAAAGAAACCTGGGCTTCCATACCACCTCAGCAGTGCCACAAACTGATCACCTCCATGCCACGCCGAATTGAGGCAGTAATTAAAGCAAAAGGAGCCCCTACCAAGTATTGAGTACATATACAGTAAATGAACATACTTTCCAGAAGGCCAACAATTCACTAAAAATGTTTTTTTTATTGGTCTTATGATGTATTCTAATTTTTTTAGATAGTGAATTGGTGGGTTTTTGTTAAATGTGAGCCAAAATCATCACAGTTAAAAGAACCAAAGACTTAAACTACTTCAGTCTGTGTGCACTAAATTTATTTAATACACGAGTTTCACAATTTGAGTTGAATTACTGAAATAAATGAACTTTTCCATGACATTCTAATTTATTGAGATGCACCTGTATATATATATATATATATATATATATATATATATATATATATATATATATATATATATATATATATATAAATAATCACACATATTTATAACCCCGAGAGCCCTCCAAGAACACCAAATAGTTGCCCCATTTCCCAACAAATGAATCAAAGTTACCCAGTCTTCTAGATGACACTTCCTTGAAAGCCGCCACCCTCTCCATCTCAATGCACCACTCCTGAAATGGAGGTACTCCAGCCAACTTCCATCCCCTTAAAACAATTTGTCTGGCGATCATAACACTGGTCAGGGAGGACGAGGAGCAGGTTGTCCTGGTAGCACCCTACTGGCCCGCCCAAACGCGGTGCTCGGACCTCACGCTCCCCGTGACAGCTCCCCCCTGGCGAATTCCCCTGAGGAAGGACCTTCTTTCTCAGGGAAGGGGCACCATCTGGCACCCGCGCCCAGACCTCTGGAATCTCCATGTCTGGCCCCTGGATGGGACGCGGAAGACCTAAGCTGTCCCCCATCTGTGGTGGTAGACACGATCACTCAGGCTAGGGCTCCCTCTACGAGGCGCCTGTATGCTTTTAAGTGGCGTCTATTCGCTAAGTGGTGTTCTTCCCGTCGGGAAGACCCCCAGAGATGCACAGTCGGATCAGTGCTTTCCTTCCTGCAAGAGAGGTTGGAAGGGAGGCTGTCCCCTTCCACCTTGAAGATGTACATGGCTGCCATAGCAACACACCACGACGCAGTCGACGGTAAGTCCTTAGGGAAGCACGACCTGATCATCAGGTTCCTAAGAGGCGCCAGGAGGCTGAATCCCTCCAGGCTATGCCTCGTTCCCTCATCGGACCTCTGTAGTTCTTCAGGGTCTACAGAGAGCCCCCTTTGAGCCTTTGCAGTCAGCCGAGCTTAAGGCACTCTCCTTGAAGTCTGCCCTCCTGACTGCGCTCACTTCCATCAAGAGGGTAGGTGACCTGCAAGCGTTCTCTGTCAGCGAAACATGCCTGGAGTTTGGTCCAGGTTACTCTAACGTGATCCTGAGACCCTGACCGGGCTATGTGCCCAAGGTTCCCACCACCCCTTTAGGGACTAGGTGGTGAACCTGCAAGCGCTGCCCCAGGAGGAGGCAGACCCAGCCCTGTCGTCGCTGTGTCCGGTGCGTGCTTTACGCATCTATTTGGATCGCACGCAGAGCTTTAGAATCTCTGAGCAGCTCTTTGTCTGCTTTTGGTGCACAGCGGAAAGGAAGCGCTGTCTCCAAGCAGAGGATCGCCCACTGGCTCATTGATATCATAACTATGGCATATGTCGCCTAGGACATGCCGTCCCCGGTAGGGCTACCAGCCCATTCTACCAGGGGTGTAACAGCTCCATGGGCCCTGGCCAGGGGTGCCTCTCTAACAGACATTTGCAGAGCAGCGGGCTGAGCAACACCCAACACCTGTGTCCGGGTGGAACCGGTTTCATCCCAGGTAGTGGCACGCAATACAAGTGGATAAGCCCAGGATAGCCGGCCGGGTGTATCGCTTGCACATAGCGCCTTCCACCTCCTTTTGAGCTGAAGACGTACGCCATTAATTCCCAGTAAGCAAAATTTGCTCCCTGGTTGACTTCCTCCGAGCCCTGTGGCAGTCGAGTTTTCGGAGAGACTCACTGCCGGCCCAGTACACGTGCTAAGAGCCCTGTTCTGGGGTAGGTGCTCCGCATGTGGTGGTTCCCTGTAAGGCTAAACCCCATGCAATCTATATCCTCCGCTAGTTCGTTTCCCTGCTGGCAAACTGTGTCTTCCTTGGGCAGAGCCCCTCTGCCCCAGTCTCCATGTTTGTAGTAACTCCTCCCCCATTGGGCAGGATCTACCTTGAAGGCTCTCCACATATTTGGAAAGACTATGTGATGTATTTTTCCACTTAAATATCCCCCCCTCTTTTTGGGCGAGGTGTGGTCTCCACAGTGTCTTCCCCTTGGGAGGGACACCCCCTGACTAGACCTGGCGGCCCATTTGGATAATCCCCCTTCTTTTTTAGGGAGTGGAAAAAGAGAAGGGGAAAAGAGGCCACGACTGGGTTAAGCCTGTCTCTATCTTTGGGTAGTCGACTTGTTCCCAAAAAGGGCCGTTCGACACTCATAACTGTGTCGGGGGAGGTTACGTGTCGACCTGGTGTGCTGGCTATGAGGCACACAGCAAGTCTGCCCACCACAAACCGCCAGTTCACGTAACACAGTTCAGCCTTGTGGCATTTTGTATAGGGACCCCTAGTGTCACTACATCGACACCAACGTCGAGTGAGTGACAGATAGGGAACGTCATGGTTACTGGTGTAACCTCCATTCCCTGATGGATGGAACGAGACGTTGGTCCCTCCTGCCACAACACTGAACTACCCGCTGAAATGGCTGGACCTTTTATCGGCTCCTCAGCATAAAACCTGAATGAGTGGTTGCATACCAGCTCCTTTTATACCTGTATGTCCGGGGGAGTGGCATGCAAATACCACTCGCCAATTTTCATTGGCCTTTTATCAAAGACCAGAGGTGTCTCGGGCTCCCAAGAGTTACCCATAGTGTCACTACATCGGCACAACGTTGAGTGAGTGACAGATAGGGAACTGTAAACTTCAGTTGGTTCAAAATGCAACAGCGAGAGTGCTAGCTAAAACCAAGAAATATGATCATATCAGCCCCATTTTATTGGCGTTACATTGGCTACCTGTAAAGTTTCGTATCAATTTTAAAATTCTGTTAATTACTTACAAATCTTTGAATGGTCTAGCTCCAAAGTACTTTAGTGACCATCTATCATGCTATAATCCAGTGCGCTCACTACAATCACAAAACTCCGGCCTGTTAACAGTAATGAGAATATCAAAATCCACAAAAGGAGGGAGATCATTTTCATATTTGGCACCTAAACTATGGAATAGTCTTCCTAGCAGTGATCGGAACTCAGACACACTCTCAGTTTTTAAGTTTCTAAAAAACGTATCTATTCAGCTAGGTATACACCTAATTTATCCCTCAATTCATAGTTATGCTGCTTTAGTTAGGTCTGCCGGAACTGAAAACGATTCTCTTATTCTTTAACCCTGCTTTAAAGTGAATGGCATCTACTCTAATTTTATTCTATTTCTTTCCCTGTCTAAATTATATCCCAAGGTTACCAGAGCCTGCCAGATCCATCTCCAGTCCTGCCTGACATCAGATTTCCACTGTGTCGCTGAGTGGTGTTGACCAACTGCAGCATGTGCTTCAGCATGACTTCACTTCAGTCTTCTAAGACGGACTTCACAGAGGATGAATTGATGCAAACTCAAAGACATGGGAGTCTTCATGAGCCATTGTCTGAAGCATGGGCTCAGGATGGAGTTCACCAAAATTATCTACCATAAGCTTCCTGCCGGACTGCGATGCTACTCACTGAATAATACCTGTATCAACTTGGTCAAAGGAGGGACAACACTCTCTTAAAAAGTGAACTACACTGAAAATGAATTAACCACTAACAAATGCCTACATCGGCCAAAATCAAAGGACAATGCAACTACATGCAGTTAATTTGATTTCAAGGACTTTAACGCTAAAACTTATAGTTCACACAAAACCATTTTGTTTAACCATTGACCCACAACACTTATGTAGTTTACTAATTTTAACCACTAATAGTTCTAAACTCAGTAAAGTGACAAACCACTCACAATTTTCAGTAATTGAGCATTTGGAATACATTTTGAAATAATCGTGCAAGTAGGCAGAGAACCAGTCCTGAGGAAAGGACTAGGTAATCTCCACACAGCCAATCAGGTGAGAAGCTATGGAACCTACCCTTTCCATTTTGACTGTCTTGCCATTGTGTTTTCTGATTTGCTGTTTTGGTTCCAGATTTGCTGTTGTGTTTTCGGATTTGCTGTTGTGTTTTTAGATTTGTTGTTTTGTTTTGCACTTCATGGACACCGTAAATATTCAGTCATTAATAAGTAAACATTGGACTCTAAAAGAATATGATAAAGTTTGGTAATTACTGAAATTTTAGATAAGACAATTCAGCATTCAGTTTGGAAAGAAAATAGCAAAAGAAAAAAAGAGCATGCATTGAATACATAATTCAAGAGATTTCAAATTTAACTCAAACATCAGCCATTCATCCCAGAATACCATTTTAGAAAATCTATAGTTAGAACTAGATCATATTTATCAAGAAAAAGCCAACGGTGACTTTGTGAGATCTAGAAAGAAGTGGATAGATAAAGTTGTAGCAAAAGTATAGCAAATACTTTTCAACCTAGAGAAAAGGAATGCAGAGATGAATTTGATTACAAACCGAAACTTTATGAGGGCATTACCGAAGACTTAAATACAAGTCATTACAAAATATTATGCAAACATCTATTCATGTGGAGAAAACCAAGATAATTCTACTCTTTTTAATATAATTATGAATGCAAAAACACTCTCATTAGAAAGTAAAACAGAATGTTCCCAAAACCTCTCTCTGACTGAAATGGCCCTACATACTGTATAAAAGCATTGAAATATAACAAATCTCCTGGGAATGATGCCCTTACCTCAGAAGTTTATAAGATATTTATAGACGATATATCAATATTTTTACTTGCTGTATATGAAGAGGCTATTACAAAAGGATCCTTACCTACATCTCTAAGACTTAAAGTGTCATCACTCTAATTCCTTAATCTCATAAAGATACCTTAGTATTAGAGAACTGGCGACCTATTTCATGACTAAATAATGATTACAAAATAATGGCAGCTGTCTTTGCATCCCACATAAAAAGTCTTTAATGAAATAATTGACAAACTCAGTTTGGGTTTATGAAGTGTCACCATATCAGAATCAGAATCAGAATGAGCTTTATTGCCAAGTATGCTTACACATACAAGGAATTTGTCTTGGTGACAGGAGCTTCCAGTGTACAACAATACAAAAACAATACAAAAACAGCAGCAAGACACAGATAATAATAAAAAATAAAAACGATTATACACATACGTACATACACACATACACATGGGTAGTGCAAATCTAATACAATCTGTTATGTAAAGTATAAATACAAATCTGTTATGTACAGTGCAAATGTTTTTTGTTTTTTGTTTTTCAGAGGAATGAAATGGCAGAAGATGTTGGATGTGTTGGATAAATATAAGAAAGACTAAACTGTGTATTGCACATAGTTATTGCTCAAGAGGGCAATTTAACTTTTCGTGAGATGGATAGCCTGAGGGAAAAAAACTGTTCCTGTGCCTGATGGTTCTGGTGCTCAGAGCTCTGAAGCGTCGGCCAGAAGGCAACAGTTCAAAAAGGTAGTGGGCAGGGTGAGTTGGGTCCAGAGTGATTTTTCCAGCCTTTTTCCTCACTCTGGAAGTGTATAGTTCTTGAAGGGGGGGCAGGGGGCAACCAATAATCCTCTTAGCAGTCTGAACTGTACTTTGTAGTCTTCTGATTTTGTAGCTGAACCAAACCAGACAGTTATTGAAGTACAGAGGACAGACTCAATGACTGCTGAGAAGAACTGTATCAGCAGCGCCTGTAGTAGTTTGAATTTCCTCAGCTGGCGAAGATAGTACAACCTCTGCTGGGCCTTTTTCACAATGGAGTCAATGTGGGTCTCCCACTTCAGGTCCTGTGAGATGGTAGGGCCCAGGAACCTGAATGACTCCACTGTTGCCACAGTGCTGTTTGGAATGGTGAGGGGGGTCAGTGTTGGGGTGTTCCTCCTAAAGTCCACAGTCATCTCCACCGTTTTGAGCGTGTTCAACTCAAGGTTGTTTTGACTGCACCAGACAGCCAGCTGTTCAACCTCCCTTCTGTATGCAAACTCATCATCATCTTGGATGAGGCTGATGACAGTGGTGTCATCTGCAAACTTCAGGAGCTTGACAGAGGGGTCCTTGGCGATGCAGTCATTGGTGTAGAGGGAGAAGAGTAGTGGGGAGAGCACACATCCCTGGGAAGCACCAGTGCTGATTCTACAGGTGCTGGAAGTGAGTTTCCCCTGTCTCACAAGCTGCTGCCTATCCATCAGAAAGCTGGTAATCCACTGACAGATAGACATGGGAACAGAGAGTTGGTGTAATTGATTCTGGAGTATAGCTGGGATGATGGTGTTGAAGGCCGAACTGAAGTCTACAAAAAGGATCCTTGCATATGTCCCTGGTCTGTCCAGATGTTGCAGGATATGATGCAATCATATGTTGACTGCATCATCCACAGACCTGTTTGCTTGATAAGCAAATTGAAGGGGATCTAGAAAGGGTCCAGTGATGTTCCTCAGGTGGGCCAACACCAGTCTCTCAAATGATTTCATGACCACAGACGTCAGGGCGACAGGTCTGTAGTCATTAAGTCCTGTGATTTTTGGTTTCTCTCGGATGGGGATGATATTGGAACGTTTGAAGCAGCATGGGACTTCACACTGCTCCAGTGATCTATTGAAGATCTGTGTGAAGATGGGGGCAAGCTGGTTAGCACAGGATCTAAGACATGCAGGTGAAATGCCATCTGGGCCCTGTGCTTTCCTTATCCTTTGTTTTCGAAACAATCTTCATCTTCACATCATCTTCACAGATCTCTTCTAACATCCGTTTAGTTCTTGATTTTGTACAATATAGTGATTTACTATATGAGGACTCTTTAATATTGTTCCTAGACTTTTGGAAAGCCTTTGACACAGTGAGTCATAATTTTATATTTGACTCCTTAAATTTCTTTGGTTTTGGAGATTTTTTCATCAAGTTTTAAAACAATGTACTATGGTAGTAATAACTCTATTAAACTTGCAAATGAAATGTCTCCTAGATTTGAAGTAAATCGAGGTATTCGTCAAGGTTGCCCAATTTCTGCTTTCCTTTTTTTAGTGGTAGCCCAAGTCTTAAGTTGTATGATAAATCAAATCCCCTTTATGGGTATCCAAATTGATGATAGACAAATTAAAATAACTCAACTTGCTGATGATACAATCATTTTTTCTTCAGGACAATACAGAGGCACCTTTGGCTTTAGATATTATTAATTATTTCTCAAAGTTTTCTGGGCTGAATCTAAATCTAACTAAAAGTGAAATCCTAAAGTTAAAAAGTAACAATTTAACCACTGTTTGTAACATCCCTGTCAAAAACACAATATTTATCTAGGCATTAAAATCTCTAAAATTACAGAAACGATGATCGACTTAAATTTTAAACCTGTTATTGAGAGTGTAAAAAAAGAAATATATCTCATGCTCAAGTAGAGACCTCTCTATACAAGGAAGAGTTCTACTAAATAAAGCAGAAGTTCTTTCAAGAGCCACATACCTTTTCTCCTCACTTAGTGCCCCCCAAAATATATGTTCACAAATGGATAGGATACTTTTCAACTTTATGGAAAAATAAGCCACACAAAATTAAGAGAAATATCCTTACCAATAAATTATTTGAAGGTGGGTTGAATGTTTTAGATTTGACACTTCTTGATGAAATTATAAAAATTACTTGGTTTAAAAACTTTTCTGAAATTCCAATAAGCATATTCAACACTGTCCCTTACTATTTATTTGAAAAAAATGGGAGGGGTAAACTTTTTGTTACAATGTTCTTACTCTGTCTGCAAGCTTCCTGTTGCTTTAGCTAACTATCACAAACAAGCTTTGCTGTACTGGTCACTTCTATACAAGCACCATTTCTCTCCAAAAAGATTCTTTATATGGAATAATGTTAACATCATTCATAATAACAAATCTTTGTAAATGAAGAGTTGGACCCAACATAAAAGATTATTAGTAAACCAACTTATTGACAAAAATGGGCAATTGTACTCCTATCCTGATTTCTGTTTGAAGCATACTTTTTTGTGAGTGAAAAAGAGTTTAAAAAGTAATTAATGCAATCCCTAGCAGCATATTAAGCTTAACCAAAACCTCAGTTGTACACACTAATATTATACTTTACAAAATCTGCAGCCTCTTGTAAATGGTCTCGCCATTCTTGATAAACACTATAATAATAAATTCATAAGAAACTCCTATAATATGGACTCCAACCCTCCGTGTAAAATGAAATGGATTAAACCTTACTCCTTATCATGGAAAAAAAATCTGTACATTACCATATAAATATGTTATTTCTAACAAAGTAAAAGAGTTCATTTACAAAATTACTCATAGATAGTATCTAGTAAATGCAACCATCAGTAGATATATCCATAACATTTGTGATAAGTGTACTTTTTGCAACACAACATTTGAAGACATAGAACATCTATTTTTTTTTTTGTATTGCCTCTACTCAGTTTTTTTGGATTGATTTCAAAATAGACATGACAAAAACATTTAACTAAACCATATACTTAAAACCATATGATGTTTTACTTTGTTTAGAAAACTCATTTACTTCAGAGAATGAGAATTGTGTCCTTAATCTGTTAATTATTTTAGCAAAATTGTATATACATAAAACAAGAATCACTCAAAAAAACAAAAAACAAACAAACAAACAAACAACAACTATATACTACATTCTGCAACACTGATCTCAAGGTTTATATCGATACCCTTTAAAGTTTGAGAATACAGAACCCTAGACTTGTAAAATCTATAAAACTTTTGAAGCTTTTCAAATTGACGTAATGCTCTTTATTTTATTATTTTAATTTTATCTTTACTTTCTTATTTTTTATATGATTTCTAATATTGTGTAATATCTAATATGTTGTATTACACAAACTATTTGCCTTTGTGTTGTTTATCTATTGTCATTGTTGCAAATGCAAATAAGGGGGGGGGGGGGGGGGGAGATGAGGCACAACCACAAGTCTTGAGGTCAGAGAGTGAGGAACAGTCTTCTGAGCAGGAATCAGGTACTGCTGAGAGGATTTGCAATAAGAGTTTGATAAGGAGTAAGATAGACATGGGAATCTTTGAAATTATAACAGCAACAACAACAATTTAGCATTGAGCCAAATTATTAACAAAATGACTTAATTCATTGTCTGAAACTGTATGTAAGGGTCGAAAAAAAGTGTTGCGGTTGTTTGGGGAGGAGGGGTGTCACCTCTCCGGATCACTCTAATTTTCAAACTCTGGTGATGGCCCTGCATAGGAACAGCTTCTGACTGGGAAAAGAAAAAAATGAAGAACTGAGGCATCTACGTATGTATATCTATGCAGCAGCCAACTGGGCGAACGTCACGTTACAGAATTAATATTCATAAGCAAAGCCTTCACCATAGTAGGATTGGTCATTCGCTGCCTGCAAAGCAAGTGTGTTACAATGTCACTTCACCACGTGATCGTGAGTTGTGTGTGTTGAAGATTATAATAGAAATACGGCAGGGTCCAGTAGACGAACGCGCGGTAGACGATTTTGCAACTTAAGAATGACATAAGCACGATGAAATGAACAGGAACGGCAGGACTGAGGAAATGCGGTTCTTGACGTGTCGCAGATGCACACGGTGTTTCGTGACCAACACAACTGCGTTGCGTTCACGTGGCAAACTACATGATATATGCGCGCAAGTTCTTCGCAAACCCGTCTGTCAAAACATCGATGAACGCCCCTGAATGCGCTTTTCGAGTCGTGACCAGTGTGGCTGTCAATAGGAGTTCGTAATCTGCAATTATATAATCTTGTTTTTCCCGACCGGATATGCTGCTAAGTGAATTTGAAGAGTTTCACCTGAAAATGAAACGATAATCGTCGTTTTTGCGGGTTGTCGGTGCTGATGACATCACGCCGTTTTTATGTTTGTCTGATGCCACTATGTAGCTGGCAGGAATGTCAGCGATGAAGTGTGCGGGTTGCTGAGTAGCTGTCATTGAACTCAAACTTTTGAGTAATGAATTCAGATCTGGAGGGCATCTCTCTTTCAGTACCAGGTCTGGACATGATGGGAGAAAACAGTGGAGAATGCAGCTCCGGGTCCGGGATGACCTCTGGTGCCGGGACCTTCTGGCAGGACCAGTCCGTCTGTAAGAGTGCCAGTCACGGGGTGATCAGTGGCCCGGCCGACACCTTGCTGACCACGGGCAAATGTAAGAGCAGGGCCGTAACAGTGGCCTATGTGAGGAATGCCGAGATGAGCCAGCCTCTGAGCCCAGAGAACATGGCTTTACAGTGTTTAAAGGATGCTTGTGACATTGTGGCGTGTAAACTAGAGATAGTCCACTTTGGGAACTTGGACTTTGGTGAAACTTCAGTCCTTGATCACTTTTACAATGCAGGTAAGACTGCCGAGTTGTGACACAAACTTTAGTGGAACATAGTTCCTCTGCTGGGACACCTATGTGAACTTGGCTTCATACATCCACTAAAAATCACATTGGGGTGGGGGGTGTTCTGTACATTTGGGATCTTTTTCCAGCTCTTGCCCTTTCCAGGGAAATTCTTGGAATTTGATGGTATCGCCACCCACATATACAGCATGAAGTGGAAGCTCTTTAACCTCTGTTGCATGATGAATGATGTTTCAACTCCAAAATAAATAAATAAATAAATAAAAAATATATCAAATAAGAAATTATATTTTGCATATAGAAAATGAAGCTTATTGTTAGGTTCATTAAGATTTTTTTATATTGTGGAATTCTTTTCATTACATTTTACCCACCAATTCTCATTATCACAGTGCAAATAATTAAATACGATATTCTCATTACTGCAATGTGCAAAAGTGATATGTTATTTAAAGTTTGAGTTTAAGTTTGATTCTAAACAAAAACTACTGAAAAAGAAATGATTGTTCATTTACAGTTTATCAGTGTTTTTTCTAGTCCTTTCTATTTAATGTTAATGTATCACTGTCCATTTCCTGTATGTCTAAAGCAATTTGTAAACCATATTTAGTACTTTAAAAATAAAACATATGATTAGTTGAAGTAGTATTAAACACAATGTAGGCCTGCTGTTGTGCTGCACTTAAGCAAATAAATGCATGAACAAACGTTGCATAAAAAGTGCTTAAATCCATTTGTGTGACAGAAAACACAAACCAAATCATGTAAAACTGTATTGTATCTGGTGTTTTTATGAAAGGGGATCTATAATTTATTATCCTACATACTGTATTTTCACTTACATTCATCTCTGCAAATTCTGTGATGATGCTTCTGATTTGAAGTGTTTTCTGCCTGAGCCGACACTTTTCTGTGACAAACTTTACAAACTGAGTAACTGAGAAAATTTGATGGTGCTTCATGGGTCTTTTCACACCCAAAGTATTCCTACACCGTGGACTTCCACTGCTTTGGTGGTGGAAAGTTTCAGACTCTTTTTAAAACGTCCTGGTTACTTGCGTAACCTCCGTTCCCTGATGGAGGGAACGAGATGTTGTGTCGATGTAGTGACACTAGGGGTCACTCTTGGGAGCCCGAGACACCTCTGGTCTTTGATAAAAGGCCAATGAAAATTGGCGAGTGGTGTTTGCATGCCACTCCCCCGGACATACGGGTATAAAAGGAGCTGGTATGCAACCACTCATTCAGGTTTTATGCTGAGGAGCCGAGACAAGGTCCGGCCATTTCAGCGGGTAGTTCAGCGTTGTGGCAGGAGGGACACAACGTCTTGTTCCCTCCATCAGGGAACGGAGGTTACGCAAGTAACCAGGACGTTCCCTATCTGTCACTCACTCGACGTTGTGTCGATGTAGTGACACTAGGGGTCCGTATACGAAACGCCACAACTGGCTGAACTGCGTTACGTGAACTGGCGGTGTGTGACGGGCAGACCACTGTGTGCCTCGTAGCCAGCACACCAGGTCGACACGTAACCTCCCCCAACATAGTTATGAGTGTCGAACGGCCCTTTGGGGACAAGTCGACTACCCAAAAGTTAAAGACAGGCTAACCCAGTCGTGGACTCTTTTCCCCTTCTTTTTTTCCACTCCCTAAAAAAGAAGGGGATTATCCTCCCAAGGGGAGGACACCGCGGAGACCACACCTCGCCCAAAGAGAGGGGGGATATTTAAGTGGAAAAAATACGTCACATGGTCTTGCCGACCATGTGGAGAGTCTCAAGGTAGATCCTACCCAACGGGGGATGAGTTACTACAAACATGGAGACTGGGGCAGAGGGGCTCTGCCCAAGGAAGACGTAGTTTGCCAACAGGGAAACGAATTAGCAGAAGATATACATCGCATGGGGTTTGCCTTACGGGGAACTGCCACATGTGGAGCACCTACCCCAGAACAGGACTCTTAGTTAGCACGTGTACTGGGCCAGCAGCGAGTCTCTCCGAAAACTCAACTGCCACAGGGCTCGGAGGAAGTCAACCAGGGAACATAGTTTGTGAACACTACTGGGAATTAATGGCGCACATCTTCAGCTCAAAAGAGGTGGAAGGCGCTATGTGCAAGCGATACACCCGGCCGGCTATCCCAGGCTGTGAGATGAGCCGGTGGACTCATCCGGAAGCCTGATCGGGGCAGACGAGCGTGCTGGGGAATGGGAGGTCCGTGGGGGGATACCCGGCGGGGGCCATCCCATTGGGGTCCCCAAATCGCCCCCAGTGCTAGCCGCACTGGCCTCATACCCGTGGGTAAAAGGACCGAGGAGGGGAGCCTCTGGGGTGGCTTGCTTTCTTACGAAGGCAAGCTGCGACCGCACCGTTGCCATGGACATGTCCTCGCAATGAGTACATAACCCATCCATGAATGCTGTCTCCGCGTGAGCAGTGCCCAGACACAAAAGACAGTGATCGTGACTGTCAGAAGACGAGAGATAACAAGCGCAACCAGGAATAACACACAAGGAAAGGCATCTTTAAAAAGACGCATCTTTAAAAAGACATTCCGTGTGTGCCGCTCTTTTAGGGAAATATACTCTTATTTCTGCTGAAGCGCCCAGGGGCATTCTCTGCAAGTGCATCAGAGCAGAGGAGGGAGAAGCCGCTGAAATGCGCTGTCAGATCCAGCAGAGGTGTATGAACAGTCGTGGGAATTCAGCTCAGAGAGCATGACCGTTCAGCCTCGAAGAGAAAATTTGAATGTGTGGTTGCATACCAGCTCCTTTTATACCCGTATGTCAGGGGGAGTGGCATGCAGATACCACTCGCCAATTTTCATTGGCCTTTTATCAAAGACCAGAGGTGTCTCGGGCTCCCAAGAGTGACCCCTAGTGTCACTACATCGACACAACGTCGAGTGAGTGACAGATAGGGAACCAATGTATACTGAGAAACCGTTACTTCCTTAGTACAAATTTAGAAGGTCCTCTGTATAATTAACAGAGAATTTCTTACATATGTAAAAAAAAACGTATAACTGAAAATAAATTAGAATCGGAATCAAATCGAGAGATTGTAAGCTTTTATTTTCTTGTTCAGTGTGTGTTTCACTTGGATAGACGTCACCTTGCATAAGTAAAAAGGGGGTGTGCACGGCGTTTCCTGTTGACTTTATACACAGACATGCATTTGTATATTTGTGCAAGAAAGTTTATTTGGTCCACAGATACTTCTGAGCACATTTTGCACATTCTTTGAGCCTGAGTGTCCTATTTATAGTGCAAAGCAAAAGCATTTTAATAGGTTTGAACATGTTTAAGTCGAGAGTGAGTTGGAGGGTTGCTGTGCTTTTGGACTGTGGGATTGTATCTGTTTAGTCCTTTAGAAGGAATGAGGGTTTGTAGCGGAATAAAGTCTTATCAGTGTTTTTTTCATCTGCTCTCAGTGTTCAATCCCCTTGTGTCCTTAAGAAAGTGAATAATGATAATCTTTAGCTGGGGTTGCTTATCAGATGAACATGTCTTTTTGTTAGTTGATCAGTTTGTGTTGTACCGCGTTCTTTAAGGCAGCGTTTCACTAGCTGGCTCAAAACAACTCTTTTGGCTGAGGATGTTGCACCAACTATTATGCAGAAATCTCACTCTCTTCTGTCAGAGGGGAGTTAGGTGACAGACAAAATGTCTCTCTCTGACTCTCTCTCTCCAATTTCCAGTCATGTTAAACTCATTTAAATAATAACAGGAGTACTGCACTGAATTATGATCGATACGTGGAGTCACTTTACCATGTGAATGTGCGTAATTGTACACCGTAAACTCTAAAGTTCTCATTACTGTAAAAATCAAGTTGTCTTAATTAAGTATTACTTGAAATGTCAAGTTTTGGACTCATAACTCAAATATTTAAGTTCATTGATCTTATTTTTCTTAAAAATCCATAGACTTAAGATTTGAAGTGTTAATAACTCCAAACTATTGAATACAAAATTGAGGCTATGGGGAATCTTGCTGCTTGAATTATGTTTCCTTGGTCAGAGGGAACAGATTGGGGAATTTAAATAATTGTTATTAAGAATTCATAGATGTTTTAGCTCTTTTGATGTATTATTTATGCTTTGTTGCAAATAGTTGTTTGGTGTGATGTCACCATTAGGGTGATCTGTGTCTCTTTGGTCAAGTTGGACCCTGGTCACACTATCTCATTTCTCTTTGTGCATATATGCATTTCTGTAAAGAATTATTTAATAACTGACCTACAATCAGTTATCATCTTTATTTGAGCTGTGCTGTTGTTTGATCTAAAATTTAATCAGTTCAATTAAAATGTACAACAGTAGAAACAACAATATTTAAATTCAAACCTGAGTTAAGTCTACTTGCATGTAGTTAACTCAACGTAAATAGTTAAGTTCACTCTACTTGAAAACCAAGTTAATTGAACTTAAATACCCCATTACTCAGTGGAATTGAGGGAACGAGTTTACTCAATCAAATGAGTGCAATGAACTTATTAGGGTTTTCAGTGTGTGTATTTCACCCAAAAATAAATATTGTGCCATAATTTACTAGTTATCATGTGATTCCAAACCCATATATCATTCTTTCCTTTGTGGAACACATAAAGAGTTATCCATACAACTGGTGCGTCATATCCCAAGGCATTCAATAGGTTGGGGTGAAAACAACCCAATATTTAAGTAATTTTTCAGTAGAAATCTTGATGTTTATTGCGCGTACATGAGTGAACGAGCTTCTCTTAGTGCTTATGAATGCACAGTGACAACATGTGCCAAATTTATTGTGCTATTCTAACAATCCTCAATTATAATGTATAGTTAGTTGCATTTGGCATAATTTTTTCCCTGGTGTGCATGACCTGTGACCATGTCATTGACAAATAAGGTTGTCCGAGGTGATACAAATGTGAAATATTTTATTTCATCTAGTTTAAAACAGGAATGCAATCTTTGTGTACATGAAAAACATTTCTGTCTTTTTCTACACAATATTTATGATTTAAAGACTTCAAAAAGGAATTAGGTGTAAAAATCAAGTAAAAGGTATGGAAATACTGTCCTTGCACTTTGAATACATGAGAATACATGCGCAGGGCTCCAGACTAAACAAAATTACTTGGGAGCCATTGGATCCTAAACTGAAACATTAAGGAGCCAATTGGCTGTTTCTAGTTGCCAAATCACAGAATTGCTCGATTTAGATTGTTGTTCAGAAACAAGATAGAAAGCTGAAGAAAAGTAAGCGATAACCCATTCATCGAAAGTTTAATAAACAGTATATATAGTTGAGAAGATAAGTTTGCATTCCCTTTTGTCTCATAAATGTTCACACCACTTTCATAATTTATACAAATAAGAGATAAGATTTATTAAGTACTGCCCTTCGTAATCTACATAAGCAGATATTTACATAAAGTATGCATATAGTAGTGTGTTGTCTTCTTGAGCATATAAATAAATGTTTGCACCTCGCGTAATAGTTGTGTGTCCCTCAAGTGTCCTGAGTGTCAAAAGCTTGATTATATGTATATATATATAATTTAATTATAATTTTAATTGTTTTAAAATATTGCCTTAGTCTTTCTTTACTGTTACTGGCTGGCCCAGACACAGAGACTACAAGAGTGCAAATTGAATGAAATCCCAGATGCAGTTTATTGTGCTACACCAATACCAATCAATAATTACCAGCAGGACACAATACGTGACTTTTAATTATAAAGAAGCCCGAAATACGCATGAGACTCTTATTTTGAAATGTCTGCGCTCCTAGTTGTAAGCTCATTGACGGCTGATTCGCTGAGAAAGTGAATCTGATTCAAACTACTAACATGAGCTCCTGAGTTCAAACCCTAAGTTCACACTGATGGTGCGTGCTCTAAAAATGTATTCAATAACTCACAAGATGAAATCTGACGAAACTGCATATGAATTTTAAATTATTGTCGCAATCAATTATTTTTGGTCACATTTGTGACCATTTTAGTCGCAGTCTGGAGCCCTGATACGACTTAATTATTGATTTAAAAAAAGTTTTCAAGCAGATCTTTAAATGTCTATAATATTTTTTTACAAATATCATGATTTTTTGTCATTGAAGTATGTCAAAAAGTTTCCTCAGGGTTACACCAAATGACCAGAACAAAATATGCATTCTCAAAAAAAGTTTTAAAATATTGATATTTCATGATCTGACAAAATAGCATATTTTTTTTAAACTTCGCACACAGTCTTGAGCTACACAGCTCACAGCTACCTACATATTGGTTACGCCACATGATTTTGGTTTGGGGGACAAAAGTATATAAAATATGAATCATATTTTAAAATAAAATTGTTTTACTGGTTATTTTTTAAGAAATAATAAATTCAGTTATTCTGCACCACTCATGCCACATTTTTTGTTTCAAGAATTTTAGATTTTAATTATTTTTATTTATTTATTTTTTACTGTCTCCGGACAGTTACACCACATGACATTTTTGCCTTTAAACCCCAGAAAAAATATCAAAATGACTTTAAACTTAGTAATTGAAAACATGCTCATTGTAGCATAGGTGTATTCAAGTAATTGAGTGAACTGCATTTGTAATCTACTTTTATTAATTTATTAGATCTGGACAAAATAATGAGTATCATGTCATTGTTGAACTGTAACTGTAATAGTTGTATA
This sequence comes from Myxocyprinus asiaticus, assembly GCF_019703515.2. Lineage (NCBI taxonomy): Eukaryota > Metazoa > Chordata > Actinopteri > Cypriniformes > Catostomidae > Myxocyprinus > Myxocyprinus asiaticus. The sequence continues at coordinate 46,747,444 of NC_059368.1, read as the reverse complement.
CTTATTGACAATTTAGTTGTGGGTCTGTAATAGGTTTGTTTGACAATACATTATGACTTGGCAAGGCATAATATATGAAGTGAAAAATAAAATATTTAGCAAAGGAATCTCTTTTGATTTGCCTGAAAGGTTTAGTGTTTAAACAAAAGATCTTAACTGTAGGAGGTCGATTCTGTTGAATAAAACACATCAGTCGGCTTTATTGTTCCTGTAGTTCAACTGGTAGAGCAAAGTCTTGATCCAGTGTTATACAAGTACACACATACTGTTGGCCATTTAGTGTACAAGTCAAGACACACAAAGTGATGCAGCAAAGCAATGTGATTTTTGTCTTGAATTTGCTGACAGATTTTCACATCAAAATATATTCACACTGAGTGTGATGCATATTTTTTGGGAGTGTCTGTTCGCATTCCTAACACACGTTAAACTTGTTGTTGGAAACAACAGCTGTCAGCCAGACACATGACCAAAAAGCGCAAGTCTTATTATGTCTCTTCATCATGTGCATATTTCAAATCTTGCACCAAGAATTTGAGCTCCATCCAAGGTCATGGGTTCGAGTCCCAGGTTTGGTGCAATCCGATATTAATGAGCAGGGAGAGAAAACTGAGCCTGTTGCTTGTCCAGTGTTTTGTATCGCTTTCTGAGTTGGGATTGTTTGATTCAGTGGTAGAGTCAGTGCTCATGGCTTCAGTATTTCATATTGATGTTATATTTGATGTTTCATGAAACTGGGTAAGGGTGGAAATTACAGTTTGATTCTATTTTGATTCAGAGAGTCTAATTTTAAATTGATTTCCGATGCATCGCAATTTTTCAGCAACAGCAAAATGTGCTACTCTTTGCAAGTTAAAGACCCAATGAATTCGCTTGACGTGTGCAGTTTTGTTTTCTGTGTACATGTATTAACCAAAACAGCATGTTAGTGCAGGGAATATTTTTTTTTTGTCTTTCGTTAGGTCACAAATATGAACCATGATTCACTACTTGGTTGCAGGTGGTAGCCTAGAAGACCAATCAATTTTAAATCTGCTAATAGTGAATTTATCTAAAAGCAGAAAAACTCTAATTCTGATTTTGTTACTGTGTCTCATTGGACATACATAAACCAAGAATTAATATCAGTATAGCTCTGTTGGACTCTGTATGCAAAAATGAAACAGATTTACATGGGAGAAATTGAAAACAGATTTACATTGCTGTTTTTTTTTTTTGCATTGCCGAGTGTAGATCGTGTTTAGACCGAACATTATAGTGTTGTTATCTTGGTAATGAAGAGTCAAGAGTCTGAAACTGCGACTCGAGTTGTGCTTAAGTCGCTAAACAATTGACTTGAGACCTTACTTATACTCATAGGCAATTAACTTGAGGAATTAACCATGATTTTGCTTCAGTAATCTAAGGGGCCATTTACACGACAACATTTTCAACTAAAAACGGAAAACTTTTTATGCATTTTGGCTGTTCGTTTACACGACAACAGCGTTTTGGGGCCTGAAAATGCAAACTTTTGAAAACGGGTTTCAAAGTGCACATGTTTGAAAACGATGCCGTTATCGTCTCCGTGTAAACATACAAAAACATGAATTTGTGAAAACGATGACGTCATGCGCACGCGTATTACGTGTTATATAAAGAATGATGAATTATCAATATGAATACTGGTGTCTGTGCAAATAACAATAATCAATAATTTATTCATTTGGAGTGTTTTGTATGGAGTGTGAACATTGTACAGTAGGCAGAACCTGCAGATTGAAAATCTTGAAATGTATTTGTATTTTAAATGTCATTTATTTAATTAATTTTATTTGATGTACCTTTACCCTGCAATTCATTCACCCACAGCTTATGTATATAGCCTATAGACAGAGATGTGATGCCATGTACAGTATTCAATGATATGCTTAGAATATGAAAACATGAGGCAGTGAAAATGCATGTTAGATCCAGTGTACACAAGACCTCTCTCTCAGTCAGAAGATATCCATATATCAGAGTTCTGTCTGATATCCAAAACCAGTCAACATCAACAGCTTGTTATGTTAACTTACTCTCCTACCAGCCCAAGAGTCAGCAGGGGGAATACAGAAGAAGGCAGCAGATGAAGTGATGGTAAAAATGAGCAGAGTTTATTGAATAATCTTGAGGGTTCAGTCTATAGGCATGCGCGCGAGTACTTCAAAACAATGTGCGAGACATTCAAAACTACAATTGTGGACTACAGGACTGTGTTTGTGTTGCTCAAGAGTTTGAGTTTATTGACGCTTCTCCAGCAAAGTTATTGTAGTAATAAAGCAACCTCATCGTCCATCCAGACAAAATTGCTCGATGCTTTCGCCATCTTCATTGTTTGTATTCACCGCTCTGTGGAAGAATGCTTATTTGCGCAGGCGCATAGTGTTTCTTTTCAAAGTGACATCGCAAACTACTGGACTGGCATGCATAATACAGCGTTTGTAGTTGTTTTCATGGATCCATGTGAACAGGGATCGTTTTAACAACGTCGTCTGTACGCAAAACGTTTCAAAAACGCAAATGTAAAACTTTTCCGTTTTTAGTACATCGTTGTCGTGTAAACTTACCCTTAGTTTTACCATGGTATTTCTAGAAAACCACAGTAACAACTAAATTAACCATGGTTACTACAGTCATGGTTACAACAATACTACTATAGTATGGATACTACAGTATCAAAACCATGGTTTCTGCCAAAATAAAATCATGTTTACTACAATCATGGTTTCTGCAAAATTACTATAGGAAAACCATGGGTAATTTGCGTAAGGGTTAAACAAATTGAATAACAATATTAAATTGAACATACATTTATATTTAATAGACACTAATAAACTAGAAAACACCCTATTTAATATAACTGAATTGAAGTATAGTGAATATTTCACTTCAGAAAAGAAGGCAAAGACCCTTTAAGGGACTCAAGTAAATGAATCAGTGAATCATTTGTGTAAACTAGTTCATTTACATTACCAGTTTGAAAGAGCCGACTCTAAAATGAATCAGAGTTCCCAACGCTAAATAAAAGGGAATCGTTTATTTTAAGTGGTTTATTTACATGGACTGTCTGAAAGAGCCGATTCACTTAACTCACACCATTGGTTGAGGCAGTGTTTGTTGTGTCAGAGTTAAACTGGATTTCACAAGTTCTGTTTAAAGAAATTGTTCACCCAAAAATGAAAATGTGCTGATAATTTACTCACTCTCAGGCCATCCAAGATGTATCTGAGTTTCTTTCTTCATCAAAACAGAATTTAAGACTTTTAGGATTTCATTTCAGGCCTCCTCCTTTAAACAATGCAAGTGAATGTACACTTTTTTGAAGGTCCAAAATGCATATTTAGGGTGCATTAAAATAATCCACACGACACGACTTGATTATTTTGAGAAACAAAACAATACTTATATACTTTTTAACTACAAATGTTCGCTTCCGTACAGCTCTGTGACGTGCGCTCATGAGAGGGATGACGTAAGCAAGTTGGTAAGGTCACGCGTCACGTGGAGGAGGAGTCAGGAAGCGCGTCATTGTTTATAAGAGGAGCGCTGTACAAAAGTTGAATTGTCTTAGCTGTAGATTTGTATTTGGATAAGTGTATTGTTCAGAATGGTTGTTTGGAGTGTGTTTCCTGGATGCTTCAACCTTCAGAAACCTCAAAGAAAATGCATGCGGGGAAAATATTAACATTCCATCGATTGCCTATACATGATCATGAGCGACTGAAGCTCTGGCTTATAACGCTGAACATGGATATCAATACACCCCTACATTCTCTCAAATATTGGAGGGTGTGCAGTGAACATTTTACCCCTGAGGATTTCAGACCATCGAAAGAAACAAAGGGTGGATATCTGAATTCATCGGCTGTGCCCATGCTGTTTTTCCAGCGAACTCAGGTATGTGTGAAAACTTTGTCATTGTCACGCCTCTCTCGGGCTTTGCACCTCCCTCAGCGTTCCGCTCCTCATCACCCGATTTCTAATTCACTGTATCTGCACTCAATTCACTCGCTCATCACTGCCTGCATAAATATCTCACCTTCACGCCACTTCACTGTCAAGTCTCACACAAAGGACTCTAGTTTGACCATGCTGCTCTCACGCAGTGTTTATTTACCTGTCTGTATTTGCTCTTGATCTTCGTCGATATCTGTTTAGTGTTCACCCTGTTGTTTCGCCTATTACCTCTTCTTCAGTTCTGTGGACGTCAACCTTGTGAATCCCTCTTCAGTTTGTGAAGCTTCTCTTCTGTGTGATATCGCCTGTATCATTGATCTCACTGTGTAAATCCTGTGAATCTCAGTAAACGCTCTCGCACTTGGTTTCACTAACTACAACTTGTGTGGCTTGAATTCCTGACAGTCATATAGCCTATATATTTCTGCTAAAGAAAAAGCACAAGTAGATTACACAACGGCATTGCTCCGAAATAAAGGATGGTTATTTACTGCAGTAATGTTTTTTATTATTATTATTTGGAAATTATTTTTTATTTTATATTGTTTTGAAATTGTTTTGGACTGTTTTGGTTTGTGAATGGCACTTGGTCTGTGGTCTGTGCAAGTTTCTCTTGTAAACAATGACACGCTTCCTGCGTCCTCCTCCACGTGACGCGTGACTTTACCAACGAGCTTACATCATCCCTCTCATGAGCGCACATCTCAGAGATGTACGGAAGCAAACATTTTAGTTAAAAAGTATATAAGTATTGTTTTGTTTCTAAAATTAATCAATCGTTTGGGTTCAGACGAACTTTATTTGTCGACTGGAGTCGTGTGGATTATTTTGATGCACCCTAAATATGCATTTTGGACCGTCAAAAAAATGGAGGACATTCACTTGCATTGTTTAAAGGAGGAGGCCTGAAATTAAATCCTAAAAATCTTTTTTCATCATGTTTTGATGAGAAAGAAACTGAGATACATCTTGGATGGCCTGAGGGTGAGTAAATTATCAGCAAATTTTCATTTTTGGGTGAACAGTTCCTTTAAGAATGATTATTCGGCCAGTTTACACAGAAGTCGGTTCTGCCTGTGTTTCATGAACGAGACTCACTGAACAGACCGTAGCAGCCTAATTTTCATGTCAAAATAAACATGGCATCTTCCCTGACTAAGCTCCATTGAGATTTGAACAATTGTAAGCACAAATGTCCTGTTCAAACGAGATGTTCATGCACTGTTTATGTCAGTCTGCTCAGGATTGTGTTGCTTTTTTCTTTTTCATTGTTGTATCTGTTTCCTTTTTGTGAGCTGAAAGAACAGCTGTGAAGTGACACACATGCATGCAAACAGAGGAAGTCACTTCCTCCTGATATTTAAATAGAGAAAAGTAGAGCTCTGCTGTGGGGACTGACCCGATAGAAGCACACAAACACACGCTACACAATCTGTCATTGATAGACTTCTTATAATCTGTCTGTCAGTCTGTCTTAAAAAACATTGAGTGAGTTCTGGATTTTTCCTCTCTGTTGTTCAGAATCTGCTCTGCTGTGTCTCTCTGTTCACAGATATTGCTGTGGTTGAAATGACGGATGTGTTTCGGCAGCCCTCCCTCTTCTATCACCTGGGTGTGAGAGAGAGTTTCTGTATGGTAAACAACATCATTCTGTACTGTGATCTCAACTCAGACTCGCAGCAGTCTCTACAGGTCAGAACGGTTGAAGTCTGTCAGTGTCACCAAATTCAACAGTTAAATGTGCATTAAATTTCAAATGAACATGTCATTTATTACTTTTATTACATGGTTACATTTATGGACACACCTACTCATTTCTAATTTTATAGAAACACAACAGAATGCAGAGATCCAGATGCTATTTTCAAAGTTTCAACTACTTTTAACTTGAGACAGAGCCCTAAAAATGCTGAAAACCAGAAAAACGCTCCGAATGTCTGACTCATACTGTATGTACATGACAATAAGATAAATATAGTGCAGACAGAATAGATTAACTGAATTACAAAATGCATTTTTGTGGACTGTAGGTATGTTCATTGATATGGGAATAAAAACAATATATTGACTTCTAAAGCTACTTTTTATGTTGTTTGATAGATACTTATCACCACGATAAAGCAAAAGTTGCAAATAATATCTGATTTATATATATATATATACAGACACACTCAGTGACCACTTTATTAGGTACACCTCTACTTATTCATGCGATTATCTTGTCAGCCAATTGTGTGGCAGCAGTGTAATGTATAAAATCATGCAGATACAGGTCAGGAACTTCAGTTAACGTTCACATCAAACATCAGAATGGGGAGAAATGTGATCTCAGTGATTTGGACCGTGGCATGATTGTTGGTGGTAGATGGGCTTGTTTGAGTATTTCTGTAACTGCTGATCTCCTGGGATTTTCACACACAACAGTCTCTAGAGTGTAAAGAGAATGGTGCAAAAAATAAAAAACATCCAGTGAGCGGCAGTTCTGTGGGCATAAACGGCTTGCTAATGACAGCGGTCAGAGGAGAATGGCCAGACTAGTTTGAGCTGACAGAAAGTCTACAGTAACTCAGATAACCGCTCTGTACAATTGTAGCGAGCAGAATAGCATCTCCGAATGCACAACATGTCGAACATTAAGGCAGATGGGCTACAACAGCAGAAGACCACGCTGGGTTCCACTTATGAACAGAAAACTGAAGCAGCCATATCTCCCTGTAGCTCAAGACCGGTTGCCCACTGAAACTAAGCAGGGTTGAGGCTGGTCAGTACCTGGATGGGAAAAACTAAAGTTGTTGCTGGAAGAGGTGTTAGTGAGGTCAGCAGGGGGTGTTCACCCTGCAGTCTGTGTGGGTCCTAACACCCCAGTATAGTGACGGGGACACTATACTGTAAAAAGGCACCGTCTTTTGGATGAGATATTAAACCGAGATCCTGACTCTCTGTGGTCATTAAAAATCCCAGGGCATTTCTCGTAAAGAGTAGGGGTGTAACCCCAGTGTCCTGGCCAAATTTCCCCCTGTAAAAGATGAGGCGAGGAGCAGTTTTTCCTTCTTCAGGTGAGGCTTTATTTTCCCCTCTTGGCGACACCACTTTACAGTTTACCTTCACACACTAAACTGACACTAACACACACAGCTTTCATAAATAAACTTTCACTACTAGAAAAATCCTTGCTCTGGCTCGGCTCTTTCGTATCCAGTCTCTCTCTCGACTGAGTGTTGTGTCGCTCTATTTATGCCGCTCTCCCCGTGCTCACTGAAATTAGAGACCGGTGTTAGACATAATTTAGCTCAGGTGTAAGCGCCCTTACCGCTTTCTCTCTCCGGAGAGATGCTTGACCACGCCCCCGCTGCCACACCCCCATTGGCCCTTATCAATCATGGCCTCCTAATAATCCCCATCCATGTATTGGCTCTATCTCTCTACTCTCTCCTCTCCACCAATAGCTAGTGTGTGGTGAGCGTACTGGCGCACTATGTCTGCCGTCGCATCATCCAGGTGGATGCTGCACACTGGTGGTGGTTGAGGAGAGTTCCTCTGTACTGTGTAAAGCACTTTGAGTGTAGTGTCAGAAAAGTGCTATATAAATGTAATGCTAATTCATTCAAAACTGAGGCTGCAGTGGGGCTACCATTTGTGTACCTCAGCTGAAATCCAGATTTGTCAGACCAGGTGATGTTTTACCAATCATCAACTGTCCAGTTTTGGTGAGCCTGTGCCCACTGCAGCCTCAGTTTCCTGTTCTTAACTGACAGTAGTGATACCCGGAGGAGTCTTCTGCTGTTGTAGCCCATCCACCTCAGTGTTTGACACGTTGTGCATTCTGAGATGCTATTCTGCTCACTACAATTGTAGAGAGCAGTTATCTGAGTTACAGTAGCCTTTCTGTCAGCTCGAACCAGTCTGGCCATTCTCCGTTGACCTCTGTCATCAACAAGGCGTTTCCGTCCACAGAACTGCCGCTCACTGGATGTTTTTTGTTTTTGGCACCATTCTGAGTAAGTTCTAGAGACTGTTGTGTATGAAAATCCCAGGAGATCAGCAGTTACAGAAATACTCAAACCAGCCCATCTGGCACGGTCCAAATCACTAAGATCACATTTTTCCCCATTCTGATGGTCGATGTGAACATCAACTGAAGCTCCTGACGCATATCTGCTTGATTTTATACACTGGCGGCCAAAAGTTTGGAATAATATACAGATTTTGCTCTTATGGAAAGAAATTGGTACTTTTATTCACCAAAGTGGCATTCAACTGATCACAATGTATAGTCAGGACATTACTGATGAAAAAAACAGCACCATCACTATTTGAAAAAAAGTTATTTTTGATCAAATCTAGACAGCAGCCATCACTCCAACACCTTATCCTTGAGTAATCATGTTAAATTGATAATCTGGTACTAGAAAATCACTTCCCATTATATCAAACACAGCTGAAAGATATTTGATTCATTAAATGAAACTTAACATTGTCTTTGTGTTTGTTTTTGAGTTGCCACAGTATGCAATAGACTGGCATGTCTTAAGGTAAACATTAGGTCAAAAATGGCAAAAAAGAAACAGCTTTCTCTAGAAACTCGTCAGTCAATCATTGTTTTGAGTAATCAAGGCTATACAATGCTTGAAATTGCCAAAAAACTGAAGATTTCATACAAGGTGTACACTACAGTCTTCAAAGACAAAGAACAACTGACTCTAACAAGAACAGAAAGAGATGTGGAAGGCCAGATGTACAACTAAACAAGAGGATAAGTACATCAGAGTCTCTAGTCTGAGAAATAGACACCTCACATGTCCTCATCTGACAGCTTCATTGAATTCTACCCGCTCAACACCAGTTTCATGTACAAGAGTAAAGAGAAGACTCAGGGGTGCAGGCCTTATGGGAAGAATTGCAAAGAAAAAGCCTCTTTTGAAACAGAAAAACAAAAAGAAAAGGTTAAAGTGGGCAAAGAAACAGACATTGGACAACAGATAATTGGAAAAGAGTGTTATGGATTGTGGCGGCGGAGGCGTGGTTGAGCGTTCGTCCGGAGAGAGAGAAAGCAGTAAGGGTGCACACATCTGAGCGCTATAATGTCTAACACCTGTTTCTGATTGCAGTAAGCATTGGGGAGAGCGATAAAAAGGGACCACGCCAGAGACGAGGGAGAGAGAGCTACCCGTCTGAAAGAGACTATCTTTCTAAAGAGTGTTCTGCTGAAAAGCCCCTTTGAGTTGTTTATTAAAAGTTATGCCTTTGAGTTGAAGCCCAAGTTTCCTGTGTCCTCCTTTCCCTCCCTTCCTTGAACTTTACACTGGTGCCGAAACCCGGGAAGGAGGAAGGATGCGCCTTCAAGTCATCGCCGCTGACTGAGGATCGCGATGCCGAGGGAGTGCGCGATCCGGTGGTGCTGGAGCTCTGTGTCAACTGGCAAACAAAAGGGATGGCTGAGGGGTCCAGTGCTATCGCCGGCATCGCGGACGGAAGTATACAGCCAGCTGAGGGCCAGTCGACAGCCAGCCTGTCTCTCTCTCCACTCTCCTCTCTCTATTCTCCCCCTCCCCTCCCCTCTCCTCTCCTCTCCCTCATTCTGTTCCCACTCCCAGGCACGTGCGGGTCAGACCCGGAGACCATCCTGACGCATCAGCTCTCCCTCCCTAGATATGGGGAGGGGGGAGTATATCACATGCCGGAGAATTCCCCGACCTGAGTTTGGCGATGAGGGTATGTGGCGAGCAGGGCGGGGCCGAGCGGCATCTGGGCAGAGTGAGGTTGGGATGATAAGTGGGGAATGAGGTCCACCTGTGTGCCACACCGGTCTCACATTCCAGTGAGGGGCAGCGGGAGTATTTAAGGAGAGGAGACAGTGGCAGACGAGAGAGGGAGATGCACGAAGACTGTTTGTGTGTGTCTTTTTATGTTCAGACGTAGCTGGCTGAAAAACAGTGTGTGTTTTTGTTTTGTTACACACTGAAAAGTGTTTATTAAATGTCTATGTGTTGGCCAAGCTGGTCCCAACTTCCTCCTTTGCCATCCTTGAATTGTTACATGGATCTTAACCCATTGAACTTTTGTGGGATCAGCTAGACTATAAGGTGCGTGAGAAGTGCCCGACAAGACAGCCACATCTATGGCAAGTGCTACAGGAAGTGTGGGGTGAAATGTCACCTGAGTATCTGGACAAACTGACAGCTAGAATAACAAGGATCTGCAAAGCTGTCATTGCTGCACATGGAGGATTTTTTGATGAGAAATCTTTGAAATAGTTTAAGAAGTTCTGAAAATTTTTTACGTTATTTATGTCCTGACTATACATTGTGATCAGTTGAATGCCACTTTGGTGAATAAAAGTACCAATTTCTTAACATAAGAGCAAAATCTGTACATTATTCCAAACTTTTGGCCGCCAGTGTGCCACACGATTGGCTAATTAGATAATCGGATGAATAAGTAGGTGGACAGGTGTGCCTGATAAAGTGGTCGGTGAGTGTGTGTATTTATATATATATATATATATATATATATATATATATATATATATATTTATATATATATTGATTGACAGCACTAATAAATGGGTCATTGAAAAATGAAGTTGTCCAATGTGATAAAAATTTGAAATCTTTCAAACAAAATCTAGTTTAAAACACATGTAAGTTCGTAGAAATGTAATCATTGTGTCCAGTTTGGTTTAATACATTTATGAAAAACATTTCTAGCATTTTATGCAAAAAAAATTATATATTTAATGACTTTAAAAATGTAATGTGGCATAACCATCAGGTAAAAAGTAATAACATACTTTCTTTGAATACATGAGTGTAAACACAATTTAATTATTAATTTCAAAAAAGTTTTCAACACACATTCTTCAAGGTAAAAAATAGGACCCACTTTATATTAGGTGTCTGTAACAATGTCTGTAATGTTCCAAAGCATTTGTTACAATGTACAGTACTTACTATGTACATATGTGTTGTTGCATTGTACTTACATTTAAAGTACATGCATTTAATTATATCTGTAGTTACACTTAACCTTTCCCTAAACCTACGAGTACCTTAACCTCAATAGCAGCAAATGTAAATCTTGTGAGAATTTAGCAGAACAATAATTAGTTACACAATAAATACATTGTATATGCTGTTTTAATGATAAGGACATTGTAGTTAAAGACACCTAACATAAAGTGGGACCTAATATATATATATATATATACACACACACACACACACACACACACATATATATATATATACAGAATAGATGTGTATATATATATATATATATATATATATATATATATATATATATATATATATAGACACATACAGTATATAAACAGTATAGACATGTATATACTGTATATACAATATATATATATATATATATATATATATATATATATATATATATATATATATGTATATATATATATATATTTATATATGTACACTACCGTTCAAAAGTTTGGGGTCACTTGCCTGAAATATTTCTCATGATCTTAAAAATCTTTTGATCTGAAGGCGTATGCTTTAATGTTTGAAATTAGTTTTGTAGACAAAAATATAATTGTGCCACCATATTAATTTATTTCATTATAAAACTAAAATTTAATTAAAAAAAAAGTTTTTGAAATTGATGACTTGGACCAAATAATAAAGAAAAGCAGCCAATAAGTGCCCAACATAGATAAGAACTCCTTCAATACTGTTTAAAAAGCATCCCAGGGTGATACCTCAAGAAGTTGGTTGAGAAAATGTCAAGAGTACATGTCTGCAAATTCTAGACAAAGGGTGACTACTTTGAAGATGCTAAAATATAACACAGTTTTGATTTATTTTGGATTTTGTTTAGTCACAACATATTTCCCATAGTTCCATTTATGTTATTCCATAGTTTTAATGACTTTATTATTATTTTAAAATGTGAAAAAAATAAAAAATATATAAAGAATGAGTAAGTGACCCTAAACATTTGAATGGTAGTGTACATATACATATATATACATATATATATATATATAGTACTGTGCAAAAGTCTTAGGCACATAAAATGATTCACAAAAGCATTTGTCTTAAGATGTTTATTTATATCTTCATCTTTAGTGTGTCAATAGGAAATATACATTTTATACTCACAAACATTACTTTTGCAAATAGAAAAGATTAGAATAGAAGAACAGGGAGCCCTGCAACAGATGTCATGTCCCCCACAAAGCCCCCCACTGAACATCGAGTCAGTCTGAGATTACATAAAGAGACAGAAGAAGCATTTGAGACAGTCTAAATAGATAGAAGAACTGTGGTGAATTCTCCAAGAAGATTGGAACATCCTATCTGCCAACAACCAAGAAAAACTGTGTCCAGGTGTAGCTAGTAGAATTGGTGCTGTTTTAAAGGCAAAGGTGGTCACACCAAATATTGATTTAGATTTTTTTTGTGTGTGTACTGGACTTTGTATGATGTTAATTGATAAATAAAAGCTGTATGTGGCATTATTTTTGAAGAAATCCTCACTATGCAACCTTTTGCAAAATGCAAAATCCTGACACTACTAGCACTCTATTTCGAACATAGCCATACATCCACACAGTTAATAAAAAGTGCTAAACACAGGAAACCCCTCAGATGTTCATAAAGGTATTATAATAAACACAATGGTTCAGTAATGGTGACAACTCCAAACAACAGAATGAATTTTCAATATGGATACTTTGTATGTTGTACAATTTAAAAAGCACAAGTTATTTGGGTGTTTTATTTATGTATTTTTGATGGAACATTCTAAATATTTCTCTCTTGCAGGAGGTGATATGTCAGAAGAATATGGTAAGTGTCCTCATTTATTTTTCTTTCTTTCTTCCCATATTCTGAATTAAGTGGGTCACTATTACTATTGCTCATACGTAACATTTGAACAAGCCCCTAACACTAAATATTAAACTTCAGTATGTAACTTATTGTACACCATTGTGCTTCAACATTACCTGACAAGGCCATTTCTGGATTCTCCACTGTTTCGACTGTTTTCCGTTTAGAGGTTTAAGCCGTCTTCGATGGAGTCCCATTCTAGGTCGTATTTTCAGTTACCTTGTGTGCTTTTGTTGATGGTTTTTGAGGATGAGGGCATGTGAAGCAACCTTCCCATGTTAGCCTCTGTGTAATTTGATGAGCTTCTACCAAGTGACAGACAAATTTGTGCCAAAAATACTGTAGAGTTTGAGTGGACGGGCGGCCTTTGCAACATTAGATATGGGAAGTGTTCTCCTCTCTTTAAAAGTTGATAAGTCTATTTTGCTTTCCAAACTATGCACAATTATATGGTTAGTTATGTATTATTAATTGCATTTAGCATATTTTTTCCCTGTGGTTTGCGACCCATATCTGAACTCTTGATTTATTACTTCACTGTTCAAAAACATTATATGGGATGTTAATCATCACTTATGCCTTTGACTTTATTTTAACCTGGTTTCTGGCATGAAAAACAAAACAATGGAAGCTGGCATGGCGTTCAGTCACAAACAAACAAATACTTCACTTGCACTTTTCTGCGAATACATGTTCTACAGCTCACTTATGTCTGTCTTAAATGTCTCTTTCTCTAGACGTGTGCGGCTAATTACACATTTATCCCGTACATGGTGACTCCTCAGAATAAGGTGTACTGCTGTGAGAGCAGTTTGATGAAGGGATTGAGTGAACTCATGCAGCCCAGCTTTGAAGCTCTGCTGGGCCCCATCTGTATGCCACTGCTGGACAGACTCACTCAGCTGCTCACCGGCTGCAAGGCCAACACCTGGTGAGGCAACACCTGAGAGAACCTGTATCTCCTTACTTCTCATTGTAGTCTCACACTTAAAGGAGTAGTTCACCCCCAAAATATGGAAATTATGTCATTGTTTGTTCACCTTCATGTTGTTCCAAACCTGTATGCTGCAAAAAGAAATGTTGAAGTCTCTTTATGCAGCTTTTTTTCTGTACAGCAACAGTTCAGTGTGAGCTAGTCTGTCAAGTTCCACAAAGGACAAAGAAGAACACCATAAAACTATCATAAATGGGTAATTCCTACAATTTGGTGACATTTCAGCTTTGAAACACAAGTATCTTTATGGTTCATCATTAAAGGGGCAAATTAAAGGGATCTCATCATTTACTCACCCTCATGCCATCCCAGATGTGTATGACATTCTTTCTACTGCAGAACACAAAAGAAGAGATTTAGAAGATTTTATTCTCAGCTCTGTTGCTCCTCACAATGCAAGTGAATGGTGACCAGAACTCAGAAGGTCCAAAAAGCACAAAAAGGCAGCATAAAAGTAATCCATAAGACTCCAGTGCAGGGGTTTTCAAATTGGGTGAAAGTGAGCCTCCCCCTAGAGAACTTGAAGACAGCCATGCCCCCAACCCCCCCCACCCCAACACCTCCACAACCACTAATTAGGCTATTATTATTGGTACTACTAGGCTACTACTATTAGTAGTAGTAGTAATACTATTATTAGTATTGCTTTTAGGCTATGTTCATCGATATACATTATTTTTTTTATTAAGATAAACTTTTTTATTAAGCTATCAACATTCCATTTTACATTCAGTTTCATTTTGAAATAGGTTATATTTTTTCAAAACATTTCAAACACATTTGTCTTTCTTTTTAAAACATATTGTGAACACATACTTTGCAACACATTTTTACCACATTCAAGCAATTGGGAAACTGTTAAAATTAGCCTTCTGAACAGAATCCTCCACAGTCAAAAAACTAAATGAAGTATTCTCAACAACCCTATAACCAGAGAGCCAACAAAATTAGACATAGAAGGAAATCAGCACGATGGACAGCTCTATTTTCTGATCACTGAACAGATAACCCTCGACGGTCAAATAACTAAACTGGAAACATGTTCATTAACAGCCACAGGCTACTAATGTTATCTTTGAAACTTTGAAAACATCAACATCAGACATCAAACAACATCAGCAAGATGGACAGCGCTGTTTTGTCACAGTATCAAATGCGTAAAAATCACTTCCATATAGGCCTACATTAAGCAAAAAAAAAAAAAAAAAGAAAAGAAAAAGATCTGATTGCCAATTTTGCCTCTTCATTTTCATCGCCCCTACATCAGTGGGAACAACAAGTCCGACTTTTTGAAGGGCACGGGTGATCGATGCGGGGCTGCAAGGTAGAAAGGAATAAACGTAAATCATCCTCCACCTGCAGCCTTGAACGGTATTTGCTTTTAAGCAGGGTCAAAGCGGAAAACCCGCACTCACATAAGTAAGTGGAGGTGAAGGGAATCTGCCTCCTCTCCTGTAGACTTGTACAGACGTGATCCGTTATGTTTTTTTTTTCCCCGCGGCGCGCCTCACCAATTGAAAACCTCTGCTCCAGTGGTTAAATCCATGTGTAACAGGGTCATGTGGGGAAGGATGAGGCGGGAACTGGCTGAACTGTCAAAGTAATTTTTTTATGTAAACTTAAACAAAAAACACAAACATAAACACGTACACACACGGCAGCTGCGTGTGGCACTCTCTCTCCTGAACTGCTGCATCCGCTTGGCTTTATGCCTCTCCTCGGCTGATTAGCCTGATTGGGGGCCGGCCGTGTGCACTCACGGCACGGCCCCGCCCTCCTCCTCGTCACACCATGTCTTCTGAAGTGATATGATAGGTATGGGTGAGAAACAAATCAGTATTTAAGTGCTTTTACTGTAAATCTACACTTTCACTTTCACATTCAGCCACCTACTGGTTGGGGCTGGTCAAAGGTGGAGATTTTATAGTAAAAAAGGACTTAAATATTGATTTGTTTCTCACCCATACCTATCGTATTGCTTCAGAAGACGTGAATTAAACAACTGGAGTCTTATGGATTACTTTTATGATGCCTTTAAGTCCTTTTTGAAGATTTAAATTTCTGGTCGCCATTCACTTACTTTGTTTGGACCTACAGAGCTGAAATATTCTTCTACTAATCTTCATTTGTGTTCTGCAGAAGAAAGAAAGTCATACACATCTGGGATGGCATGAGGGTGAGTAAATGATGAGAGAATTTTCATTTTTGGGTCAAGTATCCCTTTAAAGATTTTTATAAGTCCAACCGGTCAAGCTAAACGACTTAAAAAATTCACATGTCCATCCGGTTAAATGGTCAGGGGGGAAAATAAGTCACTATGTAGTCTGTGAATGATAAATAGCAAACATATTAGTAAATTTATATAGATTTTATTTCTGTTAAAATAAATATATTGACATTTTAAAATTATAAACATTTTCCCTATATCTTTCCATAACAGAGTGGACATGTTATGATTTACCATTAAAGACTAACATCACAAAATAAAGGAAAACATAAATGAAACAAGAGTAATGCACTTCAAATAACTCACAATTATTTAGCTGAATGGTTGATGTCACCTCCTGTGTGTTATGTTATTTCATAAGATACAGTATATCTTCAATGAATAGTCACAGTTTCATAACAGCATGGACAATAAGTCAAGGGTCAGAGAATGTAATACTAAACACTTGTATGAAAAAAATGTTTTGCTTATTTTTGTCAAAAAAATTATTGATGTACAGCTCTGGGAATATGAGGAAATTACACTAGTTCAATAATTGAAAATGTTTTCAATTATTTAATATGTGAAATTTGGGCCCACACCAGTGTGTACAATTATAGATAGTCTTTATTATTTTTACCTAGTGGATTGAAATTCCATTATAAATATCACAACTTGTAGTGGGGAATTAAGAACAACTGAACTGTAGGAATGACCCAAATGTAGACCAAAATTTAAGTCGTAATTCATTGATAATCATGACACAGAAAATATAATTACTTGGACAGTTTATGTTTAAAAAAAAGGATAAATGATGAAATTATAATAAAAATTTACAATTTTAGATATTTGTCATGTGATAAGAAAACGTGCCCTCATAAAGTTAAAAAATGCCCCTGAAAATGTCCCTACTGGCTATCTCTCAAAAACTGGGGGCATATTCCCATGTTGTCCATGTTGTAAAGCCTATTTTTGAATAATCCAGTGAATTAAGTCATTTAAAAAAGGAAAGTACTTAATTGCAATAGACAGTTTTTCATGATGGACTTTTTGGGGCCACTGTAAAACAATGTTTTTTTTTAGTGTTTTCATGCCATTGTGTCATAATCATTATTGGAAAAAGGTCTTTTCTCTTTGTGTTGTGTTTGTTTAGCCAGTACTTCCGTGAAACCGTTCTGAATGAGATTCGTAAAGCACGGGAGCTTTACACGGGAGCAGAACTCGCAGCGGAGCTTAGACGCATCCAACAGCGACTCGACAACGTTGAGTGTCTGTCAGCCGATGTGGTCATAAACCTCCTCCTGTCATACAGAGATATTCAGGTGAATGCATCATACAACCTTTAACTGCTATTCATAATGAGCAGTTAATCAAGTAAGAAAGCATTTGATTGGCAGTTTCAACAAATAGGGTACAAAACTGGGCGATTGTTTTTTCAGCAAATTAGCAGTGAAAGGAGGTGGTTCTTTTCAGGAGGCCAAAATACATATTATATGAGTTGGGTTTTATGTATTTTATATTTATTTATGTGATTTTCAATTGTTTCAACTCTGTTTAAAAATTTGGGACATGTCTAAATACAATTTACAACCCTGATTTCAGTGTTTTCTAGCTGTAAACATAACAGTTAAAAAAACGTATTAATTAAATCCTATGTTGAAGGTTTCTAATAAAATAAAAGTATGTCAGAATGGGAGACAGGGTTGCATGCAAAATTTGGGACAAAATTAAATATTATGCTTTAGGTAATTTAAGTAAGTTAATAATTATCTTTTTTTTTTTTCCATGTTTGATGTTTAAAACTTGCTACTTGTAATTTAATAGAACACTAATATCCTCTGTTCATGGAAAGTGCCTCTGATTTATTTGACACACAGTAATGCGTTATTGTTTTGGTTAGGGTGTTTACCCTTAAATTTTAGCTGAATACTCTGGCCACTAACATGTTAGGTGGTACATGCCATTTACAGTATAAGAAATATTGTTGTTCTCTCTATTCCAGCATATATTTCCTCTGAAGATGTGTTGGTGAGGTGCAGATCTTGAGTCTGACTGTGTTTTAAATGTTTGAAGAGCTTGGTGTCTCCCTCAGCACGACTCTTCTGTGTGCTAGCTGCCTCATCTTTACATTTGACAGTGCTGCTATTTAATGGAGGCAAAGAATTTTGTAAATCAAAAATTGTTCTTAATCGACAAGCTGGATGTTGGAGTTCAGTTCACTTCAGTGAATTTGTGTTCTCAAAGAAAAGAAACTGTTCCCAGTGTTGTTGGGACTTTTACTCCCTGTCCTGTTAAACATCATGTAATTTTAAATACTAGGGCTATTAATCGATTCAAATTTTTAGCTAATTAAATAGATGGTATGCCGATAACTTCGATTTATCTCATTTCAGTCTTTGCTGAGTAATGCCGTCAAGTAAAGATTATTGTATATATATTATTTTAAATAATTATAAATATAACAGAACATATATAATAAATATAGTAATTCTGATAATTCAAATGCTTGACATTATTGTGGTTGACGAGTCATGCATTGATTAGACAATATAAAAAATAGCTCACTGGTTTTACAGTGACTAAAGTTAAAAGTAGTTTGAAACATGTCAAAAGACCCCTGCATTCTGCTGCGCCATCCAGCTGTCTAACTCTGACACACCTGGGCAATCATTATTTCGTTTTTCATGATTATTCTTCATCGTCTTTCTGACTCTTACAATTAAACAAGCTGTTTTTGCTACTGTACCTTTAAATGAATAGTTGAGTAGTCTTAATTTACCTACCCACATGTTTTCCCTCACACTCATGTTTGGATGAAAGAACACCACCTTCAACTCAACCTAGCAAAGACATAGCTTCTTGTTGTTCCAGCGAGCCCAGTTCATCATAACTTTATAATTCAAAAAGACTCTTCAACAATTACGAAATCAAGGACAGCCAGAAATCTTGGTGTTGTGTTTGACAATCAGTTGAACTTCACGGACCACATCGCAAAAACAGCCCGATCATGCAGATTTGCTCTGTTGTTTAATACAGTGAAACCTCTGCAATTGATCCAGAATGTGGTGGCACGATTGGTCTTCAACAAGCCCAAGGGAGCACACGTCACGCCTCTCTTCATCTACTGCACTGGTTGCTATCGGTTGCTCACATCATGTTCAAGGCATTGATGCTCACTTCCAGAACAACCACTGGCTCTGCACCCCAATCTACACTTGCTACTTCAAGTCTATGCCCTCCAGAAGCTTTCGATCAGTGGGTGAGCAGCATCCGTGGTGCCATCTCACAGAGGCACAAAATAACTTTCCTGGACTTTAACTTCAACTGTTCCTCGCAGGTGGAATGACCTGCCAAATTCCACTGAGCAGCCGATTCTCTAGCCACCTTCAAGAAACATCTTAAGACGTATCACTTTCACAAGCACTGGACCCAATCTTTCTAATGCAATAACTGTCTTCTTTCTTCATCTTCCATCTTTTACCACTGACTCTCACTTACCCCTCTTCTATCAAAAAAGACTTTGGATGATTGAAATTAATACAAATGTAGAAATACTTATTTCATTTCGTGTAAGCCTGGTCTTACGGTTCAGCGCTCAGATACTTCCTCGATCCGACAGATCCTGCCGGAGGCGATGACGGCAGGGGATCTGAGCTTACCCCAAAAGGAATTAGACAACAAAAGACAACAACCAGGTCTTCAGAAAGTGAGGGACAAATCTGAAAGAAGAAGAAATATAAATGAATGATACAAACATAAGCCTGTATATGACTGTTTGAACATGCTACTGTTGTGTCATACCCTGCAGAAGTGTAGGCTAGTTTATGACAATTGTTGAGCCCCTGCAAATTGGTGAGCCTTGTTTGTGCAATATCTTTGCAGAAGGGTAAACAATGCTTGTTACTGAGCCCTTGCGAAAAGGGTGGGTATAGTTGTGCAATACCCCTGCAAAAGTACAAACAACAATTTGCATTTGAGCATTACGATAAGGACAGCGTTGTTTGTGCAATACACCTGCAGGACAAACAACGTTTTGCGTTGAAGCCCTATGATAATGGAGAGCATTTTTGTGCAATACCCCTGCAGAGATAAACAATCATTTGCCTTGTGATGGGAAATTAAATGCTTTCTTTATAAACCACATTTGTGGTGTCGTGGGATGCTTAGAAGCACGGCCTGAATGACAAGCTGCAGCTGCAGCACTAAGACAGCACATTTGTGCTGCTAAGGAGATGTACTGAGCCGATAACTGTAAGCACACCACAGTGAAAGTGTCATGGAATATTGAAGACTCTTTTTCTCTCTCAGTAAGAAAACTCTCAAAATCAGGGGTTCCAGATGTCAAAGGTTAGACTTTATTGAGCAAAACAACAAAGCCGAGATGCCAGCTGTATCGTCTGATCCTCTCATTCAAAGTTTACTTGTTTATACACTTCTGTTATCACACATTACCTCATAAGTACACCCCTCCTGTTATCTTAGCCAATAAGTGTGCTTCTCCACTCTCCTTGTTTGACACCATTATTTCACAGACTCTCTGACTTCTTTTTAATGGTGGAATTCTGGCAGTTAGTCATTTTTTTTTAAATAACCTTTTAAATTAATTTATTATGAAAGTATACATTTTTCATAATACAGTAACTTTGACTATTGGCTGTGGTAATCTTGAACTATTGTCTGTGCCATTCAATGCTTTGAAGAGTACTCTCTCCCTAGTACTTTTCTGTCATGGCTGAGTGCCCAGGTTTCTCTCAGCAAGGTCACAAAGACCTTACAGTCTCATCCTTATTTTCCTGGATTAAAATAATGTTCAAACTATTCTATATAAGCACTTTTTCTATGTTTGATATATAAAAATATACTATATATTCCCTCCTTTGAGACTTATTAAAAGTCTCACCTCTATTGCCCTTACCCAGAGTGCAGCCTCACAAGTCAGTCTCCTTCATTCCTTCCAAGTGACCAATGTAAGTCACACATTCCTCTAAAAATGACTGCTCTTATGGAACTGAACTCCGGAGGAGAAATAAGACCAAATATCTCCCACCACATTTGGCTAGGAGGGAGTAAATGATCTCATCTCCCTAACTAAGTTCTTTCTTGGGGGTGACATCAATCAAAAACAAATCAACTTCTTGTATAAAAGCATGTGTGTGCAGATTTAGCCTTGCATTAAGTAGAGTACATCAGTGATTGGACTTATTTCAGTAGATTAACATACTTCAGTGATTAATCAATATCAGCAAATTACTCAGCATATGATACGTCCCACAGTGCCTGAGGAACTCAAAGACATTTCCGGTAGTCTGGAGTGCTAACTGGTGGTGTTGGAGCAGACAGCGGGTTTTTAAACCACCAGTTGAGTTTTAAACCACTCGTCGAGCCTTTCTTCATTTTGTGGTGTCTTATTCTCTGGCCCTCCAGTGGTACTTCCAGTGTTTTTTAAAGTTAATAAATGCATACTATTTTTCATTCAACAGCAATTTTCTTGGTTAATAGTACCTTCAGAAATGATTCAAACAATAAATGATATTCAAGGAGTACATAACTTGATTAAACAATTGAATGTTTAAAAGAAAAGGATAAATGACTTCAGAATAATTCGAAAAAGTAAGAGGAATAACTTCAGGAAGGGGCATATGCCAAAATAATAAACATAACACCCTCTATCTTCCTGCCTACTCTATCCAGTCTAAAGTACTACCTAATACAATGAGTATGCTGACTCCCTTGCTATCCAAAACAACAGAAAATTGAAAATAAAGAGTCAAAAATGAAAGGCTCCCCTTCCCTACCACTCTTGTGTAATTCCAGGGTTTCACTAAAATTCGTGCAGCTCATCCAGTCCAGGGCCTATGGTAAATACAGTGGCCCCAGTGTCAATTCCAGATGACTTTACAGACACACTGATCATCTGTTTCGCTGCAGCACTGGCCAGCATTGATTTGAGAAGAGGCACAACACAACAAATATGGCTATTATTACTCCCACTTTAGTAAGCCATTCTTTCCAGGATCCAAATAGTTTGTCAAACCAATTTCTAACCATGCCATTTTACTTGTAGGTCCTAGTTGTTCTCCTAAGGCCTTCAATGTGTCATCAGTGTAATTAATGAATCTTTGCTGATTGTTGTAAATGTAATTAATCCATTCTGTATTCTTATTGAGTGTTATCCATACAAGTATAGACTCAAAGCCTGATTTTATTTCATCCCTAGCTTTAAATTCCTGTGGTATTCCTCTTGGTTGACCAATTGCATCTAAGTATACATTAGGGTCAGGCTGATAAGCTCTTTTTTTCTGTACAGTTTCTCTAGGTTCATCCGGGTTTTCAGATTCTTTTAGGTTCCAGTCTAATATTGTTATTTCTTGCACTAATCTTACTCTGGTACACCTTTGAGTAATGTAGCCCACAATCGTCTTCCTCCACAGATCCAAAAGTAGTCTGCTGTGGCTGCTGTTTGTTTCTCAAATGTTCTTATCCTAGGAAAAACGTCCTGGTTACTTTCGTAAACTCCGCTCCCTGATGGAGGGAACGAGACGTTGTGTCGATGTAGTGACACTAGGGGTCACTCGTGGGAGCCCCAAACACCTCTGCTTTTTAAAAAAAAGGCCAATGAGAATTGGTGAGTGGAATCTGGTATAAAAGGAGCTAGTATGCAACCACTCATTCAGGTTTTGTGCTGAGGAGCCGAGACCAGGTCCTGGCCATTTCAGCAGGAAGTTCAGCGTTGTGGCAAGAGGGACACAAAGTCTCATTCCCTCCATCAGGGAACGGAGGTTACAAAAGTAACCAGGATGTTCCCTATCTGTCACTCACACGACGTTGTGTCGATGTAGTGACACTAGGGGTCCCTATACAAATGCCACAACTAGCTGAACTGTGTTGCGTGAACTGGCGGTGTGTGACGGGCAGACTGCTGTGTGCCTCGTAGCCAGTGCACCAGGCCGTCATGTAACCTATGCTGCTATGAGCGTTGAACGGTCCTTCAGGAAAAAGTCGACTGCTCAACAAATAGGGACAGGCTAGCCCAGCCGAGGCCTCTTTTCCCTCTTTTCTCCCCAAAAAGAGTGGAATTTTGTTAAAGGACTGGGATCCGCGAGTGTCCATGTCGGGGGCGGGGGGCGGGGGGTTCACTCCCAAGGGGAAGACACTGCGAAGACCACACCCCGCCCAGAGAAGGGGGGGGGGGTACTTCAAGTGGACATACATCACATGGTCTTACCGAGTCTTGTCGGAAGTATGTCATGTGGAGAGTCGCATGGTAGGTCCTACCCAAGGGGGGAGGAGTTTCTACAATCATGGCAACCAGAGCAGAGGGCCCTCTGCTCAAGGAAGACATAGTTTACCAAGAGGGAAACGATTTTACGGAAGATATAACCACCGGATGCAGAGCACCTACCTCAGTACAGCGCCTTACCAGCGCACTTACTGAGCCGGCAGCAAGTTTCTCCGCAAACTCGACTGCCACAGGGCTAAGGAGGAAGTCATTCAGGGATATCAAGAGCGCATCCTACTGGGCGTCAAGAGCGCATGTCTTCCCCTCAAGGGAGGGGAAAGGCGCTATGCGCAAGTGGTACACCCGGCCAGCTGTCCCGGAACTTACCTGCTTGTGCCTGCCACTACACGGGATGAAACTGACTCAACCTGGAGATTGTAGAACCTCGCAAAGGTGTTGGGTGTTGCCCAGCCCGCTGCTCTGCAGGTGTCTGCCAAAGTTTGGAGATCTCTCTGTTTGGAGACAGCACTTCCTTTCCGCTGTCCACCAAAGCAGACAAAGAGCTGCTCGGAGCTTCTAAAGCTCTGCGTGCGATCCATATAGATTCGTAAAGCTCGCACTGGACACAGCAACGCCAAGGCTGGGTCTGCCTCCTCCTGGGGCAGCGCTTGCAGGTTCACCACATGATCCCTAAAAGGGGTCGTGGGAACCTTGGGCACATAGCCCGGTCAGGGTCTCAGGATCACGTGAGAGTAACCCGGACCGAACTCCAGGCACGATTCGCTGACAGAGAACGCTTGCAGGTCCCCTACCCTCTTGATGGAAGTGAGCGCAGTCAGGAGGGCAGTCTTGAAAGAGAGTGCCTTAAGCTCAGCTGACTCCAAGAGCTCAAAGGGAGCTCCCCGTAGACCCTGAAGGACAACAGAGAGGTCCAAGGGGGAATGAGGCGTGGTCTAGAGGGGTTCAACCTCCTAGCACCTCTCAGGAACCTGATGATCAAGTCGTGCTTCCCCAAGTACTTACCATCTACTGCATCGTGATGAGCCAAAATAGCGGCTACATACACCTTCAAGGTGGAGGGGGACAGCCGCCCCTCCAACCTCTCCTGCAGGAAGGAAAGCACCGATCTGACTACGCATCTCTGGGGGTCTTCCCGTCGGGAAGAACACCACTTAGTGAACAGACGCCATTTCAAGGCATACAGGCGCCTCGTAGAGGGAGCCCTAGCCTGAGTGATCATGTCTACCACTGCAGGCAGTAGGCCACTTAAGTCCTCCATGTCCCGTCCAAGGGCCAGACGTGGAGATTCCAGAGGTCTGGTCGCGGGTGCCAGATGGTGCCCTGTCCCTGAGAAAGAAGGTCCTTCCTCAGGGGAATTCGCCTGTTCACTGTCGTGAGGAGCGTGAGATCTGAGAATCATGTCTGGGTGGGCTAGTAGGGTGCTACTAGGATGACTTGCTCCCTGTCCTCCCTGACCTTGCACAGGGTCTGTGCAAGTAGGCTCACTGGGGGAAATGCATACTTGCGTAGTCCAGGGGGCCAGCTGTGTGCCAACGCGTCTATACCGAGAGGTGCCTCGGTCAGGGCGTACCAAAGCGGGCAGTGGGAGGATTCCCAGGAAGCAAACAGGTATACCTGTGCTTGACCAAATTGACTCCAAATCAGCTGGACCACCTGAGGGTGGAGTCTCCACTCTCCCCTGAGGGTAACCTGAAGTGACAGCGCGTCTGCTGCGGTGTTGAGATCACCCGGGATGTGAGTGGCTCGTAGCGACTTGAGGCTCTGCTGACTCCAGAGGAGGAGATGGCGGGCGAGTTGTGACATGCAGTGGGAGCGTAGACCGCCTTGGTGGTTGATGTAAGCTACCGTCGCTGTGTTGTCCGTCCGGACCAATGCATGCTTGCCCTGTATCAATGGCCGAAACCTCCACAAGGCGAGCAGTACTGCCAACAACTCTAGGCGGTTGATGCGCCAATGCAGCCGCGGGCCAGTCCAAGAGCCGGCGGCTGTGTGCCCATTGCATACGGCACCCCAGCCCGTCTTGGAGGCATCTGTTGTAACCACGACGCACCTGGAGACCTGCTCTAGGGGAATCCCTGCCCGTAGAAATACCAGGTCGGTCCAAGGGCTGAAGAGGTGGCTCATAGACCAGCGTGATGGTCACGCGCTGTGTCCCACGGCGCCATGCCAATCTCGGGACTCGAGTCCGAAGTCAGTGCTGAATCGGTCTCATATGCATCAACCCGAGCGGTGTGGCCACCGCTGAGGATGCCATATGCCCCAGGAGCCTCTGAAAATGTTTCAGTGGAACCGCTGTTCTCCGTCTGAACGCCTTCAGACAGTTCAGCACTGACTGTGCGCTCTCGTTCGTGAGGCGCGTTGTCATCAAGACTGAGTCCAACTTCAGACCGAGAAAAGAGATGCTCTGAACCAGGGAGAGCTTGCTCTTTTCCCAGTTGACCCGAAGCCCCAGTCGGCTGAGGTGCCAGAGTACAAGGTCCCTGTGTGCACATAGCAACTCTTGAGAGTGCGCTAAGATCAGCCAGTCGTCGAGATAGTTGAGAATGCGGATGCCCACTTCCCTTAGCGGGGCAAGGGCTGCCTCCACGACCTTCCTGAAGACGCGAGGGGACAAGGACAGGCCGAAGGGGAGGACCTTGTTCTGGTATGCCTGGCCCTCGAAGGGAAATTGCAGGAAGGGTCTGTGATGAGGTAGGACCGAGACGTGGAAGTACGTGTCCTTCAGGTCTACCACTGCGAACCAATCTAGATGTCGGATGTTCGCTAGAATGAATTTTTGCGTCAGCATCTTGAACGGGAGTCTGTGCAAGGCCCGGTTCAGTACTCGCAGGTCCAGGATTGGTCACAACCCACCGCCTTTCTTTGGTACGATGAATTAAGGGCTGTAGAACCCTTTCCTCATCTCAGCTGGAGGGACAGGCTCTATCGCGCCCTTGCTCAGGAGGGTCACAATCTCCACATGCAAGGTAGCGGCGTTCTCGCCCTTCACCAAGGTGAAGCGGATGCCGCCGAGTCAGACGGTCTGGGTCAGCCATTGTGATGGGTTGGAAAGCGTGAGCCACACGTCCAAACTCCGGGTGAGGGGGACCAAGGGGATAATCGTGACCCAGGAGACAAGGGAATCATTCTTTTGTCAGGCTTTTGGGTGCCGCAGCCTCCTGGGCATGCGGCGACAAAAGATTCTCTTCCCGGCCCTCCACCGGGGGATGGAGTGGTCTGTCGACCAGCCCCAGAGAAGTGGATCTCCTCGCCCCTGGGTCGCCCATCTCGGGGGCGTTTCGAAGCCTTCCTCGGGTTCTTAGCGGCCGGCCGCGAGACAGGTGGCGTCTGCTTCCTAGAGCCTACGGTGCCGCTGGACAAGCCGCCTCCGCCCTGCACGCCATGGCTCTCCTGCAAGTACACCAAGCCAAGGCGCTAAAAGAACTGCACGAGGGTAGTTCTTACCCATGATTGATGCAGGAACTGTGCTCGGTGACCGACCTCGCTCTCTGGATGACGAAGGTCATGGCGCGGTCTCTCGGGCAGGCGATGTCCACCCTGGTGGTCCAGGAACACCACCTTTGGCTCAACTTGGTTGAGATGCATGAGGCTGACAAGACACGGTTCCTTGACACCCCCATCTCCCAGGTTGGCCTATTCGGCGACACCATCGAGGACTTTCCCCAGCAGTTCTCGGCAGTGAAGCAGCAGATGGAGGCCATACAGCACATCCTGCCCCGGCGCGGCTCAAGACCCTGCACCCTGTCTGCTCATCGCCAAGGGCGTCCTCCTGCAACTACAACACTGGCTCCACCGCAGCCTGCCCTGTGGCCCGACCCCGGCATGGAGCCCAGCGCAGGTAGCAGACGCCACCCGTCTCACGGCCGGCCACCGAGAACCCGAGGGAGGCTTCGAAGCGCCCCTGAGATGGGCGACCCAGGGGCAAGGAGACCCGCTTCTCCGGAGCTGGTGAGGTTGAATCCCTCCAGACCACGCCTTGTCCCCTCATGGGACCTCTCCATAGTCCTTCGGGGTCTACAGGGAGCTCCCTTTGAGCCCTTGGAGTCAGCTGAGCTTAAGGCACTCTCTTTGAAGACTGCCCTCCTGACTGTGCTCACTTCCATCAAAAGGGTAGGGGATCTGCAGGTGTTCTCTGTCAGCGAATCGTGCCTGGAGTTCGGTCCAGGTTACTCTCATGTGATCCTGAGACCCCGACCCCGACAGAATGAAATGATTTGATTTGATTATATGTATCTTGTATTAGAGCAGCAAAATGCATTGTGCTGGTAATGAAATACGGAAATGTAATGAGCAATGCCTACTGCTAGGTGTCAGAGGGCATGCAGCAACAGATGATACTTCCCCTTTATGAGAACAATGGATGTAGACATATGAAGTCAAGAAAACACATCATCTTAACTTAATGGATATAATCAAACCCCATACACTGAGTACTTATGCATAATGACCTGCATGAATATTGGATCCTGATTTCCCAATGAGGAGTACACTCAGGCATGCAAACACTGTGGTAAACAGATCGGCACTTGTGAACCTAAACTCGGTGACCCACGTGATGTGGCCGTCATGGCTGATGTAGTGTAAGGTATATGATTGTGGCAGCGGGGGCGTGGTCGAGCGTCCGTCCAGAGAGAGAGAGAAAGTGGTAAGGGCGCTTGCACCTGAGCTAGATTATGTGTAACACCTGTTTCAAATTCTAATGAGCATGGGGAGAGTGGCATATAAGCAGCCACACCACCAGCAGAAAGGGTGAGAGAGTCTGGCACAAAGAAGGCCACGGTGCTCCTGAAGGTGAAGCTGTTACGTTTAACCTGTGATGTTTATGAAGCTGATGTGTTTAAGTGACTACATGCTTATGAAGCTGATGTGTTAAATGCCTACGTGCCTGTGAAGCTGATGAGTTTGTGAAGTTGTAAAGCACTGAAGTGGCCTATTAAATTTCCTACCTGAGCCAGGAAAAACCTGCTTCCCTGTGTTCTCCTTCCCGCCTGTTGTTAAGCTGTTGTACAATGCTGAACAGAGAATTGAGAAAAATAGTTGGGTTTCCATCTAAATATTTCGCCGTTTTTAAGTGCATTTCTAAAAATTTGACAAGAAAATACGAATTGTTGCACGTTTCCATCCACTACGTAATGCACTATAATGAGGGAGCCGCCTCGACATGATGGAGCAGCTGAATGACCTCTCCCTGCTTCAGGGAGAGTTTTATTTGCAAGATTGGAGCAAGTATCTAATTTTATTAAATGCATCCACGAGACACCGCAGAATAAGTGTAATATTTGATATAATGGTACTGAAATGGCTGTGATGCCCACACGCTGCCAGTCTCCGCATACCTGGGAGCGCCCGCCCACAAAACTATTCTGGCGTGTTGTGAGGAACCACTTTGATGAGCAGCTGTGGGTTAAACATTTCCGAATGACAAGGGCTGTGTTCAAAGAACTGTGTGCCAAGGTCTTATCTTTTATTAGGCCAGTCACATAAAGCTATCACACGCTCATAACACATGCAGAATCGTTTTGCGAATAAACTGTTTCCATCAACTTAATGTGCATTTTAACTAAAGCAAAACTCTAGAAAATCCACCTCCATTAACTTTTATGCAAATTTATTCACATATCAAGCGTTTCCATTCTGAATTTCTTATGCGCAATTTCAAAATACGCATAAAAAAAGGTGGATGGAAACCCAGCTATTGATAGCAGAAAGCCTGCCACCTCATCAACCACCAGCTATATGCATTGATGATTGTTCCCCCAAAAGAAGGAGATCTTGGCATATTTTCCTGATGGAGACCAGCTGTGCTGAGGTGCGTGAACATCACGGTGAGTGATCATCCAACATGAAGCGACAGTTGCTTGGAAAAGTGAGGCATAGCATGTGACATGATTGTGCGTTTCACTCACATGCGCGTGACTGAAAGCAATGGAGGTATGTGAACAATGAGAGATAGCTGTGCAGGCTTATAAAGAAGAGGCTCTATTGTGATTGGATGAGATGCCTGATGGAATGAATCCCAAGATATTCCTGCTAGAACCACGCTGACACTTCCATTACTTGTGCTTCTCTGAGCAATTTGAAACCTTGAATTACAGCACTTCTCTTATTACTGCCTTCTTTGGATGAATCGCTTCTGTTGTATTCCTCATTTGTAATTCACTTTGAATAAAAGCATCTGCTAATGAATAAATTTAAATGTAAAATGCAAAATGTAAAAATTTTCCAAACCTGTATACACAAAACACAAAGGACACAAAAGATTTTTGAAAGGAATATTTTACACAAAAATGATATTTCATCATGACTTTGTCATTTACTCACCATCAAACTCGAATGACTTTCTTTCTTCTGCGGATCACAAACCAAGATATTTTAAAGGATCTATGTCATGTTTATATCCATACAATGCAAGTCAATGGGGTCCAAAACTTTCAAGCACCAAAAGGCAGCATAAAGGTAATCCATATGACTCCAGATGTTTAATTTAAAGTGAAACAATCGGTTTTGGGTGAGAAAAACAAAATGTAGGTACTTTATTGGCATGTTTCAAAGAGAAGTTTGTTCACACTTTCTCGCTTTAAAGCATGTGCAGAGCATGTGTACAGTTTTATTTGCATAGTATACTGAACTCAACATTTTGAAGTCCTTAAGTAAAAGTCTAATTAATTATGTTGCTGTTTTTACTGAAACCCTGTGCAGCAGTTTGTGATTCTAAATTAAGAGCATGTCATGAATATTTCAGTGCTTTCATTTCAATGAGGCATTAAGCAGTTATACATTTTACATGCAACAATCATATTATCTGAACTTGCATGTGCAATTGTTTTATTTACTAAATGTTTACATTAAAATGTATTAAATGCACTCTTATTTCATACTTTTACATTCAGAGATTTTCTTGTGTATTATCTTATTGTCATATAAATATGAGGCTGATATAATAAAACAAGCCAATGTTTTCCAACATTGTCAGCACTCAACTTTACATTCTGAATCACTTTATGTTTTTACAAACGTGAGTAAAAGGTTGTCACAACTTGTGGTCAAGATGAAGGAGGCAAGAGGCGATGGATCTATTTACAGACTTTAATGAATATATATATAATAATGTAGAGTGCCATAAACGAAATAAATAAACAAACCATCACAACTATTACATGGACAAGAACTGACAAAGAATGAACAACACAGGAGGGTATTTATACACAACAGAACTAATGAGGGGATGGCAGACAGGTGAGGATGATGAGGAACAGCTGGTAGTGATAAGGGCAGTGCACTATGGGAAATGGAGTCCATAGAACCAGGAGGGAGACAGAACGTGACAAAGGATAAGTTTGTCAAGAAGAACTTTGATGTTTCTTGAAAGTTAAAAATAGTTATAAAAGCAGAAATGTTTGGCAGAAGAAAAAAGAAATACACCGGCTTAAGTCAGAACAGCCTTAAGAACTGTGTTGAGTTTAGTGGATGTAGCTTGAAAGCCCTAGGATGGTCAGATAATATAAAATGGTTTAGCCACAATGATAACATATTAAGCAGTTTATAATATATTATAATGTCTGTCAGTGTTATGTAAATTTTGTTTGTTTTTTATTTGTGGGTCTGTAGGATTATGAGTCCATTGTGAAGTTAGTTGAAACACTGGAAAAACTGCCGACATTTGACCCTGTGGCACATCCTCATATAAAGTTTCACTACGCCTTTGCCCTCAACAGGTGAGATCGAACATCTTACACTTTGTCCTAACCAGATTTCCAGGCACAACGCGGCATGTTTCCGGTGCCATGTCATTTGTCTGACCACACTGAACTCAAAACTGCTGTGTGATGCAACAATCAGGACATTGCTGTTTAATTTACAGTTATTGGGAGCAGGGTTTTGGACCAATGAGATTTCAGTGTATACGGGTCTACCAAGTACAATGCAGCAGAATAGAAACTAAACAACAGTCAAAATGTCCTGATGCTTGTCACAGTCATGGCAGGTTAGGACATAAACTCTTGGCACTTTTTAGCCCTTGTCACTTCACTTATCACATCACACCTGGTTTGAACACAGTGTAATAAAGGAGTTACAGTGAATGAGGTTTAAGGTATCACTTTAAAGGGATAGTTCATCCAAAAATTAAAATTATCTTATCATTTACTCACCCTCATGCCACCCCAGATGTGTATGACTTTCTTTCTTCTGCAGAACACAAATGAAGATTTTTAGAAGAATATTTCAGCTCTGTAGATCCATACAATTCAAGTGAATGGTGATCAGACTTTTGAAGCTCCAAAGATTATATAAAGTCATCATAAAAGTAATCCATAAGACTCCAGTGGTTTAATCCATGTCTTCTGAAGTGATATGATAGGTATGTGTGAGAAACAGATAAATATTTAAGTCCATTTTTACAACTAAATCTCCACTTTCGCCTCCACATTCTTCTTCTTTTGTTTTTTGTGATCAGAATTATTCATGTATATTGCCACCTACTGGGCAGGATGGAGAATTTATAGTAAAAAAAAAAAAAAAAAAGTACTTAACAATTGATCTGTTTCTCACCCACACCTATCATATCACTTCAGAAGACATGGATTAAACCACTGGAGTCTTACGGATTACTTTTATGCTGCCTTTTTGTGCTTTTTGGAGCTTCAAAGTTCTGATCACCATTCACTTGCATTGTATGGACCTACAGAGATGAAATATTCTTCTAGAAATCTTCATTTGTGTTCTGCAGAAGAAAGAAAGTCATACACATCTGGGGTGGCGCGAGGGCAATTAAATGATGAGAGAATTTTCATTTTTAGGTGAACTGTTCCTTTAACAATCTTTTAACGCTTTTAATCTAATGCTTCTCTCATAGCTAAGCTACAAGCAATAAATCCTAGATCTTTTGATTTCTTTTGAACCATAAAATCCATTTTATAAAAACATTGATAGGTGAAATGTGTAAAATTTGTGCCACTTGTTTCTCTGACTGTTCTTCACAGGGCTGAGTATTGATACAGATATCCTGATTCGATTAATTTCCGATTCGCAAGATCTCAATTCGATTTGATTCCATTTTTTATTTTGTTGTAATGTCCATTTTGTTTACACATGAACAAAATTCCCTCTTTTAGCTAATTCTGTTAATTATACAGGGGATCTTTTAACAAGGTACATTACGAAAATATTAATATTGCTAATGTTTTTTTTATCATTAGTTTTTCATCATTTTGGTCACATTTTAACATTTACATTTTTTTACATTTATGTATTGCAGCAGTATTCCTAATGTCATTGAGCCAATCTTGCTTTGTCAGATTGGTCGGGACGCTCAAACAAACAGAGGAATGTCTTGATAGCGCCACAGATTCAGTGTTTACACCTTTTGGGGGAATCAACCAACACATTTCTTACTTATACTTGACTGTGCAAATTAATCTGGGATTGGAGAACGTATTTTATCATAAAAAAATAAAATAAAATTTACACACTTTACCTTCAAGTTGTACATTAACATTTTTTATCTCTGTTTTGGTGTGTCGTTGCAGGAGAAATCTCCCAGGAGACAGGCAGAAAGCTCTGGACATCATGTTACCATTGGTGAACTCAGATGAGCAGGTGGCATCTGATATTTATTGTCTGGTGGGCCGAATCCATAAGGACATGTTCCTGGACTCTCATTTCACCGACACAGACAGCAGAGATCAGGGCACACACTGGTGAGAACATGTGGGAGAATCTCACCAAACATGTCCAGCTCATATTTCACAAAAAAAAAAAAAGAAGGTCAATATATTTTGCATAATGAAAATGAGAGCCTACAGTATATTTAGGACTATTACTCACTGGAACACAGATTTTTGCCTGTTTTAAAGAAAAGGAGGGACGAGTCAAAATGAGTGTTTGTGGTAATCAACATTATGCCACAAATACAATATTTTGTTCACTATATTACTGTATAAACATATAATTCAATTATTTAATTTAAACCAGAATATATTAAAGGCAGAACAACAAATACTTCCATGATTGAAGCATAAGTACTTTCCAGTTTGATACAGTGACCCAAATGTGTTTTGACACTTAAGTCAGACTTAAAATGTCTGAATGTCATTGCATTAGAAACTAAAATATCAAAGCAAGTGTCATCTGCAAACAAATTATTCAAGAGCTTTTCCAGAACTAACTTTAGTTTTCAGAGTGATTTTTGCTGAATGACTTTTAATCAACTGGTGTTCTGGTCATTTTTAATGGATGTATGAGGTCAGATCCCCCAGAGGTCAGCACATTAACTATGGACATGTTCCACTAATGTTTGACAACCACAAAGTGTCATGATACTTTTTGTCTTCATTTTCAACACTATATCTATTGTTTTATCATTTGAAATCTATTAAATTCTTTTGTGAAATGTTTAGGTTGAAGTGTGTCTGTGCTGTCTGTCTGCAGGTTCAGGAAAGGTTTTGAATCGGAGCCCACGCTGCACTCGGGAATAAATTATGCTGTGCTGTTATTGGCTGCAGGGCAACAGTTTGAATCCTCCTTTGAGCTGCGTAAAGTAGGTGCGTTTGATGGTTGGACACAGTCAGCTTCAGCCTCGTCCAATCAACCACCCCTCCAAATATGGTGGGGCAAAATGTGATTAAGCTACGTATATATGCTGCTGTATCATAATAATGATACCATAATCATTACTGATATCAGAGCAGTTCACAAGCTTTAATCATGGCAGCCAGACAAGTATTTTGTGAACTGATTTACTGTCAAAGTTACTTGCTGATACCAAGGGGTAGAACTGATGAAATACTAAAGGGATAGTTCACCCAAAAATGAACATTCTCTCATCATTTACTCACCCTCATGTCATCCCTTTTGCAGAACACAAAAAAAGATTTTTAGAAGAATATCTCAGCTCTGAAGTTCCATACAATGCAAGTCAACAGAGTCCAAAATGTTGAAGCTCCAAAAAGCACATAAAGGTAGCCTAAAAGTTATTCATGAGACTCCAGTGGTTTAATCCATGACTTCAGAAGTGATATGATAGATGTGGGTGAGAAACAGATTAATATTTAAGTCATTTTTTATTATAAATCTCCTCTTTCAAACAACCCTCCTAAGTGCTCTTCTCTCCTAAGAGTTCTTCCTCTTTTATTTTTGGCGATTCGCATTTTTCGTGCATATCGCCCCCTACTGGACAGGGAGTAGAATTTATAGTAAAAGAGGACTTAAATAAACTGATCTGTTTTTCTCCCACACCTATCATATCACTTCATATTGCTTCTAAATATATACAGGTGCATCTCAATAAATTAGAATGTCGTGGAAAAGTTCATTTATTTCAGTAATTCAACTCAAATTGTGAAACTCGTGTATTAAATAAATTCAGTGCACACAGACTGAAGTAGTTTAAGTCTTTGGTTCTTTTAATTGTGATGATTTTGGCTCACATTTAACAAAAACCCACCAATTCACATCTCAAAAAATTAGAATACATCATAAGACCAATAAAAAAAAAACATTTTTAGTGAATTGTTGGCCTTCTGGAAAGTATGTTCATTTACTGTATATGTACTCAATACTTGGTAGGGGCTCCTTTTGCTTTAATTACTGCCTCAATTCGGCGTGGCATGGAGGTGATCAGTTTGTGGCACTGCTGAGGTGGTATGGAAGCCCAGGTTTCTTTGACAGTGGCCTTCAGCTCATCTGCATTTTTTGATCTCTTGTTTCTCATTTTCCTCTTGACAATACCCCATAGATTCTCTATGGGGTTCAGGTCTGGTGAGTTTGCTGGCCAGTCAAGCACACCAACACCATGGTCATTTAACCAACTTTTGGTGCTTTTGGCAGTGTGGGCAGGTGCCAAATCCTGCTGGAAAATGAAATCAGCATCTTTAAAAAGCTGGTCAGCAGAAGGAAGCATGAAGTGCTCCAAAATTTCTTGGTAAACGGGTGCAGTGACTTTGGTTTTCAAAAAACACAATGGACCAACACCAGCAGATGACATTGCACCCCAAATCATCACAGACTGTGGAAACTTAACACTGGACTTCAAGCAACTTGGGCTATGAGCTTCTCCACCCTTCCTCCAGACTCTAGGACCTTGGTTTCCAAATGAAATACAAAACTTGTTCTCATCTGAAAAGAGGACTTTGGAACACTGGGCAACAGTCCAGTTCTTCTTCTCCTTAGCCCAGGTAAGACGCCTCTGACGTTGTCTGTGGTTCAGGAGTGGCTTAACAAGAGGAATACAACAACTGTAGCCAAATTCCTTGACATGTCTGTGTGTGGTGGCTCTTGATGCCTTGACCCCAGCCTCAGTCCATTCCTTGTGAAGTTCACCCAAATTCTTGAATCGATTTTGCTTGACAATCATAAGGCTGCGGTTCTCTCGGTTGGTTGTGCATCTTTTTTCTTCCAGACTTTTTCCTTCCACTCAACTTTCTGTTAACATGCTTGGATACAGCACTCTGTGAACAGCCAGCTTCTTTGGCAATGAATGTTTGTGGCTTACCCTCCTTGTGAAGGGTGTCAATGATTGTCTTCTGGACAACTGTCAGATCAGCAGTCTTCCCCATGATTGTGTAGCCTAGTGAACCAAACTGAGAGACCATTTTGAAGGCTCAGGAAACCTTTGCAGGTGTTTTGAGTTGATTAGCTGATTGGCATGTCACCATATTCTAATTTGTTGAGATAGTGAATTGGTGGGTTTTTGTTAAATGTGAGCCAAAATCATCACAATTAAAAGAACCAAAGACTTAAACTACTTCAGTCTGTGTGCATTGAATTTATTTAATACACGAGTTTCACAATTTGAGTTGAATTACTGAAATAAATGAACATTTCCACGACATTCTAATTTATTGAGATGCACCTGTATATACAGAGTTGAGATATTCTTCTAAAAATCTTCATTTGTGTTCTGGTAAAGAAAGAAAGTCATACACATCTGGGTCAACTATCCCTTTAACATTAAGTAGAATTAAATTATTGCGTTAAGTTTATGATTCTTTTTTTTCTTCTTAAAATAATGTGCAATGATGAATCATTCACAATAAGATCAGGAACATGTATTTAGAAAGTAAATGGGAACAGTTTTGATTTCATGTCGACTTTAAAGCCATTTCCTTCCTTCAAATATCTTCAAATGCATGTGTTGTGTAGGTGTGAAGTTAAGCAGTCTGTTGGGGAAGAAGGGCAGTCTGGATAAGCTGCAGAGTTATTGGGATGTGGGCTTCTTTCTTGGTGCAAGTATTCTCGCCTGTGACAACACGCGAGTCATCCAGGCCTCTGAAAAACTCTTCAAAATTAATGCTCCCATCTGGTATGTGCACACATTCGCATTTTACACACATCAGTTATGGGAACATGCTGCAGTTGTACAATTTCATAGTGTTTGATAAGTATTAAAGGAATAGTTCTCATTCGCAAAAGAATAATTTTGTTATGCCTGTGTTTCATGACCAGAGGTTCACACTTGTCACGTGACAGATTGCAATGTGGCAAGTTTCAACAACACAACTGCAAATGAGATTTAATAGCTACAGCATGGGGAAGATTATCAGTAAGCAGTTAAAATTGCAAGGGTTGAAGAAATCCCATAGACTTGCATTGAAAAGGGGCCACACATATCGAGAAACCAGAATATAATAGAGACTTAAGAGTGTACTCTTTTGACTTGGGCCACAATTAAATATAAATAATACAAAATAATTCAAATAATTATATATATATATATATGCTGTATAATGCAATAAATATAATGCCATAAATAGTATTTATAATGTATAATCCCATTAGGGCTGCAACTAACGATTATTTTGATAATCGATTAATCTTCGATTATTTCTTCGATTAATCAATTAATCGGATTAAAAAAGAAATTTTATTTCCTGTATTTTTTTTAAAATATGATTTGTTTTTTAACTGAAATGATTTACTGAATTCATGATTCTTTCTCTCACAAAACTTTGAACAAAGCCTGAATCATGAAAAGTTAAGTTTGAATTTATTATTATTATTATTATTACTTTCAGTACATATGTAAAACAGTTCCTTTACTTGTAAAACTTAACAAAAAGTGCTCATCATTAAAGAGTGAAATAATTAATCAGGGATGGAGTGGGACAAAACATCAGCCCAGCAGAAAGCAAAGGTGACACCAGAATAGAAATATTAATAATTCTGCCCAGCAGAATTATGTAATATGCTTGTACACTGTCACTGATTACATACATTTTAAGTTTTTTAAATTAATATTGTAGGTTGTAAAATAGTATGGTCACTGATTACATGTTTCTAAACTATTCTTTTCAAAAATATGTGTATGTTTGCCATGGTATAAATTTACTAGTGGAACCAGACATTACATTTGGCACTATCAGGACGATCAAATATCAGGACCCTTAGCATTATTATACATTATATTCAGCATTATATACAGTTTAATATAGTACAATCATCTGTAAACGCAATGCAGATTCACTGTCATGCTGAAAAGTCACATCCCGATGCTCACATGATGAGAAATGATCTAAAACATGTTGAACTGCACACTTTGACCTCTGTGACATCATGACATCAGTGAAAGCTGCACGATTGATTACATTGAAACTGAAAGCGCATTATGATGTTGCACGAGTTTAATCAATGCGATTGCGCTCCTTTCTCCATTGCGATCGGTTTGATTGTCGTGGATGTGCACGCTCGTTTGCTCAGTGAAATTTAACGTGGTAAAAACAAACAGTTTTGCAAAATACACGGAAATACACGCCTGATTTTCAATTCATAACATGTATACATTATAAAACAGAAAATAGCAGTAAAATGTAAGTCGTGCTGGAGAGAAACAACTCTCACACAACTAATCGATAATGAAATTCGTTGTTGATGATTTCCATTATCAATAATCATCGATTGGAGTGATTAGATGTTGCAGCCCTAAATGCCACAAATAGATTTAATTCTGAATATCATAGAGACTTGAGAGTGAACTCGTTTGACTTGGGACACATTTGAGTGTGCTGTGAGTTCATGAAGGTGTTTGTGTTTTATATTCCAGGTATCTGCGTTCACTGGTGGAAACCATCCTGATCTATAAGCACTTTAAGAAACCCACCACAGATCCACAGGCCCCTAAACAAGAGCTGGTGGACTTCTGGATGGACTTCATGGTGGAAGCCACCAAAAAGGACATCACATCAGTCCGATTCCCTGTATGAACACTCTTTGCCACACACTTACTCACACACACACACACACATACACACACACACACTCACACACTCTCTCTCTGTCTCACACACACTCAAAACCTAGTGAGCTGACTACCTGGACCAAATGATTTGTGTAGCTCAGATAATTTGGTCTTGGAAGAATTTAATGAGAAGTGTTGGAGTTTAAATTGTGACTTTGGTATTTTTGAGCACAATTTAAGACATTAGTGAGATCCAGTATATACAGTATATATATATATATATATATATATATATATATATATATATATATATATATATATATATATATATATATATATCATCAATAAGTATTGATTGTCTATCAATAAGGACTCTTCGTTTTCATTTTCATGAACAAAAGCATCTGGGTCAATGACGTGACACTCATGTTTTTGTCCGCGTCTAATACATTATTATGTTGGCTTGATATTCTATTTAAACTTATTATTCTTATTCTTCCGAGACTAAAATTTCTGACTCTAACTCCTCCTAGAGCTTTTAAGATACATGCACCAAACTCAGCACAGACCTTTAAACTGGTCTGACTCGTATTGCTTTATCTTTTCTTACTGATCGGATTTACGGTATTCCCGTATCGGACTTCCGAACAGGACTGATTTTAAATTGACTCTTTAAATTGTTTAGTTCATTGGACTCAGGGTAGCAAGGAGCCTTTTGAGTATCACCTTGATAACTGCCTAGCAACCAAATGAGCTATCTATCTATCTATCTATCTATCTATCTGATAGACTGAATGGTCTTATAATCTTTAAACTTTGAACTTTTAAAACTACTACTTAATCTTATAACTACTTTAAACTTAAAACCTTCAAACTTCAAGCTTTTACAACTACTTCAAAATTTCAGGCTAAGCTTTCTCAAGCCAACATCAAAGTTGACAAACTTTTTTTCTAGTTGAAAAATACATTACAAATGCAGTTCACACAAAATACTTACTTGAATACACTTCTTCTATGATGAACATGTTTTCAGTTTCTGTGTTCAAAGTTATATTTAATTCTGGGGCTTAAAGTCAAAAATATGGTGCAACCGTTAAGAAAAATCTAATGAAATGAAATGTTGGCATGAGTTGTTGAATAATCTTTTATTATTATTTATCTAAAACAAATGCAGTGAAACTATTTTATTTTAAAATATATTTAATATTTAAAAAAAACGTTTGTCCACCAAATCAAAGTCAAGTGGTGCAACCAACATGTAGGTAGAACTGTTGTTGTCATGTGACACAAATCCTAAAACAGAGAAGATCTCTTTAGACCCACAAGACATAAAAACAAATCATAATTTTGTCATATCATTAAATATCAATATTTTAATGAAAATGCACATTTGGTTCAGGTCATTTAGTGCAGCCATGAGAAAACCTCTTGATATTCTTGACTTAAAAATTCATATTTGTAAAAAATATTTTTCACTTTGAAACATTTGCTTGAAAACTTCAATGATGAAGTTGTGTATGCTCTCATGTATTCAATGTGCAAGAAAAATATTTAAACACCTTTTACATTTTTAAAGTCATTAAATAAATGTTTTGTACAAAATGCTATAAATGTTTCCCAAACAATTTGTGAAAACAACATGAACTCAAAGATTACATGTCTATGGACTTGACTTTTTAAATATTTCAAATTTTGATCACCTCAGACAACCTTATTTATCAATGACCCATCTCTACATGTTAACATGAAGGGGCCCATATGTTTTATTTTTTCACAAATTCTGTGTTTTCCGTTTTATTTTTTCTGAATTCCATATTCGACAGTTTAATAAAATGTTATAATCAAAAGGGTGTCTAAATAAAGGAATTAAATGAAATGCTAATCAAATGAAAATAGAACAGGTTTCTTTTTTTATCAGATGAAGTACTTTTAGACAGATCCTCACAGCACAATCCAAAATACAACATTGAAGTTATTTTTGTCAAATAAAGTGCTGCACAAAAGAGCATCACAGATGTGAGGTATTGCTTAAATGTAATACAATTATTATTTATTATTAGTAATAGTATTACAGTGAATATTACTTATCTATACAGTAGTGATATATTTCTGTCATAATTTAAATTGAGCTTTTATTTTTGCAGATAATCGAGTGAAGCCCTTTCAGTTTGTGTGTTTTTGACGACAGCTTCACACATCCTGATAAGCAGGTCACTACATGACCCAGTGTGATTATATAACTGCAAAAGACTGTGATTTAATAACAAAAAATTAGTCTGTATGTGTTGCATGCTTCAAGGTGAATGCACACTCTGCTCTCTGTCATCTACTACACACAGAGTCTCATTCTGTGGCTGCACTGCTTGTGAGGTTTGTTGAGGTGCGCTGACTGCCCCCTGCTGACATGCCTCATAAAAACACAAACTTGCTTGTGCTTAAAAAAAGCACAGTCAGGCAGTATTTTATATACAGTATACCATGTTTGTTATGCTTTCTATGCTGATCATAAAATGAAGGCCATAATTAGCTAATGTTATTGGTTTAGATGGAAGGAAGCTGGGATGAATTTTAAAGTTAGGAACAACAGAAATACACACAAAAAGAAAATAGATTCACTTTCCAAACATTTTTATTAGGCCTCAGCCTAATAGTCTCCATTTGCTGTCCATTGATTATTGTTGCTGTCTAGGAGAAACAATTGAGGTTTTAAATAGATCTCATTTGTAGTGGCGTGCAGGAAATAAACCTTCTCTGAGATGCTGTTTGTAGACAGCTGCTCATGTAGACATCATGTCAGCTCTCTAGGTTTAGAGAGATTGCCCAAGACTCTTTATTAATTTCAAATGTATTGACTGTTATCATTATTGGATGCTTTTGACATGTGTGCAGGTATTGATACTGGAGCCCACTAAAGTGTACCAGCCGTCTTACCTCTCAATAAACAATGATGTAGAGGAGAACACATTGTCTATCTGGCACGTGACCCCTGATGACAAAGTAATATATAATTTATTTACTGTTTACTCATTCATTCATTGATTCACTTTCTTCATTGGTTTGTACACTTATTAAATTAAAATCTACTACTAAATCAATATGGGTAAAAAAAAACAACAACATATTTTACAAATGTGACTATTAACTTTAACATTACGCTAATTATGTTAACCTCTTAACTCTGTGGGGCGGGGCCAGGA
Organism: Myxocyprinus asiaticus; assembly: GCF_019703515.2. Classification (NCBI taxonomy): domain Eukaryota; kingdom Metazoa; phylum Chordata; class Actinopteri; order Cypriniformes; family Catostomidae; genus Myxocyprinus; species Myxocyprinus asiaticus. Next base: position 46,705,796 of record NC_059368.1, on the reverse strand, counting down.
GTGTGTAATAAGTTTACTCTTAAAACGTGAAAGTCCTTGAATACATAAGTCATATGTGGTATCATTTGAAAGCTTAGAATCTGTACTTTTCACAGAGCCGCATCACTTTTACATGTATGTTACATAAAACAAGAAGATAAGACAAATGAGTGCCACCTTGAGGTAATGATGTATAATGAAATCTCAGGAATGCAACTAGTTTATTTTGTTGCCATAACACCACAGTTCAAATGATTATCAAAAGAATCACTGAGTAAAATATGATTTATTTAAGACAACAAAGACAAATGTCTCATGTCTGCTACAATCACTGCTTTTGTAAGCGCTAAGTAGCCACAAAAACTATATAAGCAGATAGAGTAGATGAGCAATTTTCTACTTGTCTATGAGCTTGCTTGGGTAAATAATTCAATGTTATGTCTAAAATGTCTTAAACAAAAATGCAGTCTAGCAGAAAAAGCATGAAAAAAAAAAAAATCTGCAAAATATGTTGTCAATTATTGATGATGAAATGTGTGAATACATCTGAGGATCTCAGATTTCTAACGTCATCTAGATTGAGCTTCTAGTCCACTCAGAGGCCGAGATATTTGTTGAAACGGTGGGGAAGGTGTGAGGGATCACAAAATAGACTGGATGTCTGTGGAGGAGCACATGTGTGAGTGCTCAGCTGTGTTTCACATCTGTATAAAGTGATGGAAGATAATAGAGGGAAATGTCTCATTCCTAGTACTTGCTGCCATCTAGTGGAATGAAATAAGACTTTTTGCTGGGCCAGATCTGCAAACAGATCATGAATTACATATTTACAAAGATAGGACAACAATTTCTTTTTATGATGCTTTATGATGAAATGATGTATGTTCATCATAAGATTGAAAACGTAGATAATATTATGTATTAATTATTGGAATAATTTATTATTATTATTATTTTGGGGGTACTGTAAAATTAGAACAATATTTTGCATTTAGACAGCCAAAAATGCACAGGGGTTAAGCAAAGGGCATTTAACCAGGAATATTCCTTTAAATAACGATGTACAGTGTTCATATGTGCAGATCACTTCACGGTTTTGTGGCTGCTGAATAATGCCACACTGTGCCTCTCTCTCTGTGTGTCTCAGAATAAGGGGATCCATGAGTGGAATTTCAGTGTAGCATCAGTGCGAGGTGTGAGGTAAATACTCTCTACCCTTAAATCACTTGTATTGAGCAATATGGCACAAGAGGCTGTGCTGCATTGGGAATATAGTCATGGCTAAAGGGCGTTGTTAGGCCCTACACACAGCAGAGCATATGCACAATACAGCACAGCCTCTAGTGCCTTATTAAACACATGCATAATAAGAATATTAAAGATGCACATTTTCAATATTAGTTTTGCAAAATCAATTATAAGCCTTTATATTCTTTTACAGCCTCTGGCTCAGCCTTAAGTTTCAGAACTTTTAAATAATGCATGATCATCACCTGATCACAGTGATGAAGCATTTAAGATGATAGATCAAGTGTTTTTGACATCTGTATTTTTTTTTAACACATGCAGCATCTCTAAGTTTGATGAGCGCAGCTGTTTTCTGTATGTGGTGAACAACTCTGAAGACTTCCAGATCTATTTCTGCACAGAGATGCACTGCAAGAGGTGTGTGTGTGTTTGCAAATAATTGCTTTTTTCCCCCATTTAGTTCATTCTTCCTTATGATGAAATAGTTCAGCTGTGAGATCTTTTCACTGCGTGTTTAGAGTAAAAGTTTGGTTTGACTCGTTCCGTGTAATGTGTGTCCAAAGACGAGATCCACACAATCCATTTGTCATTAATGTCTCTTTTAATATCCTTTCTGTTCTTTACAGTCAGCTGTTGATCAAAAACAACAGAAAAAAATAAGCAGTGCCACTCCACTCTTGATAGCATTCGCTCAGCTGAAACACTTATGTTTTAGCACTTGTTCTACAAATCAATGTAAAAAATGCAAATTATGCATGAAAACAATAAACATATACTGTGTGTATATATATATATATATATATATATATATATATATATATATATATATATATATATATTCACAGGACTTAATGACTACAGACCTTTCGCTCTCATGTCTGTGGTCATGAAGTCATTTGAGAGACTGGTTTTGGCCTACCTGACGGACATCACTGGACCCCTGCTAGACTCCCTTCAGTTTGCAAGGAGGTCTGTGGATGATGCAGTTAACATGGGACTGCATTATATTCTGCAACACCTCGAAAGACCTGGGACTTATGCAAGGATCTTATTTGTGGACTTCAGTTCAGCCTTCAATACCATCATGTCTGATCTTCTCTCAACCAAACTGACCCAGCTCTCTGTGCCAACCACAATCTGTTGGTGGATCAACAGTTTTCTGACAGAAAGGTAGCAGCTAGTGAGACTGGGGAAAATCACATCCGGGACCCTCACTATTAGCACTGGTCCTCCTCAGGGATGCGTTCACTCTCCACTGCTCTTCTACCTGTACACGAATGACTGCACTGCAAAGGACCCCTCTCTCATGCTCCTGAAGTTTGCAGTATGACATCATGGTCATTGGCCTCATCCGCGACGGTGACAAGTTTGCATACAGACGGGAGGTTGAACAGCTGGCTGTCTGGTGCAGTCACAACAACCTTGAGCTGAACACCCTCAAAACAGTGGAGATGATAGTGGACTTCAGGAGAAATCCACCACTGTCAGCCACCAAATCAGACAGAAGGAAACTACAATGGACAGTCAGGACTGCTGAGAGGATTGTTGGTGCCCCCCTGCCCACCCTTCAAGACCTGTATGTCTCCAGAGTGAGGAAACGTGCCGGTAGAATCACTCTGGACCCCACACACCCTGCCCACTCCCTCTTTGAACCGGAACACTTCTGGCCGGTGCTACAGAACACTCAGCGCCAGGACAACCAGGCACTAGAACAGTTTTTACCCTCGGGCCATTTACCACATGAACAATTAAACAGCCTTCAGGACTCCCATAGTAAAATAATGTATAAATATGTCATGTGCATATGTAAATTCACTCATATTTAATTCAATACCTGTACATACCCCTGCACATACACTATATTGCCAAAAGTATTCGCTCACCTGCCTTTAGACGCATATGAACTTAAGTGACATCCCATTCTTAATCCATAGGGTTTAATGTGACGTCGGCCCACCCTTTGCAGCTATAACAGCTTCAACTATTCTGGGAAGGCTTTCCACAAGGTTTAGGAGTGTGTTTATGGGAATTTTTGACCATTCTTCCAGAAGCGCATTTGTGAGGTCAGACACTGATGTTGGACGAGAAGGCCTGGCTCGCAGTCTTCGCTCTAATTCATCCCAAAGGTGCTCTATCGGGTTGAGGTCAGGACTCTGTGCAGGCCAGTCAAGTTCTTCCACACCAAACTCGCTCATCCATGTCTTTGTGGACCTTGCTTTGTGCACTGGTGCGCAGTCATGTTGGAACAGGAAGGGGCCATCCCCAAACTGTTCCCACAAAGTTGGGAGCATGGAATTATCCAAAATCTCTTGGTATGCTGAAGCATTCAGAATTCCTTTCACTGGAACTAAGGGGCCAAGCCCAGCTCCTGAAAAACAACCCCACACCATAATCCCCCCTCCACCAAACTTCACAGTCGGCAAGATTGTCTGCAGTCAGACAAGTACCGTTCTCCTGGCAACTGCCAAACCCAGACTCGTCCATCAGATTGCCAGATGGAGAAGCGTGATTCGTCACTCCAGAGAACGCGTCTCCACTGCTCTAGAGTCCTGTGGCGGCGTGCTTTACACCACTGCATCCGACGCTTTGCATTGCACTTGGTGATGTATGGCTTAGATGCAGCTGCTCGGCCATGGAAACCCATTCCATGAAGCTCTCTACGCACTGTTCTTGAGCTAATCTGAAGGCCACATGAACTTTGGAGGTCTGTAGCGATTGACTCTGCAGAAAGTTGGCGACCTCTGCGCACTATGCGCCTCAGCATCCGCTGACCCTGCTCTGTCATTTTACGTGGCCTAACACTTCGTGGCTGAGTTGCTGTCATTCCCAGTCGCTTCCACTTTGTTATAATACCACTGACAGTTGACTGTGGAATATTTAGTAGCGAGGAAATTTCACGACTGTACTTGTTGCACAGGTGGCATCCTATCACAGTACCACGCTGGAATTCACTGAGCTCCTGAGAACGGCCCATTCTTTCACAAATGTTTGTAGAAGCAGTCTGCATGCCTAGGTGCTTCATTCTATACACCTGTGGCCATGGAAGTGATTGGAACACCTGAATTCAATTATTTGGATGGGTGAGCGAATACTTTTGGCAATATAGTGTATATTACCACTTGCACATTGTACATACACCATTCTATGTTATATGGCCTATTTCTTTATACGTCTATTTATACTCTTAGCTTGTTTTATATTCTGTGTCTCACTGTAATGTTCTGTTTGTACTTGCTTGTTTCTCCTATCTCAAAAAAAAAAAAAAATCCTTGTGTACGTGAGCACACTTGGCAATAAAGCTCATTCTAATTCTGATATATATATATATATATATATATATACTGGATATAATATGCCATTTTAAGACATCATATTTATTGATGGATTTTGTAAATTTTTAAAAAGCTAAAATGTGACCAAATGATGTAAAACTTATGATAAAGTACAATTTGTAAAATATTTTTTTTCGTAATGTACCAAAATTAACAGCACTAGATGAGAGAGAATTTCTTTCATATGTAAGCAAAGTGGACGTAGCTAAAATATACTCAAATGAATCCGAATCAAATCAACTTGGGAAATCTGTATCAATACCCACCCCTATAAGAAACCAACATACTAAGGAAAGAAATTGCAAAATGATTGTCTAATACAATTATTCTACCATGTTATACCGAGTTATGACTGTGACGAGACATAATTTGGAGGTTGCTTGATTTATAATTCTATCTCATCACACATGGGGGCACCTGGTGGCATAGCCATTGATCGGAAATGTGTGAGGTTAGGTGACGTGATGTTCGTTGATTTGCTAAAAAGTATTACTACACTTACATTTAGCTACCAGAGGCTTCTGCTTGAATGTCTGTAATGGTTGCTACAGGACGCCGCTGGTAGTATCGCCCCCAGTGAAATCTCATTGGTTTAAAATCCCACTCCACATAGCTGTAAGTTCAACATCAAATATCATCTAATTGGCTTTGATTGTGTCCCAATGCACAGCATTTAAAATTTCATTGAGGACAAAAAAAATGACAGTACTGGACGCTTGTCCTGTCATGCTTGGTTGGACATGTGTTTACTCTATTCATGCTTGTATTTGTCATTTAAATTATGATTTATGATGATGTTTGTGTTGTGTAGGTTTTGTGATCTGGTAAACACTCTCACTGAAGAGGCTTGGAAAGGCTCCGACGAGACCGAGTGTGAATCAGAGGCTTTAGAGGTAAAATTCAGTATTTATAATGACACCAATTTGCTTTATTTTTGTTACGTAGTGAGATTATCAAGACCACTTGTAATCATAAAATCTTGTACAAAAAGGTTGGATTTCTTAACAATAGTTAATGTGTAACGTATCATCAACTAACAATGAACCGTATTTTATTACAACAGTAATTAATCTTGCTTAATGTTGATTTTTCAAAATACTATTTTCCATATTTAGTTCATGTTAATTGTTCATTTCATTAACTAATGTTAACATATAAAACTTTCGATGTTTAAAATGTATTAGTATGTGTTTGAATCAACGTTAACCAAGATAAATAAATAAAAAAAGCTCAGCAAGTATTGACGCTGACTACCACCCCTGGAGTCGCTCCAGCCAGGTCTCCTAAGCAACCAAATCGGCCCGGTTGCTAGGGAGGGTAGAGTCACATGGGGTAACCTCCTCGTGGTCGCGATTAGTTAACTATTAGTATTTACAGTGTTTTTTGTCATTAGTTTATTCTTATGTTTACATGCTTAGAAACTCCATGACATGGTTTAACAAGTGCTGTTTTCTCTCCTGTGTTGATGTATTTCCTATTGAAACAGGAAGTTGTGGTGGGACATATCAAAGTATCATCCTCTTTTCTTTTTTTAAAAATAGCCAATAGGCTTTAGATTACATCACAGCCATGAACCATGATTTGCTACATAGTAGTCAGTAGCAGGTGACATTAGGGGGTAGACATTCTCAGTCTAGAGAGCACTTGATTTGACAAAAACCTGTGGAGTGCATCAGTACTTCCTTGCAGTGAAAGAATGTTCATTTGAAATGTGTAGATCTGCTTTTAAGCTAATTTGTTAACTTGTAGGAGTACACTAGCACATTCCCTATCTGTCACTCACTTGACATTGTGTCGATGTAGTGACACTAGGGGTCACTCTTGGGAGCCCGAGACACCTCTGGTCTCTGATAAAAGGCCAATGAAAATTGCGAGTGGTATTTGCATGCCACTCCCCCGGACATACGGGTATAAAAGGAGCTGGTATGCAACCACTCATTCAGATTTTCTCTTCGGAGCCGAACGGTGATGCTCATTGAGCTGAATTCTACTGTTCATTCACCTCTGCTGGATCTGACGGCGTATTTCAGCGGCTTCTCCCTCAACTGCACTGGTGCACTGCAGAGAACGCCCCTGGGCGCTTCGGCAGAAAACAAGAGAGTACATTTTCTGAAAGAGCTTTTTTCCTCTAAAAGAGTATATATTTCTCTAAAAGAGTGGCACACACGTCTTTTTAAAGATGCCTTTCTGATTGTGTGTTATTCCTGGTTGCGGTCGTTATCTCTCAACTTCAGATGGTCATGATCGCTGTCTTTCGTGTCTGGGCGCGACCCACACGGAGGCAGCATTTGTGGATGGTTCATGTTCTCATTGCGAGAACATGACCATGGCAACGTTGCGGTCTTGGTTTTCTTACGAAAGCAAGCCACTCCAGCCTACAGTGCTGCTGGACAAGCCGCATCTGCCCTGCACGCCATGGCTCTCTTGCAGGTCCACCAAGCCAAGGCATTGAAAGAACTACACGTGGGTAGTTCCACCCCAGATTTGATGCAGGTACTGCGCTCGGCGACCGACCTCGCTCTCCGAGCGACGAAGGTCATGGCACGGTCTCTCGGGCAGATGATGGCCACACTAGTGGCCCAGGAGCGCCACTTTTGGCTCAACCTGGTGGAGATGGGTGAGGCCGACAAGACACGGTTCCTTGCTGCCCCCATTTCCCAGGCTGGCCTATTTGGCGACACCGTCGAGGACTTTGCCCAGCAGTTCTTGGTGGTGAAGCAGCAGACGGAGGCAATCTGGCACATTCTGCCCCGGCATGGCTCAAAATCCCGCACCCCGTCTGCTCGTCGCCAAGGGCGTCCCCCTGCGGTGACTGCACCAGCTCCGCCGCAGCCCGCCCCTTTGGCCCGGCCCCGGCGTGGAGCCCACCGCAGGAAGCAGACGCCACCCGTCTCACAGCCGGCGCCTAAGAACCCACAGAGGTCGTCAGAGACGAGGGAACCCACTCACCTGGAGCTGGTAAAAAGACCACTCCATCCCCCGGTGGAGGGCCGGGCGGAAAATCTTTTGTTGCCGTTTTGTTTAATTTCGCCGCATGCCCAAGTGGCTGCGGTACCCAACAGTTCAGCAAAAGAGCGGCTTCCTTCCTCCCTGGGTCACATACCCGGTGTGCACGGTCGTCACCACGACTACCGTCCACGGGTTTTTTCTTGCAGGATTGGCGCTCCAGCGGTGGCCTTTCCGCCCCTGAGCTCCCAGCTGTGGCACACAGCCGCCCCCGATGTGGCAGTCTCCATGGGTTACGAGGACAGGCCTCTTCCTCCCCCGTCCCAGGCTGTTTCGGGGGTGGTCACAAGGAGCCAGGTAAGTGCTTCGATGTCCCTAGACTCAGCACGGCCATGACATGGTGTGGCACCTCGCGCTCCGCCCCGCTGCAAGGCCCCACCTGCCGGTACGTCCGACGACGTTGTCCCCTTGGTCCCCCTTGTGCGGAACTTGGACGCGTGGCTCGCGTTTTCCAATCCGTCGCAATGGCTGATCCGGACCGTCCGACTCGGCTACGCGATTCAGTTCGCCAGGCGCTCGCCCAGGTTCAGCGGTATTCACTTCACCTTGGTCAAGAGCAAAAACGCTGCTACCTTGCACGAGGAGACCGCTACCCTCCTAACGGAAGGGCGCGATAGAACCTGTCCCTCCAGCCGAGATGAAGAAGGGATTTTACAGCCCCTACTTCATCGTACCGGAAAAAGGCGGTGGGTTGTGGCCAATCTTGGACCTGCGAGTACTGAACCGGGCCTTACACAGACTCCCGTTCAAGATGCTGATGCAAAAACACATTCTGGCGAGCGTCCGGCATCAAGATTGGTTCACGGCGGTAGACTTGAAGGATGCGTACTTCCACGTCTCGATCCTTCCTCGACACAGACCCTTCCTGCGGTTTGCATTCGAGGGTCAGGCCTATCAGTACAAAGTCCTCCCTTTCGGCCTGTCCCTGTCTCCTCGCGTCTTCACGAAGGTCGCAGAGGCTGCCCTTGCCCCGTTAAGGGAAGTGGGCATTCGCATTCTCAACTATCTTGATGACTGGCTAATCCTAGCTCACTCTCGAGACATGTTGTGGGCACACAGGGACCTGGTGCTCTCACACCTCAGCCAACTAGGGCTTCGGGTCAACTGGAAAAAAAGAGCAAGCTCCTCCCGGTTCAGAGCATCTCTTTTCTCGGTTTGGAGTTGGACTCAGTCTCCTTGACGGCACGCCTTACGAACGTGCCCAGTCAGTGCTGGCCTGTTTGAAGGCATTCAAACAGAAAACAGCGGTTCCACTGAAACTTTTTCAAAGGCTCCTGGGGCATATGGCATCCTCGGCAGTGGCCACCCCGCTCGGGTTGACGCATATGAGGCTGCTTCATCACTGGCTCCAGACTCGAGTCCCGAGCTGGGCATGGTGCCACGGGACACATCACGTGGTCATCACGCCAGTCTGTCACCGTCTTTTCAGCTCTTGGACCGACCTCTCATTTCTACGGGCAGGTGTTCCTCTAGAACTGGTCTCCAGGCGCGTCGTGGTCAAGACAGAAGCCTCCAAAACGGACTGGGGCGCTGTTTGCAACGGGCACGCCGCCGCTGGCCTCTGGACGGGTCCACGACTGCATTGGCACATCAACTGCCTCGAGTTGTTGGCAATTCTGCTCGCCCTGCGGAGGTTTCGGCCGTTGATCCAGGGCAAGCACGTGTTAGTTCGGACAGACAACATGGCAATGGTAGCATGTCAACCGCCAAGGCGGTCTATGCTCTTGTTGTATGTCACAACTCGCCCGCCGTCTCCTCCTCTGGAGTCAGCAGCACTTCAAGTCGCTGCGAGCCACTCACATCCCGGGCAACCTCAACACTACAGTGGACGCGCTGTCACAGCAGGTTTCCCTCAGGGGTGAGTGGAGACTCCACCCCCAGGTGGTCCAGCTGATTTGGAGTCGATTCGGACGGGCACAGGTGGACCTGTTCGCCTCCCAAGAATCCTCCCACTGCCCGCTCTGGTACGCCCTCACCGAGGCTCCCCTCAGCATAGATGCGCTGGCACACAGCTGGCCCCCTGGCCTATGCAAATATGCGTTTCCCCCAGTGAACCTACTTGCACAGACCCTGTGTAAGGTCAGGGAGGACGAGGAGCAGGTCGTCCTGGTAGCACCCTACTGGCCCACCCAGACGTGGTTCTTGGACATCATGCTCCTCGCGACAGCTCCCCCTTGGCGAATTCCCCTGAGGAAGGACCTTCTTTCTCAGGGCGGGGCACCCTCTGGCACCCACGACCAGACCTCTGGAATCTCCATGTCTGGCCCCTGGACGGGACGCGGTGGTAGACACGATCACTCAGGCTAGGGCCCCCTCTACGAGGCACCTGAATGCCTTTATGCCTGTTCGCTAAGTGGTGTTCTTCCCGACGGGAAGACCCCCAGAGATGTGAAGTCAGATCAGTGCTTTCCTTCCTGCAGGAGAGGTTGGAAGGAAGGCTGTCCCCTTCCACCTTGTAGGTGTACATTGCCACCATAGCAGCACACCACGACGCAGTCGACGGTAAGTCCTTAAGGAAGCACGACCTGATCATCAGGTTCCTAAGAGGCACCAGGAGGCTGAATCCCTCCAGACCACGCCTCGTTCCCTCATGGGACCTCTCTGTAGTTCTTCAGGGTCTACAGAGAGCCCCCTTTGAGCCTTTGCAGTCAGCTGAGCTTAAGGCACTCTCCTTGAAGACTGCCCTCCTGACTGCGCTCACTTCTATCAAGAGGGTAGGAGACCTGCAAGCATTCTCTGTCAGCGAAACATGCCTGGAGTTCGGTCCGGGCTACTCTTACTTGATCCTGAGACCCCGACCGGGCTATGTGCCCAAGGTTCCCACCACCCCTTTTAGGGACCAGGTGGTGAACCTGCAAGCATTGCCCCAGGAGGAGGCAGACCCAGCCCTGTCGTTGCTCTGTCCGGTGTGCGCTTTACGCATCTCTTTGTCTGCTTTGGTGCACAGCAGAAAGAAAGCGCTGTCTCCAAGCAGAGGATCGCCCACTGGCTCATTGATGCCAAAACTATGGCATATCACGCCCAGGACATGCCGCCCCTGGTAGGGCTATGAGCCCATTCTACCAGGGGTGTAGCGGCTTCCTGGGCTTTGGCCAGGGGTGCCTCTCTAACAGACAATTGCAGAGCAGCAGGCTGGGCAACACCCAACACCTTTGCAAGGTTCTACAACCTCCGGGTGGAACCGGTTTCATCCCAGGTAGTGGCACACAACACAAGCGGATAAGCCCAGGATAGCCAGCCGGGTGTATCGCTTGCACATAGCACCTTCCACCTCCTTTGGAGCTGAAGACATGCGCCATTAATTCCCAGTAGTGTTCACAAGTTTGTTCCCTGGTTGACTTCCTCCGAGCCCTGTGGCAGTCGAGTTTTCATAGAGACTCGCTGCCAGCCCAGTACACGCGCTAACTAAGAGTCCTGTTCTGGGGTAGGTGCTCCGCATGTGGCGGTTCCCTGTAAGGCTAACCCCATGTGATATATATCTTCCGCTAATTAGTTTCTCTGTTGGCAAACTACATCTTCCTTGGGCAGAGCCCCTCTGCCCCAGTCTCCATGTTTGTAGTAACTCCTCCCCCATTGGGCAGGATCTACCTTGAAGACTCTCCACATGGTTGGAAAGACCATGTGACATGTCCTTCCACTTAAGTATCCCCCCCTCTCTTTGGGCGAGGTGTGGTCTCCGCTGTGTCTTCCCCTTGGGAGTGACACCCCCCAACTAGACCTGGCGGCCCAGTCGGATAATCCCCCTTCTTTTTTAGGGAGTGGAAAAAAGAGAAGGGGGAAAAGAGGCCACGACTGGGTTAAGCCTGTCTCTATCTCTTGGGTAGTCGACATGTCCCCAAAAAGGGCCGTTCGACACTCATAACTGTGTTGGGAGAGGTTACGTGTCGACCTGCTGTGCTGGCTATGAGGCACACAGTAGTCTGCCCACCACACACAGCCAGTTCACGTAACACAGTTCAGCCAATTGTGGCGTTTCGTATAGGGACCCCTAGTGTCACTAAATCGACACAACGTCGAGTGAGTGACAGATAGGGAACGTCATGGTTACTTGTGTAACCTCCGTTCCCTGATGGAGGGAACGAGACGTTGTGTCCCTCCTGCCACAACGCTGAACTACTCGCTGAAATGGCCGGACCTTATATCGGCTCCTCAGCATAAAACCTGAATGAGTGGTTGCATACCAGCTCCTTTTATACCCGTATGTCCGGGGGAGTGGCATGTAAATTCCACTCGCCAAATTTCATTGGCCTTTTAACAAAGACCAGAGGTGTCTCGGGCTCCCAAGAGTGACCCCTAGTGTCACTACATCGACACAACGTCTCGTTCCCTCCATCAGGGAACGGAGGTTACACAAGTAACCATGATGTTAACCTCAACGTTATTAGACATGAACTAAAAGCCACAACTCTTTAAAAATGAATTCTGCTAGTGTTATATGGTTTTGATCAGGTCATTTGTGTGCTTTTGTGTGTTTACAGTATGATTATGAATTTGATGAGCATGGAGACAGGGTGGTTCTGGGTAAAGGCACGTTTGGGGTCGTTTACGCAGGCCGTGACCTCAGTAACCAGGTGCGTTTAGCCATCAAAGAGATTCCTGAACGGGACAGCAGGTGAGCAATAGCAATGTTTTCTTTCTTTCTGTTTTGGGTTTGGTAACAATTAGTATGATAAAGACTTAGTAAGTAAGATAAAGACAGAATTTAAGATATTTAAGATATTTCAGAATTACTACAAAACCTGACTCATTTTAAAGTTAGCCTTTGTTTGAAATAACTAAATTTGACTAATATTTTATAATTAAAAAATGTATCATTCACAATAATACCAGGAACATTTATTATCAAAGTAAATAGGTCAGTTTTGAGAGAGCCTATTTCCTAATTTCTGCTGCAGTTTTGTACACACTTCATATAAAAGACAGGGCTATCGATTTAACGCTTTGATTTAGTGCACAATTAATCATGCCTTCTGACCCATACATAAATTCCGTAATAAATGTACGTATTTTCCTACTATCCGTGCAATTTAAGCTTGAAGTACATGTAAGTTTGTGTTTTTCCAAGGCGTGTCAGCAGGGGGCAGTCAGTGCACCTCAACAATCCTCACAAGCAGCGCAGCCACAGAATGAGAGCCGTTCACACAGGACACGTTCTTGACAGCTGGACCAAACACAACAGAATGCAGAGATCTCCAGACGCCATTTTCAGCGTTTCAATTACTTTTAATTTGACACAGAGTCCTCAAAACACAGCATATATGACTCTGAAAACCATTTTAGACACTCCAAAAGCATCAGTCTGACTCATTTGTACATAGACCGACAATTAAAAATAGCGCAGATGAAATGCAAGAATGTGTCCTGTGAGAACAGGGCAGCTTGACATGGATTGCATGGATCTAATCTGTGGACACACATTATACAGATCGAGTCAGACCAAACGTTGGCTCTTAACACACTGTGAAAGGACCTTGCTGCTGAACTTCGCATATTAAAAGATAGATCTCGGGATTTTAAGAATCAATATTGAGATCGTTCAAATGAAGATTGCAGTTAATCAGAAAATCTATACTTTTACCCAACCATTATTCCTATTAATTTTATTTAAAGTCACATTTGCTTTATAGGTTAAACAAGGCATTTTCCAATTCTTTACGCCTACCCACTGAAACTTACATGCGTCCAATTGGGAATCACAGGTCTAATCAATGCTTTACTCATTTACCACAATAATGCAAATTATATTTCAATCTGAATATCTGAATGTCTTTCTATTGATAATTTATTGAATTATTATTTATTATTTATTTTGAATGATCTTTATTTTGGGGCCTTTCTCAACAAGTATTGATATTATTGATAATTATATGAATTAATCAGCATGCCATGTAATTAATTCCATTTAAAATTGTATTTGATTGACAGCCCTGATAAAAGGCTTTATATATGTAATGTGTGTGTGTTGGAAGATATTCACAGCCTCTGCATGAGGAGATTGCGCTACATAAACACCTCAAGCATAAGAACATTGTGCAATATCTGGGCTCCATCAGCGAGAATGGCTTCATCAAGATCTTCATGGAGCAAGTGCCTGGAGGTCAGACACACATGAACATTATACCTGCAGTGGGCTCCAAAAGTTTGAGACAAATGCTCATGTTTAGCATTTTTTCTAGTTTAATACAATTTTTTTTATTTTTTAGTTATTTTATCAGCATAACAGTTTGAGTGAAAAGTTGAATTGAAAAAAACCCAACATGAATTTCAGAATGTCTTAGTATTTAGTATGTCCCCCATTTGCTTTGCTTTAAAGACTGCATGCACATAAGCTGGCATGAACAAAACCTAATATTCATGTTATCCAGCATGACGAGAATGTTCCACAAAGCATCTGATTCAATGGAAGCAAGGAATCTGACTGTCTGCACAAATTTGCTTACATAAGTGACTTAGAAATAGTGCAGAATATTGAATATTTTGTATTCATTTTTGTCATTAGTATCTTTTTTCTTCATTTAAATTAGATTTTCAATCACAGTTTTTCATTGTGGACCCTACAGTTTATAGTGCACTTTTACATCTTAAGGCTAATAATCATCTATAATATCCAAATGTCTGTAAAATCAAACATGTTAAAAAAATTTTTTGTGTTTATCTGTGCATCACAGGCAGTCTGTCAGCGCTGCTCAGGTCAAAGTGGGGTCCTCTTAAAAACAATGAGCCCACCATTGGCTTCTACACAAAACAGATTCTGGAGGGTCTTAAATACCTGCATGACAACCAGATAGTTCACAGAGACATCAAGGTATTGACTCTCTCATCTAACTGAAGTTTAATACTGATCTAAATAGGCGTGGCGCTAACCAGTATCAAGTCATCACTTCTGTGAGACGCTCGCTGAACTGCCACTATTCTTAAAGAGAGTATCTTTTTTAGCACATTTTCTACATATCAGTGTAAAAACTTAAATAGTTAAATGTAAATAGTTTTAATTATGCATGTAAACAAACATAACAATATACAGTATATATTGCTGCTTTTTATTTCTGCTATTATTGCTTTTTCTCCATCCTCTTAAAGGGACGTAATAATAATTGTATGTGAAATCTGCTTATGTAGACAATTATGCCACAATATATATATATACATATATATATAAATATATGCGCTGTTGAAGTCAGAAGTTAACATACACCTTAGCCAAATACATTTAAACTCAACGTTGGTGTCGATGTAGTGACACTAGGGGTCACTCTTGGGAGCCCGAGACACCTCTGGTCTTTGATAAAAGGCCAATGAAAATTGGCGAGTGGTATTTGCATGCCACTCCCCTGGACATACGGGTATAAAAGGAGCTGGTATGCAACCACTCATTCAGATTTTCTCTTCGGAGCCGAACGGTCATGCTCATTGAGCTGAATACTACTGTTCATTCACCTCTGCTGGATCTGACGGCGCATTTCAGCGGCTTCTCCCCCCTCTGCACTGGTGCACTGCAGAGAACGCCCCTGTGCGCTTCGGCAGAAAAACTAGAGAGTATATTTTCTGAAAGAGCATTTTTCCCCTCTAAAAGAGTATATATTTCTCTAAAAGAGCGCACACACGGAATGTCTTTTTAAAGACGCGTCTTTTTAAAGATGGATGTGACAACTCATGAACAACGTCAAAGACATGTCGTCTCCAATCCCTGGGCACAATGGGACGGGGACGTCCTGTTGTAACATCACAAAGGAGGGAAACTCCGGCCTCATCAAATTCATTATCAACCACTTTAAGGCTTGTAGCCCCTGTCCTGTTGGACTGGGTCTTCAAATCAGTAACCTGGGCAACAGCCATTCCAGCTTAATCAATGCCCAAGTGTACTGCATTGACGACAACTCATGATAGGCAATCCGCCATCATGTTTGTTCCCGGCAACATGTTGGATATTGCCAGTGAATTCAGATTTGTAAGCCAGGTGTCACTGCTGGCGGGCAGACCATGGGTCCGACACTTTTGTCATGGCCAATATCAATGGTTTGTTATTGACAAAAGCTGTAAACGGCCGGCCCTCAAGTAAGAAATGGAAATGCCAAGTGGCCAGGTAAAGAACAGGCAACTCGCGATCGAATGTGTGGTATTTTTGCTTGCTGGGACGAAGCTGGCGGCTAAAAATGCAAGTGGCAGCCACACCCCATTCACCAACTGTTCACAGGCTGTGTCAACCACAAATTCAGAAGCATCAGTAGTAAGAGCAATTGGAACACCCAGAAGTGGGTGTGCCAGCATAGTCACGTTTGCAAGTGCATGTTTAGTGTTCTCAAACACTTCTACTGAGCATTTCTGTTGACCATTCGAGTGTATGTTTTGGGACTTTACTTTTCAGGGCCCCATACAGGGGACGTTTGAGTTCAGCTGCATGAGGAATAAAGCAGTGGTAGAAATTTACCACCCCCAAAAATGATTGAAGAGCTTTGGTCATACGCAGCAGCAGAAAATCAGTTAACAGCAGCCACTTTAAACGGCAATGGGCATGCGCCGTCGCTGGTGATACCATGTCCCCCAAAAGAGATTGCTGCCAGCCCAAACTGACATTTGGCGGGGTTAATGATAAGACCATGATGGCTGAGGTGAGACAAATGTTCTACTCTGGATGAACTAGCCACAAAGGATGTCATCCAAATACACATAATTTATGTCATTATTTATGAAGACATCCTCACTATGCAACATTTTTCACAAGTGCCTAAATCTTTTGCACAGTACTGTGTATATATATATATATATATATATATATATATCTCTCTACAGTATACAGTTGAAGTCAGAAGTTTACATACACTTATGTTGAAGTCATTAAAACTCATTTTTTTAACCACTCCACAGATTTAATATTAGCAAACTATAGTTTTAGCAAGTAGTTTAGGACATCTACTTTGTGCATGACACAAGTAATTTTTCCAACAGTTGTTAACAGACAGATTGTTTCACTTTTAATTGACTATATCACAATTCCAGTGGGTCAGAAGCAGCTTGGAAAATTCCAGAAAATGATGTCAAGCCTTTACACATTTAGCCAATTAGCTTCTGATAGGAGGTTACTGAATTGAAGGTGTACCTGTGGATGTATTTTATGGCCTACCTTCAAACTTAGTGCCTCTTTGCTTGACATCATGGGAAAATCAAAAGAGATCAGCCAAGACCTCAGAAAAAAACTGTGGACCTACCCATGTGTATGTGTGTCTGTACGTATGTGTATAATTCATTTTTATTTTTTATTTTTTATTATTATCTATGTCTTGCTGCTGTTTTTGTATTGTTTTTGTATGGTTGTACACTGGAAGCTCCTGTCACCAAGACAAATTCCTTGTATGTGTAAGCATACTTGGCAAAAAAGCTCATTCTGATTCTGATTCTGAAGTCTGGTTCATCCTTGGGAGCAATTTCCAAATGCCTGAAGGTACCACGTTAATCTGTACAAACAATAGTACGCAAGTATAAACACCATGGGACCACACAGCCATCATACCGCTCAGGAAGCATTCTGTCTCCTAGAGATGAACGTAGTTTGGTGTGAAAAGTGCAAATCAATCCCAGAACAACAGCAAAAGACCTTGTGAAGATGCTGGAGGAAACAGGAAGACAAGTATCTATATCCACAGTAGAACGAGTCCTATATCGACATAACCTGAAACGCTGCTCAGCAAGGAAGAAGCCACTGCTCCAAAAACACCATAAAAAAGCCACACTACAATTTGCAAGTGCACATGGGGACAAAGAACTTACTTTTTGGAGAAATGTTCTCTGGTCTAATGAAACAAAAATTGAACTGTTTGGCCATAATGACCATTGTTATGTTTGGAGGAAAAAGGGTGAGGCTTGCAAGCCGAAGAACACCATCCCAACCGTGAAGCATGGGGGTGGCAGTATCATGTTGTGGGGGTGCTTTGCTGCAGGAGGGACTGGTGCACTTCACAAAATAGATGGCATCATGAGGAAGGAAAATTATGAAGATATATTGAAGCAACATCTCAAAACATCAGCCAGGAAGTTAAAGCTTGTCGCAAATGGGTCTTCCAAATGGACAATGACCACAAGCACACCTCCAAAGTTGTGGCAAAATGGCTTAAGGACAACAAAGTCAAGGTATTGGAGAGGCCATCATAAAGCCCTGACCTCAGTCTGATAGAAAATTTGTGGGCAGAACTGAAAAAGTGTGTGCGAGCAAGGAGGCCTACAAACCTGACTCAGTTACACCAGTTCTGTCTGGAGGAATGGGCCAAAATTCCAGCAACTTATTGTGAGAAGCTTGTAGAAGGCTACCCAAAATGTTTGATCCAAGTTTAACAATTTAAAGGCAATCATACCAAATACTAATAAAGTGTATGTAAACTTCTGACCTTCTGGAAATGTGATGAAAGAAATAAAAGCTGAAATAAATCATTCTCTCTACTATTATTCTGACATTTCACATTCTTAAAATAAAGATGTGATCCTAACTGACCTAAGACAGGAAATGTTTCCAATGATTAAATGTCAGGGATTGTGAAAAACGTCATGGTTACTGGTGTAACCTCCGTTCCCTGTTGGAGGGAACGAGACGTTGGGGTCGATGTAGTGACACTAGAGGTCACTCTTGGGAGCCCGATACACCTCTGATCTTTGATAAAAGGCCAATGAAAATTGGCGAGTGGTATTTACATGCCACTCCCCTGGACATACGGGTATAAAAGGAGCTGGTATGCAACCACTCATTCAGGTTTTACGCTGAGGAGCCGATATAAGGTCCGGCCATTTCAGCGGGTATTTCAGCGTTGTGGAAGGAGGAACCAACGTCTCGTTCCCTCCATCAGGGAACGGAGGTTACACCAGTTACCATGATGTTCCCTATCTGTCACTCACTCGACGTTGGTGTCGATGTAGTGACACTAGGGGTCCCTATACAAAATGCCACAAGGCTGAACTGTGTTACGTGAACTGGCGGTGTGTGATGGGCAGACTTGCTGTGTGCCTCATAGCCAGCACACCAGGTCGACATGTAACCTCCCCCGACACAGTTATGAGTGTCGAACGGCCCTTTTTGGGGACAAGTCGACTACCCAAAGATAGAGACAGGCTTAACCCAGTCGTGGCCTCTTTTCCCCTTCTCTTTTTCCACTCCCTAAAAAAGAAGGGGGATTATCCGACTGGGCCGCCAGGTCTAGTCGGGGGGTGTCCCTCCCAAGGGGAAGACACAGCAGAGACCACACCTCGCCCAAAGAGAGGGGGGGATATTTAAGTGGAAAAATACATCACATGGTCTTTCCAACCATGTGGAGAGCCTTCAAGGTAGATCCTGCCCAATGGGGGAGGAGTTACTACAAACATGGAGACTGGGGCAGAGGGGCTCTGCCCAAGGAAGATGCAGTTTGCCAGCAGGGAAACTAACTAGCGGAGGATATAGATCGCATGGGGTTTAGCCTTACAGGGAACCACCACATGCGGAGCACCTACCCCAGAACAGGGCTCTTAGTTAGCGCGTGTACTGGGCTGGCAGCGAGTCTCTCCGAAAACTCGACTGCCACAGGGCTCGGAGGAAGTCAACCAGGGAACAAACTTGTGAACACTACTGGGAATTAATGGCGCACGTCTTCAGCACAAAAGGAGGTGGAAGGCGCTATGTGCAAGCAATACACCCAGGCGGCTATCCCGGGCTTATCCGCTTGTATTGCATGCCACTACCTGGGATGAAACCGGTTCCACCCGGAGGTTGTAGAACCTTGCAAAGGTGTTGGGTGTTGCCCAGCCCGCTGCTCTGCAAATGTCTGTTAGAGAGGCACCTCTGGCCAAGGCCCAAGAAGCCGCTACACCACGGGTAGAATGGGCTCGTAGCCCTACCGGGGGCGGCATGTTTTGGGTGAGATATGCCATAGTTATGGCGTCAACGAGCCAGTGGGCGATCCTCTGCTTGGAGACAGCGCTTCCTTTCCGCTGTGCACCAAAGCAGACAAAGAGCTGCTCAGAGATCCTAGTCCCTAAAGGGGCGGTGGGAACCTTCGGCACATAGCCCGGTCAGGGTCTCAGGATCACGTGAGAGTAACCTGGACCGAACTCCAGGCACGTTTCGCTGACAGAGAACGCTTGCAGGTCACCTACCCTCTTGATGGAAGTGAGCGCAGTCAGGAGGGCAGTCTTCAAGGAGAGTGCCTTAAGCTCGGCTGACTGCAAAGGCTCAAAGGGGGCTCTCTGTAGACCCTGAAGAACTACAGAGGTCCGATGAGGGAACGAGGCGCGGTCTGGAGGGATTCAGCCTCCTGGTGCCTCTTAGGAACCTGATGATCAGGTCGTGCTTCCCTAAGGACTTACCGTCGACTGCGTCATGGTGTGCTGCTATGGCAGCAACGTACACCTTCAAGGTGGAAGGGGACAGACTCCCTTCCAACCTCTCTTGCAGGAAGGAAAGCACTGATCCGACTGCGCATCTCTGGGGGTCTTCCCGATGGGAAGAACACCACTTAGCGAACAGACACCACTTAAAAGGCATACAGGCACCTCGTAGAGGGGGCCCTAGCCTGAGTGATCGTGTCTACCACCACAGGTGGGAGACAGCTTAGGTCTTCCACGTCCCGTCCAGGGGCCAGACATGGAGATTCCAGAGGTCTGGGCGCGGGTGCCAGATGGTGCCCCTTCCCTGAGAAAGAAGGTCCTTCCTCAGGGGAATTTGCCAGGGAGGAGCTGTCGCGAGGAGCGTGAGGTCCGAGCACCACGTCTGGGCGGGCCAGTAGGGTGCTACCAGGACGACCTGCTCCTCGTCCACCCTGACCTTGCACAGGGTCTGTGCAAGCAGGCTCACTGGGGGAAACGCATATTTACGAATGCCAGGGGGCCAGCTGTGTGCCAGCTCCCAGTTCTAGAGGAACACCTGCCCGTAGGAATGAGAGGTCGGTCCAAGGGCTGAAAAGACGGTGACAGACCAACGTAATGGCCACGCGGTGTGTCCCATGGCAGCCTCATATACATCAACCCGAGCGGGGTGGCCACCACCAAGGATGCCATATGCCCCAGGAGCCTCTGAAAACTTTTCAGTGGAACCGCTGTTTTCTGTTTGAACGCCTTCAAACAGGCCAGCACCGACTGGGCACGCTCGTTCGTAAGGTGCGCTGTCAAGGAGACTGAGTCCAACTCCAAACCGAGAAAAGAGATGCTCTGAACCGGGAGGAGCTTGCTCTTTTCCCAGTTGACCCGAAGCCCAAATCGGCTGAGGTGTGAGAGCACCAGGTCTCTGTGTGCGCGCAACATGTCTCGAGATTGAGCTAGGATTAGCCAGTCGCCGAGATAGTTGAGAACACGAATGCCCACCTCCCTTAACGGGGCAAGGGCAGCCTCTGCGATCTTTGTAAAAGATGCGAGGGGACAGGGACAGGCCGAAAGGGAGGACTTTGTACTGATACGCCTGACCCTCGAACGCGAACCGAAGGGTCTGTGTCGAGGAAGGATCGAGGCGTGGAAGTACGCATCCTTCAGGTCTACCGCCGCGAACCAATCTTGATGCCGGACGCTCGCCAGAATGCGTTTTTGCATCAGCATCTTGAACGGGAGTCTGTGTAAAGCCTAGTTCAGAACTCACAGGTCCAAGATTGGCCTCAACCCACCGCCTTTTTTCGGTTCGATGAAGTAGGGGCTGAAAAACCCCTACTTCATCTCGGCTGGAGGGACAGGTTCTATCGCGCCCTTCCGTAGGAGGGTAGCGATCTCCGCGCAAGATAGCAGCATTTTCGTCTTTCACCAAGGTGAAGTGGACACTACTGAACCTGGGCGGTGAATCGCGTAGCCGAGTCGGACAGTCCGGACAAGCCCTCGTGACGGATTGGAAAGCGCAAGCCATGCGTCCAAGTTCCGCGCAAGGGGGACCAAAGGGACAACGTCATCGGACGTACCGGCAGGTGGGGCCTCGCGGCGGGGTGGAGCTCGAGGTGCCACACCACGTCGTGGCCGTGCTGAGTCTAAGGACATCGAAGCACTTACCTGGCTCCTTGTGACCACCCCTGGAACAGCCTGGGACGGGGGAGGAAGAGGCCTGTCCTCATGACCTGTGGAGACTGTCACATCGGGGGCGGATTTGTGCCACAGCTGGGCACTCGGGGGTGGGAGACTGCCGCTGGAGCGCAAAACCTGCCAAATAGAGACGGTGGTCATGATGACGGCCGTACACACCGGATACGTGACCCAGGGAACAAGGAAACCGCTCTTGCTGAGCTCTTAAGTACTGCAGCCACTTGGGCATGCAGCGCAATTAAATGCAAAAGGTAACAAAAAGATGGAGATCTGCTTACCAGCTCCAGAGCAGCGGGTTTCATTGTCCCTGGGTCGCCCGTCTCAAGGGCGCTTTGAAGCCTTTCACGGGTTCTGGGCGGCCGCTAGATGGGTGGCATCTGCTTCTTGCGTTGGGCTCCACGCCGGGGCTGGGCCGAAGGGGCAGGCTGCGGTGGAGCCGGTGCAGTCACCGCAGGGGGACGCCCTTGGCGATGAGTAGACGGGGTGCGGGATCTTGAGCCGCGCCGGGGCAGGATGTGCCGGCTAGCATCCATCTACTGCTCTACCATCGAAAACTGCTGGGCAAAGTCCTCGACGGTGTCGCCGAATAGGCCCGCCTGGGAAATGGGGGCAGCAGGAATCGTGTCTTGTCGGCCTCACCCATCTCGACCAGGTTGAGCCAAAGGTGGCGCTCCTGGACCACTAGTGTGGCCATCGTCCGCCCGAGAGACCGCGCCGTGACCTCCATCGCTCAGAGAGTGAGGTCGGTCGCCGAGCGCAGTTCCTTTAGCGCCTTGGCGGACTTGCAGGAGAGCCATGGTGTGCAGGGTGGAGGCGGCTTGTCCAGCGGCACCGTAGGCCTTGGCTGTCAGAGACGACGTAAACCTACAGGCCTTGGACGGGGGCTTTGGGCACCCACACCAGGTGGCGGTGCTCTGCGGGCATAGGTGCACCGCGAGTGCCTTTATCCACCGGGGGATTGCCGAATAGCCCTTGGCCGCCCCACCATCGAGGGTAGTGAGGGCGGGGAAGCTGAAAAGATCGGGACCGGGCAGTAAAAAGTGCCTCCTGCGACCTTGTCAGCTCTTCATGCTCTTCCGGGAAGAAAGGAACGGGGGCGGGGCGTGGCTTTGAGCGGCGGCGCGAGCCCAGGAACCAATCACCGAGCCGCGAGGGTTCAGGGAAGAGCAGTGAAATCCACTCTAACCAACGCTCGCGGCTGCCCGGGAAAGCATGTCGTCATCTCCGCGTCAGCCTGTGACTGGGCAATCGACCCCGAAGGGAGGAGCCCAGCTGAGGCTTCCGACTGGACGAGCCCACTCTCCGATGCTGCGCTCGAGAGCTCATCACTTTCTGAAAAGCATCTTTAAAAAGACTCGTCTTTAAAAAGACATTCCGTGTGTGCGCTCTTTTAGAGAAATATATACTCTTTTAGAGGGGAAAAATGCTCTTTCAGAAAATATACTCTCTAGTTTTTCTGCCGAAGCGCACAGGGGCGTTCTCTGCAGTGCACCAGTGCAGAGGGGGGAGAAGCCGCTGAAATGCGCCGTCAGATCCAGCAGAGGTGAATGAACAGTAGTATTCAGCTCAATGAGCATGACCGTTCGGCTCCGAAGAGAAAATCTGAATGAGTGGTTGCATACCAGCTCCTTTTATACCCGTATGTCCAGGGGAGTGGCATGCAAATACCACTCGCCAATTTTCATTGGCCTTTTATCAAAGATCAGAGGTGTATCGGGCTCCCAAGAGTGACCTCTAGTGTCACTACATCGACCCCAACGTCTCGTTCCCTCCATCAGGGAACGGAGGTTACACCAGTAACCATGACGTTTTTCACAATCCCTGACATTTAATCATTGGAAACATTTCCTGTCTTAGGTCAGTTAGGATCACATCTTTATTTTAAGAATGTGAAATGTCAGAATAATAGTAGAGAGAATGATTTATTTCAGCTTTTATTTCTTTGATCACATTCCCAGAAGGTCAGAAGTTTACATACACTTTATTAGTATTTGGTATGATTGCCTTTAAATTGTTAAACTTGGATCAAACATTTTGGGTAGCCTTCTACAAGCTTCTCACAATAAGTTGCTGGAATTTTGGCCCATTCCTCCAGACAGAACTGGTGTAACTGAGTCAGGTTTGTAGGCCTCCTTGCTCGCACACACTTTTTCAGTTCTGCCCACAAATTTTCTATCGGACTGAGGTCAGGGCTTTATGATGGCCTCTCCAATACCTTGACTTTGTTGTCCTTAAGCCATTTTGCCACAACTTTGGAGGTGTGCTTGTGGTCATTGTCCATTTGGAAGACCCATTTGCGACAAGCTTTAACTTCCTGGCTGATGTTTTGAGATGTTGCTTCAATATATCTTCATAATTTTCCTTCCTCATGATGCCATCTATTTTGTGAAGTGCACCAGTCCCTCCTGCAGCAAAGCACCCCCACAACATGATACTGCCACCCCCATGCTTCACGGTTGGGATGGTGTTCTTCGGCTTGCAAGCCTCACCCTTTTTCCTCCAAACATAATAATGGTCATTATGGCCAAACAGTTCAATTTTTGTTTCATTAGACCAGAGAACATTTCTCCAAAAAGTAAGTTCTTTGTCCCCATGTGCACTTGCAAATTGTAGTGTGGCTTTTTTATGGTGTTTTTGGAGCAGTGGCTTCTTCCTTGCTGAGCAGCGTTTCAGGTTATGTCGATATAGGACTCGTTCTACTGTGGATATAGATACTTGTCTTCCTGTTTCCTCCAGCATCTTCACAAGGTCTTTTGCTGTTGTTCTGGGATTGATTTGCACTTTTCACACCAAACTACGTTCATCTCTAGGAGACAGAATGCTTCCTGAGCGGTATGATGGCTGTGTGGTCCCATGGTGTTTATACTTGCGTACTATTGTTTGTACAGATTAACGTGGTACCTTCAGGCATTTGGAAATTGCTCCCAAGGATGAACCAGACTTCAGAATCAGAATCAGAATGAGCTTTTTTGCCAAGTATGCTTACACATACAAGGAATTTGTCTTGGTGACAGGAGCTTCCAGTGTACAACCATACAAAAACAATACAAAAACAGCAGCAAGACATAGATAATAATAAAAAATAAAAAATAAAAATGAATTATACACATACGTACAGACACACATACACATGGGTAGGTCCACAGTTTTTTTCTGAGGTCTTGGCTGATCTCTTTTGATTTTCCCATGATGTCAAGCAAAGAGGCACTAAGTTTGAAGGTAGGCCATAAAATACATCCACAGGTACACCTTCAATTCAGTAACCTCCTATCAGAAGCTAATTGGCTAAATGTGTAAAGGCTTGACATCATTTTCTGGAATTTTCCAAGCTGCTTCTGACCCACTGGAATTGTGATATAGTCAATTAAAAGTGAAACAATCTGTCTGTTAACAACTGTTGGAAAAATTACTTGTGTCATGCACAAAGTAGATGTCCTAAACTACTTGCTAAAACTATAGTTTGCTAATATTAAATCTGTGGAGTGGTTAAAAAAATGAGTTTTAATGACTTCAACATAAGTGTATGTAAACTTCTGACTTCAACTGTATACTGTAGAGATATATATATATATATATATATATATATATATATATACACAGTACTGTGCAAAAGATTTAGGCACTTGTGAAAAATGTTGCATAGTGAGGATGTCTTCATAAATAATGACATAAATTATGTGTATTTGGATGACATCCTTTGTGGCTAGTTCATCCAGAGTAGAACATTTGTCTCACCTCAGCCATCATGGTCTTATCATTAACCCCGCCAAATGTCAGTTTGGGCTGGCAGCAATCTCTTTTGGGGGACATGGTATCACCAGCGACGGCGCATGCCCATTGCCGTTTAAAGTGGCTGCTGTTAACTGATTTTCTGCTGCTGCGTATGACCAAAGCTCTTCAATCATTTTTGGGGGTGGTAAATTTCTACCACTGCTTTATTCCTCATGCAGCTGAACTCAAACGTCCCCTGTATGGGGCCCTGAAAAGTAAAGTCCCAAAACATACACTCGAATGGTCAACAGAAATGCTCAGTAGAAGTGTTTGAGAACACTAAACATGCACTTGCAAACGTGACTATGCTGGCACACCCACTTCTGGGTGTTCCAATTGCTCTTACTACTGATGCTTCTGAATTTGTGGTTGACACAGCCTGTGAACAGTTGGTGAATGGGGTGTGGCTGCCACTTGCATTTTTAGCCGCCAGCTTCGTCCCAGCAAGCAAAAATACCACACATTCGATCGCGAGTTGCCTGTTCTTTACCTGGCCACTTGGCATTTCCATTTCTTACTTGAGGGCCGGCCGTTTACAGCTTTTGTCAATAACAAACCATTGATATTGGCCATGACAAAAGTGTCGGACCCATGGTCTGCCCGCCAGCAGTGACACCTGGCTTACAAATCTGAATTCACTGGCAATATCCAACATGTTGCCGGGAACAAACATGATGGCGGATTGCCTATCATGAGTTGTCGTCAATGCAGTACACTTGGGCATTGATTAAGCTGGAATGGCTGTTGCCCAGGTTACTGATTTGAAGACCCAGTCCAACAGGACAGGGGCTACAAGCCTTAAAGTGGTTGATAATGAATTTGATGAGGCCGGAGTTTCCCTCCTTTGTGATGTTACAACAGGACGTCCCCGTCCCATTGTGCCCAGGGATTGGAGACGACATGTCTTTGACGTTGTTCATGAGTTGTCACATCCAGGCAAGAAAGCATCACAAAGGTTCATGGCCACTAAATTTGTCTGGCATTGCCTTAAGAAAGACATTAGGGTGTGGTCCACTTCCTGCCTCGCATGTTAGAGGGTGAAAATTTGACGTCACATTGAGGCACCATTAGTTCATTTTGATGTGCCTGTGCATCGCTTTGATCATGTAAACGTTGACTTTGTGGGTTGCCTTCCCCCATCTCGGGGGTACGCTCACATGCTTACAAAGGTGGGTCAGACCACTTGGTGCCTGGAAGTTGTGTCTCTGGTGTCACATCGACTGGAGAAATTGCACTGACTTTCATTGGAACCTGGATTTCCATATTCCGTATGCCATTGGACATATCCTCGGACCACTGGTCCCAGTTTACCTCTGACCTTTGGGCCGCAGTTGCACAGAATCTGGGTGTGAAGCTTCACCACACTACAGCATATCACCCACAAGCAAATGGTCTGTGTGAATGGTTCCACTGCTTAATGAAGGCCGCAGTGAGAGTTGCTTTGAAGGATAATAACTGGTATGACCGTCTTCCTTGGGTTTTGCTGGGGTTATGGACAGCCCCAAAAGAGGATTTGCAATTTGGTTCTGTGGAGCTGGTCTATGGGCAGATGCTCCACAATACCCAGCGATTTCATTCCTAAGACCACCACTCCTTGGTCTGCGTCTCAACAGAGCTTCACCCTGCTGGGCCAAGCTTCATCTTTCGTTCCTGGTCCTACTTCTCAACATGGGTTTTCTGCAGGCTTGGATCACGAACAATCTGTCTTCTGCCAAGTATGTGTTTGTCCAGCATGATGTGCATTGGGCTACCTGAAACCCCCCGATGGTGGACCATTCCAGGTTCTGGAGCCTGGGCACAAGATGTTCATGATTGACATAGGTGGTAGACTACAGTGCATGCCAATAGATCGCCTTAAGCCAGCCCACCATGACCTGGACCAACCAGTTGATTTGGCTGTAGCTCCCAGATGTGGACGTCCACTTTCTCTCCTGCCATCTGACCATTCTTCTGCCTGGCCTAAACAAACTGTTCCTGCAGACAACCCACCTCGGGCACCCGGTATTAGGGCTGGACGCATTATTCGAGCCCCTGAGAGACTGTCCATACCTGTTTTGGTGAATTCTGGGGAGGCCTGTGTGGCGTCATCTACATTAGCAGAATTTACATACAATTATTATTAGGAGAAAATGTTGTAGATGTTTTTCCTGTGTTGTGCAGCAGAAGAAAATTAAGTTCAAGAGTTTATGGTTCAACTGAAATAACAAGTTGACAATTACACTGGAAAAGAGCTGAGATCCCGGACAAGTCCCCCAATAATGTTATGACACTGGTTGCAGTTTAATGGTATCTGGGATCGTAACGTGAATAGAGATGCAATGCTCAGTGCTCAGTAGGCCTCTATACATCTGTGAGCCCTGTTAAGTATGTATGAGATCTGTTTATTATACATTATCCTGGAGGTTGTCTTTCATGATAGATGACATTTTTTTTCAAATGCCACCCTTTGCAGTTATAGCCTATATACGTATTTTCCTATATGCATTTCTTTGGTATTGACAGTAACACAATGGAATATGATTATAAGACATTTTTTTCTACTTCACTACCTTCAGGGGGACAATGTCTTGATAAACACCTACAGTGGAGTTTTGAAAATCTCTGATTTTGGAACTTCTAAACGTCTGGCTGGAATAAACCCCTGGACTGAAACATTTACTGGTACTGTACTAAATGCATTAACTATTATGTCTGTTAAAGTTAAATTCACCTGTGTTCCAGAGTACAGCTACACTGCAAAATCTAGCTGTTCAAAAATAAAATAGAAAATAATAGTGTAAGGTTAGTGGGGTTTATGTTTAAAACAAATGAAATATCGGCTGTAGCCCTTGATTTAAAGTTAGAGTTTGAAACAAGACCACAAAAGGTTTTTGTCTTTTTGAGAATTTGTAAACCTGCATATTTCAAACATGTAAAATCATGCTAGAGCTTGTGCACATATATTTGCATATAGTACATTTAGTTATTTTCATTTAATTGAATTTATCTTCGCTATATCTAAGTTGAAATTACTCAATTCATGCAATCACTGCGTATCGATCACTCAATTTGATCTTATAGTTTTCTAATAAAATGGACTCATTTGCACAAATTGTTTATCTTGATGTTCATCCAACCATTACTATGTCACCTATTCTAAAATGTTTTAATTAAAAGTGTTGTATTTAACACAGTTGTAAGAAACAAAACACTCTGTTTTAATGGACTGACATGGAACATGGAATTTTGAGTGTTGGAAAGAACACAACTGATGTAAGCAAACAATTTGAGAGAATGGTCTTATTGCAAAAAAATAATATAGTGTAATGTTTAGCAAAATGTGTTCTATAGGTCTAAAAATAAAATATTAAAATACTAAATATAAAATAATAAAGTATCTTATCTATATCTTATTAGAGGCTTCAGGCAATTAACTTTACTGAAATTTTTCATGATGTGTCTATTTTTCAGGTACGCTACAATATATGGCTCCTGAAATTATAGATAAAGGGCCACGTGGATACGGTAAGCCAGCAGACATCTGGTCCCTGGGCTGCACCATCATAGAGATGGCAACTGGGAAACCGCCCTTCTACGAGCTGGGTGAACCACAGGCAGCGATGTTCAAGGTCACTAGTGCTTACTCTGAATGTGCAGTAAATTTAAAGGCGAAGTGTGTCTGCCCCATTAGCGTCACCAAACGGAATTGCAAAAATAATGTTTTCAATAGGGCTGTCAATCAATGAAAATGTTGAATCTAATTAATTCCATGATGTGCTGATTCATTAATCGAATTCATCGCAATTTATCACATATTAATATTTACTGAGAAATGCCCCCAAATACAGATAATTTTGTATATAGTCATGTAAATAATTATAATACTATATAATAAATATTATAATGCAGATTAGGTAACACACATTTTGTGGCAGCAGACCAGTAAAGCCTTTACACCAGGGGTCGGCAACCTATGGCACGTGTGCCAGCATTGGCACTTGGAGGGGTAATCACTGGCATGCCAGCAATGGCGAGAGAGGAATAGACTATTTTATTTATATAAATTCTGCACCTGCATTCCAATCTACATCTTGATGTAATCTTTCCTCATGATCACGCAGCGTGTTTTCATGAGCTGAATGGGAGACTAAACAAAAAGTTAAAATGTGACGAGACTGCAGTATACCCAACAGACTCGTGCATCGCATACAAGCCATTCACGCATCACGAGCCGGCAGCGCTTCACTTTCGGTTAATTGCGCGAGTAAACGCACCCGCTTTGCTTCAGTCAGACTGCGCAGATGACAGCCTACACTCTGTGTTTCATTTGTTTCTTTTTGCTCTCAGAACAACACGTGATGTAATAAGGAAAACACCATTATTAATCCTTGAGATTTCCAACCCAGCATACAGGTACACCCTCCTTAAACCACGGTCACACTCAAAATTACATTAAATGATAAAAGATAAAACATAAACCCACATGGTGGGGTTCAAAATTCTGAGTCTATTAAAAATAGAAATGAAACCTGGAAATAAAGTTTTCGGATTTTGCAGGTGTGATTCACCGAAGGGGCTAAATTGTTGATCGGCTTGTGATGCGCGAATGGCTTGCATGCGCAGCGTGAGTCTCGTCACACTTTAATACTGTTTAGTCTCCCATTCAGCTCATGAAAACACGCTGCATGATCATGAAGGATTACATCAAGATGTAGATTGGAATGCAGGTGCGAAAAACTTCTTATAAATAAAATAGTCTGCTCCTCTCTCGCTGTTGCTTGCGTGCTAGTGATTAAATGATTACAGTGACATAATATGAGAAATATTTAAGATTCCACACAAATTCGTGATCAGTCATCAAATAAGCACATTTGTGACAATAACTTTGTTAATTCATTTTGTACAAAAAGACAGGTTTTCTTTCATTAATGCACTTAAGATGCTCTGTGAAAATTCACATGCAGGATCATGATTATATCATAATCATCAGGTTTTCACTCAAACTGTTATGCTGATAATATAATTTGTAATGAAAAATAAACGCTTAAATTAGAAAAATTGACTCATATTTTGGAAAATCACATACATGCGCATGTTTTTTTCTCATGTTTTGGGCGGGGGGGGGGGATGGGGCACAGCGATTGACCAGGAAAAAATGGCACTCCATGTCAAAAAGATTGTCAGCCCTTACTTTAGACAATACAAAGTGGCCTTACGAGACAAAATATTGTTTGTTTTATTTCTATATCACTTATAAAACAAAGAAATAATTTCTATATCATTTATCATTTAACATAAGCATAATATGTGTTGGTATGTTTGTAGAAGTGAGTATTGCACGAAATCTAAAAATAGGTAGTCTATTTTGTATTTTATTTTTTGCTTTGTACAGCACATGGGCTTTTTATGGAGGCTCTACGAGGACAGGGAGGGAATTTGTTTCTGAAATAGTTTTGTGTGCTCTCGCATTAGTTTTGCATTCCCTTGCAAAAACCATTAACCATGGTTTTAAGACAGTAACCATAGTTGAACTTTGGTATTTGAAGTAAAACCACAGTAACTTCAAAATTTACCTTGGTTTTACTACAGTAACAATATTTTAACCATAGTAATAATACAGGAAAACCAAAAATATGGTAGTAAAAAAAATCATGCATTTGTGGTTCCTATGGTTTTACTACAAATACCAATGTTCAACTATGGTTTCTAATGAAATTTGAAAATGTAGTGGTAAAAAAAACATACAATATTACTATAGTAAAACCGTGGTTCATTTATTGCAGGGGAATGCAAAACTTTTGAGAGGAAACCCTAAACTATTTCAGAAAAAATTGTCTTTCCCTCTGGTAACTGTAAATATAATTTGAATAATAGTTATCCCTTTAACAGAGGATCCCAAAAATCCTTTAGCCTTCCAAGAAATCGTGGAATAGATCAGTGACCCACCAGCGTTTTTCACAAGTAATATTTTATGATTAACTCTCAATATTATTTTGAATCATTTCAACATAATGTTTATATAACATGTATAAAAAAATTTGAAAATACAATTTTTATTCCTCAAAAAAGCATTCCATTTACAATATGGGCTCTGGAGTGAAATTAACAATTCATCAGAAAAATAAATAATTTGAAAAATTACTGCGTTGACATTCTAATTGAGTTTGTGTCATGTTTGCTTTGAATGAACTTTCACCTCAACGAACAGTATAAATAATGTGAAAAGCATTTTACGTAAGGAAATGTCTTTTAAAATAATACCTTTGAACCCCCTGCAGTATTAGCCCAGACTTTAGAAAATACTGTTAAATAGGGTTGTGCTGGTGTGTTTGTGTAGGTCGGAATGTTTAAGATTCATCCGGAGATTCCCGACTCCATGTCCACCGAAGCCAAAGCGTTTATCCTGCGCTGTTTCGAGCCAGATCCAGACAGCAGAGCCGCAGCAAACAATCTACTCACTCACGAATTCCTGACTGTCATGTCACGCAAGAAACGATCAAAGGGCAAGAGTTTCACAGGTGTGTTATATGCACGTTAGAGTTCTGTTCTAATAACATCATACAGTAGAATTAACGGTTGTAAACTTTACAACAAAGTCCTGTAATGGTTCTATGTACAGTGTTGGTCATTTGACACATACATTAAAACTGAATGATTACCATATTCATTACACCATGGAATTTATGTGGTACTGTAGGAAATTTAAGCAATTTAAGGTAATGTAAGGTAATTTAAAGAATGCCATGGTAGATTTTTGTTGATGAAACAAAGTGGGATAGTATGAGCCCAGTATTTAGTCTTCTTAATTTGTGAATGACATCTTATTGTGTTTTTTTAACAGCTCTGACACCAGAACCTGGTGAGTCTTGTTTATTGTCTACATTATTTTGCATGCTTTTATGAATAACCATAGTCATATTCAGATAGGATTAGTTTTATATCAGGCTTGTAAAAATCAGATTTGATGTGTTTTTGTCCTGTTCAGACTACAAAAACCTAAATGGATTTAATATCAGATTCAGATCTTCAGAAAATCCGATTGTTTTCTGCCTGTGTGAACTAAGCCAAAGAGAAATATGTCATTTATATTGATTATTTGGATGCATATTGAATACGTCATTGCCACATTTCTTATGAAATTTTAGACGGAGTCGTGTCTCCGGTGTAGTCTTAAAGAAATCACCACTGGTGTATAATTAACAGTAATGAAGGGTATTTCTGCTGGTCAATTGTTGTAGAGTACTTGCGCAGCATATCTCTGCCTGTTCCTGTGGTGGTTGAGGACACTAGCAGCAGCAGTGAGTATGGATCTGTGTCGCCTGACAATGAGCTCTGCTTGAACCCCTTCAACTTCAAGCCCAGCACCAAGTGCTACAGTGAGAGAGAGGTCAAAGGTCACTGCTCGCTCTTCCTGAGGTCAGTAGAGAGAATTATGATTCATTCTACCATAAAGATATTTCATTTAATTTAACCTTTGACTAGGGCTGGGTAAAAATATTAATTTGTCCAATTAATCGCAATCTTCATTTGAAGGACCTCGATATCTCAATTTCCCAAGATGGATCTTTCACTCTAGGCGCAACCCTCTACAATAAGAGTAAATCACTCACATATGTGACTAGAAATGTGTGTGATTCTCCACTGGCTGGTCAATGTTGAGATTGCTCTCAGCAGTGATTGAGTAGTGTAGTGGTGCAGAAGTTCAGCAGCGAGATCCTTTCACTGCGTGTTTGGTTTGACTCGTTCCGTCTGTCCAAAGACAAGATCCACGCAATCCATTTGTCTCTTTTAATATCCTTTCTGTTCTTTACAGTACATTGTTAATCAAAATCAACTAAATTAGAAATACTTATTTCTAATTACACATAGGATGAATGCGATAAAGAAGCCATTCGACTCTTAACTGAAACACGTTTGTGAGACACTCGCAACTGACGCTATTCTTAAAGAGACAGTTCCGTTTTAGCACTTGTTCTGCATCTCAGTTTAAATACTTGTATACAAATTATGCATGTAAACAATGAACATGTAACAAAATATGTATATGCAATATAATATATACAATTCAATTTTTTAATGTTGGAATACATACATTTGTACATTTTTAAAAAGCTAAAATGTGACAAAGGTTATGAAAAACTAATGACAGAATAAAATGTGTGAAGTTAATATTTTTGTAATGTGTCAAGTTAGAAGGTCCCCTGTATGATGTACGTCATCTCAGATGTGTCCTCTGCAGAACACAAATGAAGATTTTTAGAAGAATATTTCAGCTCTGTAGGTCCATACAATGCAGAGCTGAGATATTCTTCTAAAAATCTTTGTTTGTGTTCAGCAGAAGAAAGAAAGTCATACACATCATGGACATTATAACTGAAATATACCCAAATGAAATCAAATTGAAATTGGAATAGATTCGAGATCCTGTGAATCAGAATTGAAGCAGGAAATCTGTATCAATGCCCAGCCCTACTTGTGATGCTATTTTCTTTATAGTTGATATGTGTAGTGTTCTTGTCTGTTTGTGCACTAAAGGGATTTTTGATATTACTTTTAATCCTGGATTAACCTCTTTTTTAAACACCAGATTAAGGCTACTTTTAACCTTGTAATAAGCAATGTTTCACACATGTGATTCTGAATCAGGGTTAGCGATGCTTTTAACGATGGGTTATGAAGCGCTGCTCTGAATTGTTCCAACGCTTCTCCATGAGAAACTGGTGTGCTAGAATGGTTCAGCAGATAGCCAATCAGAAACTGCCTCATGTGTTTGTCTCATTAAATATTCATGTGCTTTGTACTGTCACAGGGAAACACGCACACAAAAAAAAATTAACAGTATATATATATATTTATTCATTTATTTTTTGTAGTATGTTCCATGGTCATGAAAAAATATGAGAGAATTTTAGGATTGTGATTTTCAGGCCTGAAAAAGTAATGGAAATTATTCATGTTAAACGACATGAAGTGGTCATGGATATTTCGATAGTAATTTTTTTTCTGGTTCAGCTCTGTTCTAATGTGTCTGTATCTGCTAGAAATTGCTATTTGTGAGTCTAATCTCTGTTAAAATTATTATTTTATTTTTTTATTTTTTTGGTTAATCCTCATCCGGTAGTAATGGAAAAATCATGGAAAGTCATTGGTCAAAAGGTGTAGGAACCTTGTGTTTCAGAATGCTTAAAAGGAATATTCCAGATTCAATAAAGTTGAGCTCAAACTAATAAACCAAGGTGGAGGGTTAAGGATCAGACGGGGTTAACAATTTCACATGTGTGAGTTGACTGTTAGTAAACATGTCAGATATGTTCCTGGTGTTGTAGTATTCCAGTGGAGAACTTTGAAGACCACAGCGCTCCACCGTCCCCAGAGGAGAAAGACTCGGGTTTCTTCATGCTGAGGAAGGACAGTGAGCGGAGAGCCACGTTACACCGAATCCTCACTGAAGACAAAGAAAAGATAGTGCTGCACCTGCAGGAGGCGCTCACACAGGTCATCTCGCACTCAAACTGTTCATGTGTTGCACAGCTTTGCTCAAAATGTATTTTGTTCTCTTTCAAACATCTGTTTAAGTGCTGAATGAAACGTCCGGTCACAGCGACTGTTCGATAAAGTCCATTATAAAAAAGATAGTAAATCTCCTGGATACGGCATTCCAGTCGTTTTAAAACAGACAATATAGTAATGACAAAATGACATGAAACACAATGCTTACAGGCTGCAGGCTTGCTGTTGGGTCTGATGTAGTTTGCTTAGAGGTCTGCACGGGCCTTAAAATGAAACCCGAACCCGAAGTCCTACTTGAAAAACTGACCCGAACCCGGCCTGAAACCTATTGGGTTCTCGGGGCCCGTCGGGCCCGGCTCGGGTTGCAGACCTCTTAAGTTTGCTCTGTCCCTTCCTTCAAAAACTACTTGGCCTTTATTTGCCATCTCTGCAGGGCTCTGAGGAAACTAAACTGAAGCATCAGCATATCTCCACACTGGTGGCAAGTCTGGCAGATTTTGTGAGGATGGCAGACAGAAAAATAATCGCCAGCACCCTCTCTCAACTTAAACTGGAGCTCGACTTTGATAGCGCAGCGATCAGCCAACTGCAGGTGGCGCTGTTTGGCTTTCAGGACGGGGTGAGCATCTTGTCAAAGTTTCGTTTATAAGTTTGTATGTTTCAGTTATCAGTCAGCATGACATCGAAATTGAGCCTATTTACCTTCTTAAACGTGCACCAAGTAATTTTCTGCCAAAAAAGGAAATGATTATTTCTTTCAAAAGTATGTTTCAAATGATGCACACTCAGTGTTGGAGAGTCGTTAACTGTAAGTAGAGATGCTAATGTAATTACATTTTTCAGTTGCGTGATAGCAGTTCAGATATTTTCACAATAGTTCAGCTTTTCAGGCAACATTTTCCAGCGAGTAGCACTGTAGATTCACAAAATGCTTCGTTTGTCACACTGTATTGTGTAAAAAAAGTTTCAGTAAAGAAACAGAATCATTTAAAAGAATCACTTCTTTCACACAGTTCATGTAAATGTGCCGGTTAAAATAAACGATTCCCTTATATGCAGCATTGGAAACTTTGATTCATTTTAGTCAGTCGGATCTGTCTGACGGTTCATGTAAATGAACTAGTTCAGATAAATGATTCACTGATTCACTTGAACCCCGTGCAGCCTTAAAAGGACTTTGCCTTCTTTTTTGAAATGATTTTTTAGTGTATTCAGTTTTAGTTTAATGTTGTCACTCTGTTTGTTTAACCCTTATGAAAATTAACCATGGTAACTGTGGTTCTACTAATTTTGTAGAAATCATGGTTAATATAAAGGTTTTTATATTAATGCAACATAACCAAAAAATTACTCAGTGCACCTTTAACACATGTTCTTTGTCTCATTGTGCACGATTCATCAGTTCATGCTATTCCGTAATCTTTCCTTAACCTCCTAAAACCTGAGCGCGCCTTCTGTGCATTTTTCATTTCCCTTTTTGATTTGTAACTAGTTGCACCTAATAAACAAGAAAAACAAATCTAAAACAAATAGTTTTACTAAAAATGTATGTCCACAAAAGTGGACAGTGGGACTAATTTGTGAAATTGTAAATAATATCAAGCTATAGAAAGTCAGATTTTTTCCAGGAGTGTTGGATATCATTTTTTTAGACTTTACAGACATTACAGCTGATTTTCTATAAAGCTGAATAATTCATTCTGATTCAAAGTAATGTCCAGCATCATCCAATCACTGCTAACCATGTTAAAATAAAATGATACATTATAAATTCTGAATCTATGTACTGATTATCATTGTCACATGTCTGTCAAACATGTTGAGTGATCCAAACATCATCTGCAGCCTGAAACTGAATTATAAGATGATGCTCCCTTGCTCCCTATTTAGTGAATGACTTAACCTCCAGTGTGCTGTCTGTCTGCACTGGTCTCAGAACAGTTTGAAATGCACCTTATTTTCATCCTAACTCCATATAAAGCCTCTGAGAGACACATTTTTCAGCTTTTGCATGAATACATTTATTCTCAATGTGTAAATACACAGTAAATATATAGGAATGCATTTATTCATGTTAACGAATAGAACCATATTGAACAGTGATAACAAAATAAAATATAACAGAATTTATATTAAATTATGTGTTAATGTTGAAAATTATTTAAAATAATTAACGTTTTGTTTTTGTTTTTCAACTTTTGAGGGAATGCGTCCTAATTTCCACGTATGTGGACTTCATGTTTATCAGCGCGTTGACGTGAGAGAAATGAATGGATTTTTTAAAGCAGCATATCAAATGAACCTAGAGACGTTACTCTTTACAACCAGTCAGGTTTCAATGAAAAACGTAAAGATGTTTCTTACCAGAGGCACTTTTGTTGGATCTGTGCCCGTAGGAGTGCTTCACGAAAAGTGTCATCATGTTGTTGTGTCACGTGATACGGTGCACCAGAAGTTTAACCCTTAAATGGCAGTGTAGAGTCTTGCGAACAGTACTCAGTCAGTTTTAATTCATTTAAATTATGCATTGCGTATAGTGAAGACAAAATACAACCCCCCCCCCCTTTTTTTTCCTGGTTGAATATCCTGTTTGACTGAGAAATGCATCACATTATGTAAGTATAGTTTGAAAAGGCCATTTCATGTTGACTTTAAAAGCTTAATAACCACTTTTTTTTCTGAATGACTTGAATGTGTCCTAAACTTCCTAAAAGAGATCTCATAAAATATGAAAAGTTATGGACTAACTTTATGTGGGTTTTGCGTGTCTCCAGGTTAATAAAGTTTTGCGGAATCACAACATAAAGCCGCACTGGATGTTCGCCCTGGATAACATCATTCGAAAGGCTGTACAGACCGCCATCGTCATATTGGTACCTGGTAAACAACAACAAGAGTTCTTTCGGTTACAAAATTGTAAAAAAATTATTTCCAGGGCTGGGTATTGATATACATTTTCCTGATTTGATTCAGATTCATTTGTGTATATTTCAGTTATAATTTTGCTTACATTTCTCAGGTAATGCTGTTAATTACACAGGCAACCTTCTAACTTGGTACATTATGAAAATATTAATTTTACAAATAAAATTTTATCATTAGTTTTTCATCATATTATCAAATTTGAGCTTTTTTTAAATGTACAAATCCATGAATTCCATCAATAATTATGATGTCATGAAAATTGCATATGTTATTTTGCATATATATATATTGTTATATGTTTATTGTTTACATGCATAATTTGTACTATTTACAAGCATCTACATTGATTTGTAGAACATGCTAAAACACACCGTCTCTTTAAGAAAAGCGGCAGTCCAGCGAGCGTCTCACAGAAGTGTTTTGGTTAAGCACACATTAACGAGAGTGAAGTCGAATGGCTTCTTTAAATGTTAAAGAACAGAAAGGATATTAAAAGAGACAACTGGATTGCGTGGATCTTGTCTTTGGACAGACGGAACGAGTCAAACCAAACACGCAGTGAAAGGATCTCGCTGCTGAACTTCTGCACCACTACACTACTCAATCACTGCTGAGAGCAATCTCAACATTGACCAGCCAGTGGAGAATCACACACATTTCTAGTCACATATGTGAGTGATTTACTCTTATTGTAGAGGGTTGCGCCTAGAGTGAAAGATCCATCTTGGGAAATTGAGATATCGAGGTCCTTCAAATGAAGATTGCGATTAATTGGAAATATTAATATTTTTACCCAGCCCTGTTTATCTCTCCTAATGTTTTTAAAGCCATAGTTCACCAGAAAAACTCAAATCTGTCATCATTTACTCACCCTAATGTCATTCCAAACACTATGATTTTCTTTTTTCCATGAAACACAATAGGAGATGTTTAGCAGAATGTTCACACTGCCCTTTTCCATATAATGAAAGTGAATAGGGACTGTGGCTGTTGACCTTCAAAGATGGAAATAAAGCTTCATAAAAGTAGTCCATGCGACTTGTGCACTATATAAGTCTTATAAATGAGCAAATGGGATTTGAGAGCTACGGCGGACAGTAGGGTTTTCAGCGAATAACTAAAATTTTGATCTGTTCCTCAAACAGAGATGTCATATTACTTCAGAAGACTTCGAGAGTCATATCGATTACTTTTATGATACTCTTTTACTTATGAAGGTGATTTGTTGTTTAGAGCTTGACAGCCCCTGGTCACCATCCACTTTCTTTGTGTGGAAAAAAGCAGCATCATGTACATTCTGCTCTAAACAAAGAGAGTCATATGGGTTTGCCCCATTGACTTCCATTGTAAGTGTCTCGCTGTAACACAGATTTGTGCTTTTTTTAAAGAAAAGGAGGAACAAGTCGAAATTAATTTCTGTGGTAATCAACATTATGCCACAGATGCTGTTGATTGAACTTAACTTGTATTGAACACGGAACATTCCTTTAACAAATACAAAGTTATTGTAAAGTGTTACCAAAAACAAATAATGAACATTTTGACTATCATAAGCTATTGTGTTCCACTGAAATAAGTCATACAGGTTTGGAACAACATGAGAGAGAGCAAATAATGACATAATTTTCATTTTGGGATGAATGAACGATTACATGTGTCGTTTGGTTGTTCACACTCAGAATTGCGTCCCCACTTCACGTTGGCGTCTGAAAGTGACCCAGCAGAGCAAGAGGACATTGATGACAACACGGTTCCTCAAGGGAATGCTGCACTCAAGGGCATAGCGCCACCTATCGCTCATGATGACACGGTGGCAACATCTGGAGTGAGCACGCTCAGTTCAACCGTCTCTCATGAGTCTCAGAGTGCTCAACGGTCCATCAGCATGGAGCTGGGCCGCATGAAGCTCCAAACCAAGAGGTGAATGCTTGCATTATATCCCCAGCTTCACACAAAAATTTAAATTCTGTTATCATTTACTCACCGTCATGTTGTTCCAAACCTGTATGACTTATTTCAGTGGAACACAATAGCATATGATAGTCAGAATGGTCATTATCTGTTTTTGGTAACACTTTACAATAACTTTGTATTTGTTAAAGGAATATTCCGGGTTCAATACAAGTTAATCTCAATCAAAAGCATCTGTGTCATAATGTTGATTACCACAGAAATTAATTTCGACTCGTCCCTCCTTTTCTTACTTCACTTACAATGGAAGTCAATGGGGTCAATTTTTGGAGGGTTTAAAAGCAGAAATGTGAAGATTATAATTTTATAAAAGTACTTATATTAATTCTTCTGTTAAAACTTATGTATTATTTAAGATGTACATTTGTTTAAATCATCGTTTACCAGGATTTCAGGGTTTACAGCATTATGTCGTCATGGCAAATAAGTTGTAAAATTGTGTTTCCACAGATGTGTTTAGTAAGTTATTTTATCACAGTAAAATCATGTTAACACACATATTGTTTATGTCTTGTGTCTATACTTTTGAAACAGTGAGTATTTTAATGTTTACAGATTGACCCCATTGACTTCCATTGTAAGTGTCTCACTGGAACACACATTTGTGATTTTTTTAAAGAAAAGGAGGGACGAGTTGAAATACATTTTTGTGGTAATTAACATTATGACACAAGTACTGTCAACTGAACTTGACTTGTATTGAACCCGGAATATTCCTTTAATGATTAATATTCTTGGTTAATGCTAATTTATGAAATTGCAATTGTTAATTGTTAGTTCATGTTAATAGTGCATTAACTAATTTTAAGGTATACAACTTTTATTAAGAAATATTGTAGTATATGTTGAAATTTACATTAGCCAAGATAATAAGTGCTGATTAAGTGTTGTTCATTGTTAGTTCATTTGAACTAATGTTAACAAAAACAACCTTATTTACCTTATACCTTATAAAGTATTAACATATTTTTTCATATAGTGAATGAATATAGGGAAAGAGACTGTTAACCTCCAAAAATGGCAAAAAAGCATCATGAAAGTAGTCTTGTGTGCTATATTCCTTTCTGAAGTCACACTCTAGCTTTGTGTGAGGAACAGGCCAAAATTTAAGTCATTATTCACTGATAATCTTCCTCTCCACTGTACCTTTCAAGTCTCATTTGCACTTTTGCATTTTTAAACACATAAATTAAAATTCTCAGAGAATGACAACATTAATTTCAGTCTGTTCCTCACACAAAGATATCGTATGACTTCAGAAGACTTCGAATATAATGCATGAGTCAGATGGACTACTTTTATGATACTTGTATGCAGTGTTAATTTTGTCAACAAAATTACTGACATAAATATTAATTGACAGATTTTTAAAATAACAAAGACGAGATGAAAAAGACACATATGACAATAATCAAATGGTTTTAATTCAAACATACTGTTGACAGAAAAATTGCTATATATTAACAATACACTAACACGGTTTATTATTTAGACTATTTACTTCAAAAATCTATAAAGAATTGCTGTAAATAATCCAGTCAAAGTATATTATGTATTTCCCCGCTGAACACCTGAACAATGAACTTCACTAACAGGTTAATTATCTCACTCAAACACATCCTATATACAGTATGTGACATCACTGTATCCACAACATAAACGTCATATCACATCTTACATCTGCACAGACAATGAAGTGAATGAACAAGTGCTTGAACTAAGTGTCGCGCTAGTCAGAATGCATAACTTGTGTCGTGAATACACCATGTCCTTAAAAACGTGTTACACGTAACATGACATACTAAACTGTCTAAACGTGAGGAGTCACTTCCAAAAGTAGCTCATATTTCAGTGTATTCAATATATGGTGTTATTTCATGAGCACAGCTTTTCTCGTGTTGTTTAATGGCACATATTCAACAGAATTATCTCTAATATGTTTGATACATGTTTAAATAATTGTAAGTAGTTTATACATTTTTCAAAACATTTGAATATTTGGTTAAAGTCTGGTCTGTTACAGTTTTGACACACATTTTTGTCATTTTGCGCATTATCGTCAACTAAAATTATTTTTGTCAACTAAAATTATATGCCATTCTGGTCAGAGTAAAATTGACTACAATTAATAAATATGACATGATGAAATATTGACTAAATTTAAAGGACAGTTTTGTCAAATAACAAAAAGTATGACTAAAATGAAAAACTGTGAAAATGAACACCGCTAAACATGGTTTTCAAACAGCTTTTTCAACCACACCTCCCGTCTTCATTGATCAAACAAACAAATAGTCCGGCCCCCAAATCACGCCATTGGTCGAGTCAATATTGTTCTGTCGGGCTGGACGGGTTACTCAAAACAAACTTTTTA
The DNA here is from genome assembly GCF_019703515.2 of Myxocyprinus asiaticus. Classification (NCBI taxonomy): domain Eukaryota; kingdom Metazoa; phylum Chordata; class Actinopteri; order Cypriniformes; family Catostomidae; genus Myxocyprinus; species Myxocyprinus asiaticus. Next base: position 46,663,688 of record NC_059368.1, on the reverse strand, counting down.
TAGCGCCACAGAGACAGAGTATTTACAGTTTCTGAGAAAATTAGCCCATGAATGTCTTAATTATAGTTGACTGCATATTAAGCTGTGATAGTAGAAAGTATTTTAACGGAAAAAGTTACACAGTTATCAGTCATGTCATGTACAGTATATCTCGAACCACTCTGAAAAACCCATTGACTTGCATGTGTGTTTGTGTGTGTTCTGTAGGTTGTTGGAGGAGTTAATAGAAAAGGAGAGAGAGTATCAATCCATCATACAGCAAGTCCTGGAGGAGAAAGAACAGGAGATCAAACTCTTGAAGAGTCGCTCTGTACCCATCGGTCAGTCTGATATGTGCACTAATACACACTATTAAAGGGATAGTTCACCCAACTCATCATTTATGCATCCTCATGCTGTCCCAAACTCACATGACTTCTTTCTTCTCCGGAGCACAAATCAAAAAATGTTGAAGGACACGTAATGTGTTGTTGTCTGTACAGTGCAAGTCAATGGGGTCCAAAAGTTTCCAAAGCTCCAAAAAACACATAAATGCAGCAAAAGGTAATCCATACAACTCGAGTGGTTTAATCCATGTCTTCTGAAGCAATACGGGGCATGAATATTGCAAACCTAGCAACATGAGGATGTGTAATCTAGCTTCAAATTATGATCGTGCCTTGGTGCCTTGCAAATGATGAGATTTATAGTGAAAAAAGGACTTAAATATTGATTTGTTTCTCACCCATCATATCACTTCTGAAGACGTGGATGTAACCACTGGAGTCTTATGGATTACTTTTATGATGCCTTTATGTGCTTTTTGGAGCTTCAAAGTTCTGGTCACCATTCACTTGCATTGAATAGACCAAAATAATAATAATAATAATAATTGTTCCACAAAAGAAAAAAAGTCATACGAGTTTGAGGCGGCATAAAGATAAGTCAATGATGAGAGAAATATCATTTCTGGGTGAACTGTCACTTTAAGCAACTTTGTGAATATTGCAGTTATTTTAATGCCAATTTTTTGTCCATTAATTTTCGTAAAGAGTGTCATTAGACTAGTTCTGCCGAGTATGAGACATTCATACATTTTTAAATGTATACATTAAGTGTGTATTATATATTAACTGTGTATATATTCTAGAAACTTTAAAAATAAAAACAGTTCAATAACAATTTTGTCTGGACCACTGAGTGTTGCTTTGATATTTTATATTACTGTAGTGATGAAATTACCTCTCCTGGAATGTTTTAATATTGACATCTTCATTCTAATTTTGTAGTTTTTCATTTTTGTATTTTCCATTTTGTGTTTTATTAAAATGTCACACTGAAATATATTTTAATTTTTGACCACTTAAATAAGAACATCAGGATTGTAAACACCATAAATTCATCCGTGTTTTTGTCAGATGTTCCTGCTCCCTTTGTGAACCTGAAGAGTTCAGTAGAACGACATGAAGACCAGGAACTTCTGGAATGGCTCAAATGCCATGGGGCTGATGCAGATTCTATAGAGAGGGTAACATACAATGACTATGGGACTATTTTTAAAGAAGTCATGTTACGGGGAATAATCATTTGCGATTAAAGAGCTTGAAGTGCTATGAAAACAAACTACAGCTTTAAGAACTCAAAACTGCCTCATCGTTTTTTTTTTTGTTTGTTTTTTTTTTACATGATTGCAAAAATGGCTGAACAATGATTACATTAAAACATGACATTCACATTTACACATCAGTGGCACCTATCGGGTGTTGAGAAACTTATCCAGTCATATTGAGGTAAAGGGGAGAAAGCTGGATAGAAACTATTAGCCCTAAACACCAGAAGAAGAGTACACCTTTAAATGAACAGCAGCACAAAACATGCTTTGCAATTCCAAGGATCAGAAAGAGGAACATACTGAAGTTTGAAAAACTAAATTATGACTGTTTTCAGCACTCAAAACTTAAAGGGATAGTTGGCCCAAAAATGAAAATTCTTTCATCATTTACTCATCCTCATGTCATCCCAGATGTGTATGACTTTCTTTCTTCTGCAGAACACAAATGAAGATTTTTAGAAGACTATCTCAGCTCTGTATGTCCACACAATGCAAGTGAATGGTGATCAGACTTTTGAAACTCCAAATATTAAGTCATCATAAAAGTAATCCATACGACTCCAGTGGTTTAATCCATGTCTTCTGAAGTGATATGATAGGTGTTAGTGAGAAACAGATCAATATTTAAGGAAATGTTTTGTTATAAATTCTCCTTGCTCAGTAGGAGGCGATATGCATGAAGAATGTGAAAGTGGAGATTGACTGAACAGGGAGGAGAAATTATAGTAAAAATTGATCTGTCTCTCACCCACACATATCATATAGCTTCTGAAGACATGGATAAAACCACTGGAGTCTTATGGATTACTTTTATGCTGCATTTATGTGCTTTTTGGAGCTTCACATTTTTTTGGCATTGTATGGACCTACAGAGCTGAAATATTCTTCTAAAAATCTTCATTTGTGTTCAGCAGAAGAAAGAAAGTCATACACATCTGGGATGACATGAGGGTGAGTAAATGATGAGAGAATTTTCATTTTTTGGTGAACTATCCCTTTAAGTAACATTATAACTGTAAATAATAAAACAAAATGAATGACATGACCCCTTTAATAGTGTGATCTTATTTACAAGATTACAATATATTATGAAATTATCAGATAATAATAACACATTTTTTATTTTTTTTTCATATCATAGGTTATATCAGAAGATTACACCCTTGATGACATCCTCAATTATGTCACAAGGGACGACTTGAAGACTTTAAGATTTCGGTACATAGACAATTCTGAAATTCTGTTCTATATTTCTATATTCTATATTTTATTAAAAAATATATATATATTAAAAATCAGTAGTCCTGGCTTTCTTCTGCGACTCACTAAAAGTGTGAATCTCTCAAAATCTGTCAAGAACACGTCCGGTTCATATTTCACCCCCAAATCAAAAGAAAGCAATAAGAAATGATACTTTACATAAAAAAGAGCCTATTTTTAGGATCATTAAGATTATTTTGCATTGTGATATTGTTTTCTTGAGACTTAAGTACATGCTACCAGCACCCATCTCAATTGCCAGTAGCTTTGCTGTAATGTGAAATCTCATATATTATATATTACTTACAATTGTGTACAGGCTACATCATGGTAATGTTTGATCTACTGAATTTAGTTTATGCTGATTTTGATTACAAATAAAATCATTTTGTCCTTTACTTTTACTATTTTATTTATTTATTTATATATTTTATGAGAATGAGATGGGTTTATTCTCGCATTGCTTTAATGACAATTTGAAGGGGAAACATGTTTAATTGTCTGTCATGACATTATGTCACAGTGGAAAACATGTGAATAGTCCTTGTTTTTTTCTTTTGAATTTGGGGTGAAATATGACCTGGACATTCTCTGAATGTTCACCCAAATTCACCTTCACTTTGTAAAATATAAAGAGGCGATTAGTAGTGTGTGATTGTGTTTCTTTGTGTTTCCAGAGGTGGAATTCTGTGTAAACTCTGGAACGCGATCACAGCGCACAGAAAAAAGCCTGGCTGAAGACGACAGCGGCGTTACACAAGTATTTTGCTGTCCTGACCCAATCCACTGGGATCAATTATTCTTCAGGAATCTTAACATTCTGATGACATGTGTCAACATTTGTTTGTGAAAATGCAGTTTTATTTTTCATGTTTGTTTACAGAAACTTGTCTTGACCTGCCTGAGAACCTTTTACTGCCAGATTTCTTTGAAGGAAAAGACACTGAAACCACACACACAAACACATATATTTGATACATTTACAGTTATACAGTTATTTACCTTTTTAGCTAAACTATTCTGAGTAATGACTATGAAGATACCATAATCAATCAAATCCCTAACAAAATAGATATGGTGGCTATTAATATATACTGTAAACAGCTCTGAAAAGATACATTTCTAAGATTTTAAGTCAATTACACAATGTTTCCGTATCTACAAGCAGCCTTAACAGAGAATATTACAGTTTGAAGTGTTTACTTTTATTTATTCAGCACAAACCTATTTATCAAAGGTTACATTTTAGAAATGGGCTATTTTAGTAAAGATTAATGTTATTGCAACTGTCTGGTTCAATCATAAATCATAGCACTTAATAAAGTATCTAATAGTACCTATTCTGGTCATTGCATTTCAATGATGATTTATTGTCATGATAAATGTTTGTGTGATCAATGTTTGCATATTGAAAATTGGGATGTTATACCATGTAGGCCCTTCAATTTTTGGAGCAAATAAAATAATTTTCAAAACAAAAACAACAACAAAATGTTTTATTCTCTTTGTTATTATTCCAGCTAGTAATAATACCATGATGATACAAATCTTAAAGTCTTGGCTAAATAGAGTAATATCCTTTTCAGCAAAATTGAAATGGCAAAACAATTACAAACAATTGCTAAAAGATAAAAAAAGGGTAACAGAAATATGTCAAACTGTTTTGACCAATACATATTGTAATTAATAAATAGTTTTAAAAAGTGTTATAAATTATGTGCTATAAATTTATGACATTTAAAACACGTGACAACTTGCCCTAACCAGACATTTATGAAAAATACACTGAAAACAGTAACCTTTTAGTTACAAACTACCGGTACTTTAAAATAAGGTTAAATCTGTTAACATTAGTTAACGACATAAGATAACATGAACTAACAATGAACAATAATTGTAAAGCACTTAGTAATCTTGGGTAATATTACCGGTAATTGCAATATTGATAATTTTTTTTTTTTTTTTTTTTAAAGTTAGATGTGCTAACGTGAGTTAATACATTATGAACTAACAATGAACAATTACATTATGATAACACTTTACAATAACGTTTTTTATGTTAACATTAGTTAACAACGTTAGTTAACATGAAAAAACAAGGAACAATACTTTTACAGCATTTATTAATCTTGGTTAATATTAATTTCAACATATACTAATTCATTTAAAAAAAAATCTAAAGTTACATGTATATGTTAACATTAGTTAATGCATTATGAACTAACAATTAATAATTGTATTTTTATTGGCTAATATGATCTAAGATTCACTGCATTAACTAATGTTAACAAATAGAACTTTACTGTAAAGTGTTACCAATATTAACAAAATAAATAACATGAACTAAGAATATTAAATACTGTAAACATATATTGTTCATTGTTAGTTCATGATACCTAATGCATTTACTTATGTTAACAAATTTAACCACATTATAAAGTGTAAGTATACATTTCTGAGATCATCCAATAAACTTCTCGTGTTACGTGAGGAATAAAGGAAGGCTTTCTTGGAAGAACCACAACATTTTCTTGTTCCCAGACTTTGCGAATTCGACAAGAGAGAAACGTGATCAATTGAAGGAATGCAAAAAACATGTACATCAACGGAAGGTCAATTTTGCACTGATGTTTCTGGCCAAATTGAGAATAGATACTAAGGATGGCCGCAAAATATTTACATGCCCGCAGCAAGCGATGTCTTTCATAAAGTCAATGGAGTAAGTCATTGTGTGATACTGTCTATGCAGCCGAGTGGACCGACTCACTGAACATTCACTTGACCATCCGAGGAACTGAGCGCCTTTTGTTTCTTTTTGTGCTGGTTTCGCCTGGAGGCTGGAGTTTGTTTTGAGGAGTAACAATCCTTCGGGACAGTTTTGTGGATGAATCTGCACGTTCTTTGTGCTTATGCCTCCTATTGGTTGGAGTTTGTTTTGTGGAGTATTTCTTGCAGGTCACTGGAGTGATTAGGTCATTTGTTGCACTCATGTAGCAGTTGAACGGGCCAGCTCACTGAACATTCGTTTGACTGTCCGAGGAAACTGAAAAGCCCTTTTTTTTGTGTGTGTGTGCTGGTTCTGCTAGTCTCTGGAGCTTGTTTTGTGGAGGAACACACCTTCGGGACAATTATGTGGATGAATCTACACGTCTTTGTGTTTATCCCGCCTATTGTCTGGAGTTCGTTTTATAGATTATCTTCTGTTGTGTAATTCTGTCTCACAAAATTTGTAAAGAAACACCAGACTTGAGCAATCCACAGCAAAGTTGTCACGGGGGCTCTCGTAGGCGTACATGGACTGTTTGAGTTTAGAGGGATGGACGCCGGTTGGCGCTGTCATGCGCGGGGTTAATGCGCACATTTTTCCTTTTTCTGTTTGTTTGGTTCGGGGGGAAGTTCGGGCTTTGATTGTTGCACTGATGTTGGAATGTGGTCTTTATAATTTTGTTTTTGACACACAATCTATTTTTTCTAATATGTCAAAATGTCAGATGTTAATATGAGTGGATTGTCTCTCTCCACGTGGCATGTGAATGGGTTGGGGCACCCCATAAAAAGAAGGAAGGTTATTTCTCTTCTTAAGCATAAGAAATATGATATAGTGTTTCTTCAAGAAATGCATCTTTCCCCGCAGGAAGCTGAAAAATTTGGGACGATATGTGGTGGACATGTTTTCTTTAGTGCTGGCTCAAGTAAGAGCAGGGGGGTCATTATACTGATAAATAAACATCTAAAATTCAAATGTCTCAAACAGATTAAAGATAAATCAGGAAGAGTCATTATTGTTTTAGCAGAAATTCAGTTGCAAATGTTGATTTTGGCTAATATTTACGCACCTAATGCTGATGATCAGGGCTTTTTTATAGATCTTGAAGGGATGTTGCAAACTGCTGGCACCCCTCATGATATAATATTGGGAGGAGACTTTAATCTAATGATGGACTCAGTCCTTGATCATAGTGAAGCAAAAGTGTGTAAACCCCCTAGAGCAACACTGACAATTCACAGGATGGGCTAAAATCTTGATCTTACAGATATCTGGGGACTTGTGAACCCAAGGGACTATACATTTTTTTCATCAGTCCATAAGATTTATTCTAGAATAGATTTTTTTTATATCTAAGTCCCTCATTTCTTCTGTAGTTGATTGCTCAATTGGAAACATTTTAGTCTCAGATTATGCCCTGGTGAGTTTAGAGGTGTTGCTACATATGGAGAAAAAGAAATCATATAGTTGCCGCTTTAATGTATCCCTTTTGCAAAATCTTGATTTTCAACATATAAAAAAGGCTGAAATCAATGTCAATATGGAGACCAACTGATCCTCAGTATCCTCTGTGGGTGTGGCTTGGGAGGCACTTAAGGCGGTTCTTAGGGGCCGGATCATACAGTATGCCTCAATCACCAAAAAATCCAAAGTACAAGAACTTGTGAATTTGGAAGGGAATATTAAAAGTGCCGAGGCAGAGCTGAAGTGCCAAATGTCATCTGGTGGCCTCAGAGTATTGACTAGATTGAAATACAGATATAATACTATTTTGTCACAGAAGGTGGAGTTTTGGCTATTCAGGGCAAGACAGTCATTCTTTAAGTCGGGGGGACAAAGCAGGGAAACTTCTGGCTAGATAAATAAAGCAGAGAGTCTTTTTCTATCGTTCCCTCAGTGAAATCTGCGAATGGTGAAATATTTACCTCAGCAATTGATATTAATAATGCTTTTAAAGAATTCTATCTTGATCTCTATAGTTCCACATCTTCGTCTACTGATGAAGATATTAGAAACTTTGTGGAACCATTAGATCTTCCTAACTGACGACTGAGCAAAAAAATTATCTTGATTCTGAGATAACCTTGGAGGAGCTCGGCGAGGTAATTGCCTACAGGCAAGGCTCCGGGGCCAGATGGCTTTGCTGCTGAGTTTTTTAGATCTTATGCAACAGAACTGGCTCCACTTTTACTAGAAGTTTATATGGAATCATTAAAGAATGGAAAACTTTCGCCAACCATGACACAAGCCCGGACCAGTCTGATTCTTAAAAAGGACAAAGATCCAAGTGAGTGTAAGGGTTACCGTCCAACTTCCCTGATCCAGCTAGACGTAAAAATATTGCAAAAAGTTTTGGCTAACTGATTAAGTAAAGTTATGACATCTCTTTTACACATTGATCAGGTGGGGTTTATTTGGGGCTGCAGCTCTTCTGATAACAGTAGGTGTTTCATTCATATCATGTGGTCAGTGGCGAATGATCAGACTCCGGTCGCTGCCATCTCACTTGACGGTGAAAAGGTGTTTGATATGGTAGCATGGGATTATCTTTTTAAGATTTTGGAAATATACGGGTTCGGGAAATCTTTTATTGGATGGATCAAGTTACTTTATGGACACCCGGTAGCGGTGGTACAAACGAATGGATTCATTTCAGATTATTTTGCTCTGGAAAGGGGCACCCGCCTGGGTTGGCCTCTTTCCCCATTATTGTTGTGTCTTTCCCTGGAACCATTAGCAGCCACGATAAGAAAGGAGGATGATTTTCCAGGGGTGGTGGCGGGAGGTGTGGCGTATAAGCTTTTGCTTTATGCAGATGATATTTTATTATTCATCTCCGACCCCACTAAATCTATGTCTTGCCTCCACAGAATTATTAATTCCTTTTCAAATTTCTCAGGATACAGAGTTAATTGGTCTAAATCCGAAGCTTTAGCTCTGACAGCGTAACAGCTTTTTTTAGCTGGGTGCCTTCCAGTGGCCCAAACAGGGCATTAATTATTTGGGCATTTTTCCCCATCTAATTTGTGTGATTTAGTTAGAGTTCATTTCAACCCTTTAATAAAAAGTTTTTCGAGCAATGTGGGCAGGTGGGCTTAATTACATTTATCTATGATTGGGAAGGTTAATGTTATTCAAATGAATTGAATTCCAAAATTCAACTACCTGCTACAATCTCTCCCTGTAGATGTCCCCCTCTCTTATTTCAAGCAATTTGATAACATAGCGAAGTCCTTCATTTGGAATGGTAAACGTCCCAGATTACATTTCAGTAAGTTACATAGGCCGATTGACAAAGGTGGGCTAGGCCTACCCAAGATTTTGTTTTATTATTATGCATTCGGTCTCAGACATTTGGCTCATTGGTCGCTTCCACCTGAGAGAGCCCCTCCCTGGTTTTCTATTGAACAGGAAGTTCTTGCCCCTATTTTGACATTGCAAAGCCTTTCTATCAAACTAACCGGAGAAGTTGTTACATCCCGTAATCTCGCATTTGCACGTGTTATGGACAAAAGTGTCCGACGTTTAATTATATTTAATAATTATTTAAATGTTGCCTTGAGCATATGTCTGAACCCAAAATTACATATTAATAAGTCTCCTTTCTGTTGGTCAGAGTGGATTGTGAGGGGGGTTATTACACTCAGTGACCTATATGAGAGTGGAGAGTTGAGATCTTTTGAAAATCTGGTTCAACATTTTGGGATTCCCAGATCTCAGTTCTTTAGGTATTTACAGCTGCGCCACCTGCTCTGTACTATTTTTGGGAGGAGCACCCCCCCCTGGGAGTGGTGATTACTGCTTTTGGAAAAGGTCATGAGGCATCAGTGTATTACTCAAAATCAAATCAAATCAAATCACTTTTATTGTCACACAGCCATATACACAAGTGCAATGGTGTGTGAAATTCTTGGGTGCAGTTCCGATCAACATAGCAGTCGTGACAGTGATGAGACGGATATTCTTTGCGGATATTAACCGTCGGAAGGATCGGGTTACATCCGCTACAGAGACGGAGAGTGAACTAACCTCCGTAGCTTCGGCCGTGAGAGCTCTCTCCGTGAGGGTGGTGTTATTTCCCTCAAAACGAGCATAAAAAGTATTTAGCTCATCCGGGAGAGAGGCAGCGGTGTTCAGTTTTTATTCCCTTTAAAGTCTGTGATGATGTTAATTCCCTGCCACATGCTTCTAGAGTTGGTGGTGTTAAACTGTCCTTCAATCTTGTTCCTGTACTGGCGTTTTGCTGTTCTGACTTTTCGGAGGGCATAACAGGCTTGTTTATGCTCCTCCACGTTCCCAGAATTGAAAATGGAGGTCCGCACATTAAGTGCCGCGTGAACATCGCTATTTATCCATGGCTTCTGGTTCAGATAGATCCGTGTTTTTCTGGTCGGAAGGACGTCCTCCACGCACTTTCTGATGAAACACATTACGCTATCAGCGTAAAACTCGATGTCGTCATCAGAGGCAGACCGGAATATCTCCCAGTCCGTGTGATCAAAACAGTCCTGTAGCGTAGAGTCTGATTGGTCCGACCAGCACTCAGACCAATCACTCCCTGCTAATTCAGAGTCTGGGGGATGGAGCTTCAACTTCTCTCAAGAGATTATGGGAGAAAGATTTAAACTTGGTATTGGAGGAGGGAGTGTGGGCTAGGATTCTAAAAAATGTCAAGTCTACATCTAGAGATGCAAGGGTGCGCCTTATGCAATTCAAGATTTTACATAGATTCTATTGGACCCCCTCTAGATTGTATAGGCTTGGTGTTAAAGACACACCCACCTGCTGGCGATGCCAATCAGAAGACAGGGACACAACCTATGTTTTTTGGTGGTGTGTTAAGATCCAAGAATTTTGGTTGAGGGTTCAGAGTTTATGTGTGATGTATTGGACACTCATTTGTGTGTTATGTGGAGGTCCGGAACAATCCATTGAATTGTGGTGTGGTGCGAAGCAGAGCCCAGAACAAGTCTCCCGACACACGGGCAGAAACCAAGGAATCCTCCTCGAGCGCGATCACCAGGCAATGGCGATCTGATGGGCAAACACCACTGGAGACTCCACCTGTGAAACACAAGGGCGAGAGAAAAACAAACAACAGAATGAACCGGCAAACGCCGGAGCCATGACAGGGCAGCATTCAGTATTTCACAGCAACAGTGAACGAGCCACCATTAACTTATGATATGTTTTGCATCCGTTTCTTGTGCGCAGATCCAATAATATCACGTAAACTGCTCGTACCATCGTCCAGATACATCCTCTTCGAGTTGCACGTGGGAGAGGGGGTGTGTCTTATAACTATGTTGAGAGTTCATTGGTTGCTCTCACGAGTCAACAATCCAATGGCATTTTATTAACTCAACTCTCAATTGGTTAAAGAAAAGGAAAAGCAATTGGCAAATGATTTAAGAAAAGCAATTGCCAAGTACCTTTTTAAAATGCAATTTAAAAGGTGCTTTTAAAGTGCATTAAAAAGACTCATAAATGTATTCATTTATTGCTACATTTAATTACATTTTAAAGATTAAATAAATATGATTTATTAATGCACAAATTTATTGTTTAATATAATGACATTTTTAAACATTAATTAAATAAACACATTTAAATGTGTCTTTTTATTTGTCCATTTATAAATTGATTTATTTATTCAAAGCAGAGAGGATGCACACCCGGCGCTGAGTTGCCCAATCAGCAGGAGAGAGATAAAAGGAGGAGCCGGGACACCAGAGAGAGAGAGAGAGAGACAGACAGACAGACAGACAGACAGACACACACACACACACACACACACACACACACACAAACAAGCAGTGTTTGTGTGTTTGTGCGCATGCACTTTTGTTTATGTTAAGTCTTTGTCAGTGTTTTATTAAAAGTCTGTTGATTGTTATCTGGTTCCGTAGAGATCCGTTACAGCTGCATTTGTGAATGTGACAGAAAGCATAAACATAACTTTAGCCTTCCTAGTCATTACAAATGATGTAAAACCACATTGAATCTGGTGTTTTTATGAAACGGGCTATAATTTATTATCCTGTACACTGTATTTCCACTTACATTCATCTCCACAGAGATTGTGCTTAAGGTTTGAGGTGTTTCCCACCTGAGCCGATCCTTTTTTGTGACAAACTTTACAGACTGGGTAACCATAAACGTTGATTGTGCCTCGTGGTTCTTTAACATACCCAAAGTAATCATACACAGCGGACTTGGTTCAGACTCGGACAAGTCTGTATGATACGCTCATGATGCGCTTCACTTGTGCTGCACTTCTGATGTGCTCGTGATGTGCTCGCCACACCTGCATGTCACCTTTAAAATTGAGCGACAGTCGAATGTAACATAAGGAAGGCACAACTGAAAGATTGTCTGGATCTTGGCAAGTTTATATGATGCTGTAAATGTCTCTTATTCTGTCTTAATTAAACCGATTTGGATTTTAGAAAGGTTCTGAAAAAATCTGTATTTTCATGCAATACCGTCAATGAGAAGATTTCAACGGTATGATAATGTTGCTGGTTGCTTGAGAGTGTGCAGAGCTGGAATCTATAAGCGCAGATATAAGATTTGTAATTTTTTTTTTAGTCACTATAAAATAGCCAGTCTTAGTATTATTCTAAAATGTGGATAACTGTCCAGAGTCGGTGTGTCCAAACGATTGACTTTGTGGTGGATTTTGAATAACACAACATTACTCTTCTGTCAGTGTTGTTTATGTGATTTGAGTGGGATTGTATGTTTTTGTGGTGTATTCTCTTGTGGCTTCCAGTTTCTGATCACCACAGGAGAGAATCTGGATTATCTGGATGACGTTCACACTGTATTTGGAGAGGTCATGGAAGGTATGGATGTGCTCACTAAAATCAATGAGGCATTTGTGGACAGCGACTTCATCCCGTATCAGGACATCAGGTGAGACAGACTTCTACCACTGTCTGCAAATCCAAAATGTAAAATGTCATATTACAACAGCACAGACTTAAACAGTATTGGCTGTCATTATCATTAATACCTGTCTCTTGTTATAGTGATGGCAGGGGGGGAGTGTGTGTGTGTGTGTGTGTGTGTTTTAAAGTGAATTCTCATTGACTTATGTGTGTGTATATTTGGCCACAAAGAGCCTCTTTGTTTATGTTTGCCGATGCTAAAGGAGTTAAAAAAGTACTCAAGTTGACTGTTTCCGCTGCCTCCTGACTCTGCCCGAATGCTGTTACACACAGCTATTTATTTTACATCCGTTTTTAATTGTTTTTCTGCATAAACTTGCCCTAGATGGACATCTTTGATCATTTTGCCTTGTCTTGCTGTTTTGTTTTTTATTTATTTTTTTATGTAATGTAAATGTGATTCTTCTGTTAGGGGAACATTTCTCTCTCTTAGGATGATTTTAAGCCCTCACACAGTTTTTCACATCCAGATTTAAAAGCTCATTTTATCCACATACAATGGACTAATTGTAAAATAGTGGTCTTATTTCGTTGAAAGTTCATAATATTATATATTATGCTTACAAACTAATTTACATAAAGTCTTTGTCCTGTCTTTGAAAGCCTGTGATTCAGGCTCTGTTTGCTCTGTCCAATAAAAAAAGTGTTAGTTCATTCCACTAGATGGCATCAAGTACTAGGAAAACAATTCTCTTTCTCCATCACATTCTATAACATTATAAAGATGTGAAATGCAGGTGGTTCTCTAACATAGCTGAGCACTCACACATGTGCTCGTCCATGAAGAACACCCACTGTTTCCTCTAACTGGACTAGCAGCTCCATCCAGATGTCGTTGAAAAGCTGAGATCCTTATTCAACATCATCTCCAAATAGAGAAAAGTGACATTACCAGCATCACACACAATCTTGAAAACCCACTGTATCACACACACTATTCCGAAATCCACATGAAGTCTGATCAAGACCATGATCAGATCTTTATTCAGGACATGTGATGAAACAGTTTGAAGAAGTTTCTTTTGTCAAGATTTCAAGTTGTCAAAAGTGCCCCTAATTAAAGAACTCTTGCATATCTTCAATGACTCACCTACCGCAGTGAAGGTGCTGTTGGTTTCGTGTGTGTTTGAAAGTTTATTTGTCGTAAGGTGGGTGATCTGCCGGATGCGGACATTAAACCTCCCGTGAACGTGCTGTTTGTGTGTAAACTGAACCCTGTCACCACAGAAAAAGATCTAGAGATCATCTTCTCATGCTTCGGCCCCATTAAATGGTGAGAGAAAAGAGCTTTTTACACTTGCCAAATGCAAGTAACTCCAAATAAAAACAGAGTTTTAAAAGCTTTTTTATATGTGGCGTATTATGCGGTGTTAATGGCAAAGGAAGAACGATAGTCTGATCACTTATAGTTGTGGGTAAAGATCAAGGCTGTATACTAAATGTCTATGTTCATTGTGCTTGTGAAGTACACACTTAACTGGGTTCTAATTATGCTATAATGCATTTGGAGTGTCTCACTGGTATTCAGCGTCATAAACACTGCATTTTTGGCACGCTGTGTCAAGTTAAAAGTAGTGGAAACTTTGAAAATCACATCTCAAGATTCCTGTATTCTGTTGAGCTTCCTCCTGAGTGCTTCTCATTCTGTGGCTGCGCTGCTTGTGAGGTGCGCTGACACCTATTCACGCAGCCGGTAAAAACACGTACTTCAAGGTTGAATTGCTAGTATGGCAGACAAATACATACACGTCAGGGGGCATGATTAATTGCATTAACACGTTATTTTTAATATAATCAGTTGCACTAAATGCTTTCTCGGTGAGGTCATGCAAATGTGTACATGCGGGGTGGATTGATCTACACATTAAATGTTTTGGTGTTTGATTTGATAATGAGGAAGACTGTGAGAAAGCTTACTTAAAAATGGATAATGTCCTAATAGATGATTGATGTGGACTTCAGCCAATCTGTGTCCAAGATCAAATGGAAGGGTAAAGGTCAGTGCGTGCTTGTCCTTATTATCCGATTAATTACTGACCCAAAAATAAAAATCCTGTCAATTGCTTACCATCTGTAGTACACAAAAGGATGATTTTTGAAGAATCTTCACACAGCTCTTTCCATACAACAGCAGGTCATAGTGACTACAGCTGGGTTTCTTTCCACTGATGTATTTTAATGCGAATTTGGGTATATAGCTTAATGCTGAATGAAAACACCAAGATGCAAATAAAGTTTCCAAAAATGTATAAAAAATATATATGCATGCTTGAGCTTGAAGTTTTTATTCGGAAAGAAGATATGCGCCTTAACTACAAAAACATTTATTAAATCTATTCCCGTATAATTTATGTAAATGAATATCAGCCACAACATTAAAACAACCTGCTTAATATCGGGTAGGTCCCCCTCGTGCCGCCAAAACAGCTCTGACCCATTGAGGCATGGACTCCACAAGACCTCTGAAGGTGTCCTGTGGTATCTGGCACCAAGACGTTAGCAGCAGATCTTTAAGTACTGTAAGCTGCGAGGTGAGGCCTCCATGGATGACTTGTTGGTCCAGCACATCCCATAGATGATCAATTGGTTTGAGATCTGGGGAATTTGGAGGCCAAGTCAACACCTTGAACTCTTTGTCATGTTCCTCAAACCATTCCTGAACCATTTTTACAGTGTGGCAGGGTGCATTATCCTGCTGAAAGAGGCCACTGCCATCAGGGAATACTGTTGCCATGAAGGGGTGAAGGGGTGAAGGACCCAAGGTTTCCCAGCAGAACATTGCCCAGTGCATCACACTGCCTCCGCTGGCCTGCCTTCTTCCCATGGTGCATCCCTATGCAGCCCCATACGCAGCAAGCTGTGATGCATTGTGTATTCTGACACCTTTCTATCATGGCCAGCATTAAGTTTTTCAGCATTTTGTTCTACAGTAGTTCTTCTGTGGGATCGGACCAGACGGGCTAGCCTTCGCTCCCCACACGCATCAATGAGCCTTGGGCGCCCATGACCCTGTCGCCGGTTCACCGGTTGTCCTTCCTTGGACCACTTTTGGTAGGTACTAACCACTGCATACCGGGAACACCCCACAAGACCTGCCGTTTTGGAGATGCTCTGACCCAGTTGTCTAGCCATCAAAATTTGGCCCTTGTCAAAACTGACTGTTCATTTGCTGCCTAATATATCCCACCCCTTGACAGGTGCCATTGTAACGAGATAATAAATGTTATTCACTTTACCTTTCCGTGGTTTTAATTTTGTGGCTGATCAGTGTAGATGCCATGTGTCATGTGACTGCCTCAAGTCATAATTACTCAGAGAACACATAATTTGCTCAGAGAACAACTTCAATATCAAATGTTGCTCTGGTTATTGTGAAATGCCAAAGTCCATCATCAAAATGAATGCTAGCGCAAACAGAGTTCGTCAGATCTGCATGGTCTAAACCACAAGGAATTTTATTACATTAAAAAAGAGCCACAGTGGCCACAACTTCCATTTATTTCTGTTTTGTGCCAGTTCCCCAGAAGTGAAAATTTTGCTCTATTAAACGCTGCTTTATTCATGTTGTTTTTGCGATATTCTGATTATTTGCATAAATTTAGTTCGCAACATGGATAGAAACAGCTTATGTGTCATGCTAAAAAAAATCATTCACTTCTGAAGCCATACAGATAGCTTTGTGTGAGTAACAGGCCAAAAATTCATCATGGATGTTGGCTACACGTGAGCATTGGTGGAGGTGAAGATTATTAACCTCCTGAGACCCGAGCATGACTGCTGTGTGCATTTTTCATTTTCCTTTATGATTTGTAATTAGTTGCACCTAATAAACAAGCAAAAAAAAAAAGATATATATTTGTGGCAAGGAGGAAGGCGGGGCTGGGCCGTGATGATGCACACCCGGCACCTAATCAGGCTAATCAAGCCGACGAGAGGGATAAAGGCTGCCGAGCAAACCCTCCCCCACTCTCCCTCTGCAAGGAAACCCGCCCCCACTCTCCCTCTGTGAGCAAACCCACCCCCACTCTCCCTCCGTGAACAAACCCGCCCCCACTCTCCCTCAGCGAGCAAACCCGCCCCCACTCTCCCGCCGCGAGCAAACCCGGACCCACTCTCCCTCAACCTCAGATAGCAAACCCGGCCCCACTCTCCCTCTGTGAGCAAACCCGGCCCCACTCTCCCTCTGCGAGCAAACCCGTCCACACTCTCCCTCTGCGTCTGCGCTCAAACCCGGCCCCACTCTCCCTCTGCATCTGTGCGCAAACCCAGCCCCACTCTCCCTCTACCTCTGCGAGAAAACCCAGCCCCCACTCTCCCTCTGTGAGAAAACCCGGCACCACTCTCCCTCTGCGTCTGCGTGCAAACCCGGCCCCACTCTCCCTCTACCTTTGCGAGCAAAGCCAGCCCCACTCTCCCTCTGCGAGCAAACCCTGCCCCCACTCTCCCTCTGCGTCTGCATGCAAGCCCGGCACCACTCTCCCTCTGTGTCTGCACGCTAACCCAGCCCCACTATCCCTCTGCGAGAAAACCCCGACCCCACTCTCCCTCTGCGTCTGCTAGCAAACCCGGCCCCCACTCTCCCTCTGCATCTGCGTGCAAGCCTGGCACCACTGTCCCTCTACGTCTGCGAGCAAACCCGGCCCCACTCTCACTCTGCAAGCAAACCCGGCCCCACTCTCCCATTTCGAGCAAACCCGGCCCCACTCTCCCTCTGCGAGCAAACCCACCCCCACTCTCCCTCTGTGAGCAAACCCCTCCCCCACTCTCCCTCTGTGTCTGCGCACAAACCCGGCTCCATTCTCCCTCTGCGAGCAAACCTGGTCCCACTCTCCCTCTGCATCTGCATGCAAACCCGCCCCCACTCTCCCTCTGTGAGCAAACCCACCTCCACTCTCCCTCTGCAAGCAAACTCGCCCCCACTCTCCCTCTGCAAGCAAACCCTCCCCCACTCTCCCTCCGTGAGCAAACCTACCCCACTCTCCCTCTGCGAGCAAACCTGCCCCCACTCTCCCTCTGCATCTGCTAGCAAACCCCATCCCCACTCTCCCTCTACCTCTGCGAGCAAACCCGGCCCCACTCTCCCTCTGCAAGCAAACCCTGCCCCCACTCTCCCTCTGCGTCTGCTAGCAAACCCCTCCCCCACTCTCCCTCTGCATCTGTGTGCAAACCCGGCCCCACTCTCCCTCTACGCCAGCGAGCAAACCTGGCCCCAATCTCCCTCTACGTCTGCGAGCAAATCCGGCCTCACTCTCCCTCTAACTCTGTGTGCAAGCTCGGCACTACTGTCCCTCTATGTCTGCGAGCAAACCCGGCCCCAATCTCCCTCTCCCTCTGCGAGCAAACCTGGCCCCACTCTCCCTCTGCATCTGCATGCAAACCCACCCCCACTCTCCCTCTGCATCTGCTAGCAAACCCCATCCCCACTCTCCCTCTGCATCTGCGAACAAGCCCGGCCCCACTCTCCCTCTGTGTCTGCACGCTAACCCGGCACCACTGTCCCTCCACCTCTGCGAGCAAACCCAGCCCCCACTCTCCCTCTGCGTCTGCACGCTAACCCGGCCCCACTCTCCCTCTATGCCAGCGAGCAAACCTGGCCCCAATCTCCCTCTACGTCTGCGAGCAAATCCGGCCTCACTCTCCCTCTAACTCTGTGTGCAAGCTCGGCACTACTGTCCCTCTATGTCTGCGAGCAAACCCGGCCCCAATCTCCCTCTCCCTCTGCGAGCAAACCTGGCCCCACTCTCCCTCTGCATCTGCATGCAAACCCACCCCCACTCTCCCTCTGCATCTGCTAGCAAACCCCATCCCCACTCTCCCTCTGCATCTGCGAACAAGCCCGGCCCCACTCTCCCTCTGTGTCTGCACGCTAACCCGGCACCACTGTCCCTCCACCTCTGCGAGCAAACCCAGCCCCCACTCTCCCTCTGCGTCTGCACGCTAACCCGGCCCCACTCTCCCTCTGCGAGCAAACCCGGCCCCACTCTCCCTCTGCGAGCAAACCTGGCCCCACTCTCCCTCTGCGTCTGCGAGCAAACCTGGCCCCACTCTCCCTCTGCGTCTGCGAGCAAACCTGGCCCCACTCTCCCTTTGTGAGCAAACCCGCCCCCACTCTCCCTCTGCGAGCAAACCCGCCCCCACTCTCCCTCTGCGAGCAAACCCGCCCCCACTCTCCCTCTGCACCTGCTAGCAAACCCCATCCCCACTCTCCCTCTACCTCTGCGAGCAAACCCTGCCCCCACTCTCCCTCTGCGTCTGCTAGCAAACCCCTCCCCAACTCTCCATCTGCGTCTGCATGCAAGCCCAGCACCACTATCCCTCTACGTCTGCGAGCAAACCCGGCCCCACTCTCCCTCTACGTCTGCGAGCAAACTCGGCCCCAATCTCCCTCTACGTCTGCGAGCAAACCCGGCCCCACTTTCCCTCTAACTCTGCATGCAAGCCCGGCACCACTGTCCCTCTACGTCTGCGAGCAAACCTGGCCCCAATCTCCCTCTACGTCTGCAAGCAAACCCAGCCCCAATCTCCCTCTACGTCTGCGAGCAAACCCCATCCCCACACTCCCTCTGCATCTGCACGCAAGCCTGGCCCCACTCTCCCACTGCATCTGCACGCTAACCCGGCCCCACTCTCCCTCTACCTCTGCGAGCAAACCCAGCCCCCACTCTCCCTCTTTGAGAAAATCTGGCCCCACTCTCCCTCTGCGTCTGCGCGCAAACCCGGCCCCACTCTCCCTCTTCGAGCAAATCCGGCCCCACTCTCCCTCTGTGTCTGCGCGCAAACCTGGTCCCACTCTCCCTCTTCGAGCAGACCCGGCCCCACTCTCCCTCTGTGTCTGCGAGCAAACATTGCCCCACTCTCCCTCTGTGTATGCGAGCAAACCTGGCCCCACTCTCCCTCAGCGTATGCGAGCAAACCCAGCCCCACTCTCCCTCTGTGAGCAAACCCGGCCCCACTCTCCCTCTGCACGCAAACCCACCCCCACTCTCCCTCTGCCCGCAAACCCGCCCCCACTCTCCCTCTGCCCGCAAACCCGCCCCCACTCTCCCTCAGCGTGCAAACCCGACCCACTCTCCCTCTGCGAGCAAACCCGCCCCCACTCTCCCTCTGCACCTGCTAGCAAACCCCATCCCCACTCTCCCTCTACCTCTGCGAGCAAACCCTGCCCCCACTCTCCCTCTGCGTCTGCTAGCAAACCCCTGCTCCACTCTCCATCTGCGTCTGCTAGCAAGCCCAGCACCACTATACCTCTATGTCTGCTAGCAAACCCAGCCCCACTCTCCCTCTACGTCTGCGAGCAAACCCGGCACCAATCTCCCTCTACGTCTGCGAGCAAACCCGGCCCCACTCTCCCTCTAACTCTGCATGCAAGCCCGGCACCACTGTCCCTCTACGTCTGCGAGCAAACCCGGCCCCAATCTCCCTCTACGTCTGCAAGCAAACCCAGCCCCAATCTCCCTCTACGTCTGCGAGCAAACCCCATCCCCACACTCCCTCTGCATCTGCACACAAGCCCGGCCCCACTCTCCCACTGCATCTGCACGCTAACCCGGCCCCACTCTACCTCTACCTCTGCGAGCAAACCCAGCCCCCACTCTCCCTCTTTGAGAAAATCTGGCCCCACTCTCCCTCTGCGTCTGCGTGCAAACCCGGCCCCACTCTCCCTCTTCGAGCAAATCCGGCCCCACTCTCCCTCTGCGTCTGCGCGCAAACCCGGCCCCACTCTCCCTCTTCGAGCAGACCCGGCCCCACTCTCCCTCTGTGTCTGCGAGCAAACATGGCCCCACTCTCCCTCTGTGTATGCGAGCAAACCTGGCCCCACTCTCCCTCAGCGTATGCGAGCAAACCCAGCCCCACTCTCCCTCTGTGAGCAAACCCGCCCCCACTCTCCCTCAGCGTGCAAACCCGCCCCACTCTCCCTCTGCGAGCAAACCTGCCCCCACTCTCCCTCTGTATCTGCAAGCAAACCCCATCCCCACTCTCCCTCTACCTCTGCGAGCAAACCCGGCCCCACTCTCCCCCTGTGAGCAAACCCCTCCCCCACTCTCCCTCTGCGTCTGTGCGCAAGCCCGGCACCACTGACCCTCTACATCTGCGAGCAAACCCGGCCCCACTCTCCCTCTATGTCTGCGAGCAAACCCGGCCCCACTCTTCCACTGCGAGCAAACTCGGCCCCACTCTCCCTCTTCCTCTTCGAGCAAACCCGGCCCCCACTCTCCCTCTGCGAGCAAACTCGTCCCCACTCTCCCTATACCTCTTCGAGCAAACCGTCCCCACTCTCCCTCTGCGTCTGCGCGCAAACCCTGCCCCACTCTCCCTTTTCGAGCAAACCCCACCCCCACTTTCCCTCTGCGAGCAAACCCACCCCCACTCTCCCTCTGCGAGCAAACCCAGCCCCACTCTCCCTCTGCGTCTGTGAGCCAACCCGGCCCCACTTGCTCACAAGATCTCCTGCAACATGGGAGACACAGCACTGGTCCACACTTCCAAAGAAAACTCACCCTGTGTCTCAACCAGCTCCCTATATCGTGAATCAGTATATCGTGAATGCAATTTCTGGCACTGGTAAGGGTACTGATCCACTGATCATTCATTTTTGTTGAAGATATTCAAACGTACAGTGTTATAGACCTTTTCACAATCTGGGTTTTGGAATGCGGAAGTAAAGGTTTGCAGGGTAAACTTCGACAGCGGTTAATGGGAGTGAATGGGAGATCACAGCAAATATTATTTTTACTTACCCATTTGCTCCAAGACCAAAATAAAAAATCCACTATTACGTTTGAATGACTTTCCAGAAGAGGAAATAGAGAGCGGTGGATTAAGAGCGGTGGGAGAAGATGCCAAATTTACTGTCACTCTCTCAGCAGCTGTAATAGAAACCTCCTCACAGCTGTGGTAATTCAGTTTTTAAAACTAATTCCAGGGTAATATAACACCAAGAATAATGTTTTACATTTACACTCAATATTTCAAAAATGTATAATATAAAAAAAAATTGAGATTTACGCTGCTAAATAAAGCGGAAATGCGTCATCAGTCTGTGAAAAAGGTCTATTATAACAGATAAATGGCATAAAGAAAAAAATATAAAAGAGCGTATTTTAATCCTTTTAACAACTTAAATATTTAAAAGATTGTTTCACTTTCATGGTAATTATGAATAAAAGATATTACAAACAACATCTCTTTCTACCATCAGGCAGGTGGTATCGCAGCATCAGAACCCCCACCAGCCGACTTCATGACAGCTTCCTCCCCCAAGCAATCAGACTTTTGAACTCTTGATCTCTCACGATCAGTATACATCAGCACTGTACTTTATTAATCTCACACTGGACTGTCATAAATTATATTCTCTTTTAACAACACACTGACAACTGACTATCAACCGACAGCCTGAATGTCAATACAGCACAATACAACATACTGTACATTTTATATATACTATTTTTTATTGGATACTGTGTATTCTATATTATGTGTATTGTATACTGTACATTGTATATTATTATTGTATATTGTGTTGTGTAATTATGTGTATATGTCTTATCACTGTCATGACTGCTATGTTCTCGGAACTGCACCCAAGACTTTCACCCACTATTGCACTTGTGTATATGGTTGAGTGACAATAAAGTGATTTGATTTTGATTTGATTTAGGAGAAAATAATGCTTGGACTTCATAGTTTTACACTTGTGCTCGTCATCTAATGATTGAGAGACTTCAGAAGACACAAGGACGTTTCCGGTAAGGGAACATAGTGAGCAATGATGCTCCCTGGTTTATACAGTGCATTGTGGGATTTTAGGGAGCAGTCATAAACTGCAGTATGTGTTAAACTTTGTGCTGCTGCTGCAACCCCGGCCACGAGCCTTTGCATTCTTCTGCCCCGAAACAAATTGTGTTGTAAGCTTCATTTACCATCTCATATGTGGCTTTGACTTACAACTGAACATTTAGTCCACTTCGTAGAAAATATATCATATATCGCCATTCAGCCTAAAAATACTGAGATAAGATTTTTGATCCATATCGCCCAGCCCTAACTTAATGGTATATTTTGGTCCTGTTTTGGATCTTGGCATGGTAACTCTGAACAATTGTTTGGAAAGTGCTGCGTGAAAATTCTTAAATAATTTCTCCTTTTGTGTTCTATGGAAAAAATGACAGCATACGGGGGTATATTGACATGAAATGGTGAAGGAATTTTCATTTTGGGGTGAATTATTCTTTTAATAAATTAAAGTTAATATAACATTTTTAAATATAGATTTCATATATTGTATAATGAAGAGTGATTTTATTGTCAATTTGTGTTTGATTTCTAGGTGGGAAGTACACCAAGGAGGACTTTAAGGCCTATGAGAAAGACTTGGACAGTAAATCCAAACTGGCTTTTAAAGACGAAGTTAAAACCAAGCAAGAGTATCCTTCTAATCAAGTCTTTACATTTAAATCTTACTTAAAGACAACTGCATTTCACTTTGTAGCTTTTGCTGCTTTGGATTTAAAATGTCATCTTGCAAACTCTATAAAATGCCACCAAACCACCCCAAAGATTTGTTTATTAAGTCCTAAATGGGTTACCGTTCATCTTTAGTTTAGGAATTCTTTAACTTCATTACTAAAGCTCCCGTTATGAGCTTCACTTAGACGATGATGAAGACTAGAGGAAGGATGACAGAGAGAAATGACAATCAGACAATGAGAGAACAAAGGAATCAATGGTACAGTTTTGTCAACAATGTACAACTGTATACCTGAATAATAACACATCTGGTTTAATGACGCAGACATTTGAAGGAAACTCTATCACCCCCTTTAGGATTATTTCCGCCACAGTTAAGCAGGACTGCATGCTTACCATATGCTGGTCGAGAATCTGTCACTATTCTGTTCTCTGTCTTATTTATTTCTGTTCCTTTTGAATTGTAGGATCCTGATGAGAGTCGACGAGACAAAGATAAAGGCAGACAGCATTCCCTCTCGAGAGACAGAGAGAGACATAAGGAGAGAGAGCGGGAGAAAGACAATCACAGAGCACAAACATCACAAAGAGCCACGGATGAGAACGCAGCCGCAGCCCAAAGAGATCAAAGTATTACAGTTGACATTATGCGTCAACTCACTGCTAGAATAAAGGCAAATGCAACTTTTTACATTAAGATGATTTTTTAATTTTTTTTATTTCAAATCAAATCAAATCACTTTATTGTTATTCAACCATATACACAAGTGCAACAGTGGGTGAAAGTCTTGGGTGCAGTTCCGAGCAACATTGGAGACATATACCAATTTACAATAAACATCAGATTTACACAACATAATTTACATATCTAACATACACATAATTACACACAACACAATATACAAATAATAATATACAATGTACAGTATACAATACACACAATATAGAATACACATACACACAATATATAATACACAGTATACAATAAAAAATAGTATATATAAAATACACAGTAGGTTGTATTGTGCTGTATTGACATTCAGGCTGTCGGTTGATAGTCAGTTGCCAGTGTGTTGTTAAGAGAGAATATAATTATGACAGTCCAGTGTGAGATAATAAGATTAATAAAGTGCAGTGCTGATGTATATGATCGTGAGAGATCAAGAGTTCAAAAGTCTGATTGCTTGGGGGAAGAAGCTGTCATGAAGTCAGCTGGTGCGGGTCCTGATGCTGCGATACCGCCTGCCTGATGGTAGCAGTGAGAGCAGCCCATGGCTCGGGTGGCTGGAGTCTCTGATGATCCTCCGAGCTTTTTTCACACACCGCCTGGTGTATATGTCCTGGAGGGAGGGAAGCTCACCTCCGATGATGTGTCTGGCAGTTCGCACCACCCTTTGCAGGGCTTTGCGGTTGAGGGTGGTTCTGTTGCCGGATAAGGCAGTGATGCAGCCAGTCAGGATGCTCTCTACAGTGCTGGTGTAGAACCGTGTGAGGATGTGGTGGTTCATTCCAAACTTCCTCAGCTGTCTCCGTAAGAAGAGGCGTTGATGAGCCTTCTTCACAATGGCCTCAGTGTGGATGGACCATGTGAGTTACTCTGTGATGTGGACACCGAGGAACTTGAAGCTGCTGACTCTCTCCACCAGTGCTCCATTGATGGTGATGGGGCTGTGTTCTCTGTCTTTTCTCCTGAAGTCCACCACAAGCTCCTTGGTCTTACTGACATTGAGGGAGAGGTTGTGCTCCTGACACCAGCATGTCAGAGTGTGCACCTCCTCTCTGTAGGCTGTTTCATCATTGTCAGTGATCAGACCTACCACCGTTGTATCATCAGCAAACATAATGATGGCATTGGAGCTGTGTGTTGCCACACAGTCATGTGTGTTCAAGGAATACAGGAGTGGGCTGAGAACACAGCCCTGCAGGGCTCCAGTGTTGAGGGTCAGTGATGAGATGTTGCTGCCCATTCTAACCACCTGGCATCTGCTTGACAGGAAGTCCAGAATCCAGCTGCACAGCGAGCTGTTTAAGCCCAGAGCCCGGAGTTTCACATCAAGCTTGGAGGGCACTATGGTGTTGAATGCTGAGTTGTAGTCTACAAACAGCATTCTCACATATGCGTTCCTTTTTTCCAGGTAGGAGAGATTAGTGTGTAGTGTAGATACAATGGCATCATCAGTGGAGCGGTTGTTGTGTTATGCAAACTGCAGTGAGTCCAGTGAGGGAGGCAGCACAGAGCAGATGTAATCTCTGATTAGCCTCTCAAAGCATTTGCTAGTGATGGGGGTCAGAGCAACAGGATGCCAGACATTTAAGCAAGTGATTTTGGATTGCTTTGATGACGCGGCCCGGAATGTCGTCTGGACCCGCAGCTTTATGGATATTCACCCATCGGAAGGATCGGGTTACATCCACTACAGAGACGAAGAGTGAACTAACCTCTGTAGCTTCGGCCGCAAGAGCTCTCTCCGTGAAGGCGGTGTTATTTCCCTCGAAACGAGCATAAAAAGTATTAAGCTCATCCGGGAGTGAGGCAGCGGTGTTCATGGTGGAGTTTTTATTCCCTTTGAAGTCCGTGATGATATTAATTCCCTGCCACATGCTTTTTGAGTCAGTGGTGTTGAACTGTCCTTCAATCTTGTCCCTGTACTGGCGTTTGGCTGCTCTGATAGTTTTGTGGAGGGCATAACTGGTTTGTTTATGCTCCTCCGCATTTCCGGAATTAAAAGTGGAGGTCCGCGCATTAAGTGCCGCACGAACATTAATCCATGGTTTTTGGTTAGGGTAGATCGTATTGTTTTGGTTGGTACAACATCCTCTATGCACTTCCTGATGAAACACGTTAGGCTATCAGTGAATACCTCGATGTCATCATCAGAGGCGGACCGGAACATCTCCCAGTCCACGTGAACAAAACAGTCTTGTAGCATAGAATCTGATTGGTTCGACCAGCACTGGATCGTTCTGAGGGCGGGTGCTTCCTGTTTCAGTTTCTGCCTGTAAGCAGAACGGTAAGATTTGCCAAATGGTGGGTGGGGGAGGGATTTGTAGCCATCCTGGAAGAGAGAGTAGCAATGGTCCAAAACCCAGTCCCCTTGTATGTTGAAGCTGATGTGTTGGTAGTATTTCGGTGCTATTGACTTGAGGTTGGCTTTGTTAAAGTCCCCGGTCACAATGAACACGTACTAAAGGTTCACGGTTTCCTGCTCACTTATACTCCAATACAGTTCCTTGAGTGTTTGGTCTGTGTCGGCTTGTGGTGGGATATACACAGCTGTGATAATGACCGCTGTGAATTCCCTCGGTAGCCAGAATGGTTGACACAGAAGCATGAGAAATTCCAGATCAGGAGAGCAGAAAGACTTGATAGAATGTACATTCCTCTGAACACACCAGGATTTGTTGATCATAATACATACACCACCACCTCTGCTTTTACCTGAGAGGTCTTTCGCTCTGTCTGCTCGGTGCACGGAGAACCCCACGGGTCTGGAATCTCCGCAGACATCCAAGTTTCTGTAAGGCAAATAATGCATCAGTCCCTTGTCTTTCGTTGGAAAGAGATCTGCGCTCTCAGCTTGCAGAGCTTGTTGTCCAGAGACTGAACATTTGCCAGTAGAATACTGGGTAGCGGGGGTCGATTTGCGCGACATTTTAGTCTGATGAGAACGCCGGCTCTCCTTCCCCTTTTCCGGCGTTGTCCCTGCCCAGACAAATGGCTCCGCTGTCGTGTTTGAAAACAGCGGGTCGGCATTGAGGTAAAGTCCGGTTTTCGGTGAGCTATTGCAAAACCAATGTCCAAAAGTGTTTGTCTATTGTAGACAATAAGGCAGACAACATCCAAGACAAAAAACATAAGAATTGTAGACAAAACAACAAAAAACTGCAATATTGGGTCAGAGCTTGCAACGCAGCAGCCATACTCTGCGCCATCTTGAACTCATCTCCTCAAATGTATGAGGATACATGTGCGACGGGCATGTTAATAGCAAGTGTAGCTTTCAAACTTTTTTTTTAATGCTGTTGCATTTCTTTCTCCACTCTTATATAAAGTTTGTTTTGTCTGCTCAGGTTTGTTTCATGTCATCTCACTAATTCAGGAAAATTATTTGAAAGCTATTATACATAAAATCTAAATAATTCAGTCTATGTATGGAGTCAATGTATCATGAAGGTGTTGTTTTTTTTCTTCCGAGTAATACAAAATTTGTAGCATGGTAGGCAGTACTTTTAAGTTTTGAAAAGTTTGTGAAAATGCAAATTTAGGCAGAATATTTGTTAAATTGTTGACGCTGATTCATAGATCATAAAACACACTTGCCCTTTTTTCATTCAAGTTTCATGAGTTTGTGTGCATCAACATTAAGGGGTTCAATGTTTCTTTCATGTAAAAATCAGAATCCCTGTTAGTTCTTGCTAGAACTATTAGTTTTCTGCTATGGCAACGTGATTTTACAATGTAGCATGACAGTTAATGAGCTTCTATTCAGTTTTTAAAGGGCTTGGATTAGCTTTAATAATGCTACACTGCTGCCCCTTACTGCCAATACTGTATGTCCCGCCCATCAAGGAAAAATATAAAAATGTATTCCGATAAATGTACAGTTGAAGTCAGAAGTTTACATACACCTTAGCCAAATACATTTAAACTCAGTTTTTCACAATTCTTGACATTTAATCATAGAAAACATTCCCTGTCTTAGGTCAGTTAGGATCACTACTTTACTTTAAGAATGTGAAATGTCAGAATAATAGTAGAGAGAATTATTTATTTCAACTTTTATTTCTTTCATCACATTCCCAGTGGGGCAGAAGTTTACATACACTTTATTCGTATTTGGTAGCCCTGCCTTTAAATTGTTTAACTTGGGTCAAACATTTTGGGTAGCCTTCCACAAGCTTCTCACAATAAGTTGCTGGAATTTTGTCCCATTCCTCCAGACAGAACTGGTGCTCACACGCTTTTTTCAGTTCTGCCCACACATTTTCTATCGGATTGAGGTCAGGGCTTTGTGATTGCCACTCCAATACCTTGACTTTGTTGTCCTTAAGCCATTTTGCCACAACTTTGGAGGTATGGTTGGGGTCATTGTCCATTTGGAAGACCCATTTGTGACCGAGCTTTAAGTTCCTGGCTGATGTCTTGAGATGTTGCTTCAGTATATCCACATAATTTTCCTTCCTCGTGAGGCCATCTATTTTGAGAAGTGCACCAATCCCTCCTGCAGCAAAGCACCCCCACAACATGCTGCTGCCACCCCCATGCTTCACGGTTGGGATGGTGTTCTTCGGCTTGCAAGCCTCACCCTTTTTCCTCCAAACATAACAATGGTCATTATGGCCAAACAGTTCAATTTTTGTTTCATTAGACCAGAGAACATTTCTCCAAAAAGTAAGATCTTTGTCCCCATGTGGACTTTCAAACTGTAGTCTGGCTTTTTTTAGGGCGGTTTTGGAGCAGTGGCTTCTTCCTTGCTGAGCAGCCTTTCAGGTTATGTCGATATAGAACTCGTTTTACTGTGGATATAGATACTTGTCCACCTGTTTCCTCCAGCATCTTCACAAGGTCCTTTGCTGTTGTTCTGGGATTGATTTGCACTTTTCGCACCAAACTACGTTCATCTCTAGGAGACAGAATGCATCTCCTTCCTGAGCAGTATGATGGCTGCATGGTCCCATGGTGTATATACTTGCATACTATTGTTTGTACAGATGAACGTGGTACCTTCAAGTGTTTGGAAATTGCTCCCAAGGATAAACCAGACTTGTGGAGATCCACAATTTTTTTCTGAGGTCTTGGCTGATTTCTTTTGATTTTCCCATGATGTCAAGCATGGAGGCACCGAGTTTGAAGGTAGGTCTTAAAATACATACACAGATACACCTCCAATTCAGTGCACCTCCTGTCAGAAGCTAATTGTCTAAAGGCTTGACATCATTTTTCTGAAGCTGCTTAAAAGCACAGTTAACTTAGTGTATGTAAACTTCTGACCCACTGGAATTGTGATATAGTCAATTAAAAGTGAAACAATCTGTCTGTAAACAATTGTTGGAAACATTACAAAGTAGATGTCCTAAACGACTTGCCAAAAATACAGTTTGCTAATATAAAAGCTGTGGAGTTGTTAAAAAATGAGTTTTAATGATTTCAACCTAAGTGTAAACTTCTGACTTCAACTGTATATGTTATACTGAGCTTTACACTGAAGTACAAAATATAGTAGTATAATTTATACTATAAAAATTATTATAAACCTATTTAATTTAATGAATATTCCGGGTACAATACAAGTTAAGTTCAATCAACAGCATTTAAGGCATAATGTTGATTACCACAAAATTAATTTCGACTCTTTCCTCCTTTCCTTTAAAAAAAACCCCCACAAATCTGTGTTCCAGTGAGACACTTACAATGGAAGTGAATGAGGAAAATTTTTGGAGGGTTTAAATGTAGAAATGTGAAGCTTATAATTTTATAAAAACACTTATAACACCCCTCTTTAATTTCAACTAAGTGTGCCTAATGTTTACCAAACTCATTCAGGTGATGTTTAATCTATTCTGTTATCCTCTAATAGATTTATTCTTATGGTATATGATGAAGTAAAGAGAAACAGCAGGGTCACCAAATCTGACAGTACATTAGAGGTTACCAAAATCTGTTACCCCTCTTTATTCTAAACTAATAATAGACACACTTAGTTGAAATTAAAGAGGGGTAACAGATTTCGGCAGCCTCTAATATCAATATAATTTAATATTCCACAGTCAGCATTGCTGTACCTGCTTTTCATAGACCAATGTAGGGGACACAGAAGGGATATATCACCAGAGTCAGTGTGGTGAATAGATGTAAGACAATAAAAACAAGGTAAATAAAGCTGCAAGCAGCGATGATGGGCCCAAGCACCATGGGTCCATTTCCACCCGGTGGCTTTCGGAAAACAATGTAAGGTGGACTCATGCATTTGGTATTTGACATTATTCTAAACAATTTTTAAGCAATTTGGTTAAATGTAAGAGGACTATTTTAAAGTCTGTTGTAAGAGCCACACTTCCTGCTGCAAGGTGGTGGCACTATGACCATGACCCAAAATAGTCACATCCATTTGATTAGCCCCCAAGACTAAACATACATCTACATTTTGATCTAAATCACACACTTTCTGTTTCCCATTTTTCACCATTAATTTATTGCTTCACCATGGTGACACCGTTCAAAATATCAAAAATCTGTTTGCAATTTAGCATCTAAAATGACTTGGCATGATGTTGCACAAATTTGATGCCAGTCACATGAATCCCCTAGGAGTATTTAAAAGTTCAGAGCCTGCGATTTTCTGAAAATCCAAAATGGCCGACTTCCTGTTGGGTGAGCTAATGACTGTGTGTATGAAAGTTGTTTGGCTTGATGAGAACAATATAAGTACCAAGTTTGGTGACTGTAGGTGAAAATGGGGGTGCTACAGAGACCCCGTTACATGCCAATTTTAAGGGGGGGGGTGCTACAGAGCACCTCCTACATGCCCATGTGTGAACTTTTACCCAGCCCTAAAGGCCGATGGCTCTGATGTGTGTGCAAAATGTCATTACATTTTAAGCATGCCAAGTGCCTCAAAAAGACCCAAATATAAGAAGGAATAACAATTAATGCATTGCCATGACAACAGTATTTAAGATATCAAATATTCCTTTGCAAATTTACATCAGCAGTTTCTTGACATTATTCTAAAGAATTTTGAAGCAATTCATGTAAACACAAGAGGGCTATTTCAAAGTCTGTTAAAAGGTGACATACTTCCTGCTGCCAGTTGGTGGCATCTATGACTGTGACCCATAAAGCCACATAAATGTGATCAGCCCCCTCATTACCAAACATACAGCTGAATTTTTATCTGAATCACACATTGCATACAGAAAATGAACACTTCCTGTTTCCCATTTTACACCATTAATTTAATGCCTTGCCATGGCAACACCGTTCAATATATCAAAAATCTGTTCACAATTTAGCACAGTCTCATAAATCCCCTAGGAGGAGTATTTCAAAGTTCAGAGACTGCAATACTAAAAGAATCCAAAATGGCCAGCTTCCTGTTGGGCGGACCTAATGACTATAATTATGAAAGTTCTCCGGCTTGATGAGAACTATATACATACCAATTTTGGTGACTGCAGGTGAAAATGGTGGTGAAGCAGAAGGAGAACCTTTATTTTCGCATTTGTTCATCACTAGTTTATAAATGATAATGTGGGTGTCATGTCAGCTGATCTGGGGCCGTATGCAGGGGCGCATTAACACACGGGCTTATACGGGCTGAAGCCCAGGGGCCTAAAACTCCCATGGGGTCCAGCGGAAGGAGCGCATTTAAATGCTTTCAGGGGGAGATGCAGTTGTTGACATGGTAACAGTGCAAAACTGTAAAAGGCGTCCGTGTAGTGCTTGTTCAATACACAGCAGTTCTCCCCATTTATTTATTTTTGTACATGCATAACATACACGTTCATATTTTGTAGCCTTCATTTTACACATTAAGAGGAAAACATTTGGTAAGATGTGGAAGAAGTTGTTCCAATAAAATACAGAAAGCTAATTTTGGCTTTCTCAGATTAATCAAAGAAATAATAATCATATATCTAAACATTGTCTTGTGTTGTATTAAATTATGAATGAATGACGTCAATCCGCTCTGATGTAGTACATGTGCAGGCTAGCTGATTCAGTGGTTGAGTGCATACATTTTTGTTAGACATCACTATAGTCATTCTTTCACAACACTTTAATGATCACTTCAATCAGCATTTAAGAATCTGGCTGAAATTTTGAAGTACAAGAACAACTCCAATCTACTGGGGATTGACTGAAATTTCCAAAGTGGTTGGTCAAGTTTACGATCAAATAATACATTTCAAATGAGCAGTTAAATCTGACAATCATAAATTGTGCTGCTTAAGCTCACAATCATGCAAAAAAAATTATTTTCCACACTGATCCAGCTAATGAAAAATAGCTGAAAGGCAATATTTCAATCAAAAAGGTGATTGGCATTTTTTACCAGCAGAAGGTGGGACTTCTTTTTCTACACCTACCATGTTGGGCATTCCAATTTCTTCCATTCATATTTAAGGAATATTCCATGTTCAATACAAGGTACATTTGCAAAAAAAAAAAAACAATTCCATTAAAAAAAAAAACCAACAATTTAAAACAACTTTACATCACAAATAATACTGGAGTTTTAACATTAGAATTCACTTCCATTGTAAGTGCCTCACTGTAACCTCGATTTTTGCTTTAAAGTTGTGGGACGAGTCAAAATAAATTTTTTGTAGTAATCAACATTATGCCACAAATACTGTCAATTGAACGTAATTAGGAATATTCCTTTAAAAGAAGTGGTTTGTCTCAGCTAAACGGTGTCTGATTGATTCCGTGATGTGACTAATTATGAATTGAGAATAAAGTACAATAACTAGAGAAAACTTAATTTATACATGATGTAACCTATAATTAATTTAAATATACACTCACTGAGCACTATTTTAGGAACACTATGGTCCTAATAAAGTGCCCAACATGGTCTTCTGCTGTTGTAGCCAATATGCCATAAGGTTCGATGTGTTCTGAGAGTGAACTGCCCTTCACTGGATGTTTTTTGTTTTTGGCACCATTCGGAGTAAATTCTAGAGACTGTTGTGTGTGAAAATCCCAGGAGATCAGCAGTTACAGAAATACTCAAACCAGCCCATCTGGCACCAACAATCATGCCACGGTCCAAATCACTGAGATCACATATTTTCCCATTCTGATGGTCGATGTGAACATTAACTGAAGCTCCTGACCCATATCTGCATGATTTTATACATTACACTGCTGCCACATGATTGGCTAAGTAGGTGTACAGGTGAACTTAGAGAGCTCGGTGAGTATATAATCAAGTAAAATTTAAAGTTTAGTCCATATTGCTTGGACTCATAAATTCAGTAGTGCGCACTTCTGAAATAAATAATAAGTACACAGTTGATAGTTATTTACTTTATTAAAGGAAGCATCAAGCTCTTAGTACAGATATATTTAGCACATCTTGACCAACCAAGGAAATAGCAAGAGAATTGGAACAGCAAAGTTTCCCCTTCCCAACTTCTTGTGAACAATCCTGCAGCAGAACCCTTCCAACAGTTTCCTTACCAACCTACACATTGCTACACAGGCTGGAAAGAACTAGTATTAAAAAAAAAAAAGTTCCAATTAATATGAAAAGGTCACTCCCCACCTTTAGAACAGAGTCCGATAAAGGAAAAATATGTATATGCTTGGTCCGCAACATCAATGTCTACACCCTCCACACACAAGTGTATATATAAAACCCCATTTGAAAAACATCTGAATCCAACACTTCACCAAAAGAAAAAAGAAAAAAAAAAAAATTTAGGGGTATGCATTTTTTTTTTTTTTCAGTTAGGAGTTGAAAAAATAAATACCATACCCATCGGTCGTTATGCCCAGCACCAATTAATAAGTGCGTTACATTGTACCACATTGTACAAACAGAAATGGAGCATGTTAAGCTTACCCAGGGCCCTAGCGGAGATGCTGTACAGTAAACGGCCTACTACACGCTATTCACATGCAATAGCAAATGAAAACATAATTTCCCTCAGTATACAAAGAGGGCTTAAAACCAACAGGATCTGGAGAGGTGGAATCACATATTGGACAAAAAATTAATAAAACTGCACTTTATGCAGCAGTGGGATGTGGAATGATCCGGGTCAGCCCTGACATGCTCGGATTGCAACATGCCTATTGTGTGCTCACCAGCTTCTGACTCAATTTGTTTCGAAAAATTAAAATGCTTTGCTGTGCGATCAGCACTCGAAAGCAAAGTGTCTGTCCAACCGTTTCAATTCAGCAGGCTCTGTGCTGGACAGTCCCAGGGTCCTTCACAATGAACGCAACGTCTCTTCTCTTTCGCACGTAACGGTTTCTTAAACACCTGCCACATTATTCAGAACCAGTCATGACATCTTGTACATAAACCATGTAAACTGTCACCTTTCAGCTACCCCATGCAATTCTTACATT
The DNA here is from genome assembly GCF_019703515.2 of Myxocyprinus asiaticus. Lineage (NCBI taxonomy): Eukaryota > Metazoa > Chordata > Actinopteri > Cypriniformes > Catostomidae > Myxocyprinus > Myxocyprinus asiaticus. The sequence goes on along the minus strand of NC_059368.1, from coordinate 46,629,561 downwards.
CAACTTACAAAATAACGGCCATTTCAGTTAGCAGAAAGAAAGACAACAGTTGACTTTCACCATGGTGCGACGGTTAAGTTACTCAATGTTTGAAACATTCACTTCTCTAATAGTCTAAATCAAAGATTTTTAATTTGCTGTCAGCAGAGTGATAATATCTTCAAAACGGGCATAGAAAATTTAGTTAGCTGCACACAGCTGAGCTTATAATTAGCATTGCATTGCATTTTAATGAAACTTCAGGTGTATTAAACCAATATCTTACAGTCCTTCAAAGAAGAAGCATTGACCATGACAGTTAAGCTACTCAACTTACGACACATTCACTTCTCTAGTACTCAAAGGCAACATCTGGAAGGTTGTGTGAGAGCATGGTTGGTGTGTGCCAAGTATTACTGTCTCACCCTTTCATTTCTGTGTATGTGTGCGTGAACATCAGATTAAGAATGAATATTTTTAGTTTGGCAAAGTATGCTAAAAAAAAAAAACATATTTAAGCCGTAATTAAAAAGTTACCATCTAATTAGTGTTATATTGATGCAAATGTTGTGTTTTAACTAACCAGTGTCAGATGCATCAATCCAAAATGTAAAAGCTCCTAAAATAAGATGCAGACTTTTACTCAACTTAAAAAAAAAAAAAAAAAAAAACTCTCATTTTTAGTTTCAGACGTATTAAAATCAAACAGTCCTAAAAGATGATGCGAGCAAGTTTCGAAAGTTTAGTAACTTGACCGTCTAAGCAAAGTTAGCTGTACGCAGTTGAGCATTTTAACTGACCAAAGTCAGAAATCAAACATTTTCAAGTAGGGAAATGGAACGTAATCAAAACAAAAAAGTAAACAAAAACAAAAAAAGTACAAGAAACCGGACTGAAAACGGATGTTTTTGGATCGGTTCATGAGCCACATGGTAGACGACGCAGATCTGAGCAAGTCAGGGTCCTTGCCTAGTGAGGTCTGAAACCCTGTCTGTGGGGGATATGAGGGGACACCTGCAGGAAGGGAAGGGAGCGCTGCGTGCACAGCGATGGCGTGACATGCCTCACACACGCCACCACATTCAAGAACTCTACATGCACTTCAAGATCACAGCAAGAGTGGGTTAGAATATCTACAGAGACATGACAAGAGCTTTCATGTACAATATCTACGTCAAAGTTACAAGAATGCATAAGGGTTAAACTCGGGGAAGATCTACAACCAGACGACAGAAACAGCCTCTCTGCTACAAGACTATGCCGGCCACTGGGATGTCCCTTGCGGTGGCTGGATTTCTTTTTACGCTTCTTCATTCTTGAGGTTCAGCTCTGTTGTTTCTGCTGGCGGTTCTTGATGTAACTGGTGAAGACGAAACTGTAATCGTTGAAGTGAGCCAACTGGCGGTCGAGGCGGCGGTAACCCTCGAGCTTCTGAGGTGAAGAGAAAACACTGCGACATTTGGAGCTCTGTTGAGAATGAAATAAGAATACATTGAGTTTTATTGCTTCTGATCACGTCTACAATGGAAGTGATGAAGCTCTGTGTCAACTCAATGTTTACGAAAAACTGACTAATCCGCTACGAGTTTGAGGTGACACTTAAAATGGAAAATAAAACACATGGAAATACAAATCCATATAGACTTTGTACAAGTTATTTTAGAATAGGCAGAGGATTTTATACTACACATTAGAACTGCTACAGCCGTTTCTACGCACGGTTAAAAACAAAAAGACTAGACACCAGAAACATGAGCTCACTTTGACATACTGTACACAAAAATGAAGGCTGTCAAAATACGAAAAATTTATTACATATACACTATACTAAACGATATACAGGTGCATCTCAATAAATTAGAATGTCGTGGAAAAGTTCATTTATTTCAGTAATTCAACTCAAATTGTGAAACTCGTGTATTAAATAAATTAAATGCACACAGACTGAAGTAGTTTAAGTCTTTGGTTCTTTTAATTGTGATGATTTTGGCTCACATTTAACAAAAACCCACCAATTCACTATCTCAACAAATTAGAATACATCATAAGACCAATAAAAAAAACATTTTTGTGAACTGTTGGCCTTCTGGAAAGTATGTTCATTTACTGTTTATGTACTCAATACTTGGTAGGGGCTCCTATTGCTTTAATTACTGCCTCAATTCGGCGTGGCATGGAGGTGATCAGTTTGTGGCACTGCTGAGATGGTATGGAAGCCCAGGTTTCTTTGACAGTGGCCTTCAGCTCATCTGCATTTTTTGGTCTCTTGTTTCTCATTTTCCTCTTGACAATACCCCATAGATTCTCTATGGGGTTCAGGTCTGGTGAGTTTGCTGGCCAGTCAAGCACACCAACACCATGGTCATTTAACCAACTTTTGGTGCTTTTGGCAGTGTGGGCAGGTGCCAAATCCTGCTGGAAAATGAAATCAGCATCTTTAAAAAGCTGGTCAGCAGAAGGAAGCATGAAGTGCTCCAAAATTTCTTGGTAAATGGGTGCAGTGACTTTGGTTTTCAAAAAACACAATGGACCTACACCAGCAGATGACATTGCACCCCAAATCATCACAGACTGTGGAAACTTAACACTGGACTTCAAGCAACTTGGGCTATGAGCTTCTCCACCCTTCCTCCAGACTCTAGGACCTTGGTTTCCAAATGAAATACAAAACTTGCTCTCATCTGAAAAGAGGACTTTGGACCACTGGGCAACAGTCCAGTTCTTCTTCTCCTTAGCCCAGGTAAGACGCCTCTGACGTTGTCTGTGGTTCAGGAGTGGCTTAACAAGAGGAATACGACAACTGTAGCCAAATTCCTTGACATGTCTGTGTGTGGTGGCTCTTGATGCCTTGACCCCAGCCTCAGTCCATTCCTTGTGAAGTTCACCCAAATTCTTGAATCGATTTTGCTTGACAATCATAAGGCTGCGGTTCTCTCGGTTGGTTGTGCATCTTTTTCTTCCACACTTTTTCCTTCCACTCAACTTTCTGTTAACATGCTTGGATACAGCACTCTGTGAACAGCCAGCTTCTTTGGCAATGAATGTTTGTGGCTTACCCTCCTTGTGAAGGGTGTCAATGATTGTCTTCTGGACAACTGTCAGATCAGCAGTCTTCCCCATGATTGTGTAGCCTAGTGAACCAAACTGAGAGACCATTTTGAAGGCTCAGGAAACCTTTGCAAGTGTTTTGAGTTGATTAGCTGATTGGCATGTCACCATATTCTAATTTTTTGAGATAGTGAATTGGTGGGTTTTTGTTAAATGTGAGCCAAAATCATCACAATTAAAAGAACCAAAGACTTAAACTACTTCAGTCTGTGTGCATTGAATTTATTTAATACACGAGTTTCACAATTTGAGTTGAATTACTGAAATAAATGAACTTTTCCACGACATTCTAATTTATTGAGATGCACCTGTATATATGTCCTGCACAGATTTGCTTACTGCCCCCTGCTGACTGAGAATTTACGTACAGTCAGGGGCCAATTAACATTTATGATGCATTTTTTAACTGCACAACGCATTAAATTGATATATACATAAATACATTTTTTTGTATTTAACCTGTATAAAATTATACACTTTTGGACAGTGACAAAGCTGCTAATGTAGCTGTGCAGTGCATCAAAAATAAAAAGGGTCATCTGTCATGTGAAGGTGCATGCAGTGTAGACCGATCCATTGATTTTTATGGGAGCGATCTAGTTGTATTATTTGCAAAAAGGAAGTCCTGTAATGACATACCTCATTGACAAAAAGAGTCGTCACAAATTTCCCTGGTTTAAAGACATCCACCACTTTGCGGATTAGCTCATCATAGGATGTCTGGGAGAGGTTGGTTTCAAAGCTGACATAGGAGAACTCTGGCTCGGGGGTGATGTGGATCGTCCAGTAAGTTCCCTGCAAAGACAACTTTTTTTCAGCAACAAAAACGCAATAATTTTGTTGCTGAAGTGCAGAGCGAAGTCTTCAAAATCAGACAGTAGAATGCAACCGATACACACAAGCTTCAATGAGTACTTACATCTGTTTTCATTCCATTCATAGAGTATCCACAAGGGTTGAACATTGTGGCATCAATCACTGAACCTGGAATCAGGTCACGAATTCCACTCATCTGTGAGGACACAAAGAGAACACATTAAAGAACAAGCCTCACAATTTCGATATATACCATGGCACTTAATAGCATCCATATATTGGATTTAATTTTAAGGGTTAGGGAAATGAGCAACAGTAGCAAACGGTTGAAGTTCTTACACGAGTGACATCATTAGCAGAAACACCGTCTTTCATGTAGAACTGGTCCATCACAGCTGGGTCGAGATCACTCATCAGAACTTCTAGTGTCTGATCCGCCTGCTTATTCACCCAGTACTCCGGCAGCTCCAGAGTGAACAAGTACCTGCAGAGAAGACAGAGCATTTATTTGCCCTGATCAGGAGTAGGCCTATTAGGGAAAGGCGAAATACCTTAATGGTGTCTGATTTGTGAACAAATGTTCTAACTGGTTCTTTTGATAAGCCCCGTTTACATGCACACCACAACACCGATTTCTCCTAAAAATCAACATATTTCAAACATCAGACAAAACAAGAAACCGCGTTTACATGAGGTTTGAAATAATAGTTATTCTCTGCTTTTGATGTCAAAACGTAAATAGTCATGCACACAACATGTGCGTACATTGGATAAGCCAGTAAGAACGACGGTAAAGGTGTTTACATGCAACACAAAATCGATGTAATAGGCACAAATCTACCCGTGTTGATCAGTTTATTCTTACGTCATTTATGACCTTACACCGATAAAGGAAAGTGGTTTAATGCGTTTACATGACCACACATTGTCGCCTTATAATTCATAATCGTGTAAGAACATGCATGAAAACAGGCTCACTTATTACTTCCAAAGGGAGAAGTTCTGACATGTTGATTGAAACTTAATTGGAAACATTATCGAAAGGATGCGTTTGAGTACGGCGATTAACCCGCTAGTAAAGAAACGCTTCAGTTCACTGCCGTTCAGCTCTTTCTGCTCCGGCAACTCAACAATCTCCAAGACTACATAATTTAAATCTTCAATATTCAACAGATTTTTTTATCTTCTAAAAACATTGCGAGTACATTGGTAATATCTTGTGGTGTTCTCTCATTTTCGGGAACTGTATGTTTTACTCCAAATTGTTTGATCATGTTGCACATTTTTCGGCTTGTCTTTGTTATCATTAATGAAATCAAAAACTCTTCGGCTTTTGAAGGTCACTATCATTCCTCGAGTACTGAGGTTTGTTAGCGCCACAGCAACGCAAGAATGCATGTTGAGTATGTTTCACAGGACAGTGGCGAAGCATACACGTCTGGTTACCTGCGTAGTGAAACGAAATGGAGAAAGTGAAATGCTAATTAAAGCGGTCAGATTAATGTATGTTAGTGCAGTAGATGTAAAACTCACCAGCAGTCTGAATTCAGACGTCCCATACAGTAGGCTGCTCCATCTAAACATGAACAAAAACATCAATTAGAACGCTTTCTTTTATTCGGAGAGCACTTAACCAGACAGAATGACGACAATATATATTATTGAAGGTGAAGTGTATGTCTTTGTTAAAATACTCAATATAGTCAACTATGAGTAAACCAACTGCAGGTCTATTTCTGCTGAAAGTGCAACACTGTAGCGTTTGTTTGAGCATCCAACACTCACTCAACCAATGGAGTGAGTTTGGGGTGGGACCATCTGTGTTACTGACCAATGACTGAATGTTTTTGTCTTTTTTTACATAAACTTTATATTCTATTCACTTATTTACATTCTTTATTCTATATTATTAATGTCTCTGTCTTGTCATTGTGTTGTATTGTACACTGGAATCTCCTGTCACCAAGACAAATTCCTTGTATGTGTATGCATACTTGGCAATAAAGCCGATTCTGATGATTTACTTTTTACATTTTGTGTGTGTTGCATATCGCAAGCAGTTTCGACATTTAATCACGTGCAGGATATGAAATATAGATGTCAAAAATAAAATTTTCACTTGTTAAATGCTAATTCTTGATACCAGGAATTACATTTGCACTAGTAAAACCGTTCATTCTTTATATAAAAAAAGACATTGTTACTCACAGAAATACACATTCTTGGCATTGAAGGAATATTCCAGGTTCAATACAAATTAATCTCAATCAACAGCATTTGTGGCATAATGTTAATTACCGCAAAAAAATTTCAATTTGTTCCTCCTTTCATTTAAAAAAAAAAAGCACAAATCTGTGTTCTGATGGAATGGTCCTGAATCAACAATTAAATTACAACTAGTAAAAATGCTCCTTTTTGATATCTGTAATGTGGTTTTCACTAGTAGTAATGTTAATTACATTTCACTATTGACAATAGAATTGTTGATATCTATAATAATATAATTCATATTCTGCACATAGTTGTGTGAGAAACCGTACTTGGAAAAATCTGGCTGAGGAAGTCAACTTCCTCCTGGAAGTTACGGTGAGGGAACTCTTGATGGGTGGGCTTCATAAAGTTTTTACGTGAGTAGAAGAAATTCTGGAAAAAGAGCAAATTAAATAAATAAACCCACATATCCTCATTCAAATATGTCTTGTATGTGCGTGTGTGTTTGTTGGAGACAGAAACTGCTGATTAACTATTAATCTTTGTTATTTCAACATCAATACTTTGACATCACGTGTATATTGTGTTATATGGAAGGTCATTATCAAAAAACTCAAGTGAACTCAAACTAGATATGGTATTGATGAGGCTTCTTAAATGTGTTATCATATCACTCTTAACTTTACAGTTAAACTGCAGCGTGACATACCGTACAATTAAGTCAGTGTCGTAAACCTGTGTGTGTGTGTTGTACCTCAATGGCATCAAAGCCGCAGTACTCGCGGGCCAGTTCCAGCAGGGGCACCAGTGCCTGCAGTAAGAGGGTGCTTCCGCATGTCTTCAAAATGAAACGTCTCTTGGAGACAAACATGCTACTCTCACTGCACAAACCCAGAAACAGAGAAGTCATTTATCAGACATAGGCAACTGTTCCATCACGGTAGGCCTGGGCAATACAGTGAATATTAACTACATTATTATCTGTATCTTCTTGATTTAAACATTTTAAATGCATGTGGTTATAATGGCTGTTTGAATGAAACAATGGTGCAAAAAGACAGATCTACTTCAAATAACAAAAAAAGTTGAAACATCAGGATTTTTTTTTTTTTGCTATATTGCCCAGCCCTTCATTCCAGTGAAATGATTAAAACAGCTCAGAATCTGTCCAGGAATTTTTCAGAGAACAATAAATAACTTTGACCCTCCATATACAGACGTAATAAAAGGCTCAGTGTGTACGTACACACACACACACACACACACACACACACACACACACAGTAGAATTACACTGCTGATTCAAACTCAGGCACTGATTCTTGAGACATGGTAGATCACTACCTGCATTTAGAGATGATCACTAGAATGTTCATAATGTTCTCTTTATTTTTATCAAACTTACATCATCACATTTTCACTCCCTACTTGTCCTTAACAATAATTCAATACTACATATAATTTATCATTTAAATATCAATGAGATGAAAGTGTTATTTTAGCAGCACAATCAGATGTCTACTCCATAAAATCTCCAACAGATGGAGATTAAATCAGTTTTAAACCATCCTGTACAAGAGGAAGACTTATATATCCGTTTTTCAGATTTATCGGTGCCGATAGTCACTTTTACACACATACCATACATACAGCTTTGGAAAAAGAGACCACTGCAAAATGATCAGTTTCTCTGGATTTACTATTTATAGGTATGTGTTTGAGTAAAATGAACATTTTTGTTTTATTCAAAGTACTCTCAACACTTCTCCCAAATTCCAAATAAAAATATTGTCATTTAGAGCATTTATTTGCAGAAAATGACAACTGGTCAAAATGACAAAAAAGATGCAGTGTTTTCAGACCTCGAATAATACAAAGAAGTTCATATTCATTTTTAAACTACAATACTAATGTTTTAACTTAGGAAGAGTTCAGAAATCAATATTTGTTGGAATAACCCTGATTTTCAGTCACAGCTTTCATGAGTCTTGGCATGCTCTGTACCAGTCTTTCACATTGTTATTGGGTGACTTTATGCCACTCCTGGCACAAAAATTCAAGCAGCTCGGCTTTGTTTGATGGCTTGTGGCCATTCATCTTCCTCTTGATAACATTCCAGAGTAGTGTTATCACGGTACCAAAATTTCAGTAGTCTGTACCAATACCAGTGAAATTTCATGGTTCTCGATACCAGTTTCGGTACCACTGCATAAATATGCTAATATGACAATGTGCTATTGAACACCTGTTTAGCCTATTTAAAAAGTTACATTTCAATGTAAATAATCAATTAAAAGAAATGCATGTTTCCTTCAAGTGTTTCTCAATTAAGGATGCATTGCTTAAGTGTTTTTAAGAAGCGCCCTACTGAAATCTGTTTTATTCTTTACCAAGTCATGTTTTCCTTTTAGTTATTATTTATATTATTTTCCAGAACTCCATGTTTTAGAGTTTAATTTCATTTCATCATCAAAATGGTGTCTAATCAATTAATTCTTAAAACATTTAACAAGTGAAAATAGAACTTAACATGTCATTGCATTTTTAGTTACAAATTACTTTCTCTTATCATCTGATCATGGCTGCATTTCTCTTCTAGTGCTTTTAGATCTTAGTGCTGCCTTCGACACTATAGATCATTCTCTTGGATAGGCTTGAGAATTATGTTGGCATTTGTGAACAGGCATTAGCTTGGTTTAGGTCCTATCTCTCTGACCGCTACCACTTTGTCTGTGTAAATGAAGAACTGTCAGATCAAATTAAAGTATGGAGTGCCACAGGGATCAGTTTTAGGGCCTCTGCTTTTCTCCCTATATATGCTCCCCCTGGGAGACATTATCAGGAACCATGGAATTAGTTTTCACTGTTATGCCGACAATACCCAACTTTATATTTCTTCAAAACCCAATGAAATTTCACAATTCTCCAAATTAGCAGAGTCTATCAATGAAATCAAAGATTGGATGGCCAGAAATTTCCTTCTAATTAATTCGGACAAAACAGAGGTACTAATTATTGGACCAAAAACCTCTAAAAAATAAGCCGCTAAAATATAATTTGAATCTCAATGGATGTACTGTTACATCATCTTCAACAGCAAAGAACTTAAGTGTTGTATTTGATACCGATCTGTCTTTTAAAAATCTAATTTCCAATATTTGTAGAACATCATTCTTCCACCTAAGAAATATTGCTATGTCACGACACATGCTCTCTGTTGCTGATGCCGAAAAACTAATTCATGCGTTCATGACCTCAAGACTAGATTATTGTAATGCATTACTGGGAGGATGTCCAGCAAGATCAATAAATAAACTTCAATTGGTTCAAAATGCAGCTGCCAGAGTGCTGACTAGAACCAAGAAATATGATCATATTAGCCCCATTTTATCGTCATTACATTGGCTACATGTTAAATTTCGTATTCATTTTAAATTCTGTTAACTACATACAAAGCTTTGAATGGTCTAGCTCCACAGTACTTAAGTGACCTTCTGTCACACTATATTCCATCAAGTTCATTACAATCGCAAAATTCTGGCCTGTTAATAGTTCCTAGAATATTAAAATCCACAAAAGGAGGTAGATCCTTTTCCTATGTGGCTCCTAAACTATGGAATAGTCTCCCTAACACTGTTCGGGATGCAGACACACTCACTGAGTTTAAGTCTAGACTAAAGACTCATCTATTTAGCCAGGCATACACCTAATTTATCCTTCAACTCACAATTAGGCTGCTTTAGTTAGGTCTGCCGGAACCAGCAACATTGACCATGATCTATAACTCTGCATAAAATGCAATGGCATCTACGCTAACATTACTTGTTTCATATACCGAGGTCACCAGAACCAGCCAGATCCAGCTCCATTCCTGTTTGATGTCGGACTCCACTGCTACGTGTCTCTCAGTGATGACGACTAAATGCAGCCGGTGCCAGCCAGACATCACTTCAGTCAATTACAATGGACTTCAGAGGATGAACTGATGCCAACTCAAACCATATGACATGAGATACTTCATATGCCACTGCCTGAACCTTGGAATTAAGATAGACCTCATCGAAATTACCGGCCGGTTGAACTGCGATGCACCTCTGCCTGCATCACCTCAGTCTAATGATGGACTACACTCTTATAATGGAATACATAGACTATCAATTTATTGCCAGTAAAAGCCATCATCAGCCAACTAACAAAGGACAATTGCATCTGAACTTCTGCAGTTAATCCAGGAAGAACTTCAAAGACATTAGTCATTAATCTTACAGTTCATACAAAATCTTTGTTTAAACACTAACCATGAATACTTACTTAGTTTAATAATTTTAAACCATGACTTGCACTGCACATAAAAAAGTAATATTGTCATTATATTCATGTTGTTTAGCCAGAGGGGAACTGGCCCCCACAGTGAGTCTGGTTTCTCCCAAGGTTATTTTTCTCCATTAACCAACATCTTATGGAATTTTGTGTTCCTTGCCAGTCGCCTTCATCCTGCTCACAGGGGTTATAAATACAATTATGATTTAATTATTTCTTTTTATACTTTTATAAAAACTTTTATACTTCATAATCGTATTTTATCAAAATCCACAATGATGACTTTAAGACATTATAGATATTATAGTTTCATTTTCTGTTAAAGCATGATCTTCTGTAAAGCTGCTTTGAACACTATGTGTGCTGTGAAAAGCGCTATACAAATAAAAATTACGACTTTTTTGCCAAACTTTTATTCAACAGCAGTCTTGCTTGTGATATATTGCTTAATTATTACTATTATTATTATTATAATTACAGTGAATATTAAATTTTACTATACAGTTGTAATATATCTCTGTCACAATTTCTTCAGTTTCAGGCATCTAGCTTTTAATTTGAATCGTGCTTTTATTATGACGTGTATTTTTTGCCGGAAGCTTCACTTTCCAGATAAACGGTTTTCAGAGACTTTTACTCTGTCCTTTGAGTCTGACAAATGAAATGTAGGACACAGTTTTGGAGTGTTTGTGTTTTAGATGTCTGCTGTTTGTGTATATGGTCATTTTTAAATGTTATGTTTTAATTGAATTATTGTGAAGCACTTTGGTCAACTCTGTTGTTTTAAATGCTATATAAATAAAATAGAGTTGAGATTAAAGCACAAATGCTGTGATTTAATTATATAAATATATAGTTTACATGTGCTGCGTGGTTTACAGTGGATTAGTGCTCTGCTCTGTCATCTCATACAACGTGTTTGATTCTCAGTGTCTGTGAGTTTCCAGTGGATGTGCAGTCAGATTTAAAGTACGCAGCTCGTCCACAGTAAGATTGCAGCATTTATTACTGTGAAGCACTTGTCAACTCTGTTGTTTTAAATGCTATATAAATAAAATAGAGTTGAGATTAAAGCACAGTTGCTGTGATTTAATTATATAAATATATAGTTTACATGTGCTGCGTGGTTTACAGTGGATTAGTGCTCTGCTCTGTCATCTCATACAACGTGTTTGATTCTCAGTGTCTGTGGAGTCAGATTCAAAGTACGCAGCTCGTCCACAGTAAGATTGCAGCCTTTAGCGGTTTAATAAATCACACTAGGACATGTCACGATTTTAATTTGATTAATTCTCTATTTCAATGTAAAAGGAGTTACAGAGCACGTGTTCAACATAAGCCTGTGAGCATTTTAAAGCAGCTGTGTGTCAGTCATACTGCACGCTGGTACTGGATTGAGTCGGTGTTCGGTACTACAGGTACTGCAGAAACACTGGTAATGTTACATCTTTTTTATTTTAGTGTCAACTTGGTACCGAAGTAACGGTACTTTTGACAACATTATTCCAGAGGTTTTCAATGGGGTTCAGGTCTGGAGATTGGGCTGGCCATGACAGGGTCTTGATCTGGTGGTCCTCCATCCACACCTTGATTTACCTGGCTGTGTGGCATGGAGCAGCTCTAAATGACAATATTTTTATTTAATCATGCCACGGTCCAAATCACTGAGATCACAATTTTTCCCATTCTGATGGTTGATGTGAATATTAACTGAAGGTCTTGACCCATATCTGCATGATTTTAATGCACTGCAGCCACATGATTGGCTGATTAGGTAATTGCATGGATGATGATTGTTGGTGCCAGATCTGACTGGGCTGGTTTGAGTATTTCTGGGATTTTCACACACATCAGTCTCTAGAATTTACTCTGAATGGTGCCAAAAACAAAAAACATCCAGTGAGCGGCAGTTCTGTGGATGGAAACGCCTTGTTGATAAGAGAGGTCAACAGAGAATCACCAGACTGGTTTGGGCTGACAAAGTCTACGGTAACTCAGATAACCGCTTTGTACAATTGAGGTGAGAAGAACATTATCTCTGAATGTTATTCTGAGATGCAGGTTGGTGCTGTTTTGGTGGCATGAGGGGGACCTACACAATATTAGGCAGGTGGTTTTAATGTTGTGGCTGATCGGTGTATATACTGTATATATTGATCTAGTGAATACAAAGTCTTTAAAAAGCTTCACTTGTTAAATACTTGCATATATACAGCATTGTAACAGAGCTACATTACATCTCTGTCATTTCAAAATATAATAAGTGCTCCAGTGTATTTCGGGCTCGTTTAAAGTTCAAACTCAAGCATTACGCACCAAATCGTAATTTTTCTGGTTATTATTAGGATTTTGGTTGCACAATAAACTGTTTTGGGGATTTTATTCATTTTGGAGCCTCAATGTCTGTGCCCTTTATAGTAAGGAAAGACTAAGAAATGTTTTATTCGATAAGTTGATTTTTTAAAACTATCAGCTGATTAATCGGTTATTGGCCTTCTCCGCCACCTTATGTATCGGTATCAACAAAATCCACCACCTGTTGACTCTTAGTCAATGCATTTTTCAGATCTGATGTGTTGACACAAACTGAGTGAGAAGGCAAAGAAAAACAGTCAAACATAAGCAAATATTTAATCAATTACCCTACTATCAAAACTAGGGATGTGCGCTACGACTAATCTGACTGACGTTTAAACGGAAGTTTTGTAACCGACTAGTCTAAAGAGAAACCAACCTTCAGAAAACAGTAAAAAAAAAAAAAGTTATGTGACCCATTTAAAATACTTAATCTATTCCAAATCCGACGCTAAATTCCACTGAAAAGGGGCATTTATCTGCAACGTGCTCGCCTTGAATTATGATCATTGTACATTAAATATAGAACATGACACGCATTCACTGAATCAACGTTAGCGAATATTTAATAGACATTTATTGAAAACAATTGAATGAATAGTGCAGGATCAATGGAACAACCCTAAAAGCCTGTTCTAAACGGAAATCACTTAACATATTAAAACAGTCAGGACATTTTTGAAAATAATTAACAGGTAGACTAAGCCAAATCTATGACAGAAAAAAAATGCGCTGAAAAGTTGCGTGTATTTCACGCCGTGCAGTCGTGCATTAGCCATTGATCTAATATGACAACTGTTCGGTAAAGAACGCTAAACAATAACAGTTATGATGTAAAAAATAATAAAGGAGCTATAGGACAGAAAAAATAGGCCTCAGAACCGTTTAGTTGACTAGTCTCACACATCCCTAATCAAAACCATCTGAAAAGTGTCCAAAACACCTCCAAAACAAGCTAACAGACCTGCCTGATCAGCTTGTGAGACCAGCTAAGACCAGCTTAGGCTAGGTTTAGCCGTTTTTTTTCCCTGCAGGAAATACTTCCTTGGTGCTTATTTTTTTCCCATCCCTTGTCTTAAGAATCAGTGTAGAATTATCTACCTTGTCACTTTGTGTCACAAATGCCGATCATACTCAACATATCAGCGTCTGAGTATCTGTGAGCTACTGTTACTGTATTCTTATCAGTCGTGACTATTATGAGGTCTATAGCTGTAAATGTAATTACTATGGTCTCAGTATCATGATATAAACATTTAATGGTTGTAGAGTTAACAAGTTACTTTCCTCACACTATCTCTATACTCTAAAATATATACTATTATACAATACTATTTTATTATAAACCTTTTGTTATACAATATATACTGCTACATATTACTACAAACTATATTCTGATAGTCCACAGATGTGACATTTTCATTACACTAGAGTAATCTAAAGAGAGTTTAGCATAAAGTGTGAGAAGTGCAATAGTAAAGTCTTTTAAGACAACATTAACGACATTTGCAATGCATTTCCATAACGTGATGCATTTCCGATTCCATGTTGACTTTGAGATGTTTATGGGTGCACACAGAGAGAAAGGGCAGCAGAGGCTTTGATGCCAGCTGAAAGATTAAGAGTGTAATCACGACCCATCCAGCAACCTGACAGAGACAAAAGACACACCAGCTCACCTGAGTATATAAGCTTCCCGTCTGTCAGTCTTAGTCACACTTATAATCAAACAGTGCACATTCTCCAGGAGTTTGTCCCACTCAAATCTGAAAAGGACACAGAGAGAGAAACATTAACATCTCATTTACTCTTATCAGAAAACAAAGGCTGGAAAGCTGATTTAAGAAGAACACACACACATTTGGCAGAAGCTCCAGATAGTGTTTGTTTTAAAATGATAGTTCACCCCAAAAAAGACAACCGTTTCATTTACTCACACTCATGTTGCTCCAGACGTATTTCTTTCATCTGTGGAACACTGCAGATGTTAGACAGTACTTCAGTTTAAGTCACCTTTCACTTTCATTGCATGCTTTTCCATACAATGAAAGTGAATGATGAACATTCAGCCTAACTGTTACTGTTCCTCAGAAGAAGGCAAGTCATACAGGTTTGGAACAACATGAATGGAGAGTAAATAATGACAGTTTTCTGTTTGGTTAAACCAGAGATTATTTAGCAGAGACGGGCCAACTCTGTTTAAATGAACGGGAGAAATCGGAACACTCAACGGCAGCCA
The DNA here is from genome assembly GCF_019703515.2 of Myxocyprinus asiaticus. Taxonomy (NCBI): domain Eukaryota; kingdom Metazoa; phylum Chordata; class Actinopteri; order Cypriniformes; family Catostomidae; genus Myxocyprinus; species Myxocyprinus asiaticus. Next base: position 46,614,533 of record NC_059368.1, on the reverse strand, counting down.
ACGGTCAACGGATGTAGAAAGGAAGTCCCGCCTCACAGTTAAAAGAGCCAATCACCTTTCAGATACAGACATCACCTGTTAATCAACTCTAGAACAAGCACACGCATTAGCTATACATGCCGGGAAAACTACATATGTTAGTTAGACATATTTTTTTTAATGTTAAGTCAACAAGTTTTCATTTTTGAGTTACCTGTACTAAGATTTATAAAGCACATATAGCCTAATGTGCTCAAGTTCAATTAACAACACATACATTGTGCACTTAGCATAAAATTTAACAGTCGACTGAACACAAATGTTTTGTTTTTATGTAGTTATTTTGCTACTCAATAAAATGAATACTTTGCTCACTTCACTGTTGTGTAACTTAAAATCTTTGACTTATACAAACGCATAACTTGCAAGACAACAAAAATAAATCAAGCAAGTGCACTTTGAAACTGGCATACAGGACCTCAGACATAATGGTAAAATTATAGGCAGTTTAGGCAGAAAGTTCCTGTGAAAGTTACTCATTTACCAAAATGTAATAAAAACAAAAATACAAATGTTCAATGTTCATGACATTTATTGTGCATGATGTGCAATGTAAAAGTCAGATAGTGAAGGGAAATAGTTTGTTTTTAAAGGAAAGCCGCAAATTTGTCTAGAATTGAAATTTTAGGCGGCCACCAATAGGTAACCTAGGAGGTTATTAACTGACACTTTGATCAGGGCCACTGCCGGCCAATCACAGCCAGCAGGACACGATCGTATTCAGTTTGTTGGTGCCGCTGGACTGACTCGAGCACAGTGGATTCTAGAGAGGCTCGCATCGAACCTAAACGCTAAGGTTATAAAATTATTTTCTTTATGAAAAAGATGTTACATAGGTATGTGTAATATTTGACCAGAAATGTCCAGACTTTAAAATGCTTAGAACTGCAGTGATATTAAATCAACAACCGATTACCTGAGGAAGAACAGCGTCACTTCACCTTGCAATCTGCCTTTTGCCAGTAACTTGTCACGTCTAATAACGCACTTTAGTTTGATAATACAGACTACATGCCGTCTGTCCTGAACCTGACAGTGACAGTTGTAAAGAATTTCTCAACAACATCTTTCCCTATTTTTTCCCCCAAATACCTTAAATTTATCATAGAATTAAACTCAATTTTCCATTGCAAGTTGCCTTTGAATTGTATCTTTGACACTGCATGCTCCCACGTGCACTTTGTAGTTCATATGGCTGTGTATTCCACGGAGGTGACATGCAGTACTAAACAAAGTAACTGCAAATTAAAGATGCTTTTTGTTGTTGTTGTTTATTTGATGGAAATCATGCAGTCATTTTGGACATGCCCACAAAAACAATGTTAACTGTTTTTTTTTTTGTTGTTTTTTTCATTTTTATTTATTTTTCAGATTGAAGGAAATAATTCAGTGAATTGATAGACAGAAGTGTATAGTCACACCACATTCATAGCATATCAACTCGTAACAACTTGCGAGTGTTCACATCACAGGGCATCTCAAGACTGTTGTGATAGAGTTGGTAAGGATTAGAAATACTGTGCCTTGACAGTGTAACACCTTATCACTGAATCTGGGTTTATTGACTTTCCATGATGGACTCTGGCTAATGTGAGATATCTGTATTTGCTTGATTTTGCAAAACGTTAGTGGCTGTACCTGATTTCCACTCAGTTGACATGCCACAGAGAAGGGGGTTTTATTTTTTTGTTCAGGAGACTTGACCAGTTGTTTTCCAGGCAAAGCTAATCTTGCAAAACGTCAAGGAAGGTCTGCACCAAAGACCGGTAAGTGTATCAGTAACACTTCCTTTTATTCTTTGATACTATGTTTTAACAGTGTAGAACTGTTATAGAAGTTAGCAGTCATGCAGGCCACAGCTAATTCTTTTTTCAATCCAAATTTTTGCAGATTATGCTGAAGTTTCAAAATGTTGTGGACTTGTAAACTCTGCGATTTCCAGTGTCAATCTAAAAACAGTCTTCTCCATCATTATCATCTTGTATATAGTCAGCATCACAACAGAATTTATTTCATTTCAGGCCTCCTCCTTTAAACAATGCAAGTGAATGTACACTTTTTTGACGGTCCAAAATGTATATTTAGGGTGCATTAAAATAACCCACATGACTCCAGTCGACAAATAAATTCGTCTGTGACACACTTCCTGCCTCCTCCATGTGACGCGTGACTTTACCAACGAGCTTACGTCATCCCTCTCATGAGCGCACGTCACAGAGATGTACGGAAGCGAACATTTGTATTTAAACAGTATATAAGTATTGTTTTGTTTCTCAAAATAATCAACCATTTGCATTCAGAAGAACTTTATTTGTCGACTGGAGTCATGTGGGTTATTTTAATGCACCCTAAATATGCATTTTGGACCGTCAAAAAAGTGTACATTCACTTGCATTGTTTAAAGGAGGAGGCCTGAAATGAAATCCTAAAAATCTTAAATTCTGTTTTGATGAAGAAAGAAACTCAGATACATCTTGGATGGCCTGAGGGTGAGTAAATTATCAGCACATTTTCATTTTTGGGTGAACTATTCCTTTAATGTTCTTCAAAGAGCTGTCATGTTTTGCAGTTTGCACAATTAAAAAAAAAAAAGAACACTTCAAACACAAAGAACACTTTCATAATTTTTCTTTACTGTGTTATTCTTATGTTATTTCGTATATAAGAGATTGGGAGATCGTAGAAACAACATGAACTGCAACATGGGAGTTCGTAAGCATAGTATAATGTTCTGAGATTCATAATTTTAAATTATGTGTTCCAAACTAGATATTTTATGCTTAAATGCACACAATGACGGATGTTTTATAACTGGACATTTTTGTGTGCAGTCGTTTCCAAAAAAATCTTAAGCGAATTAGAATTTTGCTAAAAATAAATAAATAAATAAATAAATAAACAAACATTTAAATGTTAACTTAACATTAAAATTTAAATATATAAATGTTGTTTGCATGTAAAATTACTACGTTGTAACACATTTTATTTGTGTTTAGTAAACATAAAAAAAAGACATCCACTGACTTGGTAAATTTATGTCTTGTAAAATAATATATTCCTTGTTAATATGACATAGAATTCTGTGCTCTAAAAACACATTATTTGATTAAAAAACGAATGTTGAACCGACAGAAATTTCCCATCAGATAAGGGTCACGTGACATTTAATTTGTGTCAAGTGTACTCAAAACTTTCATGTTACTGTGCTGGACTAAACTAAAAGTTTTATGTGCAAGCCGTTTCCAAAAAAAAAATGTAAGCAGAGTGAACGAGTTGGGATTTACAGTGTATGAAGTTGAGAATCACAATTTATGATTCCAGTATTGTCTGATTTGAAATATGTTGTTTGATCATAATTTTAACCGTTTTTGAGATTTCAGTGTTCCTCCATTCAGGTAGATAGAAGCTGCACTGGCATGACTGGAAATAACCTCCCGAGAGCGTTCCAAAGATGACCGACAGTGGACTGACTTGCTAGAAAGACTTTCGTTTTACTATTCCATAATGAGGGTGCCATTTCAGATCAAAAATCATATTTTGTAAGTAAGGCTGTGGATTTAAGGTGTTAATTCAGTGCGATTAATATAGTAAAATTATAATGCGTTAACAAATTAGCACAATTAATCGTCCTCTTACCATAATAAGGAATAATCCTACTATGGGAGCAATTGTAAGTGTTTTCAGCAGGGGGCAGTAAGCGCAGCACCAGCTGTACAGTCAACAAACCACAATCTGTCTCGCTTGACACCGGCGACAGCACAAGATGAGGACTTGTTCTTGCATTCAAACACAGCTGGAAGGAGCGCAATTCCAAATGCAGTAATCTCGAAATGTATTTTTCCTATATGTAACTTGACACAGTGATCTAAAAGCACCGTTTATGATGCAACACTACCAAAGCGAGATGCTCCAAAAGCATCCGTCATGATCATGATTTTTCATGGCTGATTCCGATTGCCGATGTTTTCCTTTGTTTAAGCAACAGACAAGAAAGAATGAAAGAGTTCATCAAAAAGATGTTTATTTGCGCTTTTACAGGCCAAACTGACCTTAAATGAAAAAATATCTGTAGCTATGTGAAATTAGAGGCAACAACTGCATATTAAGCACTAGTGGTGCACCAATCAGGAAATTTGAGGCAGATACGATCTCCTATTTTTTTAACACTAAGATCGGCCGATACCGATTTTGTTTTAAGTGCCCTTTGCCACACTTTTGCGAGTTATATGCTGCAGTTATATGTTTATGCCCCACACAGTAAAATTATGGTAACACTTTACAAAAAGGTGCAATTTGTTAATATTATTTAACAACATTACTGCAGTTAACATGAACTAATGAACTTAATGTTAGTTACAACATATTATAATACATTTTTAAAATCAAAAGTTGTATTAGTTAACATTAATGCACTATGAAATAACATGAACAACTGTATTTTTATTAACTAACATTATGATTAATAAAGCCTGTAAAAATAACTTGTTCATTGTTTGTTCATGATACCTAATGCATTAACTACTGTTAACAAATGGAACCTTTTTATAAAGTTACCAAAATTACTAAATTGTGAATTACTAACATTTATTTGTATTGAAAACAGTTATGAATAGTTCTGTTGTCAATATCAAAAGGTCATTGTGAAATACTGGCAACCTGTAAAAACCATGAGAGCATCACACACAGCAGAGATACATTCAAAAATAAGAAAAATATATCCATTACAAGCTCTAAAACTGCTGAAAAATCATTAATATCAATGATTTGTTTACGGTCTTTGGCATCTTGTTGTAACACAAATCCCTAATTATTGAGCAAATGAGTGAAGACGTGGTGCTGTTATTGAAGGTTAAACCGTTACATCTGTTATTAGTGGTAATCTGATTTAAATTGGGATCCTCAGAGAATAGCGCTGAGATGAGTGACTGATGAGATATTGAGAGCACCTGCAGAGCACACGTTTGACTGTGAAAAACAAACCTGCATATTCATGTGAATTACATCATATCTGAAAGTTTAAATTTGTGAATACTTAGAATTGCCAACAATTCACCCTCCAGTGGTCACACCGTCATGCATCAAGGGCTGAGCAAGTGCTCATTCATTAGAAGTGTATGTGTGATTCCCTGCATGCTGCAAAAAAGATCGGCCCTGATTCTAGGCATGATCGCCGATCACAGATTTAAGAGGAATATCGTCCGAATCCGATCGGTACCCGATCGATCGGTGCACCCCTAGTGCTTCATTGCATCAAAAGCTCTTGTACAACCTTCCAAGATGAATTATTCGTGTTGACATTAAAGGTAATTAACGAGTAATCAAGACAAGCCTTTCACATGTTAAATGAATGATTCAGTCAACACACCTTACATGATCAAATGCATTACTGAATAGGCAAGAGCATAAAATAAATGCAAGCCTCTAGTAACACAAACAGATTTACGTTCCTCACATATCACCATTTACTTGCCCTCAAGTTGTTTTAAATCCGTATGTTTTTCTTTTTTCTTTCATGGTCAAGCCCCAAATAAAAGAACCATTAAAGTATCATAAAAGTGGCCCATACAACTCTAGGGCTATCTCCAAGTCTTCTGAAGTCATACAATATCTCTGTGTGAGGAACAGACCCAAAGTTGACTTGTTATTCACTCTGAAATGGATGCTTTGACACTATTGAGCGTGTTTATATGCACCATGTAAAATCCCAGGTATACTTTGTTTTTCCACATTCCGGATCACACCCAGTCGACCGCGTCACCTTTCCAAGTATAGGCCTTAGACTGCGAGCAAATACGAACGCACAGATGAGGACTGTCTACGTGCTGAAAAAATCTGGGCCACACGTGGACAGTCTGCGCAGACTGTGCTGGACTAAATTTGCATCACGCTTACATATCAGCAACGCAGACAACCAAGTATTTTTTGGCCTTTACACTAATATAGCTGAATAAGCCGAGAATTACCCATACTTTTCGCTGCACCTAAACACCTTTACCGCCGTTTTTATCAACTTATTTAATGTGCGTGAGTGCTGTGTGCATTTTGACGTCAAAAGCAGAGAGTTACCGGATGATTCAAAATTTCATGTAAACGCTGTTTTCTAGCGTTGTCAGATTTTTTTGTAAGTTGTCGTTATCAGCGTATTGGTGGACATATAAATGAGCTCATTGAGGTGAACCGCATTGGGCAGAGGGTAAGATTTTCAGTGAATTTTCAGAATCAACTTAAATTTTAGTCTATTTGTCACACAAAGTTATCGTATGACTTTAGAAGACTTGGAATATCACACACGAGGCATATGAACTACTTTTATGATACGTTAATAGTGCTTTTTTCCACGAGTGGTGCAGAAATGACACTTTAGCTTTACATAATAAAAGTGGGTCGGTGCGAGTGCTGGAAAGTGCTTCCTCGCTGTCAGGAGAAGAGGGGCACACATGTCCTCCTGGACTTATTTGGCTATTGGCTACGCTCAGACTCTAATGATCCTCTTGTCTCTATGAGTTAATGCTTTCCTGGAAGTAAACTAACACCCCCTCATTCATTCTGACGCCCAACCCCGAGAACCCACACAGATCAGCTTACAGTACTGAGAAAATGCAGCAGACCAGGATACTATAGAGATATCAGAGGAGCTATAATGCCCACATGCACTCATTCATATTTTTAAACCTGAAACATTAAGTTTTCATACACTTAATTTCAGCTCAGTTTATTTTTTATCAACATGGTAATCAAACAGTACAGTTCCAAAACCAACAGATTGTCAATGAATAATGTAGCCTACATTTTAACATATTTATCGAGGGTGTAAAATACGTGTGTACATCCCATTTGCTGTCATTAAATCGCATTAAACCACCCTGCTTTCTTCATATAATCACAGATGCCAAACCAAGTACAAATGTATTGAATTTTCAACCACACATGTATGTTTAATTATCGTTTAGCTGTGTGTTTTTACATGTGTAATGACTGTAGTGCGCAGTCACTATTCTCTCTGATCAGCACTGCAGGACACGCACGTGTTTCTCTGCACACAAACATAACGACCAATAACGGCATAACTACAGGCCACGGGCGGAGCTACTGGCGTGTGACGCAAACACGTGACTTTCACATGGCCCAAAAGTCTTTCTAGCAAGTCGTTCCACTGTCGGTCATCTTTGGAACACCCTCGGGAGGTTATTTCCAGACATGACAGTGCAACTCCTATCTACCTGAATGGAGGAACACTGAAATCTCAAAAACGGTTGGTCAAGATTACGATCCAAGAAAATATTTCAAATCTGCAATAAAATCTGACAATACTGGAATCATAAATTGTAATTCTTAACCTCACATTACGCTAAAAAAAAATAGAAAATATTCCCGGCATATATAGCTAATGCGCATGCGCGTTATACAGTTGATTGACAGACGATGTCTGAATCTGAAAGGTGATTGGCTCGTTTAACTGTAAGGCGGGACTTCTTTTCTACATCCGTTGACCGTTCCGAATTCTCCAGTTCATTTAAACAGAAGTGGCCCGTCTCTGCATGGACCGCCATGATACTTACCAAAAATAGACCCATTAAACGAACACATGCGTATAATGATATAACATCACCGCGAGAAAAAATGCTCTTAAACACCACTGAGGGCCAGGTCCAACGTAGCGGAAAATAATTATTCATTCGGAGCACTATTTCTAGTGGCCAAAACAAAAGGCAAACCAAACCCAAAGACAATCACTCAAACTGGAGGAGGTGTGTTCATATGGCGCCACTGGCTATTGATCATCAATAACTCATCCAGACAGAAGATCTAAAAGCGAGGAGGATCACTTTAAAAGAACAATGACTACCACAACACTGAGATCACAGCAGACTGCTGTTAAAAACATCAACACCTGTAATGTGTGACAAAGTGATGTCGATGAAACTGACCTCAAGTCGTTATGAATGCATTAGTCATTGCCACTTAAATGAAGCACACACAGGTAATAAAATGCACACTTAAGGCTCAAATGAACGAGTGAAAATGTCCCAAACACGCAACGGGTGTCACCGCCAGAGCCACATGTCACTCATTCATTCACTCAAAAACCAAGAGTGTGACATTACTAATGCCGCTGTTATGCTTTATACAGGCGGGAATCACTGGACCTGGTTTTGTCCCAGTTCTCAGTTCGGACGGATTGTCTCACCTGGGGATAGTACGCAGGTCCCCGGTTCCTTTAGTTTCATCTTGTCGGGAGAACCACACCTCCAGCAGCTTCTCGGTCCCCTCGAAGAAGTGTGCACTGTTCTCTTCCATCGTGAGACAGACTCCAACAACAGAAAATAACGTCGGATGGAATCGCGATTAATTAGTCCTTTATGGTTAGTTATAATTTATTAGCTTAGTTACAGTCCTTGAGCAGTCCGGATGTAGTTGCCTTGTTGTTTTTGCCGTCTTCCCCTTTACAGAGAATACCGTGAGCGAGTGCTAGCTAATATCGCCGGCCATACTGTGTAAGCGCAGGATGCAGGCTGCGCGGAGTTTTTATTACCTACCAGCCTACGTCATTCACATTTAAGCCAATCGCGATCAAGAAACGCCCACCCCGAGTGAGTACCGATTGGGTTCACTGGTTGTCAATCAAATGGGAGGTTGCGTAAGCTGCGAGTTCGCACTGTAGTAGCGCAGCAGCTTGTATCTGCCCTTGTATTGACGAATAAACATCTGTGTTTCCGAGTTATTCCACGATTAATTTTCCATATATTCACTATTCGATTCCAGAAAAATAAAAGTTGTTACACATTGCGTTCATTATGTTCCAACTGTATGGAGACACAAATGCTAGACTTTAATAAATGTCACTATATGGGAGAAGTATATGTTATATTATTAGACAATATAAAGATGGTTGTATGTATGCATGCTATAGATTAACTAGTTATACAACTAATTCAAATATTGTACAACACATGGTATGTTTTCAAATGATTATCCCTGCGTTTTTGAACGCGACTGGAAAAACGTAAAAACAACGTCCGCAGCGCGATTTGCGCGTTGTAGTTTTCAGACGTCCAATCGTCGTTCACTTGAGCCGGTGAAGTGATGAAGATGGACTACGGTTCCCAGAAGGCTAGGCGCAACAATATAAAGACATCATCGACCACGTGACCATAAAGCGGAGCCGACCAAAATCCCAAACAAGGAAATGGTGGGGTAATAAAATGATCGGATCATTTAATTAATGCATGTAATAATTAATATTTTATTTTATCGTAAAGTAAGAAATATTTATGGGTTAAAATGGACTACGACTTCAAAACGAAGCTCGCCGCCGAGAGGGAGAGAGTGGAAGATCTGTTTGAATATGAAGGTTGTAAAGTGGGTCGCGGCACGTACGGGCATGTTTATAAAGCGAAGCGTAAAGACGGGTAAGACACACGCGTTTGATTGACGCGTTTCACTTCTGGACGCGCTTCTGCTGTTACTGTGTGTGCAGGATGAACAAATGTACGCTGCGATTGTGTTTGTTTTCATGTACGCACTTCAAATGGTCCTCCTCCAAACCAGCACGACGTGTGTGAGTTCACATGTTCATATGTGCAGCAGTCTGTGTTCTCGTATGTGTACAAGTATGTGAGAGATGCTTGTATGTTCATTTGAGCTGCAGTTCATGTTCAAGACTTGATCTGTTCAATTTTGTTAAGGCATTCATATGTGCAAGTTCATATTCTATATCAAGAGTCAATTTATCGATATATTCCAGCTTATTGACAATTTTCGATATATACTGTAAACAAGTATGTTTGTATATTTATTGTATATATGCAAAAGTTGTTTTTAATCAGAGGAACCATCATTTCATCCAAACTGCAATTGTAGCCAAGTAGATTCAATATTTTAAAGGCAATAAATAAAAAATCTATTAAAATCTATTAATGTATGCATGTTTCCCACAGTTTTTCATTAAATTAACACAAGGGAAATATAATGCTTTTATATGATATATATTCCAGATGCTTGTATCAACATGGTAGCGTAATAAAAGCATAATCACGCTTTCACTCTTTTCTGTCAAAATGCTTGTGATCTGCTCTAAAGCACTGAAAACATCACAAGCTCCAGAACATGCTTATCTGTCTTTAATCGCAGCCTTTTGCAGTTTTATAATCACATTTTTATTTTATTTTGATTAAATGTGCAGCGCTGAAGTGTTGTGAAATACTGATGCTATCCGTATGAAAGGTAATATTCAGATAAAAAAGCCATTAAAATCATTGCGATATTCAGGATATTGCATCATTTTATATCTTTATCCGAATAATGGCAAACATATTGTGAATATTCAGTGTATCCCCCTGCCTTGTGTTCATATGTGCAGGACAGGGGTGAGGCCACATAAGGGCCAGGGTGGCACTGGTCTACTTAGATTGACAGCTGGTCCACCCAAAGTCGCCTGAATATTCTAGTTTAAAATGGCAAATAACTCACATGATAATCAACATATTTCAGATACAGCACTATATTACAGTCATGCCTGGAAATGGTTCCCCTCAGCACCCTGATAATTGATTCACATCGCTTGGTTTTGTCCAACCTGGTCTAAGAGATTCTCGTTACTATACCTACATTTTTGCACAATGATTTTTACCTGTCTCGTTGTATGTATGGCATCAGTTTCCTGGTGAAATGAACACTAAAGGCACTATGACAACAATGACTTTTATTCAATTTCACACAAATCACAAGTAAAACGTCAGATTATCAGTTCCTAAACACTTGCTTTTCACGCTGTTCCTCACACAATGCTATCTTTTGACATCTAAACACTTGAACTATAGAGCATGACTCGTAACGCGATTGTATTACATAACCAACTACATTTACAAGCTTGTTTGAGTGTGATGTAATTGTGTATGAGTCCTGAAGAGCACGTGAGTCGACAAGTGAACCAAAAGTGTCGATTCACCTTAAGGCCTCTGCACACCAAACACACATTTTCATCACAATTTCTCTGCGCAAACAACATTTTAAATAGAAATAATGAATTCCTGATGAGCCATTCACACCTGGAGTGAACATTTGCAGCGAATTGTGGTGCTTCTTATCCAGTGACTGTGTAAATAAAAAAATGTTCCCGCCGGGTGATGAAATGCCCTGACCAATAAAATATGAGTATTGGATCATGTGTCAGGAGCCGCTGCAGTTACCAGACCCAGCACAACAGCGGGTGCTAAAGCACAGAAAGCTGTTTTAACCAACGACATTAAACGCTGAAGAAGTCCTGAGCAGTGAGGATGTGTACTTCAAGTGCACCAAATTATGTAATTGTTATTGCTTATCATTGACAGAAGTTACGTTTTTAAGTAGCTAATAATGGGTCAGACTGCAGATTAGTCGGTTAGGAATTTTGTTTTATTGTGTGCATTATATCGACTCGTAGCATGTGAATGTCGTCACGTTTTTGAACTAATGTATGTTATTATATGTGATTTTAAACAAATTAACTGAACAAATATATAGTATGCGTGGCAGTGGCATATAATCACTATTGTTTTGCTTGTTGATTATTGTAAAGGCGTGAATGTGTTAACGCTGATCATTCGCGTTGCTGTCATTTGTCGGCGATTCGCATCTCATTATCGCGTCACCTTCGGTGTGCAAAGGGTAGGTTTTGTTCATTTAAATCTCGACACACTATTAATGTTAAAAAAATCTGTTTGGGAGAACGTTTAACTTGCTTTTAGCTCCACACAGTAGGTATATTCACCTTGGATACGTGTATTAATGAGCCACATAATCAGTAGCTGACCTATATGTTTTTTAATAACCAATGCCGATATCCAGAGAGCAGGGTGGCCGATAAGCCACGTGTCTGTCGTGACTCTGATACGCAGGACTGTTAAAAAGACACATTGTTGCATGACAGTCTATTATTGTGGTAAGACAATGACACGTAACAACAAAGTGAACTGTATTGGTCTCAGAATGTTTCTGATGGCTCCTTCATGTGCAAACAGGCTAATTTCAGCGCCGTCACAACATGCAAAACTAATCGGCCAAACGGGAAAATGTAATAATTTACAAATACAAAATATCTGTTAATTTGCTCTTCACCCCTGGAGATTATATCATAGACTTTAGTGCATGTAAAGGTTTAAATTACTCTAGAAATGTAGAAGTCTCATATTTCTTCACCATAAACCTTAAGTAGAAATATGACAGTGATCTAATTTAGGCCTATGTGTGAAAACAAACAATGAAAAAAATTGGACCCACTTTATATTAGGTGGCCTTAACTACTATGTACTTAACCATTTGATACAATGTACTTATTATGTACATACATGTTGTTGCATTGTAATTACATTTAAAGTACTTACATTTAATTACATTTGTAGTTACACAGTTAACTTTACCCCAACCCTAACTCTAACCCCTAATCCTAACCCTAAATCTACCCGTACCTCAATCTCAGTAGCAGCAAATGTGGGAATTGTGCAGAACAACATGTAGTTCTCAGTAAATACATAGTCATGTATGTATTTAATGTTAGTACATAGTAGTTAAAGACACCTACTATAAAGTGTGACCAAAAAATTAATTAACAAAAGAAAATGAAGAGATGTAATTAAGATAAGATAATGTAATTAAGAAAATGAAGGAAACAAACTGGTACTGCTTCCTAAATGCCTTTTCACAGTGTTTCTTCACATAAATATGACACCTCTCCCTGAGGTTGCTTTCTAGATGAACAATAACCATCATGGCCTATCCCTAATTACAACTGATTTGGTAGGGCTGGGTATTGATACAGATTTACAGATTCAGTTAGATTCAGATTCAAAAGCTCTGGATTCAATTACAATTTCAATGTAATTCCAACTCATAAGGGTATATTTAAGTTGTAATGATAATTTTTCTTACAAATGAAATACATTCTCTTAGCCTATGCTGTTTATTATACAGGGGATTTCTAATTAAGTGCATTATATAACATTATATTTTATCATGAGTTTTTCGTCACTCGCATAGCTTTTTAAATTGCACAAATCCATATACAAATAAATATTATGTCTTAAAATTAAATATATATACAGTAAATTGTTAATATGCATAGTTTGTACTATTGACAAGTATTTACATTGATTTGTAGAACAAGTGTTGAAGTGGTGATGTCTCTTTAATTCACAGAAGTGTTTTGGATAAGAAGTCAAATGGCTTCTTTACCACATCCATGCTATGTGTGAATAGAATTAAATGTTTATAATTTTATTGTTTTTGATCAACAATTGTATGTAAAAAAACGGTATTAAAAAAGGGTATTAAAAGAGTCAAGTCAATTAATAAAATTGACTTAACAGAAAATTATGCAATGATGTCTTAAAGTCCTTATTGTGCGGATTAAATGAGTAACGTGATTGAAAATCATGCCATAAAAATGACTGTATTTAGAACCCTTGTGAGCAAGCTGAAGGCGACTGTGTCAAGGAACACAAAACTCCATAAGATGTTGATTAATGGAGAAAAATAACCTTGGGAGAAACCAGACTCACTGTGGGGGCCAGTTCCCCTCTGGCTAACATCATGAATTTAATGCCAATATTAGTTATTTATGTGCAGTGCAAGTCATGGTTTAAAATTATTAAACTAAGTAAGTGTTAAGGGCCAGTCTTGTTTTATGTAAGTAAACTGAGTAGATGTTGGTGGGCAAGGTTTAAAACTAAAGGTGTATGAACTGTAAGATTAATTAAGTGTCTTTGAAGTCTGTCCCAATTGACTACTGAAGTGCAAGTAGACGAAGTGCCCTTTTTATTTGGCTGATGAAGGCTTTAGTTTGCATTAATTTATTGTCTATGTATTCAATTTTAAGAGTGTAGTCCATCTTGTGACTAAGATGATGCAGGCAGAGATCAGTGAGGTCGCAGTCCAGCTGGAAGCTAGTGGCAGATCATTTCAGTAAAGTCCATCCTAAGTCTGAGGTTTAGGCAATGGCCAGTGAAGTATCCCATGTTTTACGGTTGGAGTTGGCAACAGTTGTAACCATAAAGCTCTATTTTGGTCTCGTCACTCCAAATTACAGTGTGCCAGAAGCTGTGAGGCGTGTCAAGGTGTTGTCGGGCATATTGTAATCGGGCTTTTTTGTGGCATTGGCGCAGTAAAGGCTTCTTTCTGGCAACTCGAACATGCAGCTCATTTTTGTTCAAGTATTGTCGTATTGTGCTCCTTGAAACAGCCACACAGTCTTTTTCCAGAGCAGCCTGTATTTCTCCTGAGGTTACCTGTGGGGTTTTCTTTGTATCCTGAACAATTCTTCTGGCAGTTGTGGCTGAAATCTTTCTTGGTCTACCTGACCTTGGCTTGGTATCAAGTGATCCCTGAATTTTCCACTTCTTAATAAGTGATTGAACAGTACTGACTGGCATTTTCAAGGCTTTGGATATCTTTTTATATCCTTTTCCATCTTTATAAAGTTCCATTACCTTGTTACGCAGGTCTTTTGACAGTTCTTTTCTGCTCCCCATGGCTCAGTATCTAGCCTGCTCAGTGCATCCACGTGAGAGCTAACAAACTCACTGACTATTTATACACAGGCACTAATTGCAATTTAAAAAGCCACAGGTGTGGGAAATTAACCTTTAATTGCCATTTAAACCTGTGTGTGTCACCTTGTGTGTCTGTAACAAGGCCAAACATTCAAGGGTATAGTTGTCTAATGAAGAGTTTGCGACTCATGATAAATGATCCTAAATAGCACATGGAAAGCCAGACGTTCTTTACCGATGTATCAAATTACACAGGCAGAAAAGTAAGCGCACTGACAGAAGACTTTCAATTGCAGGTAGCGAATATAAAATGCATGGTGGGTAACTGTAAGATGTTTCGGATTCAGAATGACACAGACAGGTGCTTGAAGAAACACACTTTATTATATTATTAAGAACAGATGACAGAAAGCCGTCTATGTGCATGTCTGACGCGCTGTTTGTTCGGAGGCGTGCAGTCTCGTGGAACACACGAATGTAAAGGGTTCTCACTCTTTCTTTGTTTCAGTCTTCTGAAATTTTTTTTGCAAGAATAGTATCGTATATGAGTGCTGCAAATGACCACAGACATCTCTGCTCAGGAAGTGCTTTGAGTTCAGTTCACTTTATTTCCACAGAGCAGTTCATTGTGAACGCAACTCTGCAGGGTCACTTTATATATAGCTATACATCTGTGATTAAAACAAAGTAATACAAAAACACGTTCACCTCGAACCATGATTTATATTTCAGTGATTATCATCATTATAATTATTATTTATACATTTATAATTGTTTTTAGACCTTAATTTGTATTAGTAATTTTCTGCCTGTTGTCATAGACGGATACTTGCGTGACCTTAAATGGAAAGGTGGTTATATATTATTGTATTTTCTTTTTTTTACCACTTTGTTATTTTAATTGCTTTTTCGTGTCTTTTGAAGTGCAATTTGAATTTAGAAATGTCTTTGGTTTAAGTTTTTTTAAATAAATGAATTTAATTTTCAATGCAAAATCACTAAAGCAAGAATATTCACCGATCCCTCAGCCGGGGATGTCAATTTCAATTTTACACTTAAAACAAAATGTGACAAAAATCAATTAAAAGCCTGCCGTCGATGAGGAGAGATGTAAATTCTATGTATAATCTTATACTGCATTTCCTTTATTCTATTACATATTGATATACTTCTTGCACACCTCCAAATGTCCTCCCATGCTTCCTCATCTATTGAAAGTGATAATCCTTTTTCCCATTTTACTCTCAATTCATCTGTACCCTGTAAAAATAGATCTTGTAATGTTTTATAAAATAAGCTAATGGATAAATTACCTGGCCTCTGAAAACGTGTTTTCTCAATCTTAGAAATCTCTAAATTGTAACTCAAGGTTGTATTCCTCATAATATAATTTTTAACTGCAAATATCTAAAAATGTGTGTCTTGGGAGCTCATTTCTTTGCACAATAAGATCAAAGGATATGAAGTTAGTCCCTGTAAAAAGATCTTTCAACATATGCATGCCCTTGTCATGCCATTGTTTGAAACCGGAGTCCATAATACCCGGAAGGAAATCCAGGTTACCTGAAATAAGGGTAAAGACAGACATGCGTTTCTATCCCCTTTCAGAATGCCTAACTGCTCTCCACACCTTCAGAGGATTAAGTGTTACAGGATTCACTATCCTTTATTTGTCTAAAGCGTTTCATGAATAACAGATTTTGCAGTGGAAGCTTTGACAAGGATTGTTCTATCTTCAGCCACAGGAGAATTTTCTTCCTTTAGCCAGTCTGAGATGTATCTTAGGTGTGAGCTAAGGTGATATTCTCTCACATTTGTTACATCCAAGCCTTCAACAGCTCTTGGTAATTGCAAAAGGGTATGTTTTCCCCATATGAACTTACTGAGCCAGCCGTTAAAATCTCTTAAAAATGTCTTTGAAAACAAAATTGGGATCACTTGAATAGGATATAATAATCTGGGCATAATATTCATTTTTATTTTAGGATATTCAACCTAACCAAGAAACAGGTAATGAATGCCATCTTTCTAAATCTTGCTTGACTTTTGCCAATAAAGGTGCAAAATTTGCATTAAACATCTTATTGAGCTTGGGAGGAATATAAATACCCAGATATTTGAATCCTAATGGTGACCATTTAAAAGGGAAAGGAGGTGAAGTTTAGGGCATTTGCTTAAGGCTGCCAAGTGGCATTGCCTCGGACTTGGTCAATTTAATCTTATAACCTGAAAATATACTAAACTAAGGTACCAGTTGTATAAGTGAAAGAACAGAAGTTTCAGGTTCATTTAAAAACAACAGGACATCGTGAGCATATAAACAGCTTCTATGCTGATGCATGCCAACCCTCAAGCTTTGTATTAAAGGTGATGACCTAATTGCTTCTGCCAAAAGCTCTGTGGCAATTGCAAATAGAAGTGGGGATAGTGGGCACCCTTGCCTGGTGCCCCTGTATGAAACTATCTGATCTGACACCATTAGACACCATTGCAGCTTGAGGATCCTTGTACATTACTTCAATCTAACGAACAAAGTTGTCACCTAAACCAAATCTTTCAAGAACAAAAAATAAATAATGCCATTCAATATGATCAAATGCCTTTTCTGCATCTAAGCATAATACTTCTTAATAATTAAGGGCAAAAGGTCTTAATTGAGTGGCTAATATCTGTGCTAATAAATCTGGTTTATCACCATATTTGTAATATCTTTGTTTGGCTAAATTAAACCTTTTCCCTGCATCCTTGGTTAGTATGCTGTTCAACGCTGATCTCAAAACTGTAATACGTTTAAGCAGTTCAGGATCCAGGGATATAATGTATTCCTGTTCCTTTTCAGTTAGGTCTCTAAGCAGTGAATCATGTCTCTGAAATTACATTTTTAATAATGTTACAAGCTGTTGTCACTATTTGAAATTTCATTAAAATTATTAACAAAATATTCACAAGGTTGGAAACTAATGAAAATAGAATTAATAATTGTTATAAAAATAATCATTTAAGTACTACTACTGTATATCAAAACTATGCAAAAAAACAAAATCAACATTTTTTAGCAAACCCTTGCATAGATGCAGCACAAGCCTAGCACAAGGTTTTTTTCCCCTCAATCGTGCAATGTATAATTAGAAATAATGTTTTTTTGTTTTTTTATGTTTTTGTTCACCAACTGACTGTAAATAACAGAAAAGATTTTCAAATAGACTTGAAATGAAAATGGGGTGCGTAGATCTCATCTTTTGGACACACAATACAAGGAACGAAGCAAAAGGAAACATTTTCTTGTATAATGTGTCTGACTTGCTTGTACAAATATTTATTGTACACATTCTCAAATTCAAATCTACAAGCTGTTGGGGGTTTGGATTGATCTGTCTCTCTTTCTTGTCTGCTGTGTTTATGTATGCCAGCTCGCTACACGGCTAGTTTACCTTCTGTTTGACAGTTGTCACGTGGCAGCACGCATGTGTTGCCTTTCGGGTAATCGGCGCGTCGGCTCATTTGTCTGATTGTTGTCACCTGTTTGTTTGTGTATTTATTTGCTTCCTTTCCCTCATCTCTTTTCTGGATTTTATTTCTTTACTCGCTACTCTAGTCAGCCTTTGTTGCTCTCATGCATTGTGCTTCTAGCGGTTGTGTTTCATTGCCATTACGGATCCAGTTGGACTATTTCTCTACGGTTTAATTCCGTGTAATTGTATTTCCCTGTTACTGGCAGTGAACTCCGTCAACCCTGTTGATTTACCTCTCATTTGGAGATTACAAATTTACCCTTCTGTTCCTCTGTGTATGTGTGTGTGCCAGCCCAGTGTGTGCAAGATTCCTCTGTTCTCAAACCCCGGGAGGTGGCCAGCTCAGAACATTCCTCTCCACATCTCACGCTCATTCCTAGTGTGCCTAAAGACTCTGATTGTTCTCCCTGGTTGGACCAGATCCACTTCCAGAAGACCACCATCGAAGACTTCATCTTATTTATGTTTTTTGTCTTGTTTTCCCCTTCTCTGCATCTACAATAAATAACATTTATTGCATCTGCTATTGGATTCAGCCTCCCTTCTTCCAGTTCTTGTTACAAGCTCTCGAGTTCTGCAACACTTTTACCCTCTAACAGATGTTCAACAGGCGCATTACTGGTCTGCAGATGCTGTTAAGCGGATAATGTTGTGAAAACAGTCCGGGGAAAATGTAACCAAAGTCAGAGTTGATGTAGTTAAATTTAAAAGTAATTATGCCATTTCACAGCTGAACTAAAGTGATAGTGACGGCGTGATCACGACAGATCCGGACACACTGCAGCCAAATAAGGTCAATTTCCTTCAGGTCACTCACGAAACACAACACGCTGTAAAAGACGAGACTGAATCCAACTTTCTTATTCAGTAAAAGGATCGCAGTGCTTAAATTCTTCTCCCCCACTACACAACTCAATCTCTGGCGAGTAAAATCTAATATTTACTTGCCAGTGACTAATAAAATACACATTTTAGTAGCATAGCACAAAATTTGGTTGCATATGCTTGTGAATCACTCGCTATGTAGAGGGCTGCCTTATTTCTCATGAAGCAAATCTTTTGAGATTTAATTTCATCATTTTATCGCTCCACAGATTTAGAGTGGGTGTGGGTCTCCTCTGTGTCACTGCGTGTCATTAACCCGCTATGGCCAGGAATATTTGCCATTAATTAATTGTTTAAAGTGAAGCCGGAGCGCTTTGTGATTACTATCAAAGTTTATAGTTGTTAGTTTATTTTTGCGAGAGTTTGGCGCGAGCCTCTGCTGATGGCGTGTGCATCAGAGAAGTACTACATGCGCTCTTCTGGACAGGAACTTCTCTGGTTGACATCCATGGTGCGGCTCAGTGACACTCGGAGATCAACTGAATGACACACAAACGCACCGTTGATAGCATTTATATATTTGCATGAAATCTCTTATTTGGGCATTAAAATGTTATTGGAAATTGAAGTGCACTATAATCACGGTTAAATCAAATAACCACTTTCAGATGGTTATTTAATAACCACGACAGGCCTAGTCTTTAGTCTAGACTTAAACTGAGAGTGTGTCTGAATCACGAACACTGCTAGGAAGACTATTCCATAGTTTAGGAGCCAAACAGGAAAAAGAACTGCCTCATTTTGTGGATTTTGATATTCTGGGTATTATCAACAGGCCTGAATTTTCCAATCATAGTGAACGTGATGGAATATAGCGCAATAGAAGCTTGCTTAAGTACTGTTGAGCTAGACCATTCAAAGCTTTGTATGTAGTTAACAGAATTTTAAAATTAATATGAAATTTAACAGGTAGCCAATGTAGCAAACTATAAAATGGGGCTGATATTATCATATTTTTTAGTTCTAGTCAGCACTCTAGCTGCTGCATTTTGAACTGAAGTTTATTTATTGAACCTGCAGGACGTTATAACTGCCTCGTGGAGCACAGTTATATATCTGATTTTTGGGAGGGAACCACCAAATTATTGTTTTTATGTTGCTAATATACATTTTACTTTATCCCAGCGTTTTGTCACAAACTCACCTAAACAAATGAATGGGTTTTGTATTTTTATGTCAAATCAAATGTTTGAACCCCGGATATGAATAAACTGATCATTGATAATCCGTGGAAATGAGCATGACTTGAAATGAAAGAAAAATGAAAATAATACAATAAACAAAACTATGATAAGACACTTAATCAGACACACATGAGATATATGAATGAGCATAAATCAACAGAGAAATAAAGGCAATGATGACAAAATGAATAGAAAAAGGCTTATCAGATCGGTTCAGTGTTGTAGCTGAATGTCCGTGTTAAAGTATGGAGTGAATGCACTGAGAAATGGAATAGTCAATGTCTATGATGATGAAAAGTCCCACTGATGATAACAAATCCCGTGAGTAAAAGGAAAAATATATAATCCAAACTGGTAATAGTCCTTCATGTGCTCTTCAAATAATCCATTGAAAAAGAATAGTCTACCACGATAATCCTTGTACTTGGGATCTTTACTAATCAACAAGGCAATGAGGTGATAATGCAATAAAGTGAAATCTACTATTTCCACTTGGTGCAAATATCAGTAGCATTTTTTTCACTACTAATAATAAAGAGTCCTGATTGATTGAGCTGGAAACATTATGTTTCTCAATATGGACTCTCTGAGCTTTACTGACCTGCTTCAGGTAAGACCATGTTTCCTTCTACCCCCCCAATGAACCAATGGCAACCAAAAATTATTTTCATAAATGTATTCAATAAATGGAAAACATATTCACAGAACTCAACATTCAATAAAGTAATCAACAGCAAAATATACAAAAAAACAAAGGCATCCAAATAAAATAAACAGAATATGATATGGTATGAGCAGGTAGTATGAATATGCAGCATATAATGTCTTATCTGTGGGCATGGTAATGGTGGAATCTAGATGTCACGCTTTGTGTAGGCTTTGTATTCCCTTTTCCATCAATCTTTAGGCAGTTGCAATGATGCACCAAGGATGAAGGAAAACCCAATGTGTGGTCAAAGGTAACACAGGTAACAAAGGAATTGAACAAAAAAATCCCTCTTTTGAGCAGCAAACCAAAGGTTTCTCAAACAAGGATTGAGCTTCAGAGCAGTAGACAACATGAGGTAAACAAGCTGACCTAGTCTCTTACTCTACTACTTCCTGTACTTATACTAAAACCAGAGTGCTGACTGAGACTCCTGGTGGTGAAGATGAGCATAACAGGAATAACAGAAAAATAATACCCTGTAGCAGGCATATGACTGTTACATATCCCCTCCCTCAATGGAAGACTTAACATAACCATGATAAGGCTTTAAGTTTTGTACATGAAAAGAATCAATGTGACTAGGATCATCTAGAAATGAGACTGAACAATTCACTGGGCCAAGACACTTAAGAATTTTGTCTGGACCCTTCCATTTGGCAGCGAGCTTTGCCATAAAACCATCGCTGGCTCGTGACAAAGGATGAGTATGAATCCAGACTAAATCTCCAACCTGGTAAAATGCTTGTCTTCTTCGCAGGTTGTAGTAGCGTCTTTGTTTTTCTTGGGCTCGTTCTACATTCTGTCTGACTGATTGCATCAATCCCTCAAATTGCTCCAACACTGAGTAAGCAGGACTGTCAGGGTCAGGAGGTTTGAGCAGGGCTCTCTCTAGGGGACATTTCAACTTTCGCCCCAACACAACTTCGGCTGGAGTGAATACTGTGCTTTCCTGCCAGGCAGTGTTGATAGCAAAACGAAACTCCACTAACCATTGACCCCACTGACGGTGGTGGTCATTTACATAGGAGGAAATCATAGTTTTGAGAGTACGACTGACATGTTCTTTGAGGTTGGTTTGTGGATGGTAGAAAGAAACAGTATCTGGAACGATGTTGCACTGACCTTTTCGATACTTGACAGTGTAATCAAATTCTTGCAGCGAATTGACCAACGTGTCAATCTGGAAGATGGCTTGGGATGATTGAAAACCCATGTGAGAGCCATGTGCTCTGTGATCACTTCAAATGGTCTGCCTTTCAAATAGGGTCTCCATTTCTCTATGGCCCATATCACTGCGCAACACTCCTTCTCAGAGACTAAGTACGACTTCTCTGATATTTGTAGAAGACGTGAAGCGTAGGCAATGACATGTTCCACTCCTTCTATCTCTTGGGTTAGGGCTGCTCCTAAACCAGTCTCACTAGCATCAGTTTGAACTTTAAAATGCTTAGTCAAATCAGGGGCAATCAAAACATGGGCATTGGTGAAATCAGACTTGATCAAATCAAAAGATTTTTGGCAGGCATCAGTCCAAGTAGCTCCTTTCCTTTTTAAGGCATGAAGTGGGGCCGCTTTCTCTGAAAACTGAGAAATCTGTGGTACAAGCCAGCGAGTCCTAAAAATCCAGGTATGTATGGATTTTCATTCAGACAGCCACAAGTCTTTAGCTGTTCCTTTCAAAACTGAGGTAAGAGAGGCTAAGATTTCTGGATCAGTGAGATGTCTAATTGCAAAATATTCTTCACATAGTTCAATGAAAGAGACATTTTCTTCATCAGTGCCAAATTATGGAAGTTCAACTCTTACAGGTGGGCGGTATGGAGAAACATGAACATTGTGAGGGCTAGTGAGTGGGTGCGTGCTGATGGATTTGAACATTGCAAGGTTGGTTTGGGCTTTGGGGCATGGTAGGGGTGAATAATGGAGGCATCACTGGAGTAGATATGAAATGGGCACATGACTTCAACTTGCCGTCAATTTGAACAGCTCTCCGTTTCAAACAATCAATAACTGACTTTCCCAGTTCTTGTACGCTCAAGGATGTTTTTTACTCTTTTACATTCTCTTTCTATCTTGTAGTTCAACTTCTCTTCCATTAAACGGCACTGATCAATTAACTCTCTCTGAAACAACATTGACTCACTTTCTGGTTGCAGTTTTTTAGGTCTCCTTCCAGAGCTGTGACACGTCCTGTTAATTTATCCATTTCTTGATGGTTAGGGAAATATGGGTCAAGTGCGGCTTCTTCATCAGGAGGAGGTGGAGGAGGAAAGTGAACTTCAATAGGGCTGTCGGAGTCATTGTCCTCTTCTGAATTGAGGAATAATTCACTGAAGGTGGTTATGAGTTCTTTTAATGGCTGTGGGTCTCTTCTGGTTATAAAGGGACCAGCAGTGAAATCAGGACTGGATTCGTACTCATCCATTGCACTGTGATGTAGGACTGACATACTCTACTCATACAACATACAATACAATAAACAACAAATAACATACAACAGTTTACACAAACTACAAATTCTGAAAACACTACAAGTTTGCAAGTGTCCCTGTTTGGGTGCCACTCTATAACTGTCCCGACTGCTTTGAGCCAGGGCTGCTACAAGAAATATGGAGGTTGTGAAATCTAATGGGTGGGCATGGTAATGGTGGAATCTTGATGTCACACTTTGTGTAGGCCTTGTGTTCCCTTTTCCAACAGTCTTTAGGCAGTTGCAATGATGCACCAAGGATGAAGGAAAACCCAATGTGTGGTCAAAGGTATCACAGTACTTAAGGAATGGAACAAAAAATCCATATTTTGAGCAGCAAACCAAATGTTTCTCAAACAAGGATTGAGCTTCAGAGCAGTAGGCATCAAGCTGATCTGGTCTCTTACTCTACTACTTCCTGTACTTATACTAAAACCAGAGTACTTACTGGTGGTGAGGATGAGCATAACAGGAAAAACAGAAAAATACCCTGTAGCAGGCATATGACTGTTCCAACGTCCTCCCAGTAATGCATTACACTAATCTAGTCTTAAGATCAAGAATGCATAAATTAGCTGTTCGACATCAGAAACATAGAGCATGTGCCATAACTTAGCAATATTTATGAGGTGGAAGAATGCTCTTCCACAAACATTGGAAATATGACTGTTTTTAAAGGATAGTTTGCAATCAAACATAACTCCCAAGTTCTTAACTGTAGAAGAAGATGTAACTACATCCATTGAGATGTTATATTCTAGCATCTTATTTTTTTGATCCAAAAATTAGCACCTCCATTTTGTCAGAATTTAGCAGAAGGAAATTTCTAGCCATCCAGTCTTTGATATCACTGATACACTCTGCTAGCTCCAAAAATTGGGAAATTTCATCAGGTCTCGAGGAAATATTAAGGCATTTGCACACAGAAGGCGACAAAATTATGAGAGATGAATCGCTAATGAGTGGCCCTTGCACACAGAAAGCAACACAAATGACCACCGTTAACACAGTCATGTCTTTACAATCAATAAGTGGTGCTAATCGACAAGCAATTTTACCCCGGTATGGTAGGTGGCGCAAAGCACCTTTCAAGAGAAGAAGTGCTTGACAAGCAGATCAAGACAAGAACACAGATTTCTCTACACGCTGCTGCAGTGATTAAGAGTTTGGCTGTGTCTCATTTTGAAGGTGCGTGCTCCAGAGGTCGCATTTGAAGGTCGCATATGTCATCGAGGCGGTCTCATTTCAGAAATGCAGGTAGGACACTCCGAATGCAGCCTTCAAATGTAACCTTCTTTCACTGGAATTCGGAGGATGCTTGAGGTGTAGCCTTCATCGGCACTCACAACCCACAATTCTTTGCATCAACGTAAACAAAATTTCTTTGAAAAACGCAGTTTAAACACAAGTAATGTTAATTCCTAAGTCAAAGAACCTCAGTTGACAGGTGTAAATGTATATAAAACGTAAAATAATAATACTTTTTCATGTAAAATAAAGTATTATAAAGAAAATATAAAAGTACAGCTGCAAAATCCGTTTTCTTTTCCCCTTTACATCATGATAACTCTCCTAAAGTTTACCTCGGAGATTCCCTTTAGAGAGCTTGCGCAGGCTGAGCACTAGGCATTCGTGCTGTCATAGCAAACATGTTACATTCTGTTTCCATTTGTATAATGAAGGCCATTTCATTTAAACAAAGATTTCCAAGTTGAGGTAACTTGGTATTCCCCAGCCAGGATCATTCCTATGTTACCAGGGTCCTACGTTCCCCGGATTTATATGGCACATAATGAAGACATGACAAAGGGTCCTATGCTCCCAGGGTCCTATGTTCCCCCAGTTCCCAGGATCATATAGGGTCCTATGTTTCCAGGGTCCTATGTTCTCCAGATTTATAGGGTTAGAGATAGATTAGGGTTAGGGGTTAGGGTTAATATTTATGAAATAAATACTATATGGATAATATTTATAAAATATTTGAACTTGAAACTGGTCAAATTTGACCCATACACAATAGGAGGGTTAATGTGTGTTAACAGAATATTGAACAGGGAACATAGGACCCTGGGAACATAGAACTCTGGGAACATAGATACGCTCCCCCGCAGCCTACAGAGGACATGTCCTACCTAGCATCAGCCTTCGAAATGAGACACAGCTTTTGTTGTTGATTTGCTCAATCGAAAAAGAAAACATTTGAGACACCACACAAACTATTTCAGTTCACCCTACTGGACAAGTTGATTGGCAGTATTATCATGTCTACACAGTCTGAGGGGTGATTAGAAAGAATTGAGTGTAAAAAATAATTTTAATGGTTAAAATTAGGGATGCACCAATGTATTGGCCACCGATATTTATCGGCCAATTAATGTCTAAATTAAAACCATCAGCGAATCGGTTTAAGCATGGTTAATTTATAATTAATTATCATCACACTTTGTAAAAACTCTTTGAATTCAAATGCACAAACCAGAAGTAATGATGGCATTCCAAAGAACATGTATGTAACGGGTAAAATGGGCAAGGAGGAGGCGGGAACCGGCTGAAAAGTCAAAATAATGTTTAATGAAAACTTGAAAAGACATAAACATAAACTCTGGCTCTCTTTCTCCCGAACTGCCACATCCACTCAGCTTTATCCCTCTCCTCGGCTAATTAGCCCAATTGGGGGCCGGCTGTGTGCACTCACGGCTCGGCCCCGCCCTCCTCCTCGTCACAATGTAATATTTCATTTTTTATTCTTTCTCGTTCTCACATTGAGGAAAAAACTTTGTTACGTGACACTTGTGAAAGCGGCACTTACCTTAACATGATGAAAACCATCCAAACGCTTTGAACACAGCAAACTTTGACTTCTGAGACATTTGTATGGTATCCATTAAGGCTGCATGATTGAGTTAAGTTTGAAATCGCAATAAGTTCTTGCGAGATTACAAAAGCTCGAAGGGCTGTGTTTAAAAATAGACTGCAATCAGCTCTTCAGTTAGCGCTTCAGTCAGCACTGTGTATAAACAAGTGGTGCCCTCTAGCAGTATGGACGGCATTATCCATTACACCACTATAGAATCCTTTGGTAACTTTTTATTTTTAATTCATGTGGTTGACATTTCCGTGGAATTGCCCAACATAATATGTTTGCATAATATGAATTTGTGATGTTCTGTTATATACAGTAGAAATGTAAAATGTGAGTTCTGTTGTTTTGAACTGCAAAAACAAAAGTGCAAAAAAAAAAATTAATGTATAAAATAACCCTTTTTTTTTTTTTTTTTTACATCAAGCATCATGCTATGATATTTTGTAATTTTTCAATATTTTTTTTCTTTGTATCTTCTATTTATCTTTCATTGTGGCTCTCTTTAAAATTCTGGCCTGTCATGTGTTCAACAGATCCAATCCTTGCTCAAGGGGAATTACTTATTGTTAGAACAAAAGCTTTTGTATGTCTTTGTACATTTTTAAAATACAATTCCTGAGCAAAACAGTGATCTGATGATAAAATATCAGCATCGGCCAATAGTTATTCATATCGGTGCATCCCTAGTTAAAACGTTATTATTGCTGATAAAAATGCTGATCACCTGCCACTGCCAGGCATTCTCTATATACTTGTGTTAAGTAAAAAATTTTTAAATCACTGCGTAATGCACACATGTAATGATTGTTGTAACAAATGTTGTCAGTTGGAACTATACTGATTGTATCTTATTGCATGTACATCTACATTTGCTCAAAACATGTTACTAATTAAATGTGACTGCATTTAAACACTCCAAGAGACTGTAATGCTAGCAATACAACACCTCATCCAACAAAACCCATCTTCAGTGTGACCCATTATTAGATACAGTACTTTAATACTTGCCAACAACAGCTCAGCTGTTAATGACTATGTGGCAGACAAGCCTCACGTTCATCGGTAAAGGAGGAAACAGGAACCGGATTGACACTCAACAAGACTTTAATTAAAACTTAAAACACTGAACTGGAACATAATAACATGATGACACTCACACACACAGCTCCGTGTGTGTCTCTCTCTCTCCAGCACTCCCGACTCCTCCTCTTATCTCTCTCCCATTGATTGTGCCGCTCAGCACCAGGCGCGCACACTCACAGCCCATCCACTCCCTCCTCCTCATTACATACCCCCACCGTCCGATTCAGGCCAGGGAAAGCTCCGGACTGACTTATTCCCTGCCTCCTGGGTACCTGGATAGGACAAGGGGAGGGGAGAGGAAAAAGGGGACGGGAGAGAGAAAAAAAAATCTGGTTCCCGACCACGCCGCCATTTGGTCCTCGGCCAGCTGAGTAGTGGTCCTCCACGATGCCGGGCGATGGCACTGGACCTCGCCTCCTGGCGGATGGCACCTAGTTCCTCCACCTCCCGGCAGACATCAACGGCTGCTCCACCTCCCGGCGGATGGTGGTGAGCTCCCCTGCCCTCTGGTGGACGGTAGCAGCTCCTCCGCCCTCTAGCGACTGGCAGCAGCTCCTCCACTTCCTGGTGAATGGCAGCGAGCTCCCCCGCCCCCTGGCAGAGGACAGCGGCTCCTTCGTCTCCTGGCGGACAGCAGTGGGTTCCTCCACCTTGGGGCGAACCGCTCCAGTACCACCGCATCAAACATCCTCGGCGTTGTGAACCTCCGTCAGCACCCAGGGCTTCCTGACGGCGCGTCTTCCTCCAGTCCCAGGTTTTGGCACCAGTGTGGCACACAAGCCTCTCGTTCATCGGTAAAGGAGGAAGCAGGAAACAGATTGACACTCAACAAGACTTTACTTACAACTTAAAACACTGAACTGGAACATAATAACATGACAACACACACACAGCTCCATGTGTCTCTCTCTCTTTCTCCAGCACTCTCCTCCTATCTCTTTCCCGCTGATTGGGCGCACCGGGCCCGCACACTCACAGCCCAGCCACGCCCTCCTCCTCGTCACAGACTATTAACAATAGAACAGCAAAAACGATTTTGTGAAGACACCTCCACATTTTTGGTATAGAAAAGCATTTTGATACAAAGACAAACAGTGCACTGCAAGTCACTGCATTGCTATTAATATTTGGCACAGAAAAACACTTAAAGGAATAGTTCACCCAAAAATGTAAATTCTCTCATTATTCACTTATCCTGATACAAACCATATGTGTATGACTTTCTTTCTTCTGCAGAACACATATAAAGATTTTTGGAAGAAGATAGAGCTCTGTCAGGTCCTTATAATGCAAGTAAACGGGTGCCAGCACTTTGACTGTACAAAAGTCACATTTAGGGAGCATAAAAGTAATCCATGTGACTCCAGTCGATCAATGAATGTCTTCTGAAGCAAATCAATAGGTTTGTGTAAAAAAAATAAATCGATAATTAAAACATTAACTTTTAAAAAGCGTTTCCTGCCAGCAGTTGGCGCATCAGAAAGAAAGTCATACACATCTGGGATGGCATCAGGGTAAGTGAATAATGAGAGAATTTTTATTATTGGGTGAACTATTCCTTTAAGATCCTTTAAGTTGTTTATTAAAAAGGTGATTTAAAGGAAAATATGCCACAATATGTGTTATATTAGAAATATAAGAGAACTCGCATAACATTAAATGCACTTGCAAAAAATGCAGCTATATGGAATACATGATGAAGACAAACCAAGTAAGATCAGAGAGTTTTTCTTGTTTTTTTTAAGGGGATACAAAATGGGATGTCAGTCAAAACCGTTTTCTGTGCTTTAGCGCCACCTGTTGCGCTGGTTTTGGTAACTGCAGCACCTTCTGACACATGATCCAAAGCTCATATTTTATTGGTCAGGGCATTTCATCGCCCAGTGAAGAAAAACAAATTGACACACTCACGGTAAATGTAAGTGCATCGTAGTTCTAGCAGGAGGACTCACAGCTGTAAATCATCTCACCATTAGCTAGATTAGTCCTAGCCAATCATGCATCAGCCATCGCTTTATAAGCCTGCTCACAATCTATCACATTGCTGTTTCAGTGTGTCAACATGGCAACCTCCACCACCTCACCGCCACCAGTTGAGTCCCGTTCTGCACAGGGTAGGCTCCTCACCCCCTGCCTCCTATCTCCGGCAGGATATGATGGTTCAGAGTACAACTTCTTCGGACCGCCAGACAGGGCTTACACCAAAGAGAGACATTATATTTCTGTTTTTTATATTCATCAAATAAATGTCATCTTAAATTTTACTCAAGTCTGCAAGTCTTCCTGATTCCAAAGCGTTGCTTTGTCGGCGCGTAATTCTGGCTTATTTTCGCTACAGGAGAGAATGGCTCATTAGGAATCCATTGTTTTGATTCAAAATGTTAATCGCAGCGAGAAATCACGGCGAACATTCACTTTTGGTGTGCAAACAGCTTAAAACTGAGTATTGTTGGCATAACAGTGAAAACTTATCCCATGGTTCCTGATAATGTCTCCCATGGGAAGCATATACAAGGAAAAAAGCAGAGGACCTAATACTGAGCCCTGTGGCACTCCATACTTTACTTCTACTTGATCTGAAAACTCCTCCTTTACACATTCAAAGTAGTAGCGGTCAGATAAATAGGACCAAAAATATGCTAATGCCTGTCCACAGATGCCAGCATAATTCTCAAAGAAATTGTTGTGATCTTATTTAAGAGACAGTATAATATTAAATGACAAGTGGATTGCATGGATCTCGTCTTTGGATACACAGCACTCAGAATAAGTCAAACCAAACTTTAATTCTCAACACACAGTGAAAGGATCTTGTTGCTGAACTTCTTCACCACTATACTACACAATCACTGAGTGAAATCTGAACATTTACCAGACTGTGGCTAATCACAGACATTTTTAGTCGCATAGAGCAAAATTAGGTTGTGTATGCAAGTGATTTACTCACATAGAGCAAAAGATCAATCTTGGAATTAAAAATCAATATTGAGATCATTCAAATGAAAATCTATATTTTCACCCACACCTATGATTTGGCTAAACAGAAGTGCAGTCTTATAATACTATTTGACAGTCTTTATTGTGCAGTGGTGAACATTTTCTTGTTAATGAATGGTATGATTATCAAGTTCTGGTCCTCTGGCGATGAATGTGAAATGTGAGCTGACAGGGAAAAAGAAACACCACAAATGTTCTTAACCTTAATAAACATAATTATATATACTGTATAATAACAGTGGTCCTTTTAATTGTGTAATATTAATGTTGGACCGGTGATTTTTTTTAAACACTGTGGGGGGTTTCTTCACTAAGAAAAAATTGCACCTGCTTAAATGTGCTGTTTATCTGCATGCGCTGTCTGCAGAGGTTTAGCACGCAATTCCCTAAAGGAAATATGCAGATTAGGCAACACTGCCCACAAAATCGCTGATTAACACAACTTGCACGCGCAATTTTGATCTTACGTGCCAGTTCTGTGTACTAGCCTATAGTGGAGAATGCAACAGAATACCACGATATGGACTGTTAAGCATCACTCCACTATTGTGATGATCTAGACACCTGAATCATCTCTTTATCATGCCCAAAATGCTCTTGAGTACACTGCGCATCTGGATATATGACAGGTTATAATACTCTTCTCCATAATTTGATCATCAATTGATTAATTACTGCTGGCATGATTGCTGGAAAATGTACACAAACATCTCTTTTGAGTAAAATTCGTTTTTCATTTGCTGTCATTTGGCAGTAATAGCACAATGTAAATTGTGCTGGGTAAATACAGTTCTGTGGAAAAGTATTTGCCCCCATCCTGATTTCTTCTGTTTTTGTGTATATCTCAAACAAAATCTAACATAAAACAAAGGCAATCTGAGGAAACACAAAATACAGTTTTTAAATGATAATGTTATTTATTGAAGCAAAAAAAGTTATCCAATACCAGCTGGGCCTGTGTGAAAAAGCATTTGCCCCCTTAGTTGCTAAATCCCCAAATCTATGAAACTACATTCATCATGGGGTTCAGCTGGACTAGACACACCCAGACCTGATTAATGCCAGACCTGTTCAATCAAATCAACACCTAAATGGAACTTTTTCAGCAGCATGAAGTTGGCTAAAAGGTCTCACCCAGTAGCACACTATGCCAAGGTCCAAAGAAATTCCAGAAATGATGAGGAAAAAGGTGATTGAAATACATCAGTCTGGAAAGGGTTACAAAGCTATTTCAAAGACTCTGAGACTCCAAAGAACCACAGTGAGAGCCATTATCTCCAAATGGAGAAAACTTGGCACAGTAGTGAACCTTCCCAAAAGTGGCCAACCTTCCAAAATTCCTCCAAGAGCACAGCGACAACCATCCAGGAAGTTGCAAAAAAGCCAAGGACAACATCCAAGGAACTGCAGGCCTCTCTCGCATCAATAAAGCTCAATGTTCATGACTCCACTATCAGAAAGACAGTGGGCAAAAATGCCATCCATAGAAGAGTGGCGAGGTGAAAACCACTGCTAACCCAGAAGAACATTAATGCTCGTCTGAATTTTAACAAAACACACCTCGATGCTCCTCAAAGCTTTTGGGAGAATGTTCTGTGGACTGATGAGTCGAAAGTGGAACTGTTTGGAAGACAGGGGTCCTGTTACATCTGGCATAAATCAAACACAGAATTCCACAAAAAGAACATCATACCTACGGTCAAGCATGGAGGTGGTAGTGTGATGGTGTGAGGATGCTTTGCTGCTTCAGGGTGACTTGCAATAATTGAGGGAAACATGAATTCTGCTTTCTACCAAATAATCCTAAAGGAGAACGTCCGGTCATCAGTCTGTGAGTTGAAGCTCAAGTGCAACTGGATTATGCAGCAAGACAATGATCCAAAGCATAGGAGTAAGTCCACCTCTGAATGGCTCAAAAGAAGCTAAATTAAAGTTTTGGAGTGGCCTAGTCAAAGTCCTGACTTGAACCTGATTGAGATACTGTGGCAGGACCTTAAACAGGCAGTTCATGCTTGAAAACCCTCCAATGTATCTGAACTAAAGCAGTTCTGTGAAGACGAGTGGGCCAAAATTCCCCCACAGCGTTGTGAAAGACTGATCTCCAGTTATCGGAAGTGTTTGGTTGCAGTTGCTGCTGCTAAAGGTGGCACAACCAGCTATTAAGTTTAAGCGGGCAGTTAGTTTTTCACATGGGTGATATAAGTGTTGGATAGGGGTTGAAAGGAGCATTGCCTGCTGAGAGAATGAAAACAATCCAAATTCAAGACACAGGTAGCAAACAAGCACTCAGACTATAAAAACAAGCCTGTAGAGTTGTTCATATATTCCTTTTGGAAATAATAATAAATGACCAATATTTTTTAAGTTATGATTCTACAGTGTAAATACTTTATCTTAGCTTAATGTGCATAGTTAAATTTAAGTAAGCCATTTGTAAGTTAATTTCCTTAAACTATGAACATTGTGCCTTTTTGGTTATCGGCAAAAATCTATACCATTAGAAGCTGATATTATTATTTTTTTTTTAATTATTCCTCCAGTTGAAGGATTTTGTAAGCATGTACAGTGTTTGAAATTAACACCCGCTAACTTGCCAAATGTGGGTAAAAATTGTCTTTGGCGGGTAACTCTGTCACTCTTACTAGCCACTGTGGTGGGTGACATTTTTTCAGGGTTTTTCCTACATTGAAAATTCTGTGAATGTCGGGCGACTTGGAGCTGCTGCCAAAGGAAATTAAATTGTATTCATGCAACTTACACATCTGTGCGGGGCGAAAAAAGCGTGCTTTCGTATGAACCACCACAGCGCACACCAGCTCACACCAGAGAAAGAACCAGAGTTCTGGAACAGCACAGAGCGATACTTGCGTGATTCAGTTGCGATTCACTTGATGTTGCGGTGGCCGGTGGAAAACACAAATCATATGTGACCCCTTTGAATTCTTCTGAGAACATTCTAGTATAAAGCATTATATGGAGGAAGTCAAACCTCTCAAACTGCTAGACAGCACATACGTTATAAACTTCACTGACAAGGTAAAGAGGAGACAAATACATCATCAGTTTTTTTTTATCAGTTTTTTAAAATGCACATCATCATCCTTACTAAATTATATATTTTTAATGCAGTAACACTACTATACAACTTGAATGATTAATATTAAATCTATTAGGGCGTATCTATTAGACTTTATTTTTATTAGGCTTCAGATTTGAAAGTTGCAGTTAAAGGTTTCTAAATGTGTTTAGGCTAATAGCTTTTTCATAAATTCTACAGTTTATTTTTTTAGAAAAGACGATCAACATTAACATAACCACAGTAATGTGAAGCCACCCATGGTCTTACCTAATGGCCATGCCATTGTTAAACTATGGTAAACTTTCATAGGCATGTACAATTTGAAAGGGTTGAAACTTCCATGAACTATTGAAAAATTATTGACAATTTTTCCTCCAGTTCTATCCTACTTCTCTTCTAATTGGCGTTTGCCTTTGGATATTTTATGGGTGATTTAAACCATTATGCCTGTGTCCTGCTGAACTCATATCATTCCTGTTTAAATAAAATGTCCAAACAAATGCATGCAGTTACAGTCTCCCATGTCCTTTATCACTTTTTGCAAGGTGGGGGATTTTGGCTAGTGAATATGCTGAATGACTAATGACCTTGGAAAACTACTAGCCACAGTGGCTGGTGATGGTGAGCCAAAAAGTTAATTTCAAACCCTGAGCATGTGTATATATACAGTTAATAGGTGTATATATATATATATATATATATATATATATATATATATATATATATATATATATATATATATATATATATTTGCATTTTGGTTAAGCACTTTTCTGACTTTTATAGATTTTTGTTTTAACATTCTATAAATCAGTTTTAAAACCTATTGGCCTATTAATTGGTTATAATCTGTTATAATAGTTATCAGTTGACCTCTAAAATATATATATATATATACACACACAAGTAAAGCATTAATTCGACAATCCAAAAAGTGGCTTTAAAAGTCAATATAGTAGCCTATTGTTTGTTTTATTCCCATATTTAAAAAAAAAAAAAAAAGACTACAGTCAACAGCATCCATTTTGCAACTGAACCTGTCCTCTTCGCATGGGACGCATTCTTGTGTTAAAAAAAAAAAAAAAAAAAAGCTCTAGTGTTGTTTGTTTGCAAATGATACAGATTGCAGTTTTTATATATATATACTGTGCAGTATATAGTATATTTTGTTATCTTGCAATGACATTGAGACATTTTCAAAGTGATCAAAATTCTCCAACTCATTTTTGGGGCCACATTATTTGTGCAGTAGTTTGAGATGGACTTTGTAAAATCTGGTTGATTCAGTAAATGACACTTTACAGTTGCATTCCCACAGTATGCTCAAACTTTTCTTTAATGCTGTAAAAACAGTATCAGTGTACACTTTTAATTGAAGTTAAATTGCATTGTTACTATTATTATTTCAGAATAATATTTTATATGTATTATTTATTTGTATTGTTTATTAATTTGATTATTTAATATTAATTCAGAAGTAATTAAATGAATAATTAACAATTGATGCTTATTTGTTGTTAATTACTAAGTTAATTATTTATTGATTATTGTGGCAATACTATTTTAGTAGGATACTGTAGGTGCAAACATGTTTAGTATGTTGTGTTTTTGTGTTTTCAGGAAGGATGAGAAGGAGTATGCACTGAAACAAATAGAAGGCACTGGGATCTCTATGTCTGCCTGCAGGGAAATTGCTGTGAGTTCCATTAATGCTCTAAATAAACTTTTAATCCACTTAATTAATGGAAGACTCTGAGCGACACATTACATACTGTTAATTACCATAGAAAATCATTCTGAGTTGTCCCTCAGTTTGTAAAAGCAGAACACAAAGTAAATGTGTTTACAGTAGGGCACATCAATGTTCACCTTGTGTTAATGACTCCTCACACAGCACGCAGCGTAAGCGTTCTTTGCTGTTCAACGCTGCGTTAGAGTAGCGATGATGATGAGAAATGAAAGTGTGCATATATCTATTGCCTTGTTCATGCTGCTTGCGTTTAGGGATGCACCGATACCACTTTTTCTTTTCTGATTCTGATATCTGAAATCTCAGTATCTGCTGATTCCGATCCCGATACCAGTGTTGTTTTTTTGCATAATCAGTTTAGAATATCTTTTAATTATTGTGTGATACTAATTGGAGGAACTCTTTTATATGTACAGAAACACAAACACAAATGTATAGCTTATTAAGAAAAACTTTATTGTTAACTAGTCTACTGGTTAATACTGCAGCAAAATTAACAGTAATTCCAGTCTTCAAGTCTTCAGTAGAAAAGAAACCAGTGTTTTATTTTTGCCCTTTTTTTTTCTTTTTTTTTTTCCAAAAATGTTTCAACTTGTATCTGGACTTTAAAGGATTCCGATCTTCTTTTTGTTCAATTTAGTTGTAAGATATCAGTCCACTTTTCGTTGAGCCATTGAGCGTTGTTAAACTCACTGCTGATTGTTGAGGCCCGTGCCTATGAATGCTGAGTTTTGCACAGAGAGTGCTCTGGTATTTCAGATGGTGAGGCAATGTTATCTAAAATCTGTCGGAGGGCCAGACAAAGATAACTGGGGGGCCAGATTTGGCCCGCGGGCCTCCAGTTGACTAGCTCTGCTGTACGCTGAGTGCTGTGCATGAAGACGTGCATGAATATTGGATCTTGATTCCCCCGTGAGAGGTATACGTAGGCATGCAAACACTGAGTAAACAGATCAACATTTGTGAACCGAAGCTCGGTTCCTCGCGGCCGCCTGGAGCTTGAATCCCCAACGGGAGAAAGCTCAGACATGCAACACTGTGGTAACATAGAAATGTGAACTCGAGCTCGGATAACCGTGTGACTCAATCACATGATCAATGAGAACCGAGTGCTCTAGTAAAATGAAATATTGCCACTTGAAAGCGATATTGATGCATTATAAGACTTATGATGAACAGAGAATTGAGAACATTGGAAGCAGAAAGCCCAAAACCCCATCTACCACCAGCTATATGCATTGGCGAATGTTCCCCCAAAAGAAGAATAGACTGAGAACTTAGCGTATTTTCCTGATAAAGACCAGCTAATGAAGAGCATGATCATCAAGGTGAGTGATCATCGAACATGAAGCGACTGTTGCTTGCAGAAGTGAGGTATAGTGTGTAAAATGATGTGTGTCACTCACATGCACGTGAGTGAAAACATGGAAGTATGCGAGCAATGAGAGACAGCTGTGCAGGCTTATAAAGAAGAGGCTCTGTTGTGATTGGATGAGATGCCTGATAGAATGAATCCCGAAATATTCCTGCTAGAACTACGCTTACATGGAATCGAACCAGTGCCGCTGCTTCCTATACGCATATTACGCAGTCTGCGTGAGGCACCATCTTACCCTAAGGGGGCACCAGAAACTCCACTGGCTGCCCTTACTCGCACGTTATACGTTATTCAAGGATCCGGTAGCAGTCGTGGAACACAGACGATCGCCTCGAGCTCGCACCACACCTCGCAACTTTCGCGCCGCGCCTCTAAAACCAGTGATGGAAATAAAACTTACAATGATGGAAATAAAACTAACAATGTTGGCTTATTATTCAGTATAAATAATATGTTATATTTATTTGTAGGATTTACTCCCATTCAGACAAGAGCATCAGTGAGGTCAGGGATTGATGTTGTTTGAAGGGGTCTGGCTGACAGTCAGCTGTTCAGGTCTGGGCTTTGTGCAGGCCAGTCAGGTTTCACACCAAACGAAGTAAATAATTTCTTTATGAACCTTGCTTTGTGCACATTGTCATGCTAGAACTGTAAAGGTACATCCCATTCTTCTAAAAATGTTTGTCTGAGGAGACTGCATAACCAAATTCATTTACGCACATGTTTGTAATGGGTGTAGCTGAAAAAGCCAAACCAGTTTAAAAGAAAGGGATGTCCACATACATTCTTTCCTGTGAACATTTATCTACATTCATTTACCACTCAGAACACCATAGAAATAAAACTAGGGATGGATATCAGTGGCCTAAATTGTGCCTATTGAGTTGCACTGACCCAAATACCAAATCTATGTCAGATGCCAGATCTGAACCTCAGACCAAAAGAACTACAGCAGCAAACCCCTTGTTTATTTGTTTTGCTTGAACTAAATGTCCAGTTGCTCTAGCTGAACCCAGAATGGATTGAGCTGTGGCAGAATTTCTTCAGGTCTTAACATGAGATTGAAAACAACAGCTTTAATTGTTGAAGTTGCAAACGTCATGGGTGTTGAGGTCTCAGAACACCACACTATGAGTCACGCCACAGAGTGTTGTTGATGGTGAGCTGCTGTTCTGCCTGTTGCACACAAGGGCGCCGTTAGGGTTTTTAACAATTATAAACAGTTATAACAATTATAAAGTTATAAAAAATAACTGAAAACGCTTAAAGAACAATTCAAAGATGCTTTTTTTTTATTATCCATTTATTTTTAAAAAATGAATGTTGCAACTTCTATAGATTAAAGTTATTTCAAACACCATTAAAAACTATTATTACAATAAATTACTAGCTTGGTCATTATTTAGTGGAGTGAATTATCTCCAGATGATGTTTCTCTGTATGTCACTTCCTCTTGAATTCAAAAGCAAAATCACTCAGAAAAGAGATTTTAATCTCAAGAGACTAACCTGAAAAAAAAAAAAAAAGATTAGTTCAGATTTGTTCACTTATTCTTTCAGTGACAATTTTTGTAAATCACACTTTTACGCCAGTAGATGGCAACAAGTGAATGTCTTTTACAGTGTTTTGAGCGAGTCATTAAACTCACTGGTAAATCACGAGTTGTTCTCGACTGAAACAAGTCTAACTATACTTTATTAAAATATGCATGTCTATTCAGAGATTTCAGCAAAGTTTTTAAGCATCATAAGCATTTCCTCGCAAATTACAACAAAGCGTATCTCTCATTTTGTGAAAGCATTTTAGCCTTAAAATAATTATAAGTTCTTAATTAATAAATGATTACTTCCTGATGTCATTGTTATGTCTTTAGTCACTTTTTCTCTTAATTAATCCAATATTCCAGCCCCTTTCTCTCCGTTTTAAACGAGATTACTGTAAAAAGCTAACGACAAGCCGCCTCTCCTTCAGTTGGTCACGCTGATTGTCGCTCGTTCACATTCAGTGGGACAAACCAACGATTCGCCCCTTCACTGCCCGTACTCCAATGCTATTGGCTCGCGCTATAGTCCATGTTTATTGGTGGGAAAAGCCACCAAAGCAGTCTCACGTCACGCTTCAAATAAGTGCACTGCTGCAGCTGCCGCTGTTTAAATGATTTGTGTGCTAATTGCTGTCACAGATTTTTTTGGGGAGCTGAGATGAGATTTTGTGGGGCCAAAGCCCTCTTATATGGTGTCTAGCAACGCCTATGTTTTTGTCAAAATACCTGTTACTACAGTTGGTGTTACTACAGCAGTGGCACTCATTATGTCTGGTCTGTCTGGCCGTATGAGATGTTTGACATTCTCCATAGTGCTTCAAAGCTGAAAACTGTCTGTTTAATTCTGATGAGTCACCCAGGTTTTTGGTGTGCACCTCACTGTTTAGCGTCATCTATTCTGCTGTTCCATTTAAGGCGGGCAAGCAGGCAGGCGGACAGAGAGAGAGAGAGAGAGAGAGAGAAAATTATCAAATATTTACTTAACCTACTTAAAGTAGGTTGTACTAACGTGTACTATGCCATTTTACATGTAAAACAAGTCGATTGAAAGAAGAAAAGAAAGAGAAGATTGCTTTAAGAACCTGGTCTCAGTAGCCATGACATTGTGAAATTAATCAGTGGGACACCCACGCTTGCTTCTTTTTACAAAGAAGTGCAATACGCGGTTCAATGTTGGATAGCGCAAGCCTGATGTCATCCTCCACCTGGAGGCGATTTCGGTACTTTGTTTTCAAGGCTGTCAATTTTGAAAACTGAGCCTCGCACAGATAAGTTGAGGTGAATGGAAGGAGTAATTTTACAGCTGCATCAGACAATTAAGGATATTCACTCATCACAGTCAACCAAAACCAGGGCAGAGAGCAAGAGCTACAGAGGTGTTGCAATCTGGTGTCACTCTTTAATTCGACTAACTGCTCCTCTATTTCGATTTTAAGGTCTTTGCCTGGACAACTGAAGGGGTCTCGGACCCAGGCAAATGAACTGAAATCCTCACTGAAATAATGGCCGAATTGTTGTTTCAGTCCATCAACATGGTGAACAGTTGTGTGTATCAAAGGAGATATATTTATCCCGGTCTCTAGCGCAAAGTTGGGAAACATGTCCACATTTTTATTAATCAACCGATCACGCCAAAGGAGGAGGTGTGTTCGAAGCACGGTGAGAAAGTGCGAGCACGAGGTGATCGTCTGTGTTCCGCGACTGCTACCGGATCCTTGAATAATGTATAATGTGCGAGTAAGGGTTGCCGGTGGAGTCTCTGGTGCCCCCTTAGGGTAAGATGGTGCCCTACGCAGACTGTGTAACGTGTATAGGAAGCGGCGGTACTAGCCACTGTCGATCTGACCCATGGCTGCACTGACAGCTAGTTAAAAAGGCAGGCTAAGCTCCACCTCTCCCTATCAAAAAGAATAAATCAGAGGGAGAGGGAACACTTTTTTTCTTTCTTTTTTTTTTTTTCATTTATGCAGAGGTTAACATCATGGAGGTTAACATCATGGAGACAGAAGGCAATTATGAACAACCTTTATTCGTATTTTCTAAAGGAGATGAAGTATACTGATGTTACATGTTCTAATTATGTTTACAGTTCACATTAGTCTCATGTATATTTGCTCGGTACTTCAGTACTGAAGCCTATTTGAACTCAATCAAAAATTCAACCTTGAAAAAAATTAGCCCCCCTCCCCCACTGTTCTAGAAACAGATCAGTATTTAAGCCATTTTCACTATAATTGTTTACTTCCGGTCACTGTCCAAAGCGTATCCATGAGGGGAATCAGTTCACACAGCCTCTCGTGTGACGTAAGCATGCTTGCATGTTCAAAACCAATGAAGCTTGTGAACAGTTTTCAGTTGTAAACAAATCGAGTGTCAGTTCTTGTGTGAACATGCCAATGCGCTTACGTTACGGAGAGGCAGAATTGTTAAATCTGTTCTGTTGAAATCCAGAATGATTTCATCATTTGGCAACAGACTGCTGAGGATGGTAAATGAATAAGAATTGTATTTGAGTTATTGCGTGGGAAATCAACCAAATTTGAAACTGAAAATTTTCAACCAAACTGAAAAACTTTATTTTTTTTAATACTTTTTCTGAGGAGAGCTAAACATAAATGATGATGAAAGCCAGAATATTAAATGTCATGGATCAATATTCACTGGGTATTCCATTATTTTCATTATTTTCACCTTTTAAATGTAAATTTTTACAACTTTTTAAACAATTTTCATAGTTTTAAAAATTTATTTTAGCCATGTAAAAATAAAATCATGATGCTGCCACCTTTCTTAGGTTATATTTTTAACCTGTAGTTTTGCTCTTAGAATAAAATTATTTTAAATTATTCAAAAATACATTACAAATGCAATTCACACAAAGCAATTACACCTCTTCTATGATGAACAGAGTTCAAAATCATTTTGATGTTTTTTTCTGGGGGTTAAAGTAAAAAATAAAGTCGTGTTATGTGTTCAAAACTGCTTTTCTGCATAGAACTGTTGTAACTTGTGGTTGTTTGGGTTACTGTCAGCTTGGACCAGTCTGGCCATTCTCCTCTGACCTCTGTCATCAACAAGCCGTTTCTGCCCACAGAAATGTCGCTTACTGGATGTTTTGTATTTTTCACACCATTTGGAATAAATTCTAGAGACTGTTGTGTGTGAAAATCCCAGGAGATCAGCAGTTACAGAAATACTCAAACCAGCTCATCTGGAGGAGTCGCGTGGCGCCATGCGAGGTTTGGACGTGTGAACGGCGAGCTCTGCGCACTTTGCTAGTTTTAATACTTTTTGTGTCATAAACCGGTGAGACTTGATACACCCTGATTCTTAACTGTTCTAGGAAGACAGTATGTCAAAGAATTCAAAATCCTCGGCTCTGGAGTCATTAAAAGACACTTACGTGCTCAAGCTGAAGCCCCTGAGCAGCAGGCCGAAAGACCGGGACTCAATTTGGTCAGTGAGGTGAAAGAAATTCGGCGACAACTGATGAACGTGTCGGCAATGCTGACGAAGGTCATTGCTGACTTGGAGGATCTTGCTGTAATATGTCGATCGATCACTGCCATGGAGATGAAATTCACTGAGATGGTTACAAGAATGGCGGATGTTGAGAAACGGATCGGTTATCTGGAGTCATCGGAGAGGGAATTTGCTGCTAAAACCACTAGCGACCAAAACGCATTTGGGAAAAATGGGAAGACCTTGAGAATCGTAACCGGTGAAACAATGTCCAAATTGTTGGAATTCCTGAGTGAGCAGAGGGTCAAAATATGGTAGAATTTCTGGATGGGCTCTTTCCGAGTCTGCTCGACATAACAGATCGATCAATTCTGGCCAAATTTCTGAGATCATCCGATAAAGATCTCGTGTTACACGAGGTGAGGAGTAAAGGAAGGCTTTCTTGGAAAAACCACAACATTTTCTTGTTCCCAGACTTTGCGAATTCAATGAGAGAAACGTGATAGATTCAAGGAATGCAAGAAACTCTTACATCAACGGAAGGTCGCTTTTGTACTGATGTTCCCGGCCAAACTGAGAATAGATGCTAAGGATGGCCACAAAATATTTACATGACCACAGCAAACAATGTCCTTCATAAAGTTAATGGAGTGAGTAAGTTATTGTGTGATATTCATTTTGCAGCTAAGTGGACCTGACTCACTGAACATTCACTTGACCATCCGAGGAAACTGAGCGCCTTTTTTTGTTTCTTTTTGTGCTGGTTCCACCTAGTGGCTGGAGTTTGTTTTGTGGAGTAACACACCTTTGGGACAGTGTTGTGGAAGAATCTGCATGTTCTTTGTGCTTATGCCTCCTATCGGTTGGAGTTTGTCTTGTGGAGTATTTCTTGCAGGACACTGAAGTGATTAGGTCATGTGTTGCACCCATGTAACAGCCGGCTCATTGAACATCCGCTTAACTGCCTGAAGAAACTGAATGTTTTTTGTGCTGGTTCTGCTAGTGGTTGGAGCTTCGGGACAGTTATGTGGATGAATCTACACATTCTTTTTTTTATCCCGCCTATTGGCTGGAGTTTGTTTTATAGATTTTCTTTTGTTATGTAATTCTGTCTCACAAAATTTGAATAGAAATACCGGACATGAGCAATCCAATGGCAAAGTTGTCACGGGGGCTCTCATAGGCGTACATGGACTGTTTGAGTTTAGAGGGATGGACACCGGTTGGCGCTCTCTTGCACGGGGTTAATGCACATGTTTTTCTTTTTTCTGTTTGTTTGGTTCAGGGGGAAGTTCGATTGTTGCACTAATGTGGAATGTGGTCTTTATAATTTTATTTTTGACACACAATCTATTTTTTCTAATATGTCAAAATGTCAGATGTTAATATGAGTGGATTATCTCTCTCCACATGGAATGTGAATGAAATGTAAAAAGAAGAAAGGTTAATTCTTTTCTTAAACGAAAGAAATATGATATAGTGTTTCTTCATGTGTATGATATAGTGTATCTTTCCCCGCAGGAAGCTGAAAAATTTGGGAAGGTATGGGGTGGACATGTTTTCTTTAGTGCTGGCTCAAGTAAGAGCAGGGGAGTCATTACATTGATAAGTAAACATCTACAATTCAAATGTCTCAAACAGAGTAAAGTTAAATTAGGAAGAGTCATTATTGTTTTAGCAGAAATTCAGGAGAAAAAGTTGATTTTGGCTAATATTTACACACCTAACGCTGATGATCAGGGCTTTTTTATAGATCTTGAAGGGATATTGCAAACCGCTGGCACCCCTCATGATGTAATATTGGGAGGAGACTTTAATCTATTGATGGACTCAGTCCTTGATCATAGTGAAGCAAACATGTGTAAGCCCCCTAGAGCAACATTGACGCTTCACAGGATGTGTAAAAATCTTGGTCGTACAGGGTTACAGATATTTGGAGACTATTGAACCCATCTGGTAGGGACTATACATTCTTTTCATCAGTCCATAAGATTTATTCTAGAATAGATTTTTTTTATATCTATGTCACTTATTTCATGTTTGGATTGCTCAATTGGAAACAACTTAGTCTCAGATCATGCCCTGGTGAGTTTATAGGTGTTGCCATATACGGAGAAAAAGAAATCATATAGTTGGCACTTTAATGTATCCCTTTTGCAAAATCCTGAATTCCAACGAATGCTAAAGGTTGAAATCAATGTTTATATGGAGACAAACTGGTCCTCAGCATACTCTGTGGGTGTGGCTTGGGAGGCACTTAAGGCGGTTCATAGGGGTCGGATCATACAGTATGCCTCATTCACCAAAGAATCGAAAGCACGAGAACTTGTGGAGTTGGAAGGGAATATTAAAAGTGCCGAGGCAGAGCTGAAGCACGGAATGTCATCTGATGGCCTCAGAGAATTAACCCGATTGAATATTTTATATATATATATATATATATATATATATATATATATATATATATATATATATATATATATATTGATATTTTGATTCAGGGGTGTGGCAGTGGGGGTGTGGTCAAGCATCCATCCAGAGAGAGAGAAAGCGGTAAGGGTGCTTGCACCTGAGCTAGATTATGTTTAACACCTCTCTCATATGCCGCTCTCCCCATGCTAACTGGAATCAAAGCAGCCACGCCACCAGCAGTGGGGAGAGAGAGTCTGGCACAAGGAAGGCCACGGTGCTCCTGAAGCTGTTGTGTTTAATCTGTTGTGTTTGTGAAGCTGATG
Organism: Myxocyprinus asiaticus; assembly: GCF_019703515.2. Taxonomy (NCBI): domain Eukaryota; kingdom Metazoa; phylum Chordata; class Actinopteri; order Cypriniformes; family Catostomidae; genus Myxocyprinus; species Myxocyprinus asiaticus. The sequence continues at coordinate 46,570,319 of NC_059368.1, read as the reverse complement.
TGTTTAAGTGACTACATGCCTGTGAAAATGACTGCTGGCGGGGGACCGCGACGTCGAGGGAATTATTGACCAGGTGCCACTGGAGCAGCTGATCCATCGACTACTGGAGAGGATGGCGGAATGGGTCCAGTGTCACTGCCCGGCATTGCTGGAGGAAGCAGTCCAATTGGCGGAGGACCATATGATGGCATACCCGAGGGCGGAAGAGCCCTCCCTCCCACTCTCTCTCCCCTCCCTCTATGTTTTCCACATTCTCTTCCCCCTCCCCTCTTCTCTCTCACTCTGCTCTCTCCCCAGAGCCCATTCCTGCCCCACGGAAGTGAGAAGTCCCACCACCGGAGCCAGTTCCCTGCACGCGGGGGTTTGCACCACCCACAGCAGCTGCAGTGCCCCGCCGCTCTCCCCTTCAGGTGGAAGTGTCCACCGACACAGGTGCAGGCGTGGCGCCTGGGCTGGTCTGTTGGAGTTGCGGGGATCCGGGACACTTCCGGGATCAGTGCCCGGTGATTGAGTTGGGGACGGTGGTCCGGATCCCTGACACTTCTCAGGTTACCCCCGATCAGGCCAGAGCATACCGGATAGTGGTAAGAGGCAAGGGAGGTACTCACCAAGCATTGGTGGACACGGGTTGTAATCAAACCACTATCCACCAACGCTTGGTTCAACGTGAGGCTTTGGGCACAACCAAAAGGGTGAGGGTGAAGTGTGTGCATGGGGATATTCATGATTACCCCGTGGTGACCCTTATGATAAAATTTTGGGGAACAAAACATAGAGTGGAGGCCATGGTTAGTTCCCGCCTCACCCATCCACTGATTTTGGGGACTAATTGGCCTGAATTTAGAAATGTATTAAAGGGAATATACGTGGATGGGTCCTGCACAAAAGCAATGAGATGTGAAATGTGCGATGCTCTGGCAGGGGAGGTGGAGCCGGGGCCATCTTCGTCAGTTCCACGTCAGGATGACGTGAGGGGTGAGAGGTTGCAGCCCCTCCCATCCTCAGGAGATTTCCTGAAGGGGATTTCCCTTTGGAGCAGTCATGAGACAAAACCCTCAAGCACGCCTTTTACCAAGTGAGAGTGATCGATGGTCAGCAACTCCAGCCGAATGTCGCACTTTCATATCCATATTTCGCAATTATAAATGAGCGGTTGTATAGAGTGACGCAGGACGCTCAAACAAAGGAAGATACAACCCAGCTCTTAATACCGCGGAGCCATCAGTAAACGGTGTTCCAGGTGGCTCATTATAATCCCATGGCGGGTCATCTAGGGGAAAGAAAAACACTGAACCGCCTAATAGACCTTTTTATTGGCTGGGCATTGGCGGCGATGTTCGCAGGTGGTGTGCGGCATGCCGCGAATGTCAGCTGGTGAATCCACCGGCCACCCCAAAAGCGCCATTGCACCCCCTTCCGCTGATCGAGGTCCCCTTCGAGAGAATTCGCATGGACCTCGTTGGGCCATTACAGCAGTCATCACACGGACATCGCTTTGTATTGGTCCTAGTGGACTATGCAACGCGATATCCGGAAGCAGTGCCTCTATGCAGCATCTTAGCACATAGTGTTGCGGATGCACTCTTCAAAATAATCTCCTGGGTTTGGAATCCAAAAGAAATCCTCACCAATCAGGGCACAACCTTTATGTCACGGACACTACGTGAGCTTTACGAATTATTGGGCATTAAATCAATCTGCACCAGCATTTACCATCCACAGACAGATGGCCTAGCAGAGTGATTTAACAAAACCGAGTACATGATTCGTAAATTCATGCATGAGGATGCTAGAAATTGGGACAAATGGTTTTACCCATTCGAGCTGCTGTATGGGCGGGGCCCATGCAGCATGCTTGATGTCATATGTGAAGCTTTGGAGGAGGGACCTTCAAACAGCAAGAATGAAATTCAATACGTCCTTGATCTGAGAGCAAAATTCCACACTCTGGGGAAACTAACACAGGAGAATTTGCTCCAAGCTCAAGAACGACAGAGCCGACTGTATGACAGGGGAACTCGGCTACGGGAATTTGCACCGGGAGATAAGGTACTCGTATTACTCCCCATAACGAGCTCCAAATTACTCGCCAAGTGGCAAGGACCCTTTGAGGTCACACGACGAGTGGGGGATCTCGATTATGAGGTTAAGCGAACCGTCAAATATATCACCTCAACCTCCTGAAATTGTGGAGGGAGGCGGTCGCTGTGACGTTGGCTACGGTAGTTTCGGAGAGGGCAGAACTCGGGCCGGAGGTGAATACAAAATACAATTATTTCACCCCGGTCACTTGCAGAGACCACCTCTCACCGTATCAACTTGCAGAGTTTGCCAAGTTGCAACAGGAGTTTGCAGATGTGTTTTCCCCTCTACCAGGTCGTACGAACCTCATCCAGCACCACATTGAGACCGAGCGGGGGTGGTGGTACGTAGCCGTCCCTACCGATTGCCCAAGCACAAAAAGAAAATTGTCCAGGGAGAATTGGATGCAATGCTCGATATGGGGGTAATAGTGGAATCCCACAGCGATTGGTCCAGACGGTTGTTCTAGTTCTTAAGAGCAACGGGTCTGTAGGGTTCTGTGTGGATTATAGTCATAAAAGTCAACGCGGTGTCTAAATTTGACACGTACCCAATGCCTCTCATTGATGTGTTGCTCGATCGGTTGGGCACTGCTCGATTTTATTCGACACTGGATTTGACAAAGGGTTATTGGCAGATCCCCTTGACACCAATTTCCTATGAAAAAACAAACTTCTCCACACTGTTTGAATTACACCAATTTGTGACACTTCCGTTCTGTTTGTTTGGAGCCCCGGCTATGTTTCAGCGTTTCATGGACCGAATCCTAAGACCGCATTTGGCTTACGCCGCTGCCTATTTAGATGACATCATCATTTACAGCAATGATTGGCAGCGGCACATACAGCATCTGAGGGCGGTTCTGCGATTGCTGCGATGAGCGGGACTCACAGTAAACCCCAAGAAGTGCACGATTGGGAGGCTGGAGGTACGGTATCTGGGGTTCCACTTGAGCTATGGGCAGGTGCGTCCCCAAATTGACAAGACTGCGGCAATTGTGACCTGTCCGAGGCCCAAGACCAAAAAGGGGGTGAGACAGTTCCTGGGGCTGGCTGGCTATTATAGAAGATTCGTGCCTAATTATTCGGATGTCACCAGCCCGCTGACTGATCTCACTAAAAAGGGAGCTCCAGACCCAGTCCAGTGGACAGAGCAGTGTCAACAGGCATTCATGCAGGTTAAAGCCGCACTTTGCGGGGGGCCGCTTTTACATTCACCTGATTTCTCTCTCCCTTTTTTCTTGCAGACGGACACTTCAGACAGAGGGCTGGGGGCCATACTCTCACAGGTGGTGGAGGGGGAGGAGTGCCCAGTGCTCTACATTAGCTGTAAGCTCTCGCTGGGAGACTAAGTACAGCACCATAGAAAAGGAGTGTCTTGCCATCAAGTGGGCGGTCCTCACTCTCCGGTACTACCTGTTGGGGAGGGCCTTCACCCTCTGCTTGGATCACACCCCACTCCAATGGCTCCACCGCTCGAAAGATACCAGTGCACTGATCACCCGTTGGTATCTGGCTCTTCAGCCGTTTAAGTTCAAGGTGGTCCACAGACCGGGAGCACAGATGGCTGTCGCCGACTTCCTTTCCAGAAATGGGGGGGGAGTGGTAGACAGGCCGGATGTCTCCCCGGCCTGAGTCAAGCATCCGTCCGGAGAGAGAGAAAGCGGTAAGGGCACTTGCTCCTGAGCTAGCTCTTATTCCAGTGAGCATGGGGAGAGCGGCATATAAGCAGCCATGCCACCAGCAGTGGGGAGAGAGAGTCTGGCACAATGAAGGCCACGGGGTTCCTGAAGCTGTTGCGTTTAATCTGTTGTGTTTGTGAAGCTGATGTGTTTAAGTGACTACGTGCCTGTGAAGCTGATGAGTTTGTGAAGTTGTAAAGCATTGAAGTGGCCAATTAAAATCTTACCTGAGCCTGGAAAACCCACTTCCCTGTGTTCTCCTTCCCTTCTGCTGTGAAGTTGTGTTACAGGGGACAAAGCAGGGAAGCTTTTGGCTAGATATATAAAGCAGAGAGAGACTTTTTCTACCATTCCCTCAGTGAAATCTGCTGGTGGTGAAATATTTACCTTGGCCATTGATATTAATAATGCTTTTAAAGAATTCTATCTTGATCTCTATAGTTCCACATCTTTGTCTACTGATGAAGATGTTAGAAACTTTGTAGAACCATTAGAACTCCCCAAACTGACGACTGAGCAAAATCATTTTATTGATTCTGAGATAAACTTGGAAGAGCTTGATAAGGTAATTAAGGCCTTGCCTACAGGCAAGGCTCCGGGGCCAGACGGCTTTGCCGCTGAATTTTTTAGATCTTATGCTACAGAAGTGGCTCCACTTTTGTTAGAAGTTTATACAGAATCATTAAAGAATGGAAAGCTTCCGCCAACCATGACACAAGCCCGGATCAGTCTGATTCTTAAAAACGAAAAAGATCCAAGCGAGTGTAAGAGTTACCGTCCAATTTCCCTGATCCAACCAGATGTAAAAATATTGTAAAAAATTCTGGCTTACCGATTAAGTAAAGTTATGACACCTCTTATACATATAGATCAGGTGGGGTTTATTCGGGGCCGTAGCTCTTCTGATAACATTAGGCGTTTCATCAATATTATGTGGTCAGTGGCAAATGATCAGACTCCGGTCGCTGCCGTTTCACTTGACGCCGAAAAGGCATTTGATATGGTAGAATAGGATTATCTTTTTAAATTTTTGGAAATATACGGGTTTGGGAGTACTTTTATTGGGTGGATTAAGTCCCAGATTACATTTCAATAATTTACATAACCGATTGACAAAGGTGGGCTAGGCCTACCCAAGATTTTGTTTTATTATTATGCATTCTGTCTCGGACATTTGTCTCATTGGTTGCTTCCACCTGAGAGAGCCCCTCCCTGGTTTTGTATTGAACAGGAAGTTCTTGCCCCTATTTTGCCATTGCAAAGCCTTCTATCAAACTAATCTGAGAAGTTACACCCCGTTATCTCGCATTTGCACTCGGTATGGACAAAAGTGTCCAGGGTGTTTAATTCAGATATTTATTTAAATATTGCCTCAAGCATATGGCTGAACCCTAAATTATGTATTAATAAGTCCCCTTTCTGTTGGTCAGAGTGGATTGTGAGGGAGGTTAATACACTCGGTGACTTATATGAGAGTGGAGTGTTGAGATCCTTTGAAAATATGGTTCCACATTTTGGGATTCCCAGATCTCAGTTCTTTAGGTATTTACAGATGCGCCACCTGCTCTGTACTATTTTTGGGAGTAGCATACACCCCCTAAAGCTGCAGATATTCTGAAAGTGGTGATTTTGGAAATGGTCATGAGGCATCAGTGTATTACTCCCTGCTAATTCAGAGTCTGGGGGATGGAGCTTTAACTTCTCTCAAGAGATTATGGGAGAAAGATTTAAACTTGGTACTGGAGGAGGGAGTGTGGGCTAGGATTCTAAAAAATGTCAAGTCTGTATCTAGAGATGCAAGGGTGCGCCTTATGCAAATCAAGATTTTAAATCGATTCTACTGGACCCCCTCTAGATTGTATAGGCTTGGTCTTAAGGACACACCCACCTGCTGGTGATGCCAATCAGAAGATGGAGACACAACCCATGTTTTTTGGGTGTGTGTTAAGATCCAAGAATTTTGGTTGAAGGTTCAGAGTTTTGTGCGTGACGTGTTGGGCACTTGGATTGGGCATCCAGATGCTATATTTTAGGCGATGGGGTGGTCATCAAAATAGGGGATAAACACATAAAAAATTGGGTTCTGACCAGGGTGATGGCAGGCAGACAGATTGTTTAAAGGGAATGGAAGTCGGCTGGAGCGCCCTCATTTCGGGAGAGGTGCGCGGAGATGGGGAGGGTGGCTGCTTTTGAGAAGGTGTCATATAGAAGGCTGGTGATCTGGGAGTCATTTGATGGGAAATGGGGCCGTTATTTGGAGTTTTTGGGGGACTCTTGGGGAGGGGCTGTGGAGAGAGAGTTGTAGTTTTAGATGTGTATGATTATTATATTCTTTTTTTAAAAATTATTATTATTACTTGTGTGTGTGTGTGTGTGTGTGGTGTACTTATGTGTGACCACGGGGGTGTTCGTTGGGGGTCGGGGTGGTGTTGGTGATTGGGGAAGGGTAATAGAGGGAGTTAAATGTTGATTCAATGTATATTTGTTTTGTTTTTCTTTGTCAACTATTTGAATCAATAAAAAATGTTAATAGAAAAAAACAAGAAAAAACAAAACAGCCCATCTGGCACCAACAATCATGCCATGGTCGAAATCACTGAGATCAAATTTTTTTCCCCATTCTGATGGTTGATGTGAAAGTTAACTGAAGCTCCTGACCTGTATCTGCATGATTTTATACATTACACTACTGCCACATGATTGGCTGATTAGATAATCGCATGAAAAAGTAGATGTACAGGTGTACCTAATAAAGTGGCCGGTGAGTGTATATTTTGTCATATCATGAAATATCAATATTTAGACTTTGTTATGAAAAGTCACATTTTGTTCTGGTCATTTGGTGTAACCCAGAGAAAACATCTTGATTTTCTTGATTTAAAAATTAATGATATTTGTAAAAAAAAAAAAAAAAAAAAATGTACATTTCTACGAACTTGATGCGTTTTAAACTAGATTTTTAAAATATTTCTCATTTTTATCACCTCAGACAAACTTATTTGCCAATGACCAATTTAAGTCTTTTTTTCTCTCTTTTTTTTTCTTCTCTTTTTTTAATCTTTTTTTTTTTTCTTTTTCTGGCTTGCTTATTGTCTTTGTTGCTTTTTTCCCCCACTAAATGTTTATCCCCCTCACCCCCTTTTTTCCACTGTTTATCATTGATCCTTATTCTTACTACTTTTCTTTCTTTTCCTTTTCTTTCTCCTCTTCTTTTTGCCTGTAGGACAGGAACCCATTGAAAATCAGATCTTCTGATTTGGGCCTGGAAAACATTGTTTTTGCTCTTAAACTCTGTTTTTTCCCCCTGTATAAATAAACAGTTAATAAAATAAACGATTTTCTCGCAGTTACAAGTATTTTTGCCCCTATTAATTTTTTTTATTTTCTTCACAGCGTCAGTAAAGAGCATGCGTGAGAAGAAATATGAGACATGTTTTAAAAACGTATTAGCAGATTAATCAAATGTTCATATTGAAGAAGGTTGCTGCATATTATCTCACGTAAAGGCCCTCTATGTATATGGCTATCTATATTATAAATGCCTGGAGAATGAGCAGGTCAGAATAAATACGTCTTCTCTCTTTTTCTGCAGTTGCTGCGGGAGCTGAAGCATCCAAATGTTATCGCCCTGCAGAAAGTATTTCTGTCCCACAGCGACCGTAAAGTCTGGCTGCTGTTTGACTACGCTGAGCATGATCTGTGGGTGAGTATACACAAACATACACACACACACACACACACACACACATACACACACACACATACATATATATACACACACACAAACACACACAGACACATACACATACACACAGACACACACACACATACCACACATGCAGAATGAGGCTGAACATTCTGTCTAATATTTCTGTGTTTCATGAAAGAAAGTCATAAGTATTGGGCCTGGTGGGAACACCAGCATCCAAAACGCAACATATGTTGGTCTTTTCTTCAGGGAACTTAGACACGCTTGCAAACGCTCACAAGTTTTTACTCTTTCCTGTGTTGTAGCACATCATAAAGTTTCATCGAGCATCAAAAGCCAATAAGAAGCCCATGCAGCTACCGAGGGGGATGGTGAAGTCACTGCTCTACCAGATCTTAGACGGCATCCATTACCTGCATGCTAACTGGGTCCTGCACAGAGATCTGGTGAGTGCACGTGTCATGGGAGTTAACCCAATTCATTCAAAGTGTGGCTTTATCCAGCCACATATTAATACAATATCACATGAGCAAGAGTGCCTTTGTTCTGAATATCAGCACGACTGTAATTGGTCCGTAGGCATGAGGCCACAGGCAATCAGAAAAACAACATGATTGTGAGTGTTATTACAGGTCTGTAAACAATAAGTTAATATCGCATATCGAATATCGAATATAATCCTTTTTGGACACAATATGACCAGATATTTTTGTCTGTTTCTGCTCCACCAATGGAAATAGTTCAAATCGAAGCCAAAGCAGGTATTGTGATGTTCATAATTGTTTCAGAGAGGGAGCTTGTTATTACATTTTGATAAAAGATTACAAAAAATGAAAAAAAGATTATTTGGGATAATGGCCACCAATGAATGATTAAAAAAAAGACCATGCACATGTATTAAAGTAATAAACAGGGTCTATTTTGATTTGACTTTAAATGGAGCTGAGAGTTCTACACTCATGTAAATGGATTGTTCACCAAAAAATGAAAACTCTGTCACATGCAAATTCTGCAGGAAATCTGTCAATGGGAACACAAGTTTTGAGAAGGTGTATTTTGGCTTTATTCAAAAGATTGGCCAAGTTTTCCAACCATTTACACAAATGTGCTTACATAAGGAAATATTTTACAGTCAAAGTAAGTAGAAAGTGAAAGTTGCATAAGAACTGTGAAGTCACTGGTATTTGTGCAGTGATGGTTGTGCTGGAGAAAAGGTGAAAGTGCTTTCAGGATGTTTTTTTTTTGTTTTTTTTTGTAGTTTGCATTGATGAAAATAAATTTGACTTAGAATTTTTACATTCACATTTTATACATTTGTATTATGCATTTTAATGTTAATGAATAGAACCATACTGTTCAGTGATAACAAAATATAATATAACAATTTATTGTCATTAATTAAAATGAAGCGAAATGACCCACAGATGTGTTAGTGTTGAAAATGATTCAAAATAACTAACATGTTTTTTCAATTTTTGAGGGAATAATGTCTCAAAATCCACGTATGTGGACTTCATGTTTATTAGCGTGCTGACTCGTGAAAAATTAATGTTTTTAAAGCGGCATATCAAATGAAACTAGAGACATTGCTCTTTACAACCAAACAGGTTTCAATGAAAAACTTAAAGAGGTTTCTTACCAGAGGCACTTTGTTGCCATTAAACCAGTGACATGTTTCACGTGAACATTGGAGGAAACACATTCCCCTGTCACAACCACAAACAAAATGTATCTCTCTCTTTAAATCTATCTACATTTAATAGCCTATTTTAGGCTTTTCAGCGAAATAAATAAATTATGAGGCACTAGACGATTCAAGAAGCAACAAAAATCTAAAACATAATTTTGTCCAGCAAATATTATAATTGAGAAATTGTATACATTCATGAAATTTAAAACACATGACAACACACCCCAATAAAGTATGACAACATTCCCCAACCTGAATTTACCTTTATCTTAAAAACATATTTAAACCTTTTAAAAAGAATCTGCTTTTATAATTTAGTTGACCCTTTCCTTAATGTATGCTGGTCTGGTTTGCTTGTTTAACCAACAACTATTACGTAAAAATGCTTAAAGTGCAAATTTACTTTGGTGAAATTCACAAAAATTATTCAATTTAAGAGGGTTTTGAACTAGGGTATTCGAAACCAACATACTAGAGAAAACTAGAAAATTATCTCTGCTAGAGAAAACACAATTGGACTTTTGACTTTAAATCCTACAGCCCTTGTGAGAATTACAACTTGCCCCAGTATCCTGTATTATTTATATATATATATATATATATATATATATATATATATATATATATATATATATAAATACTTCTAAATATAACTACATGGTTGTTCCATGTTAATGAATAAATAACAATCCTTCAAAATTGTCAGAACAGGCACAGTTTTGGAGAGCTTGATGTTGTTAGACGCTCACAGCAGCGTTCTTCTTCACTTGACTGTCATGCGATTAACTGTCGGGCAACGACAAACTGTTTGCAGACATTCAGACACCGACTGCACCGCTGTGGGAGGTGTTTAGAGGTATATTTAAATATGAGGACGCTCAAGACTACATGTAAAACATCAACTAATATAACATTAAAATGTGTTATCAATGACTCATTCTAGAATTAACATGAGTTCAGTAAAAAAGTCTGTTTTAATCACTCGATGATGATTTAAAGTAATTTATATGCTGTAGATAATGTGTAATTTGTAATGTTTACATTCTGAATTCATGGCGCTAATGTGCTTACACGCGATACATGGCCATAATATGTACCGATTACACTCTGTTATTGTTATTTACAATAACACTGCTACTACTGCAGAGATGGGTGTATAAAAGAGTGTTAATGGGTAGAACACAGACAAAAGAATGATGATTAGAGGCATATCTTCTGGCACATGTGTGAACGGCTTTCTGCTGCAGATGGCACACGAGTGAAGCAGCATATCAAACAACAGAGTAAATGGACACTTAAGAGCATTTGAGTAGATTTGATTACTTTTAAAGACTAATTAAAAAAGAAATAAAAAAAAATTTAAAAAAATCGCATGACATGTTCTTGGAAAATGTCTCAATGCAAACGATCATATAGATGTAAGTTTGCACCAGCTCGGTAACTCTGCACACCAGTGTGTTCATGTAGACTGATTTCTATCGGATTCAATTTTTTCCAAATGTTTTGAACTTAACTTTTCAAGAAATAATCTGGATAGTCTTTTCTGAAATAAATAAACGTAAATGTTTGTCAGTGATCTCTGAACAGAGACCTGGACTGACATGGATTGAAATGAAGCTGCTCCAGCTCATTCAATGGAAAAGTGTCACACCCTCATTGTTATGTAATCACATCATTCCATGTTGTGCACAGTTGAAATGTCAGTAATAAAATTGATTTAATTAGACTGCTTAGCAATTTACTTTAAGTCATAATGAAAGAGCATTTGCTACATTTACTTCTCTAATGTGATTTTTCAGGTATAACAATATATTCAGCAAGAAAAAACTTTAGGATGGGACTTGGGAAATGATTGGATTGTAAAAAGTGGCCATTCCATACCAGAATGTGGTCAGGTGGTTGGAGATGTCTTGGTGATATCATTTGCAGTTTTAACTGCAGAAGGTAAAACTCAGATTTAATATGTTGGACCAATTATGGTCAATTATATCTGTTCTTGTGTAAAGATGTAATAAATACAACATCTCTTGAGAAACAGCAGACCCAGGATTATGCACTTGTAGGCCGATATATTGGCCAGGGTGATTCATCGGCTGATATTTGACCATTTTGTGATTATCAGTATTAATGGCATAAATGCCCGCACAGCTGTTTAACTGTTGCGTTTCCTCCCTTTATGCCAGTTCCAAAATCTACTGTCAGTGGATATTTCACATTTTCTGTTTTCAAATACTTTTGTGGGAATTTTGATATTGTGTGGGGGAAAAAAACATTTCACTTTTGTGCAAGTCACATTTTCATTCATTATTAATTTTTATTTATGGGTGTTTCTTCAATTATGGACACTTTTTGCCCTCAGGACTTCTAGTAAAGAAACTCCCTAAAAACACACTTTTTACACTATATCTTTTACTTGCTTTAAGCGTAAACTTCTTTAAATGTTGTTAGATGTATTCTTAAAAAAAACAAGAAAACAGTTTGCCAAAATAAATAATACAATTTAAGAAATTTCAAGATATATTCTCTGAAAACAGGGTTTTTTTTTTTTGTTTTTTTTTAGTTTTCGCAGTATTTATTTATTTCATGGGCCTGTGTGTCTAAACAGAACACTTAGTTATGAGTTACACGGCTGCAGCATTTTCTCATAGAATGAACGCACTGCAAAAAGAAAAAAAAAACATTTCCTTAATTGGTTTTTAGTGTTGTTTTCCAGTTAAAAATATCTAAACATTCTTAAAACAAGATACATTTACTTAACTAGCAAAATGGCATAAGATATTTGGTCTTGTTTTCAGAAAAATCGTACTAAATTTGATTTTAGATCTCTATTGTTTAGGTTTAGGTTAAAGTTTTAGTTTAGGGAGGTACGTTTCACTTATGGAAACTTCCATTTAATTTTCACCTTAAAAACCTTGTTGATAACGGCACCATTTCACTTGCTTTTGGCGCTCCCCGTAATGTTTATGAGACCAGGCTGGTTACACAAGTGTGTGTGTGTGCGCGCGTGTGCGTGCGCATGTGTTTGTGTGTGACAGAAAGAGAGAGAGAAAAGAGGATGCAAAATAGATAAATAATGAAATATCCTCTTGCCCAGACACTCCTGCATGATTTATTAGGCTTTAGGAGAGCAGTACAAGTCTTAAAGTACCTTCTGACTCTCACTCTTTGAAGGCAACATGAAGTTAAAATTCACCTAATTTACTTTTTTAATAAAGGTCGATGGTCTAAATTGTCCTGTAAATTATATTCTTATTTATAGAACTGTTTAAAAGCAGCATCACACTCTCATTTTTGCTGTTGTCCTGAATAATATGTGTATGCTGTTTCATGGTCTCTTAAATTCATTTATTCTATTTTAGGTTTATTATATGTAAGATGTGCTGACATTTGTTTATATGATTCCACTGGCATGATCAGTGACAGCATATGATAATATTTTACTGTTATTAAAACTATTTGTACCACTGAAAAATCTTTTCTGCAGATAGGCCTATAGGTAAAACTAAATCAACTAACTTAACTAACTAAAAAACTATAAATTAACTAAACTAAATTAACTTAAAACTAAAAATGTAAAGTATTAAAATTAATCCACATTTAAATCTAATTTCTATTTCTGGTCAGTTGTTTCAATCATCATTGAGGCCCTCAATTTTTATCAAATCTTAAATGGCACCAGCTGTTTTGAGATGGCAGTGTTATGATCAGTGAATTACAAAGATGCAGAGTTTTCTGTTTCCATAGCAGCACACCCTCATTAGACTCATGGAAACCCAAGTGTCTTTGATTAATGAGCAGACATCATTGCTTACTGATGCTACAATCGGTCACACACCATCACACACAAGACCCCTCTGTGTTTTTTTTCTTTTCTATTTGTCCTTTCCATTTTATTGTCCCTTCATAAGAAACAATAAGGTAAAGTGTGTAATTTATGTGCCACTAACAGCAAAAAAAAAAAAAAAAAAAAAAAAACTTAATTGCAATAATGAAGAAAGTTTTCAAATAGGTTTCCTGTTATCGGCCGGATAAACAGATAGTCCTATGCTAAACTCATGCCATTGGTTGAACCCATGTTGCTATGCAAACAGAGTAATGTTCTTATAGTGCCACAGAATATCAAGCTGTGTCCCAAAATGACACACGATACACTGTGCACATACAACACACACTATGCAGTCGGCCATTCTATTGAATGAATTTTAAACCTTATCAGCATCATGAATATTAAATAGTTCATACATTTCTAGAAACTCAGAAATTCCAAATGGTTCTAATGAGTTATGATTTTAACATCCGAAAATTGCACACAACCTTTAAATTAAAATCATTTGTCATAAGTGATAATATGCTTTATTTGAATTAGAAAGGGAGTTTTAGGTTTCAAATACAAATAAAAACAATTTAAAAATGCTTGTATTCTCTGGCACCAAGAATATAATTCAAATGAGATTATTTTACGGTATCAGCCCTCTACATTGTGAGTAAATCACTTGCATATGCGAGTAAATTTCGCGCTATGCGACTAAAATATGTCTGTTACTAGCCACTGGCGAGTAAATATTAACATTTCACTTGCCAGTGATTGAGTTGCGTAGTGTCGAAGCACCGAGATTCTTTTACTACATAAAAAGCAGGCAATTATAATGCTGGATTCAACCTCATCTTTTTCTGCATGCTGTGTCTCATGAGCACGCAGAAAAACATCTCCTGTTACTTGTAACCTTGATTCCCTGAGATGAAGGGAACGAGACATTGCTGTAAGCACTATGGGGGAAGTGTCCTTACACAACTTTGTTGAAACCCTTATATAATCATGCTAATCTTCTGATTGGCAATGGTGTCTGAGCCCTGCCCTTTTAGTCGTGCAGTAGGCCTATATAAGCCATTTCTTCAGAAATATTCTGACTGAGGGACAAGAATGATGTCACTCATATTATAAAACTCAGAAGTTGTAGTGCGGCCAGTTTTCGCAATGTCTCATTCCCTTCATCTCAGGGAACCGAGGTTACATGTGTAAAAGGAGACGTTCCCTTTCGATTCAGTTCACTCGACATTGCTGTAAGCACTATTGGGAATGATATCCCATCACACCGCACTACGTGGCATTACACTCCCAGAGTTATAACACTAAATAGATATATTCATAAGGAGTCACAAGCAACAGGCCGATGACTTATAAGTCATATTAAAGTGTATATGAAAAATACCACGTGGCGGATGCCAGATGGAATCTAACGTAGTCTGGGATCTATATAAACCATATAGATATACACAGTATGGATTATTAACCCTCTCACAACCCTCTCACAGCTTATGACTTAAAAAGAAGCAGTTCAACAGCATATAATTAGGTGGCTGTGTTGATTATAGTCGGTAGTCCAGGTTATAAAACCTTGCAAACGTGTTTTGTCAGGACCATCCAGAGGCCATGCCTCTGGTTGAATGCACTTTGACACCAAGAGGGCAACTCACACCCTGCGATTCATAAGCAAGAGAGCCTTTGTTTGGAGACGGACATTCCTTTTGTGCATCCTCCATAACAAATAAAGATCTGATCTGACAGCCTAAACTGATGGGTGCACTCAACATATGTACACAATGCCTCATAGATTGCTCTTCATCGGAAATAAAATGGTGGGGGAAAGAAGGCTTGCAAATGAAACACCTAAGCCCTGAAGGGCTTTGATAAAACCCTAGGCACGTTGCCATTTCTAGGTTTAATGATGGCTTTTGACAGATCTGGACCAAACTCCAGGCATGAGTTGTCAGCCAACAGCACCTGCATGTCAATCATCCATTTAAATGAGGCCAAAGCCAATAAGAGTGCAGTCTTTAACGAAAGCACCCACAGCTCAAAAGATTCCAGTGACTCAAACAGAGAGTTTTTGTGTCTTCAGCACCAAATTCAAGTCCAAAGTCTGCACCATAGCAGGGTGAGGGGGGTTCAAGTGCCTCGCTCCCCTAAGGAACATTATGACTAGATTATGTTTGCCTATTGAAGAGCCAGCCTCTAGGGCATGGTATGCGGAAATAGTCACTACATAAACCTTGAGCGTTGATGGGGTAAGACGGGGTAAGGTCCAGCCGCTCTTGAAGGAATATCAAAATCTCAGCTATGGGTCAATTCACCATGTCTTTACCACGTGAAGAGCACCAATTTGCAAATATGTGCCATTTAAGTGCATAGAGGCGTCTTGTGGACGGTGCTCTAGCCTGTAAAATGGTATTCATCACAGACTGAGTCAATTCTGGCTTATCCGATGTGCTCCGTTCAGGGGCCATACAAGTAGGTTCCACAGCTCTGGCTGGGGATGCCAAATCGTTCCTTGCGCTTGAGAGAGAAGGTCTCTCCTCAGCGGTATTTCCCATGGAGGGCCGTCTAGTATTTTTATCATCTCCGGAAACCAGGACAGATTGGGCCATTTCGGCACAGGTGCACCGAGGAAACACATACTTGCATTTCGCCGGCCATTTGTGAGCCAGCGCGTCCATGTCCAGCAGGGCTTGGGACTTGGAGTACCAGAGGGGACAGTGGGCGTTCTCTGCAGAGGCGAATAGGTCGACTTCCCAAATCCTCATCACTGTCTGAGGATGAAGTCTCCATTCCCCTGGTAATACTCCCTGGCATGACAACAGATCCACTCTGAAATTCAGACGGCCTGGGACATGTGTCACACGCAATGATAGGAGATGACGCCTGCTTCATTGGAAGAGGCGTTGTGCTCATTAAATGTGGCAGTCGGTGTCCACCTTGGCGATTTATGTATGCCACTACTTTTGTGTTGTCCGAATGAATCAGAACATGGTGATTAACAATGTCAGAATGAAAAGCTTTCAGAGCTAGAAAGACAGCCAGTAGTTCTAGGCGGTTGATGTGCTACACCCGTTTTGCACCTGTCCAGGTGCCGAAAGTCGGGCGTCCATCGCACACCGTGCCCCAACCTGTGTTGGATGCATGTGTGGTCACCACTTTTCTTCTGAAAATTTGACCCAGCATAACACCCTGTTGGTAGAAGGCCAGCGCTGTCCATGGAGCTTGAGCAGCCAGACAGCAGCGAGTCACTGTGATGCGCATGCGCCCGAGGCTCCAGGCGTGATGTGGAACGTGCCGCTTGAGCCAGTACTGGAGAGGTCTCATGTGTAACAGATCTAATAGTATGACAGTGGATGCTGCCACCATAAAACCCAGCATTCTCTGAAATGACTTCAGTGGTAATGTTTCCCCCAGTTTGAACTGAGACACACACCGAAGAGGCTCACTCGTGAGGTGTGCACAAATGCTCACATAGTCGAGACGAACCCCTAAAAAGGGGCGAACATGCATCGATACATTTCGTGAATGTGCAGGGAGCCAGAGTCAGACCGAAAGGAAGGACTTTGAATTGATATGCAGTTCCCTCGGACGCGAATCTCAAAAACCGCCTGTGATGTGGTGCAATTGGTACATAAATGTACATGCCCTTAAGATCTATTGGCGCAAACCAGTCCTGAGATCGGATGTGCGATAAGATCTGTTTCTGAGTTATCATTTTGAATGGGTGCTTCATGAGCACACGATTCAAGTGTCTCAGATCTAGAATGAGCCGAAGCCTGCTGTCTTTCTTCGGAAAGAGAAAATAACGGCTGTAAACCCCACTGTGTGTGTCGCAGTCGGGGATGGTCTCTATCACGTTTTTTGCAAGGAGACTGTGAATCTCTGCGCGCAACACCGGCACATCCTGTGGTCGGAGGCTGGGCATGTCAGAAATGTTTCTGCTGCCTGGCCGGGGTTTTTCCGTCGGCGCGTTTTTCGTGCTGAGATGGCGGGTGCTTATGCTTGGGCCACGGTTTATGTGGCTTCACAGATGGCTCAGTAGTAGCTTCCGGCTGCACTAGAGCAGCAAGAAATGGATTCTTTGCCGGGCGCTGACCGGAATTAGATCGAGAGCATGCTGGGAAAGGGAAAGTGCTACTTCTCTTTGGCAGAAAATATTTCATCGTTTGAGACTGCTTTTGCACCTCGAAAAAGCACTCTTAAAAGCCTTCCATTGCTTTACCAAAGAAACTGTTGGGCGACACCGGGGTGTCATGGAGGGCGGCTTTCTCTGCGTCATGTATCTCTGAGAGAGTTAGCCAAATATGCCAGTCCAGAACCACCAGGCTGCTCATCACTTTGCCAATGGCCTGAGTGGTAGCTTTCATGGCTTGCAGCTGCAAATCTGTATGCCCTCACAGTGAGGGTAGTCTGTCTCCATGAGAGCTGCTTGTGCATGGGCGCGGCCCAGGAGCTGAACACAGCTCTCGTGCTCATTAGGCGGTGGGATGTGCAGTTCACATAGGAAACACTTGCAGAATGACATCTTTAAAAATATGTGTATCAACCAAGTGGCTCTTTAGTTAATATTGTATATATTATATACATGATTGTGTTTACATCATGATGGTGCCACGGATGGCCACCTTGGTGTGGAGCACTTCTATTGTTTTGTTGTTTTTGTTTGTTTCTCCTGTGTTTAGTAATCTTTTTCCAGTCAGTTTTACCAGAGACAAACTGCTGAACATTCGACAGCATATACCAGTCAATCTTTTCCCGGATTTTGAATATTCATACATTTTGTTTGACATTTTAGTCAGAGGCGCAGCTGTGTTGTTTAAACGTGCTATGAGATGCAGGCGAGGGAGACGAGCCAGTGCGCTGGTCAAACTCTGTTGGTGGGGCTTTCGAACAATGCTGCCGAGCATTCATCTTGCGAATCTCCGCTCTCTCCCTAACAAAATGGATGAACTACATCTCCTCACCCGCAAAAACAAGGACTTTTCAACCTCTGCTGCCTTGTGCTTCACAGAAACCAGTGAAGCCATTCCGGACAGCGCGTTACATCTGCCGGGCTTTCAGCTGTTCAGAGCGGATCACATCACGGAGTTAACGGGGAAAACGAGAGGCGGTGGAACATGCTTTTACATCAATGAAAGTTGGTGTACAGATGTGACAACGTTAAAAAGGATGTGCTGTCCTAATTTGGAAGTGCTCTTTATTAACTGTAAGCCTTTCTGCTCACTGCGGGAGTTTTCCTCGTTTATTCTGGTGAGTGTGTATATCGCGCCAAACGCGTGTTTGAATGCCGCACTGCAACAGCTGGCTGATCAAATCACAGACACGGAACAACAAAACCCGGACTCAGTTATTATTATTCTTGGGGATTTTAACAAAGCAAATCTCACACGTGAACTGCCCAAATACAAACAGCACATCACATGCCCCACCAGAGACAGGAACATACTGGATCACTGCTACACAACAATAAAGGATGCATATCGCTCTGTTCCTAGAGCAGCTTTGGGACTCTCTGATCACTGTCTGGTTCATCTTCTTCCAACCTACAGGCAGAAATTAAAATCAGCCAAGCCTGTAGTAAGGACTGTAAAGAGATGGACCAATGAAGCTGAGCTGGAACTACAAGCCTGCCTTGACTGCACTGATCGGAATGTTTTTGAGGCTGCAGCCACAGACCTGGACGGGCTCACAGATACTGTTACATCATATATCAGTTTCTGTGAGGATATGTGCATTCCTACTAGGACTTAATTAACATTTAACAAAGACAAACCATGGTTTACAGCAGAACTCAGGCAACTTCACCAGGCCAAAGAGGATGCTTACAGAGTTGGGGATAAAGTCTTGTACAATCAGGCCTGGAACACACTGAAAAAGGGAATCAGAGTGGCTAAAAGAAGATACTCTGAGAAGCTGAAAAACAAGTTTTCAGCTAACGACCCTGCATCAGTGTGGAGTGGCATGAAACAACTTACAAATTACAGGACTCCTACCCCCAACCCTGTAGGGAACCAACAACTGGCTGACGACCTTAATGTGTTCTAATGCAGATTTGAAAGGCCCAATCTCACACCCCACACCCACTCTGACCTTCACTTCACACAAACACCAACACCTCCTGCAACCCCCCTCCTCCCCCCTCCTGCTACTCAACCTGCACTTAAGATCTGTGAAGATGATGTGAGCCGCGTCTTTCTAAAACAAAGGATAAGGAAAGCACAGGGCCCAGATGGCATTTCACCTGCATGTCTTAGATCCTGTGCTAACCAGCTGGCCCCCATCTTCACACAGATCTTCAATAGATCACTGGAGCAGTGTGAAGTCCCATGCTGCTTCAAATGTTCCACTATCATCCCTATCCCAAAGAAACCAAAAATCACAGGACTTAATGACTACAGACCTGTCGCCCTGATGTCTGTGGTCATGAAGTCATTTGAGAGACTGGTGTTGGCCCACCTGAAGGACATCACTGGACCCTTTCTAGATCCCCTTCAATTTGCTTATCGGGCAAACAGGTCTGTGGATGATGCAGTCAACATGGGATTGCATCATATCCTGCAACATCTGGACAGACCAGGGATATATGCAAGGATCCTTTTTGTGGACTTCAGTTTGGCTTTCAACACCATCGTCCCAGCTATTCTCCGGACTAAATTACACCAACTCTCTTTTCCCTTGTCTATCTGTCAGTGGATTACCAGCTTTCTGACACACAGGCAGCAGCTTGTGAGACAGGGGAAATTCACTTCCAGCACCTGTACAATCAGCACTGGTGTCCCCCAGGGATGTGTGCTCTCCCCACTACTCTTCTCCCTCTACACCAACGACTGCATCGCCAAGGACCCCTCTGTCAAGCTCCTGAAGTTTGCAGACGACACCACTGTCATCGGCCTCATCTGAGATGATGATGAGTCTGCATACAGAAGGGAGGTTAAACAGCTGGCTGTCTGGTGCAGTCAAAACAACCTGGAGCTGAACACGCTCAAAACAGTGGAGATGATAGTGGACTTTAGGAGCAACACCCCAACACTGACCCCCCTCACCATTCTAAACAGCACTGTGGCAGCAGTGGAGTCATTCAGGTTCCTGGGCACTACCATCTCACAGGACCTGAAGTGGGAGACCTACACTGACTCCATTGCAAAAAAAAAGCCCAGCAGAGGTTGTACTTCCTTCACCAGTTGAGGAAGTTCAACCTGCCACAGGTGCTGCTGATATAGTTCTACTCAGCGGTCATTGAGTCTGTTCTCTGCACTTCAATAACTGTCTGGTTTGGTTCAGCTATGAAATCAGACATCAGAAGACTACAAAGGACAGTTCAGACTGCTGAGAGGATTAATGGTTGCCCCCTGCACCCCTTTCAAGAACTATACACTTCCAGAGTGAGGAAAAAAGCTGGAAAAGTCACTCTGGACCCTACTCACCCTGCCCACTACTTTTTTGAACTGTTGCCTTCTGGCCGATGCTTCAGAGCTCTGAGCACCAGAACCGTCAGGCACAGGAACAGTTTTTTCCCCCAGGCTATCCATTTCATGAACAGTTAAAACTGCCTCTTTGAGCAATAATTCATGTGCAATACACGGCTTAGTCTTTTTATATTATCCAACACATCCTACCTCTTCTTCCAATACATTCCCTTGCACTGTACATAACTGATTTGTATTTAGATTTGCACTACGTATGTGTGTGTATGTGTATATGTGTATATATGTGTATATGTATGTATATGTATGTGTGTATGTGTGTGTGTGTATGTATGTGTATGTGTGTGTGTATATTATATATAAATATATATATATATATATATATATATATATATATATATATATATATAGTAAAAGGTGCCTCCCATGATTTCGTAAGCTCCTTGTGCACTTCCGGGAAGAAAGGCACTGGAGCGGGGCGTGGCTGCTTTGAGCGGCACTGCGAGCCCAGAAACCAATCATCAAGCCTCGAGGGTTCAGGGGAGAGCGGAGGGTTCCACTCTAACCCGACACTCGCGGGCGCCCGGGAAAGCATGTCCATCATTTCTGCATCAGCCTGTGACTGGGCAATCATCCCCGAGGGGGGGTAGCCCAGCTGAGGCTTCTGCATCTGACTGGACAAGCCCGCTCTCCAATGCTGTGCTCGAGAGCTCATCATCTTCGCGGGCTCTGAACAAGAGGCCAGACTCGCCGTGAGATGAGCCGGCAGACTCATCCGGAAGCCCGACTGGGGCAGACGAGCGTGCTTACAAAAGCAAGCAAGTTCTCGCAGTGAGAACATGAACCATCCACAAAGGCTGCCTCCATGTGGGTCGCACCCAGACACGAAAGACAGCGATCATGACCACCCGAAGTTGAGAGATAACGACCGCAACTAGGAATAACACACAAGGAAAGGCATCTTTAAAAAGATACGTCTTTAAAAAGACGTTCCGTGTGTGCCGCTCTTTTAGAGAAATATACTCTTTTAGAGGAAAAATCTCTTTCAGAAAATATACTCTCTTTTTTTTTTTCTGCCGAAGCACCCAGGGGCATCTCTGCAGTGCAGAGGAGGGAGAAGCCGCTGAAATGCGCCGTCAGATCCAGCAGAGGTGAATGAAAAGTAGAAATTCAGCTCAATGAGCATGACCGTTCGGCTCCGAAGAGAAAATCTGAATGAGTGGTTGCATACCAGCTCCTTTTATACCCGTATGTCTGGGGGAGTGGCATGCAAATACCACTTGCCAATTTTCATTGGCCTTTTATCAAAGACCAGAGGTGTCTCGGGCTCCCAAGAGTGACCCCTAGTGTCACTACATCGACACAACGTCGAGTGAGTGACAGATAGGGAACTACAATATAACTATAGGAAAAAAATGGTTAATTTTCATAAGGGTTAGAGTAACAACATTAAATTGAACATAAATGTATGCTTAATATAATAAACTAGAACCACCCTATTTAATATAACTGAATTGAAATATAGTAATAAACTGCAGCGATTAACTAAATATTTTGCTTCCCTTTAAGTCTCAGGTGAATCAGTGAATCATTTGTGTGAACTGTTTCATTTACATTGGGCATCCGAAAGAACCAGCTCACTAAAATTAATCAGATTTGTTAATGCTAAATTTAAGGGAATCGCGGTTCATTTACATGAACATTCTGAAAGAAGCGATTCACTTAAAAGATTTGATTTTCCCAGTGCTACATGAGCAAGGGAGAGAAGACGGTTGAGGTGAGTGTGTTTGATTGCTCCCTTGACTCCATTGCGGAATTCACAATGCAATGTGACAATTGTTTTATGACACTGAAGTTCTACTCACTGGAAATGTAGCTTGTTACTGGAAAAGCTACAATATTGTGAAAATAATTACTGTCACGCTACATGGTTTTGAAACAACATGAGTGAGCAAGTGATGACAAAATGTTTACTTTTTGGATGAACTTTCCCTTTAACACTCCACAACAGCAGTGTTATGAATATTATGACTTGCATGAACATTAAAATACAAATGACTTCATCCACAAATGTGATGTTTAGATCACTGAACACCTGTCACTTTCAGAGACATGCAGAGAATATTTCCATAAACAAATGTGTGTTATGGCAGTGTGCTTCAGGTACAGATACAGCAGAAGTCATGTCAAGCTATTGTAGTTTGTACGTATTGAAATGAGAAGTAATTTAAATTTCTTTTAAAGCAGATATACAGTAGGTCTGTATTAGTCACTTATGAGTGCAAATGTCTTTTCTCAGCCAAATGTACGCTAGTAGTCACGTTTGGACACACTTTACTGTATTTGTTTCACATAATCATATGTAGAAAAATAAAAGTTTGTGCCTATGTATAAATTTTTTTTTTTTAAATATCATTATATATTTTTTTCAAATGGATAATTTTGAGCCAGGGTCTAAAAATAACTTGCAGCACTTGTCAATGTTGGGTACATTGGAAAATTTACAAGCCATAAAGATGAAGATTAAGATATTAGAAACTTTGTGGAACCATTAGATCTTCCTAAACTGAAGACTGAGCAAAAAAGCGCTCTTGATTCTGAGATAAACTTGGAGGAGCTTGACGAGGTAATTAAGTTCCTACCTACTGGCAAGGCTCCGGGGCCAGATGGTTTTTCCGCAGACTTTTTTAGATCCTGTGCTACAGAACTGGCTCCACTTTTGTTAGAAGTTTATACTGAATCATTAAAGTTTAGTTTATACTCAATCATAAAGAATGGAAAGCTTCCTCCAACCATGACACAAGCCCGAATCAGTCTGATTCTTAAAAAGGACAAAGATCCAAGCGAGTGTAAGAGTTACCGTTCAATCTCCCTGATCCAACTAGATGTAAAAATGTTGTCAAAAATTTTGGCTAACCGATTAAGTAAGGTTATGACATCTCTTATACATATAGATCAGGTGGGGTTTATTCGGGGCCACAGCTCTTCTGATAACATCAGGCGTCTCATCAATATCATGTGGTCAGTAGCGAATGATCAGTCTCCGGTCGCTGCCATCTCACTTGACTCCGAAAAGGCGTTTGATATGGTAGAATGGGATTATCTTTTTAAGATTTTGGAAATGTATGGGTTCGGGAATACATTTATTGGTTGGATTAAGTTACTTTATAAACACCCTGTAGCAGCGGTACAAACAAATGGATTAATTTCAGATTATTTTACTCTGAATAGGGGCACTCGGCAAGGTTGCCCTCTTTCCCCATTATTGTTCTGTCCTGCCCTGGTACCATTAGCAGCCGCGATAAGAAAGGAGGATGATTTTCCAGGGGTGATTGCGGGAGGTGTGATGCATAAGCTTCTGCTTTACGCAGATGATATTTTATTATTCGTCTCTGACCCCACTAGATCTATGCCTTGCCTCCACAGAATTATAAATTCCTTTTCCAAGTTCTCAGGATACAAAGTCAGTTGGTCTATATCTGAAGCTTTGGCTTTGACAGCGTACTGTCCAGTAATGGCCTTCCAGCCGGGCGCCTTCCAGTGGCCCAAACAGGGCATTAAATATTTGGGAATTTTATTCCCAGCAAATTTGTCTGATTTAGTCAGAGTTAATTTTGATCCCTTAATAAAAAGGTTTTCGAATGATGTGGACAGGTGGGCTTCATTACACATATCGATGATTGGGAAGATTAATGTAATTAAAATGTTATTCCAAAATTCAACTACCTGTTACAATCTGTCCCTATAGATGTCCCCCTCTCTTATTTCAAGCAATTTGATAGCATAGCGAAGTCCTTCATTTGGAATGGTAAATGTCCCACATTACATTTCAATAAGTTACATGGGCCGATTGACAAAGGTGGGTTAGGCCTACCCAAGATTTTGTTTTATTATTATGCATTCGGTCTTAGACATTTGGCTCATTGGTCGCTTCCACCTGAGAGAGCCCCTCCCTGATGTTGTATTGAAAAGGAAGTTCTTGCCCCTATCTCACCTCTGCATAGCCTTTTGATCAAATTAATCGGAGAAGTTAAGTCACACCCCGTTATTTTGCATTTACACTCGATATGGACAAAAGTGTCCAGAGAGTTTAATTCGGATATTTATTTAAACGTAGCCTCGAGCATATGGCAGAACCCTAAACTATGCATTAATAAGTCCCCTTTCTGTTGGTCAGATTGGACTGTGAGGGGGGTTAATACACTCAGTGACCTATATGAGGGTGGAGTATTGAGACCTTTTGAAAATTTGGTTCAAAATTTTGGGATTCCCAGATCTCAATTTTATAAGTATTTACAGCTGCGCCACCTTCTCTGCACTGTTTTTGGGAGTGGCACGCACCCCCTAGTGCGGCAGATACTCTGGGAGTGGTGATTACTGCTTTTGGAAAAGGTCATGAGGCATCAGTGTATTACTCCCTGCTAATTCAGAAACTGGGGGATGGAGCTTTAAATTCCCTCAAAAGATTATGGGAGGAAGATTTAAATTTGTTTTTGGAGGAAGGAGTGTGGGCTACTATTCTTAAAAATGTCAAGTCTGCATCTAGAGATGCAAGGGTGCGCCTTATGCAATTTAAGATTTTACATAGATTTTATTGGACCCCTTCTAAATTGTATAGGCTTGGTCTTAAGGACACACCCACCTGCTGGCAATGCCATTTAGAAGATGGAGACAACACCCATGTTTTTTGGAGGTGTCGTAAGATACAGGAGTTCTGGTTGAGGGTCCAGAATTTTATAGCCGATGTATTGGGTACTCGGATCTCCTTTTGCCCCAGGCTCTGTATTTTGGGGGATGGGGCGGTCATTGATGTAGGAGATAAGTACATGAAGAATTGGATCTTGGCTGGTGTTATGGTGGGCAGACAGGTTATCCTTAGAGGATGGAAGTCAGCTGGAGCCCCCTCGTTTCATGAGTGGTGCGAGGAGATGGGCAGGGTGGCAGCTTGGGAAGAGTTGTCATATAGAAGGCTAGGCAACATGGATATGTTCATCAGGAGGGGGGCAGCTATTTGGCCTTTTTGGAGGGCTCTCGGGGAGGGGCAGTGGAGGGAGATGTGTTGTTTTAAATGTGTATCTTGTAGCCTTATTGTTTTTGAACATATACTTTTTTAAATGTATTTCTAAATATTTTCTTCTGTTTTATTGTTTGTTTGTGTGTCTTTGTCAATTGTATTTGACCACTGGGGTATCTGTTTGTGTTGGGTGGTGGGGTGGGGTGGTTAATGTTCAGGAGGAAGGGTTGTAAGTAATATAATGTGATTCCTAATATTCTTTTATTTTATATATATATATATATATATATATATATATATACATATTATATGGAATCAATAAAAACTTTTAATAACAAAAAAGAACAGGATTCATTATTTTCACACTGAAATGTCATGAGTTGCATCTGGCTGTCAAACACATATTGAGCTACACATAACACATAATCTACACATGTGTAATCTATGTGTAATTTATGTGTAGCTTATGTGTATTTTATGTGTATTTTCACAGGCACTTATTGAGTCTAAATAGATGCATAACTTTATTTACAATTATTTACAACTTACACAAATGACAATAGTCATACCATTCTGTTCATGTGTTGTACTTGATATAAGTTTACTTCAATGTTGTTTCTTCATCAAATAGCAATGTCAAATGTAAATCAAGTCAATCACTGAAACAACAGCGCCACCTTGAGTAAGAAATTGCATGTATATTTTGTAAGTGTGTGCGCATATAAAATACTGATAATTCACCATTGTTGATAATTCATTGTTGCACAGAAAGTCAACGTGATCTAGTATTTATTTGTATGAATACACTCATACAAAAAGTACTAATTTCTCTTGTACGACACAAAGAAATAGATATCCTGTGATAGTAAACTTAAATAGATATGAAATAATTATAAAAAAATATAATTATGGAAGTAAAAAAAAAAAAAAAAAATGTCACTCTTACATACCTCGGGTCTCTAGAGACCCCATTCACTTTTGGTACTTAAAGAGCCCATATTATGCTAATTTACAGGTTCATAATTTTATTTTGGGGGTCTTCTAAAATGTTCAAAAAACACATTATTTTTCTCATACTGTACATTTCTTTTCCCCTCTCTTCTTCCTCTGGCTCAAACACTCTGATTTACCTCCTGTCTCTTTAAAGCCCTCCTTTCCGAAAAGCCCAGTCTGCTCTGATTGGTCAGCTTGCCTAGTCTGTTGTGATTGGTCAACCACGTAGAGCGTGTGTCGGAAATATAACGCCCCTTACCATAACCGAGTTTCAGCTCCCGAGTCTTCCTGAGCAGCTGTAAACACTATTGTAACTATGGTAACAGTGCCGTTGGTTTTTGCTGTACCAGTTCGAGCCTGAGTCTGATATTGAAAGTTTGGAAGAACAAGCTGATCGACCCGAATCACCTTCATAGCACGACTTGAGCAGGACGTTTCACAGTGGTAGGTTTTAATTTAGTAGCTTTCTTACAAGTACACCACTGATTATTGTGAACCTAATAAAGCTTCAAATTAAAGACACGTAGTACATCTAAGTTAGTCATCTTTTGCTGGAATGGGTGTAGCCGAACAGTTGTGCACTGGGTGTACACCGTAGCTACAACACAAAACTCCACATTTGAACTCTCTGTAGCAGATAAATCCACAAATGACCAAGCATACATACAGGTTGTGATTCTGAAGTGCCAGATTGTCCCAACAAAGTGGGAATTGCACCATCTTTCAGGAGTAACCGTCTTGAAAATCTGGCATTGGTTGTGGTTGAACTGCTGAGGAATAGTGGTAAAAATACATTTTAACCACTGATTCTTCAATTCGTCTGCCTTTGGAAGTCCAAACAAAGAGGTTTTGCTTTCGCAGTGAAGAAAGCAGCATCCTCTCGACATGGTGACAACACAAACCCAACTCATCCTAACCTCGGCTATAACTACGTTTGTTTGAGGGCGGGCCAAAGTAGCCCTTATGTGGGCATTATGCAAATGTGTTACATAGTGACGTAGATAAGAAATGGCTGGATTACAAACCTGCCATTTCTTGTAGTTCTTGAGCAGTGTTGTCTGTGAGAGAGAATAACTCCCTTTGCATGGACTTTGTGCTTTATAACTTTGTAGACCTTTTACATGCACAAACAGCTATGTTACACACTAAAGGAAAGGTAAAATCCCAAAAACCATAATAGGGCTCTTTAAACCATTATAAAAAAAAAATAATAACTTTTTTCCATGTTTTTGTGTTACATTATTTATAAGAGATAGATTGAGGAATGCTAAAGAGGTGTTGGCACAAGTCCAGAAAATGGATGAGGTACAGGGAGTGGAATGAGGTCCCGGGTCTTTAAAGACCCGAGGTATCTATGTAAAGGTTATACATGTTTAATGAGTTATTTGATTCTGGCATCCTACTCTTTACTTTACACCAGTTAATCATTTCCCTTACTCTTAAAAAATCTAAGATCCTCTTTTGTGCAGTAACTACCGTCCCATTTTTTTGTTCTGTGCTGACGTGAAGCTATTAGCCATTGCACAACGATAAGAGCCTGTCCTAGCAACTATTATTTAGACTTATCTAACTGGTTTTGTCAAGGACAGACACTCCTTCCATATCATTACACACCATTTGAACAATCTTTGTTCACCCTCTCCTTTGAGCTGCTCATCTCTCTGGATGATAGAGCGTTCAATTGAGTTAAATGGTACTACTTGCTCTAAACCTTGATTTGGCAACAAATTTATATCTTGGATTAGGATCCTGAATACTTTCCCTCTAGCTAGTGTATGCCGACAACCTTTTTTATATGTCTCTGACCCGGATAATTCCATTCCCCCCCATCCTAGCTCTTCTTACAAAATTTGGTCATAGCTCAGGCTATAAGTTGAATCTGCACAGAAGTGCATTGATGCCCATTAATACAGCTGCCTTACAGCACCCGTTATCAACACTTCCTTTTAAAATGTCTCTACACTGTTCCAAGTATCTGGGTGTCTGTTTGACAACAAAAAATAATTCAGAATTATTTGATAACAACTTTGCTCTGATGGTTAGTCATCTAGCTCAAGATTTCTGCCACTGGTCTCTTTTTCCTCTGTCCCTAGCCAGTAGGTTTAACTGTATTAAAAGGAATGTACTCCTCAAATTTTTATATATATATTTTTAGTGCCTCCCCATTTCCAATATGTGCTCTATGCTGCATTAGTGCTATGTGAGTAAGTTAGAGACACTCCTATCTTGGCTTCTCTTGAAACGCTTCCTTCCTATCTGTCCTTCTTGACTACCGATCACACTTTCTGCATTGAAATATTCCAATAATGTCTTAGTGATAAACAGCCTTAGAATTTGGGCTCGCTCTTACACCACTTCGAACTCAAGGTCATCCCTCTGTCATCTCCCATACACTAATCCTTTATTCCCTCCCTTCATTTTGGATGGGGCATGGGCTCGTTTCCATTGCTGATCTGTATATTGACAGCACTTTTGCTTCTTTTGTCCATTAACCCATTAATTTAACATTCCCAAGTGTCAACCTTTTAGATTTTGCAAATGCAAGATTTTGTGAGCAAACATTTTCCAGATTTCCCTGACAAACCCCCACATCCTGACACTATCCTAAGTCTTGACTCTTGTTCCAAAGGGTCTATTTCAAAACTAGATAGTGTGATTTTCTCTCTCTAGTCTCCATCCTCTGACTTTCTCTGTGCCATCTGGTCCCAGGACCTCAGGACAGAGGTAGATGAGGAGACCTGGACAGAAGTTCTGGACTGGGTCCATTCATCTTCTATCTTGCTCATCGCAGAGTACTGTAATGTAAGGTTGTTCATAGATCCTATTGGTCTAAGAGCAGACTTGCTCGTATTAATCCTGGCATTAATCCTGACTGTGATAGGTGTCACTCAGGCCCAGTACCCTAATGCATATGTTTTGGACCTGCCCTCTCCTCGTTTTGGTGCTCAGTTTTTGATTTTGATTTTGATTTATGATCTTCTTTTAACATCCCGTCCTCACCCATTATTGGTCTGTTTGGTGTCCTGCCCATTGGTCATCCACTATCCCCCTAATTTGCCTTTCTCACACTGCTCTCTAGACAATAAATCTTACTTAACTGGAAAAACCCTCATCCACCATCACATTCTCGATGGATAAAGGATGCCTTATACTTTATGAAACTTGAAAAATTATATATTTGTTTTGTCGACATATTGTTTTCTAAAACCTGGAAGGCCCTTCGATCATTATGCAGTTTGCAGCTTTATTTACATTTATGCATTTGGCTGATGCTTTTATCCAAAGTGACTTACAGTGCCCTGATTACAGGGACAATCCCCATGGAGCAACCTGGAGTTAAGTGCCTTGCTCAAGGACACAATGGTGGTGGCTGGGGGGATTGAACCAACAACCTTCCACTTACCAGTTCAGTGCTTTAGGCCACTACACCACCACCACTCCTATTTAGTTGATATACTATATATATATATATATATATATATATATATATTGGCTGATTAGATAATCGCATGGATGATTGTTGGTGTCAGACAAGCTGGTTTGAGTATTTCTGTAACTGCTGATCTCCTGGGATTTTCACACACAACAGTCTCTAGAATTTACTCAGAATGGTGCCAAAAACAAAAAAACATCCAGTGAGCAGCAATTCTGCAGACAGAAATACCTTATTGATGAGAGAGGTCAACAGAGAATGGCCAGACTTGTTTGAACTGACAAAGTCTACGGTAACTACGATAACCGCTCTGTACAATTGTGGTGAGAAGAAAATCATCTCAGAATGCTATTGAGCATAAGTCAGACCACGTTGATGTTTTTCCAATCATCTACTGTCCAGTTTTGGTGAGCCTGTGCCCAATACAGTCTTAGTTTCTTGTTCTAAGCTGACAGTAGTGGTACCCAGAGGGGTCTTCTGCTGCTGTAGTCCATCCCCCTCAGTGTTTGACATGTTGTATGTTCAGAAATGCTTTTCTGCATAGAACTGTTGTAACATGTGGTTATTTGGGTTACTGTCAGCTTCCTGTTAGCTTGGACCAGTCTGGCCATTCTCCTCTGACCTCTGTCATTAACAAGCCATTTCCACCCACAGAACTCCCGCTCACTGGATGATTTTTATTTTTCGCATCATTCTCTTTACACTCTAGAGACTGTTGTGTCAAATCAAAATCAAATCACTTTATTGTCACTCAACCAATATACACAAGTGCAACAGTGGGTGAAAACCTTGGGTGCATTTCCAAGCAACATAGCAGTCACGACAGTGATGAGACATATACCAATTTACAGTAAACATCAATTTAAACAACACAATTTACTAAACTAATATACATATAATTACACACAATACAATATACAAATAATACTATACAATGTACAGTATACAATACACACAATATAGAATACACAGTATACAATAAAAATAATATATATAAATGTGTAGTAAGGTTGTTTAATGGTTGTATTGACATTCAGGCTGTTGGTTGA
This sequence comes from Myxocyprinus asiaticus, assembly GCF_019703515.2. Classification (NCBI taxonomy): domain Eukaryota; kingdom Metazoa; phylum Chordata; class Actinopteri; order Cypriniformes; family Catostomidae; genus Myxocyprinus; species Myxocyprinus asiaticus. The sequence continues at coordinate 46,539,427 of NC_059368.1, read as the reverse complement.
TAGTCAGTTGCCAGTGTGTTGTTAAGAGAAATATAATTTATGACAGTCCAGCGTGATATTAATAAAGTGCAGTGCTGATATATGTTGATCGTGAGAGATCAAGAGTTAAAAAGTCTGATTGCTTGGGGGAAGAAGCTGTCATGGAGTCGGCTGGTGCGGGTCCTGATGCTGCGATACCGCCTGCCTGATGTAACAGTGAGAGCAGCCCATGGCTTGGGTGGCTGGAGTCTCTGATGATCCTCTGATTTTTTCACACACTGCCTGGTATATATGTCCTGGAGGGAGGGAAGCTCACCTCCGATGATGTGTCAGACAGTTCGCACCACCCTTTGCAGGGCTTTGCGGTTGTGGGCGGTGCTATTGCCGTACCAGGTGGTGATGCAGCCAGTCAGGATGCTTTCTACAGTGCTGGTGTAGAACCGTGTGAGGGTGTGGTGGTTCATTCCAAACTTCCTCAGCCGTCTCAGGAAGAAGAGGCGCTGATGAGCCTTCTTCACAATGGCCTCAGTGTGGACGGACCATGTGAGTTCCTCAGTGATGTGGACACAGAGGAACTTGAAGCTGCTGACCCTCTCCACCAGTGCTCCAATGATGGTGATGGGGCTGTGTCTTTTCTCCTGAAGTCCACCACAAGCTCCTTGGTCTTGCTGACATTGAGAGAGAGGTTGTGCTCCTGGCACCAGCTTGTCAGAGTGTGCACCTCCTCTCTATAGGCTGTTTCAACATTGTCAGTGATCAGACCTTCCACTGTCGTATCATCAGCGAATTTGTTGATGGCATTGGAGCTGTGTGTTGCCACACAGTCATGTGTGTACAGAGAATACAGTAGTGGGCTGAGAACACAGCCCTGCGGGGCTCCAGTGTTGTGGGTCAGTGGTGAGGAGATGTTACTGCCCATTCTAACCACCTGGCGTCTGCCTGACTGGAAGTCCAGGATCCAGCTGCACAGCGAGCTGTTCAAGCCCGGAGTTTCGCGTCAAGCTTGGAGGGCACTATGGTGTTGAATGCTAAGCTGTAGTCTAAAAACAGCATTCTCACATATGTGTTCCTTTTTTCCAAGTGGGAAAGAGCAGTGTGTATTGTAACTGCAATGTCATGGCATCATCAGTGGAGTGGTTGCTTCTGTAAGCAAACTGTAGTGGGTCCAGTGAGGCAGGCAGCACAGAGCAGATGTGGTCTCTGATAAGCTTTTCAAAGCACTTGCTGATGATGGGAGTTAGGGCAACAGGATGCCAGTCATTTAGGCAAATTACCTTTGACTGTTTTGGTATGGGCACAATGGTGGATGTCTTAAAGCATGTAGGAACCACAGACAGGGAGAGGGAGAGATTGAAAATGTCCGTTAAAATACCTGCTACTTGATCCGCACATGTTCTGAGAGCGCGGCCTGGAATGCCGTCTGGACCCGCAGCTTTGCGAATATTCACCCGTTTGAGAGATCAAGTTACATCCGCAACAGAGACAGTAAATTAACTAACCTCTGCTGTGTCGGGCACAGGAGTTCTCTCCGTGGAGGAGATGTTGTTTTCCTCAAAACAAGCGTAAAATGTGTTTAGCTCGTCCGGAAGAGAAGCGGTAGTGTTCACAGCAAGTGATTAGTTGCTTTGAAGTCTGTGATTATGTTAATTCCCTGCCACATACTTCTCGCATCGGTGGTGATGAACTGTGCTTCCACTTTGTTTTTGTACTGTCGTTTGGCTACTTTGATTGTTTTGCGGAGTATAACTGGCATGTTTATACTCCTCAGTGTTCCCGGAATTAAAAGCGGAAGTCCACGCATCAAGTGCCGCACGAACATCGCCGTTGAACCACGGTTTCTGGTTCGGGTAGATCCGTATTGTTTTGGTTGTCAACATGTCTTCTATGCACTTCCTGATAAAATACGTTACAGAATCTGCGTAGACCTCGGTGTCGTCATCAGAGGCGGACTGGAACATCTCCCTGTCCACGTGATCAAAACAGTCCTGTAGCATAGAATCCAATTGGTCCGACCAGCACTGGATCGCTCTGAGGGTGGGTGCTCCCTTTTTCAGTTTCTGCCTGTAAGTGGGCAGAAGGAGAACAGAAAAGTGGTCCGATTTGCTGAAAGGTGGGTGGAAGAGGGATTTGTAAGCATCCCGGAAGGGAGAGTAGCAGTGATCTTAAACCCATTACCCCCATGTGCTGCATGTGATGTGTTGGTAATATTTAGGCGAGATTGTCCTGAGATTGGCTTTGTTAAAGTCCCCTGTAACAATGAATGTGGCCTCAGGGTGCACGGTTTCTTGCTCACTTATACTCCCATACAGTTCCCTTAGTGCTTGCTCTGTGTCGGCTTGTGGAGGAATGTGCACGGCTGTGATGATGACTGCCGTGAATTCCCTCGGTAACCAGAATGGTCGACACAGTAGCATGAGGTATTCCAGATCAGGGGAGCAAAAGACTTAATAGAGTGTATGTTCCTTCGATCACACCATGAATCGTTGATCATAAAACATACGCCCCCCTTCTCTGCTTTTCCCCGAGGGATCTTTAGTTCTGTCCGCGCAAGGCACGGAGAACCCCATAGGCTCGATTGCTGAGTCTGGGACCTCAGTAGACATCCAAGTTTCTGTAAGGCAGATAATGCAGCAGTCTCGCATCTCTCGTTGGTAGGAGATTCGTGCCCTAAGTTCGCAGAGCTTGTTGTCCAGAGACTGGACATTCGCCAGAAGAATGCTGGGTAGTGGAGGTCGGTTGGCGCGGTGTGTGACCCTGATGAGGATGCCGGCCCTCCTTCCACATTTTTGGCTGCGCTTTTGTGTTTGTGGCAGCGCGTTCCAAACAAAGGGCCCCACTGCTGTGTTTGTAAACAGAGCGTCATTGGCATTGTGGAACTCAAAGCTTGGTTTCCATAGTTTGTCTGTCATATATAATAACACTGACGACATCTAACACAAAAATAACATGAACTAAGAACATAGTTCATGTTTGCACAACAAAACATAGAAGACTACACATTTACTGTCCTGTCCTACCTACAGTTTTGCATTGATAATGTCACTGTTGAGAAACACATTAGATGTTATCCGAACAACAAACCATGGATGCCATGAGACATTAAGCTCCGGTTGAGAGACCGTGACTTAGCCTTCAGGTCTGGTAGTGATGAACTGTATAGTACAGCCAGGTCCAACCTGAAGAGAGGCATCAAGGAGGCAAAAGCAGCCTACAGGCAGAAAATTGAAGGACACTTCAGTAATGGAGACCCACGACGAGTATGGCAAGGTTTCCAGCACCTCACAAACTATAATGGCAGTAAATACCCAACCACCACCAGCAACAGCGACTCACTAGCGGAGGAATTAAACCACTTCTTCACTTTAACCTCTCCTTGTCATCGTGCACTGTCCCCAATTGCCTCAAGTCTGCCACCATCGTGCCTGTCCCAAAGAAGACAGCTATCAGCAGCCTTAATGATTACAGACCTGTGGCTCTCAACTCCACTGTGATTAAGTGTTTTGAGAGGCTAGTTTTAAGACACATTAAATCGACACTTTCTCCTACTCTCCAGTTTGCATATAGACACAACACGTCAACAGATGATGCCATCAATACAGCTCTTCACACTTCGATGAATCATTGGAGTACCCGGGAACATCTGTGAGGATGCTGTTTGTGGACTTCAGTTCTGCATTTAATATAATCATTCCCAGCAGAATGGTAACCAAACTGCTCAACCTGGGTGTCAGTGACTACATATGCATATGGATTAAAGATTGTTTAACAAACCGAACACAGACTGTCAGGCTGGGGACCCATTACTCCTCTACTCTGACACTCAGCACTGGAGCTCCACAAGGTTGTGTGCTGAGTCCTCTCCTCTACTCACTCTACACCCACGACTGTACACCAACCCATAGCACAAATACAATAATTAAGTTTGCAGATGACACCACTGTGGTGGGGCTAATATTAAATGGGGATGAGTCTGCCTACTGGGAGGAGGTTGCTGAACTTTCAGAATGGTGCATCAATAACAACCTGGCACTTAACACCTCCAAGACAAAGGAGCTCATTATTAATTTCAGAAAACAGAAGGAGGAACCTGCCCCTCTGTACATCGGGGGAGAAATTGTGGAGAGGGTGACCACCTTTAAATTTCTCGGCACACACATCTCCCAGGACCTCACATGGACTGTAAACACAACATCTCTGGTGAAGAAGGCACAGCAGTGGCTGTGCTTCCTGAGGACACTGAGGAAAACCAATCTGTCCCAGCAGTTGCTTGTGAACTTTTACCACTGCTCTGTCGAAAGCATACTAACTTTCGGCATCCTGGTGTGGTATGCTGGTTGCACTGTGGCCGAGAAAAAAGCTCTGCAGGGAGTCATCAACTCAGCACAGATAATCACCGGCTCACAGTTGCCTTCACTTGAGGACATTTACAAAACCAGATGTTTATGTCTGGCCGGAAACTTAATAAAGGACTCTTCTCACCCCAGCAACCACCTCTTCACTCTGCTGCCATCTGGAAGGCGCTATCGGTCTCTTAAGACATGCACCTCCAGACTCCTGAACAGTTTTTATCTGAGCACCATCAAAGAATTGAACTCTAATTAATAAGGAGACTACACATTATAAGTTACAGGATTGTGCAATAATACTACTGCTTTTTATTGATTGACTATTTATATTTTTATATTTTTGTATATTGTTATGCCCTTTTGTCTTTATATGTTGTATGTATGTTTTCATGTATGTGTGTACCACTGAGGAGAAGCACTACATTTCGTTGTACAGTTGTGCAATGACAATAAAGGTATTCTAATTCTAATTCTAATTAAAAACAAAAAACTGCTAAGTTGTGTTGGAGCTCGCAACATGGCTGCCATTCTCAGCGCCATCTTGGTTTCTACAAAGATGTGTGAAAATCCCAGGAGATCAGCCCATCTGGCACCAACAATCATGCCATGGTCAAAGTCATTTATATCAGATTTCCTGTCCATTCTGATATTTGGTGTAAACAGCAACTGAACCTCTTGACTATGTCTTCGTGATTTTATGTATTAAGTTGCTTCCAGATGATAGGCTGATTAGATATTGGCATCAATGAGCAGGTGTACAGGTGTACCTAATAATGTGGTCACTGAGTGTGTGTGTGTGTGTGTGTGTGTGTGTGTGTTTGTGTGTGTATATATATATATATATATATATAGATAGATAGATAGATAGATATATTCCTTCTCTGTTTGACTGCTGTTTGTTTGTGTTTTGTATGAATCTTCAAATTAATAAAAAAAGAAAAGCATCTTCATTAAGTTGCTTAAGAGAATGAATAGAGTGTGTGAGTCTTCCAGTTATTAAGTAGCTTTTTAATTTATTGAAGATGTTTGGCACGGTTCCAAAACATCACATGACATTTTGACGGAACTGGTGATATATCTTTCTCTTTCAGAAACCTGCCAATATCCTGGTTATGGGGGAGGGCCCAGAGCGGGGAAGGGTCAAAATCGGTAAGAAATTATACTACATTAGATTGCAATATAAATCTTTGATTATTATTAGGTTACATCTTGGGGGGGGGGGGGGGACTGTTAATACAGTCTACAATTTTTAAACAGTTAAAAATGTTTGAATGTCATTGCACTAGATAACAAAGTATTAAAGCAAGTGTTATCTGCTAACAAATGATGCCAGAACTTTTCTCAGAACTATTTTTTATTTTATTTTTTTACGTTAAAGCAACTGGTGTCAGTTCAAAAAGTAAGAAAAAAAAAGTGTTAGTTTTAAACAACATGTCTATTGTATTATAATTTGCCATCTCTTTATTATGAAATATTTCGCTTGAAAATGTATGCGCCATGTTTCTTGAAATGTGGTTGGTTTGATATTTTCTGCACAATGCAAAGAAACAAATATATTATTAAATGGGATATGGGATATTATTTAATTATGGTAATCTTGTTCTCATAGAATCATGTTACTTGAACTACAGTACATTTTTTCAAAATGAGTTTTTCTGGCCTCGTGTACATATAGTGGCAGTTTCTAGAAGCACTTGAACAACAAATTGTATTCACTTTCACATAAATCACAAATAAAACAGCTAATTATCAGTTCACGTATTTTGTGCTCTGTTCCTCTTACATCTGCACAGTGAAGCGAATGAACAGATGAACTTGAAACTTGAAATGCAATTTGAGTTGCATAACTTGTGTTGTGTAAGCGCAGTTTCCATAAGAAATACTTGAGTCTATTCATTATTATTTCAAAAGCTTAGGTTTTTCACAACAAGCACAGTATGTACATTTATATGTTTGATACATGTTTACATTAGAAAATGTTTATACATTGTTTTATAAATGTTTGAATATTTGATTAAAGTTTGGTCTGTTACAGTTTGACACTTTTTTGTCCATTTTGCATCATCATCAAGTAAAAATATTATTTTCTTTAACTAAAATTATATACAATTTTCATCAGAATGAAACAGACTAAAAATATTGACTTTTTAGAGGACGTTTTCATCAAAAGATGTACTTATGTTCTTAATAATGGCAATTTGTTAATTTTTAACCAAAAATCTTACATAGTGCAGCTTTAAAGTTACCATATATACAGTGCATTCGGAAAGTACTCAGACCTCTTCTTTTTTCACATTTTGTTATGTTGCAGCCTTATGCTAAAATATTTTAAATTATTTTTTTCACATCAATCTACACTCCATACCCCATAATGACAAAGCAAAAACCAGATTTTTTATAACTTTGCAAATTTATTAAAAAGAAAAAACTGAAATATCACATGGACATAAGTATTCAGACCCTTTGTTATGACACTTGAAATTTAGCTCAGGTGCATCCCATTTCTCTGGATCATCTTTGAGATGTTTCTACACTTTAACTGGAGTACACCTGTGGCAAATTCAATTGATTGGACATGATTTGGAAAGGCACACACCTGTCTATATAAGGTCTCACAGCTGAAAATGCATATCAGAGCAAAAACCAAGCCACGAGGTCAAAGGAACTGCCTACAGAGCTCAGAGACAGGATAGTGTTGAGACACAGAACTGGGGAAGGCTATAAAACATTTTGGCTGCATTGAAGGTTCCCAAGAAAAAATGAAGCAGTCTGAATAATTTATGAATGCACTGTACATAACCAACTACATTTACAAGCTTATATAAATGTGATTAGGTTGTGCAGCAGCTCAACTGAATTGCAAGCATTTAACTTGCAATGGGAAAGATCGGTGTATGATTCCAGCAAAGCAAACATTGACAAGTAAGCTAAAAGTGTCAAAGAAGCTCCAAAAAATGACACCACAAAATCTAACATTAGCTTTCATGACACTATAGGTTACGATTAGGTGTGGGGTTTAAGGTAGGGACGTCAGTTTTAATTATTTAAAATTTGAAAAACAGATAAGGTTTTTAAGGTTTATGCACTATAATCTCACATTTGCTTTTTCTGACACTATCGGTTAGGTTTAGGTTTAGGGTAGGGAGGAACTCAGAGCATTATCCTTAAAAACCTCATCTGTTTGAGAGAGCATTTAACCCACTTTTAGCACCACACAGTGAACCATTCACCTTAAAACTGCTGCAATATGTGTAATGAACCACCTAATATCATTTCGCAAAAATGTTGCCACAGTCACATAATTTTCATGAGATCAGTCTTGTTTAAGGTGACATCTTTAAGGTTTAGAGAGCTTAGACTTGAGCTGTGGTGTTATTGTCAGCTATTCTCGGTGATGACTATTCAGGGCTGTGGGGACTATTATTACCCTTCTGTGGAATGTGTATTTGTGTTTCCTTTGTTACTGGCTTTGTAATGTTAGATTGACTCAGAAAAGCCACACCACTCCACAGCTCAGCTAATTATTTATTCTCCGTCAATGATTATTCAGTCATGGGAGAAAACATGTCCTACAATGTTACCTGCCTTTTCAGTTTGAAAAAAGCACCATAGGTACTCTGAAATTAATCGGAGACGATTACTAGAATGTTCTTAAAGGTGTAATATATAAATTCAGAACTTCATATATAACTGGACTCATAATTTAGTTTTTCATTACCTTTTTCAACCTAGTCTGATAGATTGAACGTTACTCTAACTACATTTTTGCAAACTGACATTTACATGCCACGTTCTATGTTTTACTGCAGTTTCCTAGTTAAAAAGGTGCTACACTAGAGGTGCTACAATAACTGTGCGTTTCATTCACTTTCACACAAATCATGACTACAACAGCTGATTATGACTAACCCTATTTTTTGCACTATTACTCACACTCTGCTATGTTATGATATCTTTTACTCTAATGCATCATTTGAAAAACGTGACATTTTAATACTTGTATTACAGACTCGCTTACATTTACACACTAATTCTAATGTGATTAACTTCTGTGGCAGCTCACCTAATAAACTGTTAGATTTTGGATAAGAGGACCGCAGTTTGAGCCCAGCCACGCACGCAAACTGACACGTGAGACGAAAGCTTCACAGAAGCGATACGAGATGACCTATTTGCTTCAGAAAATTTAATTTTCATTTCACATTTGCTTTTAAAACACCATCGATTAGGTTTTGGTGTTGGTTAAGGGTAAGGATGTCTGTTTTGTTCACCTCTCATTTACTTTTAGGACATTTAGCTTATTACAACACCATTTCACTCACTGTTGGCACCCCCCGCTGGATATTTCACTGGGAAACTGCAGCCAAACGTGTAATGAAGCATGTTATTTTGTGTTGTGAAAATGTTGCCACGTTTTTTTGTTTTATTTTTGTTGTTTTTTTCAGTCGTGCCTTTAAGAAAAAAAATAAAATAAAATGATAAACACATGAAATGACCCGTTAATCTTAAGTATGAAGTTTTTGAAAAACGAAATACTGTAGTTAGCACATAGTATTTCAAAAATGTTTACAAATAATTACTAATTTACTAGTACACAGTGGTGGCTGGTGGAAAATGTTCTAGTTAGGGCTATGCCCAATACAACAATTTTAGCAACTGTCCCAGTATGATTTAATGCAAACAGTGAAAGTTAAAGAAAAAGCTTAATAAAAACAGTTAAAGGGATAGTTCATCCAAAAATGACAATTATGTCATCATTCACTCACCCTCATGTTGTTCCAAACCTGTATGACTTACTTTTTTTTTTATATTTTGAAGAATGCTGGTAACCAAACAACATTGGTGCCCATTGACTTCCATTATATGGTTAAAAAAAAAAAAAAAACATTGAGACATTTCTCAAAATATGTTCTTTTGTGTTTTGCAGAAGAAAGAAAGTCATACAGATTTGGAACAACATGAGGGTGAGTGAATGATGACAGAATTGTCATTTTTGGATGAACTACCCCTTTAAGAGAAGGAAATATTCAAAATAATAAACAATCTTGTAAATGTCAACTGACCTCTTACACATGGAATTATTTGAGATTTATTTTAAAATGTCAGCTATACACAAAAACACCACACTTGGGCTCAGCATGAACAAATGTACACTACCAGTCAAAGTTTGAGTACATCTGCTTGACACCTGGTTATTCATTACACAGCTATGAGGAATTAATTTACCGGTCTCAATTAAATGGTGATGCCGCCATGACCAAGTTAAACAAATGAGACTGAGGACAACTATGTATGGGTGTGGTGATAACGATCTTGAGAAGATTGACAGTCTCTGAGAAATTACTCTGAAGGTTGTTCTCCAAGAAAAACTGGTACAGAGGCACTGCACCACTGCTAGCCTTGAACTCACTGTTCTCATAGATGAGGACAGTTTTGTTTTGAGCTTGGCCTTGTTCAGCATAGGGTACGCCTCCACTGTTGTTTCAAGCGCTGCATCAGGGAACTTCACACTGTGTTGTGGGAACAACTCTCCGTGCAACAGTGTTGCGCTGATGAGGTGCTGGGTAAAGGAGAACCGCTCTTTGGCATGCATCAGGATGGTATCACATACCTGTAAAATATATATCATCAGCCTAAATTTACAATAAAGCTATTTTGATGAAAGTGATTCTGACTGAACACATGCCAATGTCCAAGTCAATGATACGATTACTAAGGTTTTAACACCAGTATTCTTAATTGCACTTTACAGTATGTTTACTTCTCCTGATCTTTAACTTGCTATTGGTTTCCCCAACAAAACAAAGTCTACAGGTGCATGTCAATAAATAAACCACCTATTTTCTGTTACATGTGAGGATGCATTATACACTGAAATCCTTTCCTATGTGTGGATGACAAAAAAATCATGCTGCTTGCGACTGCTCTGTCATAAACCTGGAATCTACGGAGTGAACAAAAATATGAATGCAAATTTAAACTGCAGACAGCCTGCTGCATCATTCTACCGAAGTCAGCTGTGGTAATATGCCATCCTGTGTCTGTTTCATTTTTTTTTTTTTTTACATCTGTAGCCAGCCTCTGTTGTTCTCCTGGTCCCAGCATCCTCCGTCGCTTTATGGGCTGGTGCTGCTGGTCAGATGCACTGTCCCCACACAGAGAGGGAATGGAGGCACTGGTCCAAAAAATAAAGTTAATAAATAAAAAATAAAGTGATGTGCTCTATGACAATCATTCACTTTGATGACAAGGCACATTTAGGCTTTTACATACTGCTGGAAGTGAGCAACTCATCTTTCTAACAACAACAGCTTTATCAGCCAATAGTAAATATCGTTATTTAACTGATCGTTAGCATCTCGTCTGCTTGAATGACAATAAAATCAGCGGTGTTTACTTTCTCCAGAATGTAATACTTGAGCACTGACAGCATGCAGTCCAACAGCTCGTTTTGTACCATCTTTGACGTGCCTTTAAAAACGGTAGCTATCTTAAGCTGCTCCTCCAGCACAATGTCTAGGGAGGCAACAAAATCTACCAATCCCCTAAAAATGCCAGGGTTGTCAGAGGTGTCAGTCTTGTCATTCCCACGCAAGGCCAACTCAAAAGCCCCACAAAACTTCACACAATTGATTATTTTGGATAAAATGTGCCTGTTTTTATCCACCTCATCATTGTGTTTCCTCATCACAATCCTGTGGCCGTCGTCCAGCTACGTAGTGATGTTCACTCTTCCCAATATGGCTAGCTTGACAGAATTATCCATGTGTGCCCTGGTGTTCTCGTGTTTCCTTACTTTCTCAGACAGGTGCTTCATATCTCTCACTCCCGTAGCTGTCAATGCTGGATCCGTCCCCGTTGTTTTAAAAAGCAAGCACGGAAAGCAAAATAATGCATTAGCATAACCGCACCCATGTAGCCAGGCCTTTTTGGTGTACCAACTACGAGAGAATCCTCGCATGTACGGCTTCCCTTTTTCACTAGCCTGCTGTCTGATTGCGAGGTCAGGTTGATCTGGGCCCAGCTCTTTCACCTCTAGTTTTTCCGCCAAAGTTCTCCTCTCAAACGGACTTTGGAAGAGAGATTTTACAGAGGTAGAGTTGGGTCTGGAAGCAGTGATAATTGCGCTCGCCATTGTCATGTAGTTAAAATGGCGCCCGTACAGACTAGTCCTGACTTTAGCCGTCCTTTCCGGATTAGATTTGAGGATGCTGATTGGCTAAATTTTATGTCCTATCTTGAATATGTTAATATCTTGAATCAGCAGTTGACTAAATTGCTACATAGACCCGTCTCCTATGGGCGATCTTCTCTATTGCCCCAGAGCTGAACTTGAGACATGTGGACAGGCAGAGGGGGGACATGTAGGGAATGCATACATTTTGCACAGATAATTTTCTATCATATCATATCATATCATATCAATTTATGTCATTTATTTTTATTATTATTATTATTATTTTTGTGTATGTGTGGCTCAGCCAGCCGCCACTGCTAGTACATAATAATAGAAAAGTTAAAGTGTTTTTTGATAGTATCAGCTGGATAAAAAAAGGATATGTCTGTAGAAAGGTTCATGAGAGGTGGAGTTATTTATCTAGTGCAAACTTTGCAGGTTTGATAGACATTTTTTGTGTTTATGTGTTTGTATCACACAGCTGATATGGGTTTCGCTCGATTATTTAACTCTCCACTGAAGCCATTGGCGGATCTGGATCCAGTAGTTGTCACGTTCTGGTACCGAGCACCCGAACTACTGCTTGGGGCGAGACACTACACCAAAGCAATCGGTAAGTTATGCCAGAGACAATATAATGGAGAACTTGTAGAAAATGAATGTGAGAAATCGCAACACTCAGGGTGGGTTGCACTAACAAGGATTATTCTTAAATTTAGGTTAAATCAAGGTTTATCTGATAATTCTGTTGCACCAAACTTTAAACTTTGTTTAAAAATAATCAAGGTTACATTTAAACTATCGTTTTGATCCTTATTTAAATTTCACAGTAAATCTAGATTTATCGTAATCCTGTTGCTCCATTAATTTAAACTCTGATTTAAATATCATTTAGGGATTAACAATAAACTTGCAGTTGAGGTGGTTTAAATAAATGTACAATTAAATATGAATGACTGGGTAAGCGGACAGGAAATGCGGCGTCAGCCTTCTGAGAGACGTTTATCATTTTATTTATGTTTACTGTGGTCTGAACTCTTGGGCCATCGGCCGCGATGCATGCTTTCAAATCCGGGGTGCGAGTAAAATGGCTCACATCTTCGTAGCAGCGCAATTACCCGCTTCTCCATCGTGTACATGCGAGGACAAGGGACAGAGAGGGGTCAATCAAAGAGAAGCGAGAGGAGAGCGTTAATTCTGCATTTAATGAGAGCAGTTACAAGTGACAGGTGATCGTTATTGTTCCCCTCCTCTCTCTCTCATGCCCTTTACAGTCGCAGCCTGGGTTCTTCATTTCTGGCCACAATAGTGGCGCTGACGCGAGAGGAGGCGGTCAATCTGAGACTCATGCTACTTGCGTCTTGTTTCATATTATCTGTCCTTTTTTAATTATGCTGCCATATTTTAAGGCTTGTGACATTGTACACACTGCTGAGACATTTTCTCAACCTACCAGGGCTGTGTTTCCCAAAAGCATTGTAAGCCTAAGTAAATCGTAGAAACCATTAGTGCCAATGGTCTCTACGATCAACGTAAGCTTATGATGCTTTTGGGAAACGCAGCCCTGATCAGCTCTGTGTAGTAACGATCCACCGCTAGGTTCAGAATCCAACATGGCGGACAAAATTCATTGCAGGTGAAGGTCTTAATCACAGGTTAAAATTGTAATCTCTGATTTGTTAAACAGTATTTAAAATTAAGTGGTGCAACACAACTCAAAATAAAATAAAACTTGGAACAGCAGACCCTGGATTAGCTCTAAACTCTTCTTAAAGCTAGGGTGTGCAATCTTTTCCAGAAAATTGTTTGTTATACTGGTTGAAAGTCTCTTCACATCCTGATAACAATCAATAATTTAAGTGGTCTAAATGTAAAATATATATATATATATATATATATATATATATATATATATAATATCTTCTGTGGAAGGGACAGGACTAAAAAATGATCGACCAATCATTGCATTCGGTCCGAATGTAATGATAGGATGTCCTTCCTGTCTGTCAATCTATATTTGTATACTGCCACGCAACTTGTTCGCACAGACAATCACACGTCATCAGCGCGGGTTCCTTGACGCTGTGCAGAGCGAGCGCGAGAATGGAAGGCGAACTGCAGCTACCTTATGTTCCTCCTGAACCACCAGTAAAAGGAAACCGTTGCAATCGATTCCACCAACACATCTCTCCTCCTGGCGCTTAGACTCTGCTCTGTGTGTGTGTGTTCATGTGTGATAGAGGAGGCATGGCTTTGGAGACACCTCTGAAGCGAGGGCGGGCTCTATGCTTTCAAAGCTAGCTTGCTAACTGCTAGCCTCTCTGGATTACACACTCTAGCTTTAATTTAATCCTTATTGGTGCAATCCACCCTCAATATGGCACCTGTAGGAATTAGAGTCCTGCCTTTCAGGTTAAACAGACACACGCCTTTTTGATAGTGGCATCGCCTGATAATTTACTTAAGAACACACATGTGCATTAGCTGAACCAGCCTGAAAAAATAAAATTATTAGTGTGATTTGAGCTAAAGTATCAAAATGAATGAAACCATTTTATTGCTAATTTGAAAGATGTTATAGAGTGCAATAGTCATTAAGCGATATATGCTTAATTCTCTGTAAAAACTAAAAAGTACACTACCCATAAACCTGATGAGAAATCCACCAATCAGAGTAGTCGCTGTTAACATTGTCACAGGGACCACATCAAAAGAGCTCAGCTGTGACTGTCTATTCTCAAGAAGCATTGCTACCTAAACTCTTAAACTACTAAAGAATATTTTGCAATAAAATAAAATAAGCTTCCATTGTTTTGAGACTTATAATCAATGAGTACAAGTCAGTAGTGTGGTTTGTCGAACTTGCAGCTGGAGTTGCGCTTACTGCACCTTGCTGACTGAGACTCATTAAAACATGAGGGTGGTTCTTGAGGCTCGTTACCAAGATGGCCTCTAAGTGAACTGACTTTGGTTATGCACTGTTTTGGCATACGTTTTTATGTGTCCTTAATAGTCTTTGGTTTTATTGATTTCATTGTAGATATCTGGGCAATAGGGTGTATCTTTGCAGAGCTGTTAACGTCAGAACCAATCTTCCATTGTCGACAAGAAGACATAAAGACCAGCAATCCTTTTCATCATGACCAGTTAGATCGTATATTCAGCGTCATGGGCTTCCCAGCAGGTGAATGACCCTTACAACTTATCGTATCGCTTTACTTTTACTCATGCTTAGTATACTGAGTACCGCATTGTAATCTCCATGAAAAACCATGAACAAAACTAAACAAGGTATTAGAAAATACTTCCTAGACTACATTGAACACATGTTCACTTGCAGTAAGGATGAGCATGATTTGTTCTGACAACAATTTCAATTGTGAATGTCTTGAATTTTTGGCTTTTAAGAGCATGAAACCTTTGAAATTGAAAAGACAATTAGAAACCAAACAACCAAACTATGAAGACTGTAGGCCTAAGTGATACTTATGCCTTGTTTATGCTTTTATAAAATGATCAGTTTTCCTTCTCGGTCTAATACAGTATGTAATGTAATTTCATTCTCAGCACAAGAACTTGACTTTTCGCTTGCATTTCATATGTGTTTAGACTTGGCACCTGTTTTTTCATCTTCAAGTATTTTTTCATCTTGTCAAGTAGCTTTTTTCACTTCCTCTCAAGGTTACGTATGTTTAAAGGTGTCTAGGCCTCTGAAAGACTGTAAGTTTGCCACATAACTTGCAAATCTTTGTTTAGCTGTGTTGAGTATTTTGTTTTGTTATTCAAGGTCGCCACTGTTTTTACATCCCAGTTCTGCACTCAACTTCATGAGGTGCATTCTGAGTCGGTACTGAAGGAGTTCACGTGTATGCTGGACACTTGTTAATGTTTTTTTCTTGTTTATCTGCTGCAAACGCTCATCTACTGTATTCTAAGAATAAATAAATAAATAAAGTTCAGTTTTTTAAGAAATGAATATGAAGGCACAACTTAAATTGGTCAACAAAACTAACTTCAAGCATAGATCATAATATTTTTTTAACATTATAAATCCTGCCATATAAAAGAAAAATTAATGTTTTTTAACCTATAGACAAAACTTTTTATTTGATACTATTTGATACATCAGGCTTTTAAGGTAGTTAACCTCTTGAGAATCAGCCATTTATTTTTGTATATCTATTGTTTTTTTAAGTTTCTGTTAGCTAATGTCAACCAGGCCGAGTAATCAGACGATATTCTGACATTTTGCGATTATGACAATGTTTGCTTGGCCAAAGTTTTATCTTTTCCTTTTGTCAGTTTCTAAATCTAACAATAGTTTGCCAATGGATAGTAACCAGGTTTTTTCTTTTCATGTTTAAGTAAATTTGAGTTAATATTGTATAAAATAAGGGTTTATTTCAATTCAGAAAATTTGTGTACATTTGATTTGCTGCTTGATGTTGTGTATTATGTATAATGACATTTATATTGGCCATAGGCCATTCTGCTCTGTAGATATTGGTATCAGCATCAGCCAATGAAAAACCCATTTCTGTCGACCACTGCTTTTAGCCCATACTTTCCACCGTAGTAAATCTTGTGATCTCAACGTCCTAAAATCAACTTCATCTCCTTGGTCTGTAGAAATGTATGGCATTACAATTCAGCATATAAATACTGTATATAACTAATAAAAAAAACCAATTCTTACATGTTTTGTATGCACCAAACACTGTATTGTGGAATACAGTGTTTTACGTTTGAATACGTTAAAAATATGTTAAATTGTAAAACTTATTATTGCTGGGTGTCAGAAGGTTATTATAATAGCTTGTAATGTAAAACAATGACATCTTTAGAATGATGCATGGATAAAAATACATATAAATATCAGTTCCCACTTTAAATATATCTTTAAAAATATATGTATCAGGATTTTCAGAGCTCTATGTTTTCATTGTGGTGGGCATGAATCTAATGTAATGATGATTGAGAGATGTACCTGTTGCCTGTTTTATCATATTTGATACAAATGTTACTTTCAATGTGATTATTCTATAAAACAATGTATGAAATTTTAAACAAGCACAAGTTGCTTCAGTTCAGCAAAGCTGATACGGCTTTATAGAGAAACTGAAATTCAGTCAAGTGTGCACAAAAGTTTGACTGGTAGTGTATAAAGTGAAGCTGTTTTTGCACTGATCCCTGACAAATTATCATTTATTTGTTATAAATAATTGTATCTTCTATATAATAATCAAATGTATTATATATATATATATATATATATACACACACATTGTAACACAATACTAATTTTTTAACTTAAGGAAGAGTTCAGAAATCGATATTCAAATATTCAAACAGTACTTCTTCAGTTTGAGTCAGAGATGTGTGAGCTCGGGGGGGCCTCTAGTGGCTGTAGACGGCACTTCAGCAAAGCAGCATAACATTAAACAATACAGTTTAATACTGCCTTCATGTGCTATTGGAATTATCCTACTTCCCACTTCTGAAGTGGTAATTATGGGTACGTTGCATTCAAGTGCTTTGTTGTCGGAAAGAACTTCATATATATTTCATGAGGAACTTTTACTTTGACACCATACAAAATATTACTCAGCTTGTGGACAATAATGAAATTTTGGTCAAATACAAGCTATTTTTATGGTGTAAAAATTTAAAACATGCATCAAATAGTTGCTGATAAACATAAATTATTATGACCAAAACAGTAAGTGCAAACAATTAGCTGTATTTAGAAAAATGAATAAAACCTGTCATTCACTACAGAAACCGTACTCTCCTCCGCCATGTTGAAAGTTTAGGACTCCTCCCATCTCGGAAACTCGCGTATCAAAATTTTCACTGAGTTTCCCAGTCGTAATTACGACTTGAGGTGTCGTTCATGTGCAACTTCCGAGTGGGAAACTCACATTTACGATAATTCCGATAGCACATGAAGGCAGCATGCATCGTCGTGCATCGCCATGCCTTAACCACTCCACAGATTTCATATTAGCAAACTATAGTTTTGGCAAGTTGTTTAGGACATCTACTTTGTGCATGACACAAGTCATTTTTACAACAATTGTTTACAGACAGATTATTTCACTTTTAATTGAATATATCACAATTCCAGTGGGTCAGAAGTTTACATACACTAAGTTAACTGTGCCTTTAAGCAGCCTTTAGACAGTTAGCCAATTAGCTTCTGACAGGAGGTGTACTGAATTGGAGGTGTACCTGTGGATGTATTTTAAGGCCTACCTTCAAACTCAGTGCCTCTTTGCTTGACATCATGGGAAAATCAAAAGAAATCAGCCAAGACCTCAGAAAAAAATTTGTGGACCTCCACAAGTCTGGTTCATCTTTGGGAGCAATTTCCAAACGACTGAAGATACAACGTTCATCTGTACAAACAATAGTACGCAAGTATAAACACCATGGGACCACGCAGTCATCATACCGCTCAGGAAGGAGACGCATTCTGTCTCCTAGAGATGAACGTAGTTTGATGCGAAAAGTGCAAATCAATCCCTGAACAACAGCAAAGGACCTTGTGAAGATGCTGGAGGAAACAGGTAGACAAGTATCTATATCCACAGTAAAATGAATCCTATATCAACATAACCTGAAAGGCTGCTCAGCAAGGAAGAAGCCACTGCTCCAAAACCACCATAAAAAAGCCACACTACAGTTTGCAAGTGCACATGGGGACAAAGATCTTACTTTTTGGAGAAATGTCCTCTGGTCTGATGAAACAAAAATTTAACAGTCTGGCCATAATGACCATCATTATGTTTGAAGGAAAAAGGGCAAGGCTTGCAAGCCGAAGAACACCATCCCAACCGTGAAGCATGAGGGTGGCAGCATCATGTTGTGGGGGTACTTTGCTGCAGGAGGGACTGGTGCACTTCACAAAATAGATGGCATCATGAGGAAGGAAAATTATGTGTATATATTGAAGCAACATCAAGACATCAGCCATGAAGTTAAAGCTTGGTCACAAATGGCTCTTCCAAATGGACAATGACCCCAAGCATACCTCCAAAGTTGTGGCAAAATGGCTTAAGGACAACAAAGACAAGGTATTGGAGTGGCCATCACAAAGCCCTGACCTCAATCCGATAGAAAATGTGTGGGCAGAACTGAAAAAAGCGTGTGAGCACCAGTTCTGTCTGGAGGAATGGGCCAAAATTCCAGCAACTTATTGTGAGAAGCTTGTGGAAGGCTACCCAAAATGTTTGACCCAATTCAAACAATTTAAAGGCAATGCTACCAAATACTAACAAAGTGTGTGTAAACTTCTGACCCACTGGGAATGTGATGAAAGAAATAAAAGCTGAAATAAATCATTCTCTCTACTATTATTCTGACATTTCACATTCTTAAAATAAAGTAGTGATCCTAACTGACCTAAGACAGGGAATGTTTTCTACGATTAAATGTCAGGAATTGTGAAAAACTGAGTTTTAAATGTATTTGGCTAAGGTGCATGTAAACTTCTGACTACAACTTTAAGTACAATTACTCATTCCATTATATAAGATTTAAGACAGTGCAGGCAGTGTAAATGAAGCTTTAAACATTTGACTTCTGTGCAACCGTCTGTACATTTTGTTGACTTATATTTACAGGCAGCATAATAATATTTGAATGTGCTTGTTCTAGATGACAAGTGGCTACATATTTCAGCACACATTGGTTTTTGAATCTATCATGTAATGCAACTTTGCAAAGAAGCTGTTGTTGAAGGATGCTCCAGTTAAAAATAATAATGGACGAAACAGCAAGCTCATGTGTGAGAGGACCAAAGCAGTGCTTTCACACATGAAGGGGTATTTGTTTTTAAGCCACAGCAGCAAAAACAGGCTGTTCAATACTAAGAGTAAGAGACTGGGTGGAAAGTGGTTGTGAAAAACTAAATATTGACTTTAAAAAAAAAAACTTAACTATCATTAAAATTAAAAATGAAATTGTTATAAAATATAGGCTATGATATTCTGTGACCCCCTTGGATTTTACCTGAAGGATTAATGCTGACGAATATGTTATTATTAATCTTTATCTAGACTCTTAGACTTGTTAAATGTCATTGTGCACCATTACATAACACTTATTTGGAATTCCTAGATAAAGACTGGGAGGACATCAGGAAAATGCCAGAATACCCCACTCTACAGAAAGATTTCAGAAGAACCACGTGAGTACAGTGTTTTATTCAAGAGTTATAGTAACACAGACCAGAAACAAATGAAGTGATGATTGTACATCATGATCTGTAATGACTTATGTGAGTGTTTAAGGACGTTTAGGATGATTCTAGCACAACCACAGTCTTTTTCTGCTTGATTTTGTGATAAATGGCCACTTCACACTGGTTAGCTAAAATGAAAACTGCTCTTACTTCTTAATAAAAGATTATCTACTGTGGGGGATCCCCCTTAAGACGTTCAGTAGTTTATCCCAGAAGCGCTTTGTAAGCGCTAAATGCACTTCCCATTTGTATACCCCGTTTGTCCTCATGCTGGACGCTTCATAAACCAGACTTGACTGGATCATGCGGAGCACTAAACAGCGCGACGCAGACCACAAAACCTGAATTAAACCGAGAATGTTCTACTTTGAAGCACTATGGAGAATGTCCAAAATCTCATAAGGCCATTGTGGCAGCGGGGGCGTGGTCAAGCATCTCTCTGTAGAGAGAGAAATCGGTAAGGGCGCTTACACCTGAGCTAAATTATGTCTAACACCTGTCTCTAATTTCAGTGAGCACGGGGAGAGCGGCATAAAAAGATCCACACCGCAAGTAGACGAGAGAGAGAGCCTGGGAACCAGAGAGCATATTGTGAAGCCGAGAGTTTATTATTGCGAAGTTGAGAGTTTATTATTGTGAAGTTGAGAAGTGATTATTGTGAAGCTGAGATCAGTGTGGTTATTAAAAAAAAGACCTTACCTGTGAGTAGAACAACCTGTCTCCCATGTCCTCCTTAAAGACTGTCCACTACACTGGTGCCGAAACCCGGTAAACAGTTTTTTTTGGTTGAAGATGGGGACGGCGGATGACCACGAGGCATTCCTGGATCTGTTCGAGCGCACCGCCGAGATCTGGGGTTGGCCGCTTGGCCAGTGGGCAGCCCGACTTATTCTGCTGTTGTCCGGGGAAGCCCAGCTCGCGGCTCAACAACTGCCGGCGAAGAGCCTCCTGGCTTATGGTGACCTGGAGAAAGCCATCTTGCAATGGGTCGGTCGGAGTCCGGAAGAGAATTGTCAACTTTTCCGGAGCCTGAAGCTGGAGAAGTCCGACCGCCCGTTTGCCTTCGCCCAACGGCTCCGCGATGCCTGCCGGAGATGGCTGTTAGCGAGGGACCACAGCGTCGACGGGATCATCGACCAGGTGGTACTAGAACAATTAATACATCGACTGCCAAAGGGAACGGCAGAGTGGGTCCAGTGCCACCACCCGGCGTCACTGGAGGAAGCCGTCCGGCTTGCGGAGGACCACATGGTGGCAATCCCGAGGGCGGAAGAGCCCTCCCCCTCTCTCTCTCTTCCCCCTGTCTCATTCCCCTCCCCTCTCTCCTCTTGTTCTGCTCTCTCTCCAGGTCCCATTCCTGCCCCACGCAGACGAGGAGGACTTCAGCCACTGAGACCAGTTCCCCGGGTGTGGGAGGCTACACCTTCCCCTATCCCGATGCCCCGCCGCTCTCCCCCACAGGGGTGGGGGGGGGGGGGCGCCCACCGACGCAAGTGCGGGCGTAGCGCCTGGGCCAGCCTGCTGGATAAGTGCCCTCTGATGGAGCTGGGGACAGTGGTGCGGGTCTCTGACCTCCCACAGGCTGCCCCCGACCGAGCCGGAGCGTACCGGATACCGGTAAGTGTCAAGGGGGGTACTCACCAAGCGTTGGTGGACACCGGGTGTAATCAAACCACTATCCACCAACGCTAGGTTCAACCTGAGGTGTTGGGCACAACTAAAACGGTGAGGGTGAAATGTGTGCACGGGGATATTCACAAGTATCTGGTGGTGACCCTGACGATTAAATTCCGGGGGAAAAAGCATAGAGTGGATGCCGCGGTTAGGTCCCACCTCACCCATCCGCTGATTTTGGGGACTGATTGGCCTGATTTTAGAGTTTTATTAAAGGGAATTTGTGCGGATGGGTCCTGTATGAAGTTAGGGAGATGTGCAATGTGCGATGCTGTGGCAGGGGAGGCGGAGCCGGGGCCATCCTCGACAGCTCCACGTCATAATGACGAGAGAGGGGGAGAGGCGGTGGCCCCTCCCCTTCTCAGGGAATTTCCCTTTGCAGCAGTCACGAGACGAAACCCTCAAACACGCCTTCGACCAAGTGAGAGTCATCGATGGTCAACAACTCCAGCCGGACATCGCCCTTTCATACCCCTATTTTGCGATTTATAAATGAGCGGTTGTATAGAGTGACACAGGACACTCAGACTAAAGAGGATACAACCCAACTTTTGATTCCACGGAGCCGTTGGGAAATGGTATTCCAGGCGGCTCATTATAATCCCATGGCGGGTCACTTAGGAGAAAGGAAAACACTGAACCGTCTAATAGTCCGTTTCTATTGGCCAGGCATTGGCAGCAATGTCCGCAGGTGGTGTGCGGCATGCCGTGAATGCCAGCTGGTTAACCCACCGGCCACCCCAAAAGCACCATTGCGCCCTCTTCGGTTGATCGAGGTCCCCTTTGAGAGAATTGGAATGGACCCCGTCGGGCCATTAGAATGGTCAGCACGCGGACATCGCTTTGTATTGGTCCTAGTGGACTATGCAACGCGATATCCAGAAGCAGTGCCTCTTCGCAACATCTCAGCACGCAGTGTTGCGGAGGCACTCTTCAAAATAATCTCCTGGGTGGGGATTCCGAAAGAAATCCTCACCGATCAGGGCACAACGTTTATGTCACGGACACTATGCGAGCTGTGCGAGTTGTTGAGTATTAAATTGATTCGCACCAGCGTATACCATCCTCAAACGGATGGCCTGGTGGAACGATTTAATAAAACCCTCAAAAACATGATTCGTAAGTTCGTGCACGACGATGCTAGAAATTGGGATAAATGGCTCGACCCCCTGTTATTTGCAGTACAAGAGGTCCCGCAAGCCTCCACTGGCTTCTCCCCATTCGAGCTGCTGTATGGGCGACGCCAACGCGGTGTGCTTGATGTATTGCAAGAGGCCTGGGAGGAGGGACCTTCAAACAGTAAAAATGAAATTCAATACGTTCTTGATCTTAGAGCAAAACTCCACACTTTGGGGCAGCTAACACAGGAGAATTTGCTCCAAGCTCAAGAATGACAGTGCCGACTGTATGACAGGGGAACTCAGCTAAGGGAGATAAAGTGCTTGTATTGCTTCCCACATCAAGCTCTAAATTACTCGCCAAGTGGCAAGGACCCTTTGAGGTCACTCGTCGGAGATCTCGATTGTGAGGTTAAACGAACCGATAGAGGGGGCGCACATCAAATATACCACCTCAATCTCCTGAAATTGTGGACGGAGGCGGTCCCTGTGATGTTGGTTACGGTAGTTCCCGAGAAGGCGGAGCTCGGCCCGGAGGTGAGTTCAAAACATAAACAGTTCACCCCGGTCACTTGCGGAGACCACCTCTCACCAAGTCAACTTGCGGAGGTTGCTAGATTGCAACAGGAGTTTGCGGATGTGTTCTCCCCTCTACCGGGGCGTACAAATCTCATTCACCACCACATCGAGACCGAGCCAGGGGTCGTGGTACGTAGCCGCCCCTACCGATTACCCGAACACAAGAAGAAAATCGTTCGGGAAGAATTGGATGCCAGAATTGGATGCCATGTTCGATATGGAGGTAATAGAAGAATCCCACAGCGATTGCTCCAGCCCAGTTGTTCTAGTGCCTAACGGCGACGGGTCTGTACGGTTCTGTGTGGATTATAGGAAAGTCAACGCGGTGTCTAAATTTGATGCGTATCCAATGCCTCGCATTGATGAGTTGCTCGATCGGTTGGGCACTGCTCGATTTTATTCGACATTGGATTTGACGAAGGGTTATTGGCAGATCCCCTTGACACCAATTTCCCGTGAAAAAACCACCTTCTCCACACCGTTTGGATTACACCAATTTGTGACACTTCCGTTCGGTTTGTTTGGAGCCCCGGCTATGTTTCAGCGTCTCATGGACCGAATCCTCAGACCGCATTCAGCTTATACAACATCTGAGGGCGGTTCTGAGATCGCTGCGCCGAGCAGGACTCACAGCAAACCCAAAGAAGTGCGCGATTGGGCGGGTGGAGGTACGGTATCTGGGGTTCCACTTGGGCCACGGGCAGGTGCGTCCCCAAATTGACAAGACAGCGGCGATTGCGACCTGACCAAAAAGGGGGTGAGACAGTTCCTGGGGCTGGCTGGCTATTGTAGAAGGTTCGTGCCTAATTATTCGGACGTCACCAGCCCACTGACTGATCTCACTAAAAAGGGAGCTCCAGGCCCGGTCCAGTGGACGGAGCAGTGTCAGCGGGCGTTCACGCAAGTTAAAGCCGCATTTTGCGGGGGGCCGCTTTTACATTCACCTGACTTCTCTCTCCCTTTTGTTTTACAGACAGATGCTTCAGACAGGGGGCTGGGGGCTGTACTCTCGCAGGTGGTGGAGGGGGAGGAGCGCCCGGTGCTGTACATTAGCCGTAAGCTCTTTTTGAGGGAAACTAAGTACAGCACCATAGCAAAGGAGTGTCTCGCCATCAAGTGGGCGGTCCTCACACTCCGATACTACCTGTTGGGGCGGGCCTTCGCCCTCTGTTCCGATCACGCCCCACTCCAGTGGCTTCACCGCATGAAAGATACCAATGCGCAGATCACCCGTTGGTATCTGGCTCTTCAGCCGTTTAAGTTCAAGGTGGTCCACAGACCGGGAGCGCAGATGGCTGTCGCCGACTTCCTTTCCAGAAATGGGGGGGAGTGATAGGCAGGCCGGATGCCTCCCCGGCCTGAGTTGGGCGGTGGGGATATGTGGCAGTGGGTGCGTGGTCAAGCATCTCTCCGGAGAGAGAGAAAGCGGTAAGGGCGCTTACACCTGAGCTAAATTATGTCTAACACCTGTCTCTAATTTCAGTGAGCACAGGGAGAGCGGCATAAAAAGAGCCACACCACAAGTAGACGAGAGAGAGCCTGGGTACCAGAGAGCATATTGTGAAGCCAGGAGTTTATTATTGCGAAGTTGAGAGTTTATTATTGTGAAGTTGAGAAGTGATTATTGTGAAGACCTTACCTGTGAGTAGAACAACCTGTCTCCCGTGTCCTCCTTAAAGACTGTCCACTACAGCCATGAAATTCTAAACAGCGCTGACGAGGAAAAGACGAGAAAACATAATGTGTGTCATTATTACTGTAGGAACACCAGCTGTATAAACACGTATGATTTCACAGAACTTTTATAGATTTCTATTAAAACTATAAAAGGGGAAGGAGAAGTCTACTTAGTTTTATTATAAAAAAGGATGTTTTAGTTTTAGATTTTAAATGTTGAATGTTCTGTTTTTTCCGGAACAAAATGCTATGATTTGTTTTATAGAAACCATAGATACATTGACCTACTCAATGATGAGCCATCCATGGTCAAACCAGTGGTAATTGTTAGAAATGGGAAAGAATCAAGGGCTTTAAAACATGTACCTCTATGAATTATGAGCCAAGCTGTCAGATTTCCACCTCAAACTTAATAAACAAAATGTTTTTCTTGAACAGTGTGTTTGTTCTCATTTTCTTTACAAGAAAAGCCACTTTGTTTGATATTTTGTTGAATGCAAAAACATTAATACATTTTGTTAGTGTGCTTAAGTATCTGTACAGTTTTGGGATCACTGTATGTATTACATTTCAATATAAAGACTATAAATACTATTAGCACTTTTGAATGTGCATGAATATGTAGTGATTTTTCACCTGTGTTTCACAGATATGCCAACAGCAGTCTCATTAAATACATGGAGAAACATAAAGTTAAACCAGACAGCAAAGTCTTTCTGCTGGTGAGTCTGTTTTACACTTTAAATATTTTAAATGTGTACAGATATACTGTATGTCAGTATTAATGCCTTTGAAAGTGCTTCAAAGGATGATTTTTTTAAAACAGAAGAACCATCATTTCAACCTAAGTACAGTAGATTTTAAATGTTTAATGAGTTTAATTAGTTAGAAATGTATACACACCAATGTAACTATGCATATACTAAATAAATAAAAATCAACATAACGATCTTCGTAATAAACCGCAATATTTATCTATATTTTGTGTTAAACATTTTAATATATTAAAATTGCCATGCAAGGACTTGTGGGAGCATTTGGTGATTACACAAATGAATAATTGAATCAGAGTTTTGAATTGATTCATTGAAACAGACAGTTGGAACTGATTCATGGAAATGAGTCAAACTTAACCAACTTTAAAGTTAAAATCAGAGATGCTTTTATAACATCTCTGTCTTAAGAAGAAAGGATTGTGAAGCTAGTCTAATGACACAATCTTTAGGAAACTTAATTGCCAAATCAAAAATGAATTCAAATCAAAGTCATTGTGCATATACTGTATTGTGAATATTTGAAGTATTGCTATATCATGAAAAAGTTCACGCTTAAAATGTTAAAGTTTCTGTATACATAAGTCAGGCATATGAGGTATCATTTGAAAGTTTAGAATTTGATTGTTTCAGAGATAACCATCACTTCTGCATTTATGTTACTTAAAATAACAAAATTAGGCCTCAAAACATTCACATTGAAAATTTGCGCCCCCTAGAGATAATGAGGTAGAAATATTTATATGAAAATAAGTCTTTCACATAGCACCTAAATAATTTGTTGTCCTAATACCACAGTTTGAAAGATCTTCAAAAGAATCACAAAGTGAAATATGATTTCTGTAAGTCACCAAAAACAAACATCTCATTTATGCTCCAATAACTGCTGCTATAAGTCCCAAATAGCTACAAAATTTATATCTGCTTTTACATTAAGCAGTTGTCTAAAAAAGTAGCCATTTTGTACTTGTCTGTGTGCTTGTTTGCTGAATAAACTGTTATAACAAAATATGCCATCCAGCAGGAAAAGCATGCTAAACAAATCATCATTAAATATGTTTTCGACTATTGATGATAAAATGTTTTATATCATCACAAAGGGAGGATCTCAGCTTTCTAATGACAGCTAGATTGAGCTTCTAGTCCACTCAGAGGCCGAGATATTCGATTAAACAATTGGAGTGGTGCATAAACTGAAAATTAGACTGAATGTCTATGGACAAGCACATCTGTGAGGGCTAAAATGCGTTAGAGCGCCACCTACATTTCAGATCTGTATTTTGTGATGGAATGTGATAGAGAAAAAAATCTTTTTTTCTAGTGCTTGCTGCCATCTAGTGGAATAAAATGAGACTTTTCAACATGAGCTAGGGTGAACAGAACCAGAATGACATGTTTATAGAGTTAGGACAACAACAAAAAAACTTTCTGTTTATCATAAGATTAGAAACACATACAACTTTATTTATGAATAATTGGAGCTTTTTTTTTATTTGGGGGGATTTCTGAAAAAATTAGACCAATTTTTTTGCATTTAGTCCACAGTATGTGTGAATGGTGAGCTTTTAAATTTGAGTGTAAAAATTTGCGGGTGGTCGTCCAAAAATGTATCAGAGTTTAACAGGTTCTATAACTGCCGTAAAATAGCAGATAAATGCATACACTTATAACCCCCACATCTGTTGAATTCTATGTTCATGTGTAAGTCATTCGCTCATAGAATGATCTTTGATGGGTGCATTACTTGGTAAACATAAACAGCCCAAAGTTCGACCAGTTAACTAAATTACTTGGTGGAAGAACTGTTTTTTTCTTTTTTCTTGTGATGGTCATTATTAATATCTGTAATAACCACTATGATAAAAGCACTGTAACGTGACTTACTGCTTTCTTCTATGTTTTTAATCTTTTATAAGTTGGGTTTTGTAGTGCAGCAGCGGTGAGCTCTCTGATGTGAAGATGGATGTTTAAGAGTAATTAATTTTTCTACTGTAGCTCCAGAAGTTGCTCACAATGGACCCCACTAAAAGAATCACTTCTGAGCAGGCACTGCAGGACCCTTATTTTCTGGAGGACCCTTTACCCACATCTGAGTAAGAACCAAATATCTCATACACATCTCTCACTCACACACAAACACATTTACAGTGTAACACATGTAAACAAGACCACACTGAACATCTGGGATCCATAATTTTGGAGTCAGATTTGAACCTTTAAATAAAAAGAACGTTTTAGGATTTTTAAAACAAAGAAATGTTATAGCAATGTATACTAAATATTTAAGATCCTCGGTTAAGGGAATGAAGTAGGGGGGCGTTCATCAAAAAAAAGGTTGAGAACCTTTGCTCTAGAATGTCATTGTATGTTGTGGCATTAAAGTAAATAGTGGATTTTGCAGATTTGTAATAGAAACACAGTGACAGCTCCTTTATAAGAGATGTAATGTTGTCTTTGGTGTTTGTTTCAGTGTATTTGCAGGATGTCAGATTCCCTACCCCAAACGAGAGTTCCTGAATGAAGATGAACCAGAGGAGAAGACAGAGAAGGTAACCGTGCCTGATTTAGACACCTGCAATCATTCAAGGTTTCCTACTTATAATGTAAACCAGGGGTGTCAAAGATACAGCCTGTGGTGGAGCCCGATCTGTCCAACAGGGGATTTGAGGAAAAATTAGAAGTAAAATATACTACAAAAACAATTGTGTTCATTTATTAGAGTGGGATAATATATTCAAAATATTACATTTTTAGCTATAGCAGGGCAGATCAACTCTCTTTGTTGCATAGCTCACAACTTCAAGTGATAGGAGCTTTCTTTTAATTACGCACAGCATTCCACACTCAAATGTATTTTATTCCTCTATTATTGTTTGATTAATATTCCTTTATTACTCATTTCATATGTAGACCCTATATGTAATCTAAAGGTATGAGAATAGGTAAATAATGTCAGAATTTTTGTGTGAACTATTCCTTTAATCATTCCAGTTGGAACTAGCTGAAGGAAGGACAGAGGCATGAGCCGAGAGAACAGCTTAAATTACAGTGTTGCTGAGCTGTGCACTTGGGTAGTGAAGGGTGAAATGTATCCATGCACAAACAGCATGAAACAATCATCTCACCACTGCAATGCTGGAGTGAGCCAGTATTTACTTTAACATTTAGTGCCATTAGGAACTTATAATGTGCTTGTAACTGCAGTGTCTGTGGGTTAGGAGGATATAGAAAGGACATCCAGTTTAACCAGAAGCTATTTGCACTATTAAATTTTACCCCTGTGTGACAAAACTAGTAAACATGATATTATTAAGACTTCTTGTGTGCTAAATGAAATAATTGGCTTTTATATTATCATTATATTAAAGCCAAAAGACATTATTAAAATATTATCACTAATAACATATTTACTTAAATTGACAGCAGATCTTTTTTTTTATGCTGGAGTAACGTTACTGTAGATGTATACATAAACCAGAAGAGAAACATTTTGCAATTTACTAGAAGAAATCCCACACACTATCCTAGCTTGCAAAGAGTGTCAAAATGTATTAAGCAACGTTTCGGTCACTCAACCTTCATCAGGCATTTGCTGACGCACCTATCAATCACTCCTCAGGTGTGCGAGGTTAGTTGTTCATCAGTTTAATAAAAAAAAATCTAGAATTAAAATATTTTATTTGAAATATTTACATTTGTTGTGAAAACAGCTTAATAAAATAAGTATATAATAACAACAGTAAATATTGCTTTTAAAGCTTTTCACAGAGAATGGTGAATTACAACCCTTATTTTTTACGAATATGAATTTTTTCCTAAGAAATGAAATAACATTTATTTTTATTTCTGTTTTTATTTCTTGCTGTGGCTGTAAAAATAATTGTGATTAAGGATTTCAAAATGAAACGGTAATAATGTCAAATAATGTCATCATTTGTACTTTTTTTTTCTTTACACGGACCCCAGTCTGAAAGCCCCAGAAGATCGTCCAAAAATAGACCACTTGTGTCTTCCGTTGTTTTGTACAGTGACTGTGTTCTTCTTGATTGTCATGTTTACCTCAATGACATGCTTTTTATAACACATGGAAAAGGTGATGCTCGTTAGGACTAATTTGATGTAGGCTTCATTAAATTACACTGCCTGCAGAATTATTAGGCAGTTAGTGTTTCTCATTACTAATTTAACTGTTAAATAGATGCAATGCTGTCAGTGATTCCTGAAACCTTATTTTGTACCAAAACTGAATATTTAACAAAGAAAAAGTGAGAGTTGCATTTCTCAGGGGAGTTGCAGCAATTTTCTCAATCATTAGTGTGCACAAATATTAGGCAGCTTTTTTTTCTCCACTGACCTTCAAATTAAACCACCTTATCCTGCATGAAGATCATGGTCGTCTTGAATATGGTTGGATTCTTCTTGTACCAGTGTTTGAAGAAAGAGGCTTTCAGAAACTGGCAGTAGTTTTTAAGAGTTGATTTTCTGTCCATCTGCAGTCCGAAAAGGTCCACATCATTACCTCTCCCCAACCTGCTGGCACCTGACCCGAACCCATATCATGTGTGCATTGAAGATCCAGCTATGTTTCCACACGTCTGGTCCTTCAAGAGCCCCTCTCATCACATCTGTCCATAAAACCTTCCTGTATTTCCTGGCCCAATCTTGATGCTTCAGCTTGCAATTCTTATTAATTTGAGGACGTGCCTTCTTATTATTAACAAAGTATTTCATTATCTGGTGGTCACACCTCAATAGGATGGAAATTTCAAGAGTGTTGCATCCTTCTGATAGGATTCTTATAATTTTAAGATCTCTTTTTTGGCCCATTCAACCTCTACTTAGAAAGCTGCCTTATAATAATGTACATCTGAATACAGGGTGTGAGTCGCTTTAAGCCACACCCTCCCTCATTAAGAATTAAAAAGCACTAGAAAATATTTGTACTTAGTAACTATTTAATTTGATATGGTTTGGAATTGGAAAAATATGCTTGGAAATAATATATGATAAGAATACTGACTTGCCTAATAATTATGCACACACTGTAAAGAGAATGTAAGTATAATTAATCATATTGATGTAATGGCAAATCACTTGCATGAGCACTTCCATCCACGGCCAGTTGCCACCTGGCACGAAAATTGGATAAGACATAGGGTATGGCTGTAATACTTAGCCCTACACCTAACATGAGTACCAAGGTCAGCTCCATTTTCTTTGCCCACGCAATGTAGGTTTTAAACAAAATGTTATTTATAATAGATGTTTTTCTACAAGTTCTGTTGATCAAGGCAGCAATTAAATAATCAAATGATGGTGAACAGCATCATAATTTGACAGATGTCCAGACGTGTGGTGCAGTCAAGCGCATTTTCTGCATTTTCAAAGAGCCGATTCAGATGCCTGATCACAGTAGTGGAACGATGCTCTACAGACTTAGTAAAGGATGCCAGGTCATATAAGTCGGCTGTATCCTCCACAGAACTCAAAATTGACCAGCAACACAAGGAATTGTGCCGTGAAAACTGTGTTCAGCACAGATTTTTGGCATTATTCCTTTAGTGAATTGGGTATTAAACCAATGCAGACAGTGTGTGCGAGTAAACAATGAAACCAGCAGGCCCTCAAAGTTTTGCTGAGCTAAATGCTGTGAAATCACTGATGTGCGTTAAGCAAGTAGTCATTTAGCTATTATCCAAAGAAACCTAAAGTACTGTACACTTACGCCACTTTATGCTTGTTATTCAACAACACAAACAATTCCAAACTTATTCCAACTGCATTTCATCAATATTAAAACATTTATCACATGTGCTGAAATAATGATATGGCCTTGATCAACCTTCCAGTGGATTTTGTTATAATGTGTGATGGTGTGGATTTTTGACATTGTGTGTAGTAGTAATGAGGTTTGATTGTAATGACATTTATGGAGGAAAAGTTGGATAAGCAACCCGCAATGCAATGCTCTCAACTTGACCCTCCATTTGATTTCCAGTGGGATGAATGAACCTTAAGTAATATCAGCATTTCCATTGTGTCTCTTCTTTAGAATCAGGCCCAGCAGCACCAGCAGACAGCTGCGCAGACGCAAACACAGACACAGCAGGCTCCATCCCAGCAGAGCTCAGCGCAGACAAACGGCACGTCAGGCACCGCAGGGGCCAACACGGGCCCCTCCATGCAGCATGGACAGGACCAGGGGCCCCCTAACAAAAAACCACGTACCTCAGGAACTAGTGTTCTTCAAACAGACTACCAGGTGAGAGAAAGGAGCTTCAGAAGTAAAAGACACTCATTAATAACTGTTTCCTCTATTGCAGTGATTCTTAACTGATGCCTTACAACCCAATAATGCCTGTTCTGATAGGGTCATGGACAGCAGAGAAAAACTGTGCTTAACACAAATAATACAAATCAGCTAACCAAATAATCATGCGTAGTTAGGATAACAAAATAAATAGGCTTATCATTTTATAAAAGGGAGGAGAAAACGCTTCCCACATCTTTTGTTGTTGACGTCAGGCAGTGCATCCAGTCAAACACTAAATTAGACAGATGTTAGCATGGCCATGTTGTGTGATGTCCTCATCCTTGAAAACCATGAATAAATGTATACTAGGTAAAAGAAGACACAATCCAACCTGCATAAAATTCGGGTTCACTTGCTACATGGATAAACGTTTTGCGCCAACCACAATGGGGTTTTTTATTTATTTATTTTTTTTTTTAATTAAGACATGTCTGTGATTTTAAGGACATATTTGTTTACAGTCACTGAGCACTTTATTAGATACACCTGTACATCTACGTATTCATGCGATTATCTAATCAGCCATTCATGTGGCAGCAGTGTAATGCATAAAATCAAATAAAATTTTGCTGATAAGGCAATGGCAACGGAAACGCGCCCACAAAATCGCTGCTGAACGCAATTTGCAGTCTGATTCTGCGTGCTATATAGCGGAGGATGCCGCAGACACGCTGCCGGGACTGTACAGCATCACTTTGATCCAAACACCTGGATCATCTCTTAAACATGAGGAACGTGAGCTTGACGACAATCTGGATATATGCCAGGTTATAACAGTCTTCTTCATCATTTGATGATTATTTGATTAATTACTGCTGATATGATCAGTTGAAAATGTTCACAAACATCTCTTTTAAATAAAATTCATTTTGCCGCTTACTTTGATTTGGCGGTTATAGCACAAACTAAATTGCGGCAGACAATTTTTGTGAATGAAGCGCAATCTACAATGAGCATAATTTACAAAGAAAGGAGGCGTACGGAAAAGGAATGACAGTGACTTCATTTAAATACTTGAGACGCAGCGCTCAGTGCTGATTGTGCCTGCTAAAATCGATCGCCATAAGTGGCGCAGCTGTTTAGTGAATCTGCTCCAGTTAATTTTTTTTTATTGCAAAACTGGGTTCAATATAAATGTTCAATAAGATGTACAAAATTTCACAGATCCAACAATGTATGAACACAATCAGTCATAAAAACAAGAAGTACAGGTGAAGAAAAATAAATAAATAAAGTAAATAAAAATAAACTGTATAAACTGATGTATACATATTATAAAGAAGATAAATAATCGAAGAAATAGAAATAATTATATTTTGTATAAGTCATGGATCTGGAAAATTCTCAGTATATAAGAAAGGTCAATTCATGGTCAATTTCTTGGTATTTTTCATCTTATGTGTATTATGACTGACTGGTAATGCCGCTCCCTATACGCATATTATGCAGTCTGCGTAGTGCACCTACTCCCTACAGTGGCAATATCTTACCCCCCCCCACCCCCCGATGTTGGCAGGTATGCATTAGAACACTAAAATTATAATTATTTAAACCTATTACTTATTGTTTCATTTGTTAATTTTTTCCAATATGACATGCACATAAAATCTCTATAAAATGAGAAAATAATCCTTTAAGGAATCTTCCAATAATAACAAATGACTGTGATTCGTCCATCCTGATCTGCACTGAGAAAAGTAACAGGTATCACTAGAAAACACAGATTATGTCTTTCTTCAGCAGTGTGGATGATAATTTACACCTGAATAATGTCACAGACAATTATTTACAAACAGATGCTTTTGGGGGGTTTGTTTTTTTTAGCATCATATCATCAGCATAGCAATTTGAGTGAAAAGAATTAGATCGTTTATTCAATTCACCATGCCTTTAGTGTTTCATTATTCTGTTGTTGGCACTATTCAGATTTTTACATATCCATACACATAGAGAGACATATTCTGTGTATCAAACATGTTTATGTCATTCATTCTTGTCTTTGATTCCTGAGAAAAACTGAAGAGTTTTCTTTTGTGCAGTTCTTCAGATGAACTCCTTTTGCTACCCTCTGATGTGTGTCTTAGCCTTGTGAACCCTTACAATATAAAGGAGCTTCCTTGGAAATCTTTCAGTTAGTTTCTTACCAGATAGCATATATTTTTAAAGACACCATCAAATCAGAATTGAAGTTTTGGCTTTTAGTTCATGTCTGGTATCTTCGAGGTCACCTATATATTAGTGTTCTCCTTAATGTTTAATTACAAAGACAAAATTAACCTTTAGCAGATATGCACATTTGAAATGTACAGTCTTGCTCATTTAGGAGACCAAAAAATGTTATGACTCATCTTGCACTCTTAATTAATTAATTGGTCCTTTCATGTATTTATTTTATATAACACCACTGATTACTATGAAATGTCTCACAAGACTTTTTTACAGCATAACACAATAACAGTTCTTGGTTTCTTCGAATCGGACCTGCCTAAAGAAATGACTTGCGCTTCAGTAAGTGCGTCAGTAACTGCTCCAACTTATTTAGAAGAGTCATTCTTTGGGGATGCGGAGAAATGAACATTCAAGAACCTTTAATTGAACTAAACGTAACGGAAATCTTTCAGTCCTGGTATTTTTTTACAAAATCAAACCAGTTCTGAATAAGTACCACTTGTCTGTTTTTACAGAATTTTTATTTATTTATTTTTTTGTGTGCAAGATACAGTCTTTTGATTAAAATGTCCTTTATGGGGGTCATGACATGAGGAATCAAATTTTCCTTGATATTTCGACATATAAGAGGTCATTGTACGTTTTGAAATCGTCTACATTGTGACATCACAATGCATAATCCCCGCCTCCACAGCATACGTAATCATCTGGGATACTGCAACACTGAACGTGGTACTACTGTAACTGTAGTTTGCTTTTAACCAGCGAAAAGATTAAAATTAGGTCTCCAGACGCTGTTGTGTTCCTGGCTGTGGAAAAACTGCATCTCTGCATAGCCTTCTAAAGGATCCCAACATTAGGAATGGGTGGAAAGGAAGTTTGGATTGGAATTTTTGTATTCATGGATGAAATGATTTCTTCTGAGAACCAAAGATTCAGGCTTTGCTAAGAAACTTATATTGAAAGATGTAATGCTGATAAGTAACGAATGTAATTCTAATGTTTCATCTGCCTGTATTTAATATGTAAGTAATTGTATAGTCGGACGTTTTTATAGCAAAATAAACCATGATCATAACTCCAAAGGGGAGCGGATCGTGCTTATTACATGGTTACTTACCAAAGAAATACAAGTGTATGCTAGTACAGCTGCCTGCTTTCTCATCTGTCTCATTATAGCCACAATGTCCCACATTTGGCCGAAATTTAAGCATCCGGACGATTATTTTAAAGAATTTGGTCGATCAGCGAATCATTTTTGGGTGATTCCTCCAGCCGGTGAACATCACTTGATACACATTTATTAACCTTTCACATTCGTAGCTTGTGTTCAACTATTTTCACTGTTTAAACAATGTTATTTTATTCCTGATAAGTATTGGGGAGAAACAGTGTGACGATTTTGTTCAGTTTTCTGTTGTTATTTCTGTCAAAAAACTGTTGGGAGTTTGATCATGTGCTTTACATAAATTGGGACAAATGTTCAAATGTTCATATCAGGGGGGCCTGGGTAACTCAGTGAGTATTGACGCTGACTACCACCCCTGGAGTCACGAGTTCGAATCCAGGGTGTGCTGAGTGACTCCAGCCAGGTCTCCTAAGCAACCAAATTTTCCTGGTTGCTAGGGAGGGTAGAGTCACATGGGGTAACCTCCTCGTGGTCGCTATAATGTGGTTCTCGCTCTCGGTGGAGCGCGTGGTGAGTTAAGCGTGGATGCCGTGGTGGATGGCGTGAAGCCTCCACACGCGCTATGTTTCCATGGCAACGTGCTAAGATGCGCGGATTGACGGTCTCAGACGCGGAGGCAACTGAGATTCGTCCTCCACCACCCAGACTGAGGTGAATCACTACGCCACCACGAGGATTAAAAGCACATTGGGAATTGGGCATTCCAGATTGGGAGAAAAAGGAAAAAAAACTAAAAAAACTAAATGTAGTGTATCTGTGGGACTCCAAATAAACACAATAGAAACACTGCTGTTATGCCCATACTGTATGTTAGTATTTAAATATGGGTGCAAATAGTATCTGCCTTAATTTAAACACATGTACTATATAAAAGATGCGCTACATACAGAACTGAGCTCCAGAAATAAGTAAGGGATAATGTACAGTCGGCCGGTTGTTATCACAAAATAAACCCAGACAGGGTGTGAAGGGGTCTTTGTATCATCCTGAAGGGGTTTATTTTGCGATAACAACTGGCTGACTGTACATTATCCCACTTTTTATACAGCTACTAAGCAAATTAATATATAAATGGACATAAAGATTGATATACGTTGCAATTGTGTAATTATGTGAGAAGTAATATATCGCTTCTATTAGTGTAGAATATAAGTCCACTTCTATTGGTGTTTATTTTGTAAAAATGACCGTCTGACTCATCAATATTCAGCCTATTACAAAACTTCTTGTCTAATAAATAAATAAATGGACATGAAACATTGATTTGAGTTGAGATTATTTTATTAGCTTATTTGTAAAGATCGCACAGTGATCCGAGAAGTAGAAAAGATTTATCAGACCGGATGAGCGGTCTAATACATCTTAATCCCCAGATGTGCGGTTGTTACTCAGAGATATCAGACCGCTAGGTGGCGCCACTGACTAATCAGAATCGAGTATTCCAGCATGTCATTTAATAATAGCATATATATAATATACTTAAGTATTAGCTACTTTTTAAAAGTTAGACTACTGTATTCTGAATTCTTCATGCTTCAGAGACTGTTACTGTATTAATTTTCCATGTTTTAGCCAGTTTAGGATATTGCAGTGCGTGTAGGGCTGTTTTTTCTTTTGTGTAACAGCGTATTCACGATGCAAATTATGCATTACGCAATAGTCTACAAACATTTTCGTCAGTATTTCATTGACCCTAATTAAGATCCAAAATCTTAGTTTGCTTTTATTTGATCCTATTATAACCTCTTTTAGCATTACAACAAGCTTAGTCAAATGATGCTAAGTGCTTTGCTTTTCCTGATTTCCACAGTAATAATCCAGTTATTTGTCTCTTTTTGTCTTGTTTCAGCACTCCAGCTCTCGGCTTGGTTACCAGAGCAACGTCCAAGGCTCCACCCAGTCGCAAAGCACAATGGGATACTCGTCTTCATCTCAGCACTCGCACCAATCCCACCGATACTGAGACTCAAATACACACATAAGTACTCAAGCAAAATAGTAACCACACGCATATCAACCAGGCAAGTCAACATTGTCATTCAAACGAAAATGCTTACCTGTGGATGATAGACTAATGTCTATTAAAGGGTCTGTCCTGTAATACCCCAACCCGCCTCCTATAATTATCAAACCGCAGTTTAACCCCTTACAAAGCCCTGCCTGGCTTCCCACAATTCTCTGAAAATGTCACGTCCAACCAAAGCACAACTCTACAAACTTTTCATTTTGATCAGCACTCTTCTGAAGCACTGAAGCCATAACCGTTGACCAAACATTTACCATCAACACTTCAGTTATCTCAACAGTACCTCAATACATTTAAATGCCAACCAGACCATATGATCGTCTAAAGGGTTAGCTTCTTCATCAAGTCCGGTTTTACCACCCTTAGACCAAATATTAGCCAAATCAATCCCAACATGATTTGCCAACAAATGCTGTTTGGGTGAATCTCACGAGACCTGTCAATAACATGTTTTATATTTCACCCCAAAATCAAAAGAAAGAAATGCAAAGTTATATTATGTTTAAAGGTGTTGTAAGCACTGTTAGTCAATCTGAAACTTTTACCAGAATTGTCCTCTGAATTAGACACGCCCCTTCTTTACAAAACCCCGCCCATCTAAGACACACTTTGTAATCAAAGGCCATTGTAATCAAAGTGGTCAAAATCAGCGGTGGCGAAATAGCGTTCTTGCACAATGAACTAAAAACTGACAACTGCTTATAAAGCTGACTATTGCATTTGACTTGAATGATCTCTTTCAGTTATTACACTCTCTCAGCAAACATGCAAAATGATTCAGGGTTCTCACGCCTCCTGGAAAACCTGGAATTTTGCAATGAAGTTTTCCAGTCATTGAAAAGTCATGGAAAATTATAAAAATACCTAAATGTCCTGGAAAATAATTATTTGTCCTGGAAAATATTTAGCATAATACCACTGTGATGACAATGTTGTAATGTTACATGTACAAAAACATGGTAATGATCAGGACTTGGGACACGTGTCAAATACAAAAAATTGGTAGCGTTTTGTCACAGCCTGCGGCTGCACATTGTGAAACAACATCAACGGATGACTGTCATGCATGAAGCCCAGTCATGTACTTTCTCTGCTTATCTGGAGGAATTACAGAAGTTTAAGTATTAATATAGTGCAAAAAATCGGAATTTTCATTCCTACAGTGCTGTTGTGTTAACTACACAAATATTTAAGTTGTAAACTTTATACAGTGACGACAGTCGGACCGCTGATATTTTTGAAAATGAATTCACGTCCCGAGGTTGTTGCATGGTCATGTGGCCTTTACACCTCGCGATATGAATTAACTTTTAATAATTCAGTGATTGTAGTCCGTTTATTCTGCAGTTACCACATGTAGTATTCAGAAAACACAGACGGTATCACGGAATCCAGTCATAAAAATGCCATTAGATATAAAACGCAGAATGTCAGGAAATATTGTTTGAATGCACAATTAATCAAATAAAAATCACAATATGTCCTAGTGTGATTATTAAAATATATACTGAAATATATCCCAGACATGTTTTCGTAAGATTCACCCATTCAAACCAAAGGTACACAGGAAGTGGCAGTAGGCTTATTAAAACAGTTCACAAATTCAGCCTCACTAATAGAATTCATGACACACCTGCTTCCTAATTACTGGTTGTGTCTCTAATTATTAACTTTACCACCCGTTAGTGTCTGTTCATCTCAAGCTCTTCTGAGATGCCCCTATATGAGGCTGTTTTCAACCCTGACAAACCTGAACCAGGTCAAACACAGACACTTGCAGGTTTTAAGCAATTGTACAGGAACCAAATCTTTTATCTTCGTCCTCCTCTCTCCATGTGCAGACAGTCCACCAGAGACTGGATTTGTGTAAAATAGATAGACCAATAATATTGTATATTATAAAGACTGATGAACAAAGAGCACTTATCGAGAGAGACAGCACTCAGCATGTGAGTGGAGAACTCCTCTCATCGCTAACATGCACCACAGCATTTCTACACACTTCTCCTTTTGTTGTGTAAATGAGTTGGTTTTTTCGGGTGTTATTTTTATTTTGTATTATTATTATTATTATTATTTGTTAGTTTTTTTGCACAAAACATATACAGTTGGGTCCAAAAGTCTCAGGCTAGTAGTGAAAATGCTTCTATTTTGCATTATTTTCTATTTAAATACTAAATGCTTTTTACAAATTATATTATCAGCATAACAATTTGAAAAGTAACATGAATTTCTGAATTTCTTACACTGAAAATCCTAATAAGTTGACTTTATTAACTGAGTTTGAGTAATGTCAACTCCAAAAATTGTGTAATTAAGTTCACTTAAATTGGTGTTCATATAGAAATAACTTTTTATGGTAACTAGATGCAAGAAGACTTTATTCAGATTTGCTATTTAAATATTGTTTCTACTTAATAATTTTTGTTGAATTGACTCAAATTCAGGTCATACAGAAACACATCTTAAATAATAAAGATTAAAATGGATTCTAGGTCAATCATTAAATAAACTTAATTCCCTATAGAAATGCATATATACCTGTACTTCAGTTGCACATGCACAAGGAGAACTGAGGTTGTTTTAACAGGCAGGGACTAAAAACGAAATGTTTTTCATTTCGGTTCTGAGCAGAAACTGTATTTTTTCGTTCCGGTTCAGAAGTTCCGCAGTCTCCAAAAGGTAACTGGTTAGAATAAAATAAAAGAACGGTTAATAACGTTCTTTTTAAAATGACAGTACTCTGTACTAAGGGGTGTGTGAAATACCAGTTGCAGTGTTGCCAGATCTCACAAGAGAAACAAGCAACCTGGTCTGGAAAAACAAGCCCAAAATAAGTGAAAATAAGCAATAAAATGTTTTTATTGTGTGGTTGATTTATCAGCATAGAACGCTTAACAAGCAGTTAATTAACAGTTAAGTATAATTTAATTACAGATCTGCTTCTCGGTCAAAACACGACATCAAATCTATATTAATGCATCATATCTAACAATAATTCAGTGAAGACTTGGAATCAACTGAGAAACGTACTTTTTACCTCTAATAATGTTTGTCTTGTATCTGGATTAATCGTGCATGTATATGTAGTAATTATATATAGTTGTTAAAAAGTTCTTCATTCACAGAATGCTTCATCCACAATGGGAAATTAGGCAAAGAAATGTTCAGTTTCCTTCAGGAACAAAGCACATGTTTCATGAGGTGATGTAGTTCCAAAGATTTACTGTGATAAACATTTTGGCCTTTTAGTTTTATGAAAAAATTACTGGAACTAAATTAACCAGTTATGACTGGTTCCCAGCATTTAAAAATAACGTTTGCACTCCAGAACAATTGAAAATCACTTTGTTCCCATTTTCAGTTACATTCTGCAAAAAAATTGTAGTTAGTTTTCAGTTTGTTTCATTCCTTGAACCGTTTTTAGTCCCTGTTAACAGGTCCAACTTGACCAAAAGGGACACAGATCACTCTAATGGTGACGTCACAGGAACAACTATTTGCAACAACACAACATAAATATTACTACGAAAGAGCTAAAACCTCAATAAATTCTTAATAACAACTATTTAAATCCCCCATAAGTTCCCTTTGACCAATGAAACATCATTAAATAATTCAAACGCAAGGGATTATGGGTAGGCCTATTCCCATAGCCTCAATTTTGTCCTCAATTGTTTTAGTTATTAACACATAAAATCTTACGTCTATAGATTTTTAAGCTAAATGAGTTCGAGGAACATAGATATTTCAGTTTTGAGCCCAAAACTTGACATGTCAAGTAGTGTTTAATTTAGACAACATGATATTTCCAGAAATGACAACATTAGGATTGACAGTATTTTGTATGTCCCCCTTTTGCTTTATTGATAGCATGCACTGGGTCTGACATGAACCTGATGAGCATGTTATATTCTTAAAAAGATCATCTTGTGTGCTTCAATTGATCAGACCTTTTGTACAAATGAGTTAACATGGTCAAAGTTACAACTTTGCTTACATTTGATTAGAACATAATTTGGAAAAGAGTTGGAAATTCTTTTTTTTATTTTATTATTATTCTTTTTCTTTTTTTTTTCATTTTACATCGTAGCTTTTCTTTGTGTTAAATTTGTCAAAAACCTGTTTCCAGGTTTAAATAATAATAATCCAATAAAAACAAAAAAAAAAAAGATTTTCAATGTGGTCTCAGACTTCTGGACCCCACTGAACACTCACAAATTCTTTTATATGAGCGACTGCTTTTGCAATAGTTACAACAACATTAAATCAAAATAACATCGATTGTCAAAGATCAAGGCAAAGGATTACTCTTTCCCTTTTGCAGAAGAACATGTTTTAGGATTTTTGTGAGGACTGAAAGCCCTAAATCTGATTGTGTGTGTGCGTTTTCGGATTTACATGCATGCCTGTGTGTTGCATTATCCGGGGCAGCTAGCAGAACAGCTTCTGTGACTGTTACCTCTTATCTCCTGTTTCTTTAGTGTTTTAAATGCTTGACTTTTATAAGGTGTTTATTCTTCATTATTGCTTTTAAAGAAGTACACTTATTTATAGACCTGCATAAGTGAG
This sequence comes from Myxocyprinus asiaticus, assembly GCF_019703515.2. Classification (NCBI taxonomy): domain Eukaryota; kingdom Metazoa; phylum Chordata; class Actinopteri; order Cypriniformes; family Catostomidae; genus Myxocyprinus; species Myxocyprinus asiaticus. The sequence goes on along the minus strand of NC_059368.1, from coordinate 46,497,590 downwards.
AGTTTTTCAGAGCACTGAATCGAAGGACAACTGACTCACTCCTCTCATCAGGCAAAGCTGGAAAACTTGTGCTTTCAAGCCATCCCTTAAACACTTTTTGATGTGTTAGAGAACTGCAAGTCATCTCTGTTTGCTCAGTGAAACAGCTCATCGACGTTCAGTTATAGTCCTGTCAAAACCAGGGGGGATATACCGTATGAGCTCTGAATGAACGGCACTCAGAAAATATACACAAGTTGCAAACAGCTCGTGTTTTATCCTTCACTGAAGGGCTTGTGTTTGAAAGACTTTGTATTTGACAGTGACCAGCATGGATTGCTTTTAAAGCACTGTCTGGGCAGTTGATTTCAACAAAACGGATCCCTGAACAAGTGTAGCTCACAGTGATGATCGAGCGCTGCCGTCATACTCCCGAGTCTCCCCTTTGTTCCACAATATTTGATCATATTTACGTGTTCCTTGTTTTCCTGCAATGTGATTTGGATTTCTTGTGAAACAAACCAACAGCCTTCCAAACACTGTTGGGTTATAATCGAAAAACAGCATTGTTTGGTGATTCCTTTAGCATGTGTTTGGTATCAGAAGTATAATCATGGCCATAATTGAGAATACTGTCATGGGTTTTCTTCACATATCAAAGCGAGATGATTAGATACTATACATATTATTGTTTACTTAATTTTTACGTTTCAAACCAGGGGGTGTGGGGCAAGTGCCCACCCGCTCTTGTCTGGAATAGTGATAGGAATAACAGTAGTTCCAAAAGATGTTTATTTCACTCAAATGTGAGAGAAAAAATGTCTTAGGCCTTTTTACACTCTACATGTAAGCAGGTTACAGCATTCACACTGTCCGCATAAACAGGGCTCCGGAGCGTAGCTGCAAGTGGAGTTTTGCCTATTTTGGCTGCTTGTAGCACGCTGAACTTATGCACTACAAACATTTTTATCGACACAATTATTTGTAATACAGGCTTTTATGAAGTAACATAAAATAATGGAGTGAACTACTCACACATTGTATGACAAAAGACACCTCTCGGGCAGTGACAGGTACACTATTGGGTACTACAGTGAATCTGACTGAATCCAGATGATTTAAAGGAATATTCCGGGTTCAATACAAGTTAAGATCAATCGACAGCATTTGTGGCATAATGCTGATTAACACAAAAATTAATTTCAAATCGTCCCTCCTTTTCTTTAAAAAAAAAAAAAGGTTACAGTTAGGCACTTACACTGGAAGTGAATGGGGTCCATTTTTGGAGGGATCACTGGCGATATTACGATCGGTATTGTTTGCATTAACTGTATGTTATTAACATTATTTAATCGTGACAAACTATACACCATAAAAAAGGTCTAATACTTCAGCTTTGATATTTAGCCAATGTTTCACAATAGATATATTACTGCCTGAGTAATTTCTTAATTTATATCAACATATCAAATTATCAAAGCAAGAGTTATGAAAATGAAACCGTTATAAAGAGGTACATAACTATTCAGTGATGTAATCTCCATACGAGTTGTCCTTAACAGGGTTCAGAGAACATCCAATAGAACATTTAGTCCAACAGTGTGCACATTTATGGAAATGTATGATTTTTTATGATATATTCTCATATTAATTCATGAAGAATTATTATTTGTCAATTTTCCACTAAATTAAGCAATATGATCCGCTGACACGCTGTAATAATTTCATATGGTGATTTCCAAACCTCCACGAAGGTAGAAGAGACACAAGTTCATTTCTCTGTCCAAATATGATCAAGATAAAGAAGATATGACATCATGCATACCTCAGTGCCCACATGACAGGGACTCCCCCATCGCATCCCATAGTAGGATAAATGATGTATTAAGCATAAAACGAATCAGTTGACTGCTGAGACTTATTGTAAATAAATAGACAATTACAAAAATATATGGTTTGTCTATTATTTCCATGCAGTCTCTGGTATTTGCATATGATTATTGACAGTTCTGTAGCTGTAATTGCAGAAGAGCTGTTCACCTGCTATCATCTTCAACTGCCAATAATCTGCTTTCTGCCTCATTATATGATTGGAATCCACATGAGATCATTAAAACACACTGCTATAACAACTCCATTATGATTGGAAGTAAAATATATGCACAAGATAATGTTTATTTTATAATGTTTACTATTCTGTATTTAGGCGCTAATGCTAACGGCAAATGCTATTTGAGGCCAGAATCACAAGACATGGTCTTGGAAAATGATTCATATAACTAAGAGTTTTAAAGTTATCATTCTCAACTTTGAAATAGAACATTATCAGACTTGTGACTTAGCTTCATTGTGTTTCTATGCATCAAGAAGGTCAGTGTCATATATTATTTCATATAAATATGTTATGGAAAAATTTGCTGATCACTTTACAATAAATTTGAGCTTTTCTAACAATTTTTCTTAAATCCCATCTAGAAAACATAAAAGTTGACTTAAACATACAGACAGACATACTTATCCCACCCTGGAATCTCAAAAAAAAAAAAAAAAAATCTGAAACCCACCTGAATGAACAACTCCTGGATATCAAAGAGATGTTTCCATCACACACACTTATATATACAGACGGATCGAAGTCTGGAGATTATTTGTAGGCTGCATTTGAGATCAATCACCAAAAAAGCGAAATAAGGATCTCCAATCAGAGTTACATTTTTACAGCAGAGGCCAATCCTATTATTCAAGCTCTGGATCACACCAAGACCACACAACAGAGAAATTTCTTCATATAACAGATTCAAAATCATGTCTTCAAGTGCTCGCATCACTCAAAAATGACCACCCAGCTCTTGTAAAGATGCTAGCCAAATTGTCAGCTCTGGAGGCTCAGAATTTAAATATTTACTTTTGTTGGGTGCCTGGCCATTGTGGAATCCGAGGAAATGAACAAGCAGACTCGGCTGCTAAAGAAGCACTTTCTACAGATCTTTAAAAATGCTGCATACCACCCTCAGATCTGAAACCCACCATAATCTCTTACATCATCAACAAATGGCAAACAGAATGGAATCAATGCATTGCAAACAAATTGCATGAAATCAACCCTGTAGTGGGCAAAAGACGTATTTTTAATTTCAGTAATCAATGGGATCAGATCATTTACACCCGTTGCCGAATAGGACATTCTAGACACATATGTTTTTATTATCAGATGAAGATCCACCATTATGCACCGCATGTCAGAATCCACTATCCATGAAACATATTTTATTGGATTGTGCCAGTTTTATTCCTTTTAGGAATTTATTTTAATCAGCAAACACTTTTGAAGGGATTTTTTAACTGAGTCAGTTTTAGATTTCTTATCAAAAATAAATGTTAAAAACCTTTTATAGGTGGGTGGGATTTTTATTCATTCTGACTTTTTAACAACAAACATTCAAGTGTCTCTTTTTAAAAGAGATGATAATTATGCCTGTAATACAATGTGGGGATGGACTGCAGACATTGTATTTTGAGTATGTCCTTTTTAGGCTTGTGCTCAAAACAAGGGGGCGCTCGTTAACAAGTTAAAGGCAGATGTGTGAAGCTTATAATTTGATAAAAGCACTTACATAAATTATTCTGGTTTTTTTTAAACGTTTGTGACGTAATTTAGAACAAAATCTGGCCAAAACGAAGGTGTTTTTGAGTTCGTTTCAGTGGTTTGTAACAGCTCGCCAGTGCAAACTTTAATGTAAACTTCTTACCAGTTGCTAAACACCTTCTTACTGCCATTGGTCCACGTCATCAGTATAACCTGGAGATCCACCTACTTTGAGTCCGACGGCTAATTCCCATTCAATTAGTTAAGATCAGTTAACATGAATACACCGGCGTGCAGAGTTATTAGTGAACTGGTGCAAACTTACCTACATCTGTACGATCGTTCGCGTAGAGACATTTTCCAAGAACATGTCATGTGATTTAACTGTTGTTTAATTACTCCACAAAAGGAATCAAATCTACTCAAATACTTTTAAATGCCCATTCACTCGTTCACACATGTGCCAGAAGATATGCCTCTAATCATCATTCTTTTGTCTGTGTTCTACCCATTAACACTCTTTTATACACCCATCTCTGCAGTAGTAGCAGTGTTATTGTAAATAACAATAACAGAGTGTAATCGGTACATATTATGGCCATGTATCGCGTGTAAGCACATTAGCGCCATGAATTCAGAATGTAAACATTACAAATTACACATTATCTACAGCATATAAATTACTTTAAATCATCATCGAGTGATTAAAACAGACTTTTTTACTGAACTCATGTTAATTCTAGAATGAGTCATTGATAACACATTTTAATGTTATATTAGTTGATGTTTTACATGTAGTCTTGAGCGTCCTCATATTTAAATGCTCCTCTCAACAGCTCTAAACAAAGAATCACTTCGCCATGAGTGTGCTGCCTTTACTGTATCACATACACTACCGGTCAAAAGTTTTGAAACACTTACTCATTCTTTATTTTTTTCACATTTTAGAATAATAGTAAAGTCATCAAAACTATGGAATAACATAAATGGAACTATGGGAATTATGTTGTGACTAAACAAAATCCAAAATAAATCAAAACTGTGTTATATTTGAGCATCTTCAAAGTAGTCACCCTTTGTCTAGAATTTTCAGACATGTACTCTTGACATTTTCTCAAGCAACTTCTTGAGGTATCACCCTGGGATGCTTTTTAAACAGTATTGAAGGAGTTCCCATCTATGTTGGGCACTTATTGGCTGCTTTTCTTTATTATTTGGTCCAAGTCATCAATTTCAAAAACGTTTTTTTTTTTTTTTTTTAATTAAATTTTTGTTTTATAATGAAATAAATTAATATGGTGGCACAATTATATTTTTGTCTACAAAACTATTTTCAAACATTTAAGCATACGCCTTCAGATCAAAAGATTTTTAAGATCATGAGAAACATTTCAGGCAAGTGACCCCAAACTTTTGAACGGTAGTGTGTTTTTGCTTTTTTTTTTTAAAGGAGGAAAGAGTCTAAATTAATTTTTGTGGTAATCAACATTATGCCACAAATGCAGTCGATTGAGTTTAACTTGAATTGAACCCGGAATATTACTTTAAACATTTTATAGTTGCAGTTGGTGATTTGGGTTCGGTTTCATGTCGTTTAATTAGCATTTGAATGTATAGTGTATATGGGCCCTCTTATTTACATTCAATCAAATGCAATAGATTGATGTTAATGAATGTGAATTCAATTTCAATTCAATTTGTAATAATTAGCTTACTTCCGATAACCATTTGATAATGTATGGCCATTATTGAAAACCCAGAAATCTCTTTATTTTTACCGTATAGAGAAATATACAGAAACATGCAGTTGCAGTTATGCTACAGCTCCACATGCGCGCTGCTTATGTGTGTGGTGTGAAACTGGCCTTGCAATGCAGTAGAGGTGCGTGGGACAGAAAATGTCATACACACTTCCTATGCAAAATATCTAGCAGAAAAGCTTTCACTTGTGTAAGATTTTAAATGGGAGCTCAAAGATCCGAATTTTCTCAAAGTTTTTTCTCAATTTTAAATTTTTACTTTTACAAACTGTAATTCTAATATGGATTTATTGAATAAGGTATAGACAGTTTTGTATAGTCTATTGTATTCTTATTTTGAAATTATAATTAATGACTGTAAAATAGTACACACATACAGTATATTGTGTATATATACATGTTAACTTAGTACAATCCAATTTATTGCTCTTCAACAATGTTTGTATCTCTGAATATATGTAGAAACATATTTGGCTTTAATTTAGCCTCTAACAATATAGCTGTATGACAAATTAGTATTGTCACTTAATCTATTGCCCTCTAAATCTTTTGGCATAGTTATCCATTTGTCTAAATCATTTCAGTCATTCTTTCCTGCTGTAAAACACTGCACTGTACATATATATGTTGATGTAGCTGTACATTAGTATTAGAAGCAGTACAATGCGCTGAGCTCCATGATCCACAATGCAACAGTGTGGCAGGATTGAGTGTCAGATATTTTTCAGCTTCTAGTGATTCGTAGAGCTTGTAGGCCACATTCAGAGTCTGATTTCCATTTAAATGCTAATGCAGTAACAGGCAAAAATCACAAATAAAGAATTGGCTCCCTTTCAATCCATGAGTGTGAATTTGAATTGAATTAGCCACACCCCACAGTGTGTTGAATTGAAGTTTGAATTGGAATGCCAGGAAGAGAAATTGACTGAATTCAACCCAGTGATACAACAGTGGAATTACATTAGTTCCCAACCTGAAGAAATCATATTAGTCTGTCTATAGTTATATTGGTTAGAGGCTTGCCTGAGACATTTCTTTCTTTCTGACACATTCAGTCAAGTCACTTTTTGAGCAGCCTGGTAGTTCAGTGCAGCCTGTTGAGTGTGCTCTACATCCCTCTACAATCACTTTACACTACAAGCATTATGCTGTTTGTCTTTCTCGCTCTCTGTTTCTGTCAGTTATCTTTCCACATTTGATCGTGTGAAACATCTCTGATCATGGACAATGTGTGCATATTTATTTTTTATTTTTTAATCATCATGCTTGTATTTACAATACAATTGTTTTGTATTTTGATTCATGATTGGCATACATTGATTTGAAGGGTTTGAAGGAAGTGCCAGTATATTATTGTCCTATTAATGTTTCTTCCTGTTACAATGACAATGCTCTTTGTGAAAGTTTTTAAAAATGGTTTTAAATGTACAGAATTTTGAAACAATTGCCATGTTATGATTTGTTGCGCTGTTATTGCTGAATTAATTAGTGGTAAATGACAAGTGTTTGCTATGAATATTTTTGTCGATGTTTTTATTGTTTAGGCTTGTTTAGACACTAAACTTAATGCTTTTATAACACAGTAATAAGCAAGATTATACTCTTATATAAACATATGCATTTAAAGAATAGCAACCTCAAAGTTTGCCCCTGATGAAACATTGTATGTTTTGGTCTTTTTCATTTCAAACCTTAATATTTTTAAATGATAATATTTATCACTTTGGCATGCTTTTTCAGTGCAAGTCTTGTTTTTTATGGATTTCACAGCTTGCTCCCTTTGTAGGGTTTGATTAGAGTAAGGGTGTAGCCAGGAAATTACTTTTGGGTGGGCCTCAATAAAAATAGATAGGCCAAGTTTTCACCCAAATGTTTTTTTTTTTACCAAATTTTCCTTAACAAAAGAAAAGTGGCACCTTCAAACAGATCTTTCACACTTTCAGAAATTAATATTTATGCATTTTTAAACTGTTTTATAAATACATATTTGAAGTCAAAAAATCATTTCTAATATTCTGGGTGGGTCTGAGTCTAATTTGGGCCCACCCTTGGCTACGCCACTGGATCAGAGTAGTCAGTGAAGTACCTGTAATATCTTCCATTATAGAATTATCCCCCTGAAATATTTAGACGCAGCAGCACTTTATTTGCCGTTAAATAACACAGTGGTTACAGTACACTTACATTAAATGGCATACTTGTTCTGTAAAGAGGTGAGACAGAGACAGGCTGCATGTATTATGCCACAAGGCCTGTCGAATAAACAATATCTGATCACGTGTAATTTTAGCCAACATGATACTGGACAGACAACATTGATGGTGCTCATGAAATGTCACTGCTCTTTACTGTAAATTAGAAAATTTTCTGTCTAGTGAATGACCCGCACCCTTACATAACTAGACTTATTATCACATCATATGTCCATCTTAGAAATGTACTTCAAATTGTTAATTCTAGAAGTATGACAGAATAGGTAAACAAAAGCTAACTCCGGATTCTCTCTTGAAATGATCTATCTGTCCGTCTGTCTTTTCTTTCCATCTAACCCTTTCCACCAGTTTAAGGTGCATTACTGCATTATGTCCATGTAGTCATCTGCCACTGATATTACAAATTGTGACAGTAGAGTTGCAATGTATATATTCTTTTGAGTATTGTGTACATAACAGAGTAGTGGCATTTTCAGATTTGGGAGTTTGTCATCACAACATTAATTCTTTGTGATTGTGTGTGTGTGTGTGTGTGTGTGTGTGTATGTAAAAACAAATGCAGCGAACAATACATTCTTACCCTCTGGTTGCTTCAAGCTATGTTATCTTTTTTCAGTGTACAAATGACTGTTAAATGAGGGAAAATATGTATATTTATTTTATATTCTATATTGTAATAAAATCCCCTTTTGCTTCATGTAAGTGTGTTTCTTCAATGAACTTTATGATGTGTTGCCAATATATATCTTTTGTGCTGTGTATATAACATTTTCACAGACATGTCATTATAGAATATCATGCAGAGTTTTTGAATTTGGAATATGGAATGCCATTTAAGTTATAAATCATCATTTGCTGAACAGTATTTAGGACAGAAACAGTGGACATATAAAGCAGCACATTTCTTTTTATTACTACAATTTGCATGACAACTAGGGACGCACTGATGCCACTTTTCCTCTTCCGATCCATTACCAGTGTTGTCGCTGTTTTAGAATATACTTCACAGTGTAATACTAATTGGGAGTACTCTTATATGTACAGAAACACAAACCTCTAACTACACATTATTTCAATATAAATGTTTAGCTTATTAAGAAACACTTTATTGTTAACTAATATACTGGGTAATGTAGCAGCAAAATTAACAGTAATTCCAGTCTTCAAGTCTTCAGTAGAAAAGAAGCCAGTTTTCTCTGCAAAATATTTTCAACTTGTATCTAGACTTTAAAGGATTCCGATCTTCTTTTTGTTCAATTTAGTTGTAAGATATCAGTCCACTTTTCATTCACACAGTTATTTTTTGGAAACCATTCAACTTAAATATTGTTAAAAATTGTAAACAAATAATAATGATAATAATAACAAATTTGTATTATTGTTATTATTATTATTGACTTTTAGAATTTTTAATCCAACAGTAATATTTCTCAGTTGTGCACCTTTTAAATCCCTCGGGCTTTTATTTTGACAGTCGGAACTCTCCAGGAAGTCCTGTAAGTGTCTGTATTTGGGCTAGTTCATAGTAGTTTAATTCACTTCTTATTGAAAATCTGGTAAAATGCTCCTCCGGTGCCGTTCTAAATGCATATTATAAGTGAACCAAACTATTGAGCATCTACATCTGAGATGTTGTTTGTGTGTAGCACTCAAATATTGTGCACCGCTCTGAGAGCTGAAAATAGCCGCGAGCGCATCACCAGTCTGCGAGTGCTATGTAGAGTATGTGTGACAAGCCAGCAAAACATTTTTACAACATTTTAGCTCATGTCAATTTCTGAATAGCCTCCTACTACCATAAAGTCATGAAAAAGAAAGGCCTTTGAACTTTTTCCACCATTAATGCCCAGGCAAAAATATACTGTTCATTAAATACCAATTGCAGGGCATGTTGTTGGGAGACACATCCTCACTATCATTTAAAACATGTAACAATCTGGTCTGATAAATATGTGACGACATACCCCAAATTGACTTTCAAGAAAGAAAAAAAATCCTTTGTCCTGAAAGCACACCTGTATTCATTATACTGTTGACCCTTCCTTTAATGTCAGTGTAGTTTGATGTTGTTGTTTATCCAAGAGCTCTAACAAAAATGTGATGTATATACTTTGGATGGTAGGATTAACAAATAAATAAATAATTTCAGAAGTTTAATACAAGGTGATTAAAACATCATGGTTACTGGTGTAACCTCCGTTCCCTGATGGAGGGAATGAGATGTTGGTGTCGATGTAGTGACACTAGGGGTCACTCTTGGGAGCCCAAGACACCTCTGGTCTTTGATAAAAGGCCAATGAAAATTGGCGAGTGGTATTTGCATGCCACTCCCCCAGACATACGGGTATAAAAGGAGCTGGTATGCAACCACTTATTCAGGTTTTACGCTGAGGAGCCGATATAAGGTCCGGCCATTTCAGCGGGTAGTTCAGCGTTGTGGCAGGAGGGACCAACGTCTCGTTCCCTCCATCAGGGAACGGAGGTTACACCAGTAACCATGATGTTCCCTATCTGTCACTCACTCGACATTGGTGTCGATGTAGTGACACTAGGGGTCCCTATACAAAATGCCACAAGGCTGAACTGTGTTACGTGAACTGGCGGTGTGTGGTGGGCAGACTTGCTGTGTGCCTCATAGCCAGCACACCAGGTCAACACGTAACCTCCCCCAACACAGTTATGAGTGTCGAATGGCCCTTTTTGGGGACAAGTCGACTACCCAAAATAGAGACAGGCTTAACCCAGTCGTGGCCTCTTTTCCCCTTCTCTTTGTCCACTTCCTAAAAAAGAAGGGGGATTATCCGACTGGGCCGCCAGGTTTAGTCGGGGGGTGTCCCTCCCAAGGGGAGGACACTGCGGAGACCACACCTCGCCCCAAGAGAGGGGGGGATATTTAAGTGGAAGAATACGTCACATGGTCTTTCCAACCATGTGGAGAGCCTTCAAGGTAGATCCTCCCCAATGGGGGAGGAGTTGCTACAAACATGGAGACTGGGGCAGAGGAGCTCTGCCCAAGGAAGACGCAGTTTGCCAGCAGGGAAACGAATTAGCGGAAGATATAGATCGCATGGGGTTAGCCTTACAGGGAACCGCCACATGCGGAGCACCTACCCCAGAACCGGGCTCTTAGTTAGCGCATGTACTGGGCCGGCAGCGAGTCTCTCCGAAAACTCGACTGCCACAGGTCTCGGAGGAAGTCAACCAGGGAACAAATTTTGTGAACACTACTGGGAATTAATGGTGCACGTCTTCAGCTCAAAAGGAGGTGGTAGGCGCTATGTGCAAGCAATACACCCAGCCGGCTATCCCGGGCTTATCCGCTTGCATTGCGTGCCACTACCTTGGACGAAACCGGTTCCACCCGGAGGTTGTAGAACCTTGCAAAGGTGTTGGGTGTTGCCCAGCCTGCTGCTCTGCAAATGTCTGTTAGAGAGGCACCTCTGGCCAAGGCCCAAGAAGCCGCTACACCACGGGTAGAATGGGCTCGTAGCCCTACCGGGGGCGGCATGTTTTGGGCGAGATATGCCATAGTTATGGCATCAACGAGCCAGTGGGCGATCCTCTGCTTGGAGACAGCGCTTCCTTTCCGCTGTGCACCAAAGCAGACAAAGAGCTGCTCAGAGATTCTAAAGCTGTGCGTGCAATCCAAATAGATGTGTAAAGTGCGCACCGGACACAGCGACGACAGGGCTGGGTCTGCCTCCTCCTGGGGCAGCACTTGCAGGTTCACCACCTAATCCCTAAAGGGGTGGTGGGAACCTTGGGCACATAGCCCAGTCAGGGTCTCAGGATCACGTGAGAGTAACCTGGACTGAACTCCAGGCACATTTCGCTGACAGAGAACGCTTGCAGGTCACCTACCCTCTTGATGGAAGTGAGCGCAGTCAGGAGGGCAGTCTTCAAGGAGAGTGCCTTAAGCTCGGCTGACTGCAAAGGCTCAGAGGGGGTTCTCCGTAGACCTTGAAGAACTACAGAGGTCCGATGAGGGAACGAGGCGTGGCCTGGAGGGATTCAGCCTCCTGGTGCCTCTTAGGAACCTGATGATCAGGTCGTGCTTCCCTAAGGACTTACCGTCGACTGCGTTGTGGTGTGCTGCTATGGCGGCAACGTACACCTTCAAGGTGGAAGGGGACAGCCTCCCTTCCAACCTCTCTTGCAGGAAGGAAAGCATTGATCCGACTGCGCATCTCTGGGGGTCTTCCCGACGGGAAGAACACCACTTAGCGAACAGACGCCACTTAAAGGCATTCAGGCGCCTCGTAGAGGGAGCCCTAGCCTGAGTGATCGTGTCTACCATCGCAGGTGGGAGACAGCTTAGGTCTTCCGTGTCCCATCCAGGGGCCAGACATGGAGATTCCAGAGGTCTGGGCGTGGGTGCCGGATGGTGCCCCTTCCCTGAGAAAGAAGGTCCTTCCTCAGGGGAATTTGCCAGGGGGGAGCTGTCGCAAGGAGCATGAGGTCTGAGCACCACGTCTGGGCGGGCCAGTAGGGTGCTACCAGGACGACCTGCTCCTCGTCCTCCCTGACCTTGCACAGGGTCTGTGGGGCGGGCTGCGGCAGAGCCGGTGCAGTCACCGCAGGGGGACGCCCTTGGCGATGAGTAGACGGGGTGCGGGATCTTGAGCCGCGCCGGGGCAGGATATGCCGGCTAGCATCCATCTACTGCTCTACCATCGAGAACTGCTGGGCAAAGTCCTCGACGGTATCGCCGAATAGGCCCGCCTGGGAAATGGGGGCAGCAAGGAATCGTGTCTTGTCGGCCTCACCCATCTCGACCAGGTTGAGCCAAAGGTGGCACTCCTGGACCACTAGTGTGGCCATCGTCCGCCCGAGAGACTGCACCGTGACCTCCGTCGCTCGGAGAGTGAGGTCGGTCACCGAGCACAGTTCCTGCATCAATCCCGGGGCGGAACTACCCTCGTGCAGTTCCTTTAGCGCCTTGGCAGACTTGCAGGAGAGCCATGGCGTGCAGGGCGGAGGCGGCTTATCCAGCGGCACCGTAGGCCTTGGCCGTCAGAGACGACGTAAACCTACAGGCCTTGGACGGGGGCTTTCGGCACCCGCGCCAGGTGGCGGCGCTCTGCGGGCATAGGTGCACCGCGAGTGCCTTTATCCACCGGGGGATTGCCGAATAGCCCTTGGCCGCCCCACCATCGAGGGTAGTGAGGGCGGGGAAGCTGAAAAGATCAGGACCGGGCAGTAAAAAGTGCCTCCCGTGACCTTGTCAGCTCTTCATGCACTTCCGGGAAGAAAGGAACGGGGGCGGGGCGTGGCTTTGAGTACATTTGACAACAGCACGTGAAGTACTACTAGATTGGGCGTGGTAAGTAGAATCTCACAAGGAGATTTGCGGATGTCATAAAAATGTTGTAACAACATTACTGCAACGTTGTGGAAAAAACGTATTTATAACGTGAAAAAACCTGCCATTTGTCATATTAAGTACGTCAGATATAAACGTTATCATGACCTTTTCACAATGTAAAAAAAGTTTTTTACAACGTAATTGTGTTTGCTGGGAACACAGCACGCCATTCACTAATGTGCTGGCGCTGCACATGCAGACAATATTTAGCTACTTTTTTTTTTTTAATCCCTTTTTCTCCCCAATTTGGAATCCCCAATTCCCAATGTGCTCTAAGTCCTCATGGTGGCGTAGTGACTCACCTCAATCTGGGTGGTGGAGGACGAATCTCAGTTGCCTCCGTGTCTAAGACCATCAATCCGCGCATCTGATCACGTGGCTTGTTGAGCGTGTTACCACGGAGACATAGCGCATGTGGAGGCTGCATGCTATTCTCCACGGCATCCACGCACAACTCACCACGCGCCCCACTGAAAGCGACAACCACATTATAGCAACCACGAGGAGGTTACCTCATGTGATACCCTCCCTAGCAACCGGGCCAATTTGGTTGCTTAGGAGACCTGGCTGGAGTCGCTCAGCACACCCTGAATTCAAACTCGCGACTCCAGGTGTGGTAGTCAGCGTCTTTACTCGCTGAGATACCCAGACCCCCATTTAGCTACTTATTTAATGGCCTTTTGCGATTCACAGAGCTATCATGTGTCTTCAAGTGGCTTTGAGTAAAATGCACGAGTCATATGGACTAATTTAATGGTGTTTTTATGGTTCTTCTATGTCATTTTTGGAGCTTGACAGTAACAAACATGACTAACACACAGTATCGGATTTGGGTCGGAAAGATATCCGATCGTTCCGACTGATCGAACCTCAGTATTGGAGCCAGTACTGATCCAGGTATCGGATTGGTGTATCCCTAATTACAGCAAGGTGAGTCAGATTTTTGACTGTGCATTGATTGATTGATTGGTTATTTGGTTGATTGAACGATTGCACATATTTTTTATATATAAAAATATACTTTATTACATTGGTGAAGTAGTTAAATATCTTTATCCAAAAATTTGCATTGCTTTTTTTTTTTTTTTCAAACTACAGAAGCAGGATCAAGGCAACAGTGACGAATACAATGAGTATCTGACTGAAGGATGGAATAACAGGTTTGCTTTGCTTATTTCTAATACCTGGAAATATTCACCTCTCTCATCTGTGTGAAAATAACTCATTGATCTTGCAAAAATTTATTTTATAGTTCAGTAAGTTCAGTAGGGCAATTTTTTGGATGAGCTGAATGTGCTGGTATCTGGATGCAACATCCACCTGGATAAGCCTCAAACTAATCTAAATGTTTTGCATTTTTTAAGCGTATTTCAAAAAATTAGACTTAAGAAAATACGAGTCGTTGTGCTTTTTCATCCACTACATCATGCGCATTATCTTTAGGAAGCCCGACTGGTCGTGATGGAGCAGCTGAATGACCTCTTTGCTCTTTATTTGCAGGATTGGAGCAATTGCCTCATTTTATTAAATGCTGCCAGGAGACGCCACAGAATAAGTGTAATATCTGATATAATGGGGCTGAAATGGATGCCCACACCAGAGGTTGCACTAGAAAAAATCTTTATCCATCACTCTGACGGACTGAGTTGAAAAGTGGCTTGAAAAGGAAATAACCATATGGTCGGAAGCCACTGATCTTTTCTTGAAGATTCGCACACGTTTCAATTCACAAATAAAATATGTTGTATGACTTTGACTTTGTTTGCCAGAAGTATGTCTGTTCGTAATGAGAAGCAATGGGTGCTGGCTGTGGTAGATTATCACTTGCGTTCATTCAGTTCACTGAAACGATTCGTAGAAACGATCGTTAGCTGGGTTTAAAAGCCCTCGCATTTATAGCAAGCTGTTGAACACTACCTGTGCTGGACAGCAGGTGTGACTGTTGTACAGGCCCGGATTAAGAACACAGGGCCCTGGGGCTACAGCATGCTTTCCCATGTCTGTCATTTTTTTTTCATGCTCAAAGCAGCCACGCCCCGCTCCAGTGCCATTCTTCCCGAAAGAGCATGAGGAGCTGACAAAGTCGTGGGAGGCACCTTTTACTGCTTGCCCGATTCTGCAGTTCCCCTGCTCTCACTACCCTTGATGGCGGGCAGCCAGGGGCTATACGGCGATTCCCCCAGTGGATAAGGCGCTCACGGTGCACCTATGCCCGCAGAGCGCCGCCACCTGGCGCAGACGCCCTAAGCTCCCGTCCAAGCCCTGTAGGCTCACGTCTTCCCTGATGGCTAAAGCCTACAGTGCTGCTGGACAAGCCACCTCTGCCCTGCTCGACATGGCTCTCCTGCAGGTCCACCAAGCCAAGGCGCTGAAAGAACTGCACGAGGGTAGTTCAGCCCCAGATTTCATGCAGGAACTGCACTTGGTGACCAACCTCGCTCTCGAAGGTCATGACGCGGTCTCTCGGGTGGACGATGGCCACACTAGTGGTCCAGGAGCGCCACCTTTGGCTCAACCTGGTCGAGATGGGCGAGGCCGACAAGACACAGTTCCTTGCTGCCCCCATTTCCCAGGCGGGCCTATTCGGCGACATTGTCGAGGACTTTGCCCAGCAGTTCTTGGTGGTGAAGCAGCAGACGGAGGCAATCCAGCACATCCTGCCCCGGCGCAGCTCAAGATCCCGCACCCCATCTGCTCATCGCCAAGGGCATCCCCCTGCGGTTACTACACCGGCTCTGCCGCAGCCCGCCCCTTTGGCCCGGCCCCAGCGTGGAGCCCACCGCAGGAAGCAGATGCCACCTGTCTCACAGCTGGTGCCTAAGAACCCACGGAGGTATTCAAAGCGCCCCTGAGACGGGCGACCCAGGGACGAGGGAACCCACTCACGTGGAGCTGGTAAAAAGACCACTCCATCCCCTGGTGGAGGGCCAGGTGGAAAATCTTTTGTTGCCTTTTTGTTTGATTTCGCTGCATGCCCAAGTGGCTGCGGTACCCAACAGTTCAGCAAAAGAGCGGCTTCCTTCCTCCCTGGGTCACATTCCCGGTGTGTATGGTTGTCACCATGACTACCATCCACGGGTTTTTTCTTGCAGGATTGGCGCTCCAGCGGTGGCCTTTCCACCCCTGAGTGCCCAGCTGTGGCACACAGCCGCCCCCGATGTGGCAGTCTCCACGGGTTACGAGGACAGGCCTCTTCCTCCCCCATCCCAGGGTGTTCAGGTGGTGGTCACAAGGAGCCAAGTAAGTGCTTCAATGTCCCAGCACGGCCACGACGTGGTGTGGCACCTCACGCTCCGCCACGAGGCCCACCTGCCGGTACGTCCGACGACGTTGTCCCCTTGGTCCCCCTCAAGCGGAAATTGGATGCGTGGCTCGCGCTTTCCAATCCGTTGCGATGGCTGATCCGGACCGTCCGACACGGCTACGCGATTCAGTTCGCCAGGCACCCACCCAGGTTCAGCGGTATTCACTTCACCTTGGTCAAGAGCGAAAACGCTGCCACCCTGCGCGCGGAGATCGCTACCCTCCTACGGAAGGACGCGATAGAACCTGTCCCTCCAGCCGAGATGAAGAAAGGGTTTTACAGCCCCTACTTCATCGTACCGGAAAAAGGCGGTGGGTTACGGCCAATCTTGGACCTGCGAGGACTGAACTGGGCTTTGCACAGACTCCCGTTCAAGATGCTGACGCAAAAACGCATTCTGGCGAGCATCCGGCATCAAGATTGGTTCGCGGCGGTAGACCTGAAGGATGCGTACTTCCACGTCTCGATCCTTCCTCGACACAGACCCTTCCTGTGGTTTGCATTCGAGGGTCAGGCGTATCAGTACAAAGTCCTCCCTTTCGGCCTGTCCCTGTCTCCTTGCGTCTTTACGAAGATCGCAGAGGCTGCCCTTGCCCCGTTAAGGGAGGTGGGCATTCGCATTCTCAACTATCTCGATGACTGGCTAATCCTAGCTCACTCTCGAGACATGTTGTGCGCACACAGGGACCTGGTGCTCTCACACCTCAGCCGACTAGGGCTTCGGGTCAACTGGGAAAAGAGCAAGCTCCTCCCGGTTCAGAGCATCTCTTTTCTCAGTTTGGAGTTGGACTCAGTCTCCTTGACGGCGTGCCTTACGAACGAGCGCGCCCAGTCAGTGCTGGCCTGTTTGAAGGCGTTCAAACAGAAAACAGCGGTTCCACTGAAACTTTTTAAGAGGCTCCTGGGGCATATGGCATCCTCGGCGGTGGCCACCCCGCTCGGGTTGATGCATATGAGGCCGCTTCAGCACTTGCTCCAGACTCGAGTCCCAAGATGGGCATGGCACCACGGGACACATTGCGTGGCCATTACGCTGGTCTGTCACCGTCTTTTCAGCCCTTGGACCGACCTCTCATTTCTACGTGCAGGTGTTCCTTTAGAACTGGTCTACAGGCGCGTTGTGGTCATGACAGATGCCTCCAAAATGGGCTGGGGTGCTGTTTGCAATGGGCACGCAGCCGCCGGCCTCTGGACGGGTCCGCGACTGCATTGGCACATCAACTACCTCGAGTTGTTGGCAATTCTGCTCGCCCTGCGGAGGTTTCGGCCGTTGATCCAGGGCAAGCACATGTTAGTTCGGACAGACAGCAAGGCAACAGTAGCATATGTCAACCGCCAAGGCGGTCTGCGCTCTCGTTGTATGTCACAACTCGCCCGCCATCTCCTCCTCTGGAGTCAGCAGCACTTCAAGTCGCTGCGAGCCACTCACATCCCGGGCAACCTCAACACTACAGTGGATGCTCTGTCATGGCAGGTTACCCACAGGGGAGAGTGGAGACTCCACCCTCAGGTGGTCCAGCTGATTTGGAGTCGATTCGTATGGCACAGTTGGACCTGTTCGCCTCCCAAGAATCCTCCCACTGCCTGCTCTGGTATGCCCTCACCGAGGCTCCCCTTGGCATAGACGCGCTGGCACACAGCTGGCCCCCTGGCCTACGCAAATATGCGTTTCCCCTAGTGAGCCCGCTTGCACAGACCCTGTGCAAGGTCAGGGAGGGCGATGAGCAGGTCGTCCTGGTAGCACCCTACTGGCCCACCCAGACATGGTTCTCGGACCTCACGCTCCTCGTGACAGCTCCCCCCTGGCAAATTCCCCTGAGGAAGGACCTTCTTTCTCAGGGACGGGGCACCCTCTGGCACCCGCGCCCAGACCTCTGGAATCTCCATGTCTGGCCCCTGGACGGGACGCGGAAGACCTAAGCGGTCTACCACCCACGATGGTAGACATGATCACTCAGGCTAGGTCCCCCTCTACGAGGCGCCTGTATGCCTTTAAGTGGCGTCTGTTCACTAAGTGGTGTTCTTCCCGATGCAAAGACCCCCAGAGATGTGCAGTCGGATCAGTGCTTTCCTTCCTGCAGGAGAGGTTGGAAGGGAGGCTGTCCCCTTCCACCTTGAAGGTGTACATTGCCGCCATAGCAGCACACCACAATGCAGTCAATGGTAAGTCCTTAGGGAAGCACGACCTGATAATCAGGTTCCTAAGAGGTGCCAGGAGGCTGAATCCCTCCAGACCATGCCTCGTTCCCTCATGGGACCTCTCTGTAGTTCTTCAGGGTCTACAGAGGCCCCCCTTTGAGCCTTTGCAGTCAGCTGAGCTTAAGGCACTCTCCTTGAAGACTGCCCTCCTGACTGCGCTCACTTCCATCAAGAGGGTAGGTGACCTGCAAGCGTTCTCTGTCAGCGAAACGTGCCTGGAGTTCGGTCCGGGTTACACTCACGTGATCCTGAGACCCCGACTGGGCTATGTGCCCAAGGTTCCCACCACCCCTTTTAGGGACCAGGTGGTGAACCTGCAAGCGCTGCCCCAGGAGGAGGCAGACCCAGCCCTGTCATTGCTGTGTCCGGTGCGTGCTTTACGCATCTATTTGGATCGCACACAGAGCTTTAGGATCTCTGAGCAGCTCTTTTTCTGCTTTGGTGCACAGCGGAAAGGAAGCGCTGTCTCCAAGCAGAGGATCGCCCACTGGCTCATTGACGCCATAACTATGGCCAGAGGTGCCTCTCTAACAGACATCTGCAGAGCAGTGGGCTGGGCAACACCCAACACCTTTGCAAGGTTCTACAACCTCCGGGTGGAACCGGTTTCATCCCAGGTAGTGGCACGCAACACAAGTGGATAAGCCCGGGATAACTGGCCGGGTGTATCACTTGCACATAGCGCCTTCAACCTCCTTTGAGCTGAAGATGTGCGCCATTAATTCAAAGTAGTGTTCACAAATTTTTTTCCATGGTTGAATTCCTCTGAGCCCTGTGGCAGTCGAGTTTTCGGAGAGACTCACTGCCGGCCCAGTACACGTGCTAACTAAGAGTCCTGTTCTGGGGTAGGTGCTCCGCATGTGGTGGTTCCCTGTAAGGCTAACCCCTTTCTTAACTTGTGTGATTGTGTCATAATTGTGTTTGTTCAAAATGCAATAAATGCAGAATATTGAAGGTGTTGGTGTCATTACACATTTTAATGGATCTCAACATTTATTTGGGGAGGGGTGTTGTCCTCTGGGAGCTAATCCCTTATCTCTTCCAACCCGAGAAACGCCTCTGCACAGGACACGTTTTGAGCTTGCATAGGCACTCTCTGAGCGAGAGCAGGTAGATTATTGAATATAAGAGCAGCGTATAAAACGCATTTAACAGTATTATAACGGCATAAAGCTATGTTCTGTAAAGATGAACCATGTTCTAGTAAGCTATTCATTTTCATTTATCTTCACAATACACTTGTATTCTATTTATATATCTTTTGATTTTACTTAGTGAATTTATCATCTTTGAAATGTAAATGCCTGCATATGGATAGTTAGTAAATGAGACCCCATGTGTGTTTTTATAGTGTGGATCATGGGGGAGGGATCTGGATTACAGCAGGATTACAAAAATGTAGGTATGCACACACACACACACACAAACACACACAGCCTAAACCAAAACCCTAATAATAACCCCCATTATTATTATTATTATTATTATATTATTATTTTTTAAATAAAACAAAATATTGTTCATTTATGAATCATTTTTACATCCCCAAATGTCCCTAAAAGGGAGGTTTTGTAACATTTAACTAACTTCTAACCAATATTTTCTCCTCTAATGTCTCTTCTTGTGTTCAGATGCCTGTGATCTCTCACTGGTTCCAAACACAGCACACACCTGTCTTGTTCTGTCTGAGGATAACAGGAAGGCTACACGTGTGAAAGACCAGCAGTCGTATCTTGATCGTCCAGAAAGATTTGGTGTGTGGTATCAGGTTCTGTGTAGAGAGAGTCTGACTTGACGCTGTTACTGGGAGGCTGAATGGAGCGAGAATGTGGCTGAAATATCAGTGGAATGTAAAGGACTCGGCAGGAAAGGAGGAAGTAATGAGTGTAGGTTTGGACTCAATAACAAGTCTTGGAGTCTGGACTACTCACATAGTGGTTTCACTGCCTGGCACAAAAATGAGAGGACAGACCTGTATGACCCCACACCCCTGTCTAAGAGAGTAGGAGTGTATGTGGACTGTCCGGCTGGCATTCTTTCCTTCTACAGTGACTCTGACACACACACACACAATATTAGAATGCCATGTCAGGGTAAGCACATATATATGCATCTAAATACTGTATATAGTAAGTATATAAATAATTAGGGATGTCAAGATTACTTGATTTAATTGATTAAATCGATGATAAAAATCCTCAATGACAAGAGTCAGTGCAACAAACAAAAAAGTGTCAGCTGTATGGAAGCACTTCAGTTTAGATTTGGAAAACAGTGTAGTTGTCTGTCCGAAAAAATGACCTGAAATACCATAACAGCATTTCAGCAATGCAACAGCACTTGAAAAGATGGCATCTATGTTTTACAGACCCACAGGTCACAGTATGGTAAGTTCACTAGGAAGACTGCATGCGATACTGCGGTGCTGCCTCCCACATGCGGCAGACAGAGAAGTTTAGCACTTTGTTGCAGCGTGGGACATGCTGAAATCAGCACTCAACACACTGAAATACACTACCTATTTATCAACATGACTGCAATTTCAATTATGTTCATAAATAGGTTAAAAATAGTCTTAAAAAAAGAAAAAATCTTTAATGAAACAACATAAAATAATGAAGTGAAAAAGTTGTCTGTGTTCCACATGCAGTGACAGACTCACAAACACTTTCAATTAAGTAAATCTGACAGAATCTAGATGATTTAAGAAGGTTTAATTATTCTTAATTACCATTTGAATCTAAATGCAGTCCCCTACCAGTCCGCCTACTTATGTATATTACATTTCTTGACATTTACATGTGTATAGGGATTTCCCCATACCATTTATTTGGAGAATGAGTTCGAGTACCAATACTTCCTTTTTGGTACTCGCTGAGTCTTATGGATTACTTTTATGCTGAGTTTATGTGCTTTTTTGAGCTTCAAAATTTTGGCATCCATTCACTTCCATTGTATGGACCTACAGAGCTGAAATATTCTTCTAAAAATCTTCATTTGTGTTCTTCTGAAGAAAGAAAGTCATACACATCTGGGATGTCAGGAGAGTAAATCATGAGAGAATTTTCATTTTTTGGGTCAACTTCTTTTAAGTGAGTCCCTCTCAGCCTTTTCAAATCAAATCAAATCACTTTATTGTCACACAACCATATACACAAGTGCAATAGTGTGTGAAATTCTTGGGTGCAGTTCCGAGCAACATAGTAGTCGTGACAGTGATGAGACATAAACATCAATTTACAATAAACGTCAGATTTACAACACAATTTAAAATCTAATATACACATATTTACACACAACACAATATACAAATAATAATATACAATGTACAGTATACAATACACACAATATAGAATACACATTATACAATAAAAAAGTATATATAGTATATATAGAATGTACAGTAGGTTGTATTGTACTGCATTGACATTCAGGCTGTCGGTTGATAGTCAGTTGTCAGTGTGTTGTTAAGAGAAAATATAATAATTTATGACAGTCCAGTGTGAGATAATAAGATTAATAAAGTGCAGTGCTGATGTATTTTGATCGTGAGAGATCAAGAGTTCAAAAGTCTGATTGCTTGGGGGAAGAAGCTGTCATGAAGTCGGCTGGTGCGGGTCCTGATGCTGCGATACCGCCTACCTGATGGTAACAGTGAGAACAGCCCATGGCTTGGGTGGCTGGAGTCTCTGATGATCCTCCGAGCTTTTTTCACACACCGCCTGGTATATATGTCCTGGAGGGAGGGAAGCTCACCTCCGATGATGTGTCTGGCAGTTCGCACCACCCTTTCCCCCACCAGCTGTTTAAGCCCAGAGCCAGGAGTTTCTCATCAAGCTTGGAGGGCACTATGGTGTTGAATGTTGAGCTGTAGTCTACAAACAACATTCTCACATAAGTGTTCTTTTTTCCAGGTGGGAGAGAGCAGTGTGTATTGTAGATGTAATGGCATCATCAGTTGAGCGATTGTTGTGGTAAGCAAACTGCAATGGGTCTAGTGAGGGAGGCAGCACAGAGCAGATGTAATCTCTGATTAGTCTCTCAAAGCATTTGCTGATGAGGGGGGTCAGAGCAACAGGACGCCAGTCATTTAAGCAAGTTATTTTGGATTGCTTTGGAACAGGCACAATGGTGGATGTTTTAAAGCATGTGGGGACTACAAACAAAGAGAGGGAAAGGTTGAAAATGTCCGTAAAAACACCAGCCAGTTGGTTCACGCGCGCTCTGATGATGTGGCCCGGAATGCCGTCTTTTATTTGCTGATATGATAGTTTTTCGGAGGGCATAACTGGCTTGTTTATGCTCCTCCGCGTTCCCGGAATTAAAAGTGGAGGGCCGCGCATCAAGTGCCGGGCGAACATCGCTATTAATCCAAGGTTTCTAGTTCGTATAGATCCATATTGTTCTGGTTGGACGACATCCTCTACGCACTTTCTGATGAAACACATTACGCTATCAGCGTAAAGCTCGATGTCGTCATCAGAGGCAGACCGGAACATCTCCCAGTCCGCGTGATCAAAACAGTCTTGTAGCATAGAGTCTGATTGGTCCAACCAGCACTGGATCGTTCTGAGGGTGGGTGCTTCCTGTTTCAGTTTCTGCCTGTAAGCGGGCAGAAGCAGAATGGAAGAGCAATGGATTTGCCAAATGGTGGGCGGGGGAGGGATTTGTAGCCGTCCCGGAAGGGAGAGTAGCAATGGTCCAAAACCTGGTCCCCTCGTGTGTTAAAACTAATGTGTTGGTGGTATTTTGGTGCGACTGATTTGAAACTGGCTTTATTAAAGTCCCCGGTCACAATGAACGCGGCCTCAGGGTGCGCGGTTTCCTGCTTGCTTATAATCCTGTACAGTTTCTTGAGTGCCCGGTCTGTGGCGGGATGTACACAGCAATAATAACGACCACTGTGAATTCCCTCGGTAGCCAGAATGGTCGACACAGAAGCATGAGAAATTCCAGATCAGGAGAGCAGAAAGACTTGATAGAATGTACGTTCCTCTGATCACACCAGGATTTGTTGATCATAAAACATACACCACCACCTCTGCTTTTACCTGAGAGGTCTTTCGCTCTGTCCGCTCAGCGAACGGAGAACCTCGCGGGTTCAATGGCTGAATCTGGAATATCAGCAGACATCTAAGTTTCTGTTAGGCAGATAATGCAGCAGTCCCTCGTCTCTCATTGGAAAGAGATCCGCGCTTTCAGCTCACAGAGCTTGTTATCCAGAGACTGAACATTTGCCAGTAGAATACTTTTCTTTGATATATACATATTTATATCGCAAATAATTCTCTTCATTGTAAATAGCACCCCCTATCCTTGCACTGACCTCAATAAAATATATCCATTTGGAACTTTTGCTTATCTATCACCTCCCTTGACCCTCCACTGTTACTCTACGACATCCGCATCCTTAACACCTGCGACCCCCAACCCCACAAATGGTTTGGTCCCTCCTAATGTTCAAGACATTGTTACGGCTTTGATTTCAACCACACTCTTCCGTGTGCCAATGAATTGTAATTTGCGCTAATTATGTTTTTAATTCACTAGCACCAGTGCTAACACCTAACAAGTACATGACATGAAATTCCCGGGCTGAATATGAATCCCACACCGGCCCTGCTGTTATGTCTCCTCTATTGAAAGACTAATGAAATTAGTCACTTATGGCACTTTTCAACTGCACGTTGCGGTTCGACTCGACTCGACTCTGCTCGCTTTACTTTTCCGAGCTTGCTTTTCCACTGCAGTTTAGTGCCGCCTCAATGTGGGTGGGATTATAGGATGATCGTCATAGTTGCGCCTCCTCTTCGCGTCGTCCCATCCAGCTCTCATTGGATCCTCTCCTCGGCTACTAATGAGAGGAACGTCTGCACCTCGTTTATTGACCACAGCGTGGTTTTGCGCACAGCCATTTCTTTGTACAATTCGAAAGTCGCGTGAACAAATTATATTGCTGTCGCTGTTGCTAACTTTAAAACTAGCGGGTTGATGTCCCGTGTTGCAAATCCAGTGAAGCTGGTAGTGACAATTCTCTCTGACCAGTCAGTGATCTGCAGGGTTTTGACATCACATTTAGTATCGGACCGACTCGCTTGGAACCTCGACCGAGGTGGTATTAAAAAAAGTCCCAGGTACCAGGTACTATCCACAGTGGAAAACCCCCAAAAAGTGAGCTGAGACGAGTTGAGTTTAGCCGTACCATGCAGTGGAAAAGCCCCATTAGTGTAGGAGAAAAACACAGGAATAATGCTTGGTGACAGATTTACTATGCATAACAATCAGCATTTGTGATGATTTGCAGCTGAGTGCGATCACAGATGAAAATGTTAAAATCAACTTGACATCTTGTCAGTTCTTCGGTAAAAGAAGAAGCTCATTGGTCTCTTGACAAGAACACAAGGGCCCGCCCCTACGACAGAATGATTTTTTCAAGCAAGTCTGAAGTGTTTTTTCAGTTTTTGAAGCCATTCATTTAGCAGGAAGTCCTGACGGTCAAATGATTAATGACCTCCCGCTGGCAGACGCTAATGCGCGTTTCATCACCCTTCACCTGGCAGGTGATTATGTTAACGAAGCTCACACTTGATAATCACTGAAAAAATCGGTTAAATGTTTAAATCAATGGGGAAAGATGTTGCCGTCAAAGTAGGTGTCATGGGTCATAACCACTGATAACGTGGACCAGTGGCAGTAAGACAGTATTTAACAGCTGCTATAAAGTTTCTTGAGAGTTTGTAACACATAGCAAGCTGTTTTGAACCCCTTAACTCAAAAACACCTTCTTGTTGGCCAGATTTTTGATACCACATCCGTTCTTTTTTAGATTTTGCTAGTGTATTTGTTAAATGTCATTAGAAATGCTTTGTATCCCAAAGTTACTTTAACACTACACAATATACTAAAGATGATGCAAAAATGCTTCTCCAAAAGTCACCAAAACTGGGAGCTTTGGTGCTGTTTTGAAGTATACTGTAGGTATCCCAATTTGTGGGCGTTTTCAAACCAGGATGGGCGTTTTTCAGCTATCTAATGAAAGTAGGGAATCTCAATGTAGTAGGCAAATTGTGTAAAGCAGTTGAAAAATGCCCATTCTGGTTTGAAAACACCCACTTTTTGACTTTTTGATTTGAGACATAAGTCTTGATGTTTTTTTCAAATAAATGAATACAAATAAATATCTTTCAGGGACCATGCTCTTGTAACCCCCTAGGTAATAAGGGTACACCTTTATCCTTTACTTGATGGGGGATCTTTGCCCCAGTATTGGCACAAGGCCTAACAATATTTTTTTGAAGGATAACAATATGTTTGAGAAATTTCAGTCAGGTTTTAGTGAAAATCACAGTACAGAAATGGCCCTTCTTAGGGTGACCAATGATTTATTTATAGTGGAAGACGCTGGAGAGTGCTCCATTTTAGTGTTATTTGATTTAACTGCAGCGTTTGATACAGTTGATCATTCAGTTTTAATTGACACAATGAAGAGATGGGTGGAAATTTCTGGGGTGGCTTTAGACTGTTTTGTTTCCTGTATGTCGAACAGGAAGTTTATTGTATCTGTTGGAGATGAGATGTCCTCCTCTTCAACAATAAATTGTGGTAGGGGCCTGGGTAGCTCAGTGGTAAAATACGCTGGCTACCACCCCTGGAGTCGCTAATTTGAATCCCAGGGTGTGCTGAGTGACTCCAGCCAGGTCTCCTAAGCAACCAAATTGGCCCGGTTGCTAGGGAGGATAGAGTCACATGGGGTAACCTCCTCGTGGTCGCTATAATGTGGTTCGTTCTCGGTGGGGCGCGTGGTGAGTTGAGCGTGGCTGCCGCGGTGGATGGCGTGAAGTCTCCACACGCACTATGTCTCTGTGGCAATGCGCTCAACAAGACACATGATAAGATGCACGGGTTGACAGTCTCAGACACGGAGGCAACTGGGATTCATCCTCTGCCACCCGGACTGAGGCAAATCACTACGTGACCACGAGGACTTAAAAAGCACATTGGGAATTGGGCATTCCAAATTGGGAGAAAAAGGGGAAAAATCCAAAAATAAATAAATAAATAAATGGTGGTGTTCCGCAAGGATCCCTGTTAGGGCCAATATTGTTTTCTCTATATATGTTACCTCTTGGTTCTGTGATTCAAAAATACAACATATATTTTCATTGTTATACAGAAGACCTACAGTTATCCTTGTCATTGAATCCCAATGATCTATATAGTTAAAAAGTTCTTCAACAGTGTATAACAGATATAAAATATTGAATGGCATGTAATTTTCTGCAGTTAAATTCTGATAAAACAGAAGTTGTTATAATCAGTTATGGTTTAAAAAAAAAAAGTCAGATTGAGTCAGCACTTAATGAAGTGGTCCCAAATATTCAGCAGGTGGTGAGAAATTTGGGCATCTACTTTGACACAAATTTAAATTTTCAACCCAGTCTCATGAAAATTCGTACATATTTTACGAGGCTATTTTGTATGATTTTGTGTGATTTTGTTCGTATACATTTGTACGATTTCATCACATGCAAATGCCCGGATGTCTAATGTGGAAGTTAGTGCGAGTTCCACGCACAAGGTGTTAAGGACATGCTTATTAATATTATGCCCATACCAAAACCCCTTATCTAAACCTAACAGATCAGTACAGTGTGTAAACATGACAGGAAGCTGTTGTGTGTGACAGAACCAAGTAATTGTCGCATATTAGATGGAAACAATGTCCAGTGAAGTCACTGGCTGTAGTGAAATTTGTACGAATTCATACAAGTGCAGTCGTACAATATCATACGAATTAGCCAAATTTAGAAAAGTCGCGGTGAGAGTGTGTAGTACATTTTTAATACCACATCAGGAAGTTAGTTCAGTCTTACTTTTATCTGTTAAGGAACAGTTCTAAGGTGAGACAGGTTTTGAGTTTGTTTCGATATAGGTGAGCCAATAGATGGCGACAGTGAACTATGGTGATGTGGGAGCTACACAACAAACAACAGTGTTCAAAAGACAGCTGCATGAAGGTTGTAATGCTGAAGAAGCTGAATAAAAGAATAGTATTTAACACATTGCAGGCGAGTCTCTGTGTATGCCAAACATAAAACAGAGTTTTAGGGATACAGGGAAGCTTCCTCATGCTTTTATTTAGTCTCGCCATGTTTATTGTAATGCACTTTTTTCAACTTTAAATCAACGCACTTTATCACGGCTACAATCAGTGCAAAATGCTGCAGCTAAACATTTGACAAGGTATTTTAATCATAATACTCCATTTTTAGCTTCTTTGCATTGGTTACCATTTAATTTTAGGGTTGATTTGAAGATTTTACTAATTACAATTGAAGCATTACGTGGTTTGGCACCAGATTATTTAGCAGAACATTTAAGACCTTATGAAACAGTTAGATCTTCTTGTCGTGAACTGTTGGCTGTTTCAAGATCCAGAGGCAAAACAACAGGTGGAATTGTTTTGTTTTGTTGTTGTTGTTTTCTTATTTTTGTATCTATTGTCAATGCATTTTATGTATATGCACTTACATTTACACAATTGTTAACCTTTTTTGCATTCCCAATAAAATAAAAATGAAACCAGATGGCCTCGATGACGTATGCGGCCGACAAATGCGACCTCCGGTGGACGCAGCCTTCCAAACGAGACACAGCCAGAGTGTTTGTAGTGAACGCCCCTCGATTATGGAACAGTCTGCACTGGGATATTAGATCTGCGGAATCTGGATCTGTTTTTAAGTCTCGTTTATAAACTCATTTGTATAAATTTGCTTTTACGTCTTTGTAATTTTTTTTTTTTTTTTTTTAACTTGTTTTGATTTGATTTCTTTATTTTATCCCCTTTTCTCCCAATCTGGAATGCCCAATTCCCACTACTTAGTAGGTCCTCGTGGTGGCGCGGTTACTCGCCTCAATCCGGGTGGTGGAGGACAAGTCTCAGTTGCCTCCGCTTCTGAGACCGTCAATCCGTGCATCTTATCACGTGACTCGTTGTGCATGACACCGCAGAGACTCACAGCATGTGGAGGCTCATGCTACTCTCCGTGATCCACGCACAACTCACCACGCGCCCCATTGAGAGCGAGAACCACTAATCACGACCACGAGGAGGTTACCCCATGTGACTCTACCCTCCCTAGCAACTGAGCCAATTTGGTTGCTTAGGAGACCTGGCTGGAGTCACTCAGCACACCCTGGATTCAAACTCGTGACTCTAGGGGTGATAGTCAGCGTCAGTACTCGCTGAGATACCCAGGCCCCTTTTGTGTTTTGATTTTGTGTTTTGTGAAGCACTTTGTGCTGGATTGCTGAAAGGTGCTATATAAAGAAGATTATTATTATTAACAAAAAGTGCTGTGGCATTACCATGTGATTCCCATATTCACATTCCTCAAACTTTTTGATGCAAAGGACTCCAAACCTGATGATTTCCTTGCAAGGGACCCCCTTTCAAACATGGCTATATATTTTCATGTATGAAGGCCCGTTTATATGTTAGAAAAATAGTTAATGTGATTATAAAGACAACATGTTTGCAAAAATGCAAAACTTTTTTTCTATATTGGAAAAAAAATAATTCCACTGAAATTTTCCTACCCCTAGCAGCCCCCTGGGGGTCCTCGAATCCCAGCTGATAATCCCTGTTCTCAGGCACTTAAAATCATAACATGTTTTAACTGTAATACATCTCATTAAAAAAAAAAAAAAAAAAAAAATGGTACCATGGACCATGTCTAAAAATACATTGTAATAACATTGTACATTTTTGTCAGAAAGAAAAATGAAAGATAACAGAGTAGGGTGTTAAAAGGCAATAATGATTGCACTTTATTTTACAGTAGGTGTACTTACAGTGCACTTACCTAAGAAAGTAATGAGTAATGTTAGGTAACTACATATACTTAATATGGATTAAGGTTAGGGTTGGGACCTAGTAATAACTGTAGTTGTTGTAATTATATAGTACATAAATATAGAACAGTACTGTAAAATAAAGTGCTACTGCAATAATTGTAAAATTAGAAACAAATGTTTATACACTGAATGAAAAATTAATTCTAAAATACAGCAAACAAAATCTGTTACATATAAGTGTATAACATAAAAAAAAAAAAAAAAAATCCTTTTTTTTCTTTCACCCGTGCTGAGGTCAATGCACAACACTCATGTGGTAGGATCCCATATGTTCATTAACACTGATAAGTGATCATCAGTTATCAGATTACATGACAGAAAAGACAAATGAAAAATGTTCATTGCTAAGCAGTGTTTATTTGTTCAAAGCATGTATGTGTGGACAGCTAACACAAACATTCACAGAGAATTATCATTGAAAACCACTGACAATCAAAATGAGCATTGTGAAGCTTTAGCTGAGTCCAGAGTCCTGGTGCGGATTTGAATGGAACTTGAGATATCTGCTGCACATGTGAGTGGGAGATGGATACTGGTATATAGCTTAATCAGATCAGTCATTTGAACTACTGCAAAACTTGTTCTGCAAATGTAGACCCAGCTCTGCTTTATTGGTGTTTTACAGTGTTCTTCAATTTCAAATTGTTCAAGCAGACATTTCTGAAATCTGATTGGATGAGCTGCGTTCAGGGATGTTGTTAATTACTGATAAATACCGTATTCTATAGTACACACATTCTATAGTAATGCACCAAATTGCTTTGTCGCTTGGCAGCTCTAAACAGCCAACAGTTAGGCCAATGTTTCTTGGTGCAAGAACTGTTTATTCCAATTATTTATATTAGTAAATATAACTATTTTTGGAACAATAGTGTCTTTTATCATTTTGCTGTTGCTGCCATTTTATAAAAGCAATTATTAAATAACTTTCTGAAATAGTAGATTTGGACTGGTCAATGACGGCATTGTACGGTCAAATATTTCTCTATAAAAGTGACCGCTGCAAACAGCCGAGTGATTTTCTATGTAGCTGTTCTAGTTTTATGGCTCTCATATCACTTTGCACTCTTTCTACTCTCATGACAACAACTGAACTCAAATCAACATTTAAGGTCCATTTATGTATGTATTTGGTAAACTGTGTAATAAGCAGAATAATGTGCAGTTAGCCGGACTTTATCGCAAATTAAACCCCGTCAGGGTGATACAAGAACCCATTACCGATCACCCATACAACATTTATTTTACACTACCAGCTGACTGTATTATCCCTTTCTAAGCCATTCAAGGCTGTGCGATTTTACCATGATCAGTGTTGGGTGTAATCTGATTACAAAGTAATTAGTGACTGTAATCAAATTACTTTTAAAGTCAACACGTAGTGTAACATATCATTTTAAATTATTGTAATCAAATTACATTCAATGAAGTTCCTTACTTTTAAGTACACTCCTTAGGTTACACATTAATAAAATATTATGTAGAATACATTTATGAATTTTGTTCATGCGGTTCTGTCAGCAGATGTGTGGCCCCAAATAAAGGTGCTGAGTGTGTGACCACATGTGACAATGAATAAGCAGGAACTATAGATATATTTCCAGTTGTTGAGCGGAAAAACTTTTCTGTGAAAAAATGTTTCAGAAAGTAACTTTAAAGTAATTAGTAATGTGATTAAATTTTTTGCTGAAGTAATCAGTGAAGTAAACTGATTACAGTTTTTTTTTTTTTTTGGAGTCACTTCTCACTGTGCTTAAGAGCACTACATTGTCATGGTAAAACAACTGTAACACATGGCCTCTCGTGGCTTATTGCTTTAGAACTCTCATCTGAAATTATCAAATGTAAAGTTGTTTCTCACGTGGTTTATTCTGCCTTGGCAGCACATGCTTTTGCTGAAAACACAAGCCATTACTGTTAACGTTGATATGTAGAGCAAAGACAGCCCTACACAAAATGTACAGTAGCAGTGAATTATGCTTTAATAACTGGCTGGATTCAGCACAACAGCCAACCCGCATATTCAGTTTACAGTAAGCGGAGATGCATTAAGAAAACAATCCAATTGAATGTAATACTGAAGTCATCACAAGAAATGTGCACCTGCGTGTCCAAAAAAAAAAAAAAAAAAAAAAAAAAGAAAATCACACTGCATTCACGCAATCCTCAAACTGCATGCATGAACATGTCAACACAAAGCCCTATTCCACTTTTTTCCTTTTTAAATAAAATAATCTGCTTTCTACATCCACCTTTCACAGGTATGGAAATAGAGCATTTATACAGGCTCTCTCCTTGGTGAAGTCCAGATGGATGTGTATGTGTGTGTATGCGCACGCTTGGGGTGTGATGAGTATTGCCAGATCATCCTTTCAAAGTTCATCCCTGTAAAAAAAAAACAAAAAAAAAACAGAGAAAACATTACTATGGACATCAAAGATATTAATCTGAATTCATGCAATGCATAACACATAACATTTTGAAGCACTGTAGGGGGCACACATGTAATCACTGCTCCTAATTGTAATTAAAGGCCCTAAATGTAACTTTGTGTAATTTTGGTACTTAATGTAAGAACTTTTGGTCTTAAAAAACAGTTCACCCAAAAATGAAAATTCATCATTTACTCACCCTCATGTCATCCCAGATGTGTGTGACTTTCTTTCTTCTGCAGAACACAAATGAAGATTTTTAGAAGAATATTTCAGCTCTGTAGGTCCATACAATGCAAGTGAATGGTGACCAGAACTTTGTAGCTCCAAAAATCACATAAAGGCAGCATAAAAGTATGACTCCAGTGTTTAAATACATATCTTCAGAAGTGATCCAATCACAGCACGGGTAGATTTTTGCCCATTGCGCCAATTTAGCATGGCATGTTGAACGAATGTCTCTTTAAGGTTTGACATCAAAAGTAGAGAATAACGTGATTATTTCAAATGTCATGTAAATGCAGATTTCTTGCTTTGTCTGATTTTCTAAATAAGCTTATTTTTGGGAGTAATCAGCGTATTGTTGTGCATGTAAATGTGCTCACTGATTAAAACACTGGAGTCTTATGGATTACTTTTATGATGCCTTTATGTGCTTTATGGAGCTTCAAATTATTGGCACCCATTCACTTGTATTGTATGGACCTACAGAGCTGAAACATTCTTCTAAATATCTTCATTTGTGTTCTGCAGAAGAAAGAAAGTCATACACATCTGGGATGGCATGAGGGTGAGTAAATGATGAAAGAATATACATTTGTGGGTGAACTGTACCTTTAAGGTTTATAGTTTTAATAACTAATTAATAAATGATTCATAGGTATAAAATGTAAAACTTAATACAAAGGCTGTCAATTGATTAAATTATTTGATCAAATTAATTACACAATCTGCTGTTTAATTAATCTGATTAATCTTAGTTAACCGCATTTCAATATTTGCTGAGAAAAGCCCCAAAATAAAGATCATTCAAAGACATCACGTTATTGTTGCTGACTTGCAAAAACATGAAGGCATTACTTCAAGCTTATTACATATTGGTCAGGAAGCATAATTGTGTTAACACGCTAATTTGTATGTAATTAATTACACTAAATAAACACATTAAACTGACAGCTCTAGTTATTGCACTGAGGCATATTATCACATTTAGAACCAAGTATTACATCTGTGCCCTTTACACGTGTTTACTTGACAGTATAAACACAAACACTTGCAAAAAATCCTTTTAACGCATTTTCAAATGTTTGTTCACACTGCACACAATTCATGAAACATTATAGCGAAATAAAACTGAAATTGAATGGGTAAAATATGAAAATAGTATTGAGAGTTTCCAAGCTTTCCTTCAATTTCTCTAAAAACAAATTGTCACATCAGGAAATTGAAATTGGATGAGTTAATGTTTTAAAGCTGCCTCAGTACTTTCAACAGAGTTGAAAGCAATACTGGGACATTGAGAAAATGGACTAATTTAATAGCTCTAAAGCAAAAGATTAGACTTTTTCAAGAAAATTAAAAATATATACAGTTGTGCTCAAAAGTTTGCATACCCTGGCAGAAATTGTGAAATTTTGGCATTGATTTATTTAAGGATAGTGATCATATGAAGCCATTTATTATCACATACAGGTGCATCTCAATAAATTAGAATGTCGTGGAAAAGTTCATTTATTTCAGTAATTCAACTCAAATTGTGAAACTCGTGTATTAAATAAATTCAGTGCACACAGACTGAAGTCGTTTAAATCTTTGGTTCTTTTAATTGTGATGATTTTGGCTCACATTTAACAACAACCCACCAATTCACTATCTCAACAAATTAGAATATGGTGACATGCCAATCAGCTAATCAACTCAAAACACCTGCAAAGGTTTCCTGAGCCTTCAAAATGGTCTCTCAGTTTGGTTCACTAGGCTACACAATCATGGGGAAGACTGCTGATCTGACAGTTGTCCAGAAGACAATCATTGACACCCTTCACAAGGAGGGTAAGCCACAAACATTCATTGCCAAAGAAGCTGGCTGTTCACAGAGTGCTGTATCCAAGCATGTTAACAGAAAGTTGAGTGGAAGGAAAAAGTGTGGAAGAAAAAGATGCACAACCAACCGAGAGAACCACAGCCTTATGATTGTCAAGCAAAATCGATTCAAGAATTTGGGTGAACTTCACAAGGAATGGACTGAGGCTGGGGTCAAGGCATCAAGAGCCACCACACACAGACATGTCAAGGAATTTGGCTACAGTTGTCGTATCCCTCTTGTTAAGCCACTCCTGAACCACAGACAACGTCAGAGGCGTCTTACCTGGGCTAAGGAGAAGAAGAACTGGACTGTTGCCCAGTGGTCCAAAGTCCTCTTTTCAGATGAGAGCAAGTTTTGTATTTCATTTGGAAACCAAGGTCCTAGAGTCTGGAGGAAGGGTGGAGAAGCTCATAGCCCAAGTTGCTTGAAGTCCAGTGTTAAGTTTCCACAGTCTGTGATGATTTGGGGTGCAATGTCATCTGCTGGTGTTGGTCCATAGTGTTTTTTGAAAACCAAAGTCACTGCACCCGTTTACCAAGAAATTTTGGAGCACTTCATGCTTCCTTCTGCTGACCAGCTTTTTAAAGATGCTGATTTCATTTTCCAGCAGGATTTGGCACCTGCCCACACTGCCAAAAGCACCAAAAGTTGGTTAAATGACCATGGTGTTGGTGTGCTTGACTGGCCAGCAAACTCACCAGACCTGAACCTCATAGAGAATCTATGGGGTATTGTCAAGAGGAAAATGAGAAACAAGAGACCAAAAAATGCAGCTGAGCTGAAGGCCACTGTCAAAGAAACCTGGGCTTCCATGCCACCTCAGCAGTGCCACAAACTGATCACCTCCATGCCATGCCGAATTGAGGCAGTAATTAAAGCAAAAGGAGCCCCTACCAAGTATTGAGTACATATACAGTAAATGAACATACTTTCCAGAAGGCCAACAATTCACTAAAAATGTTTTTTTTATTGGTCTTATGATGTATTCTAATTTTTTGAGATAGTGAATTGGTGGGTTGTTGTTAAATGTGAGCCAAAATCATCACAATTAAAAGAACCAAAGACTTAAACTACTTCAGTCTGTGTGCATTGAATTTATTTAATACACGAGTTTCACAATTTGAGTTGAATTACTGAAATAAATGAACTTTTCCACGACATTCTAATTTATTGAGATGCACCTGTAGTTGTTTGGCTTCTTTTTAAATCATAATGATAACAGAAATCACCCAAATGGCCCTGATCAAAAGTTTACATACCCTTGAATGTTTGGCCTTGTTACGGACACACAAGGTGACACACACAGGTTTAAATGGCAATTAAAGGTTAATTTCCCACACCTGTGGCTTTTTAAATTGCAATTAGTGCCTGTGTATAAATAGTCAATGAGTTTGTTAGCTCTCACGTGGATGCACTGAGCAGGCTAGATACTGAGTCATGGGGAGCAGAAAAGAACTGTCAAAAGACCTGCGTAACAAGGTAATGGAACTTTATAAAGATGGAAAAGGATATGAAAAGATATCCAAAGCCTTGAAAATGCCAGTCAGTACTGTTCAAACACTTATTAAGAAGTGGAAAATTCGGGGATCTCTTGATACCAAGCCAAGGTCAGGTAGACCAAGAAAGATTTCAGCCACAACTGCCAGAATAATTGTTCGGGATACAAAGAAAAACCCACAGGTAACCTCAGGAGAAATACAGGCTGCTCTGGAAAAAGACAGTGTGGTTGTTTCAAGAAGCACAATACGACGATACTTGAACAAAAATGAGCTGCATGGTCGAGTTGCCAGAAAGAAGCCTTTACTGCGCCAATGCCACAAAAAAGCCCGGTTTCAATATGCCCGACAACACCTTGACACACCTCACAGCTTCTGGCACACTGTATTTGGAGTGATGAGACCAAAATAGAGCTTTATGGTCACAACCGTAAGTACTATGTTTGGAGAGGGGTCAACAAGGCCTATAGTGAAAAGAATACCATCCCCACTGTGAAGCATGGTGGTGGCTCACTGATGTTTTGGGGGTGTGTGAGCTCTAAAGGCACGGGGAATCTTGTGAAAATTGATGGCAAGATGAATGCAGCATGTTATCAGAAAATACTGCCAGACAATTTGCATTCTTCTGCACTAAAGCTGCACATGCAACACTCTTGGACTTTCCAGCATGACAGTGACCCTAAGCACAAGGCCAAGTTGACCCTCCAGTGGTTACAGCAGAAAAAGGTGAAGGTTCTGGAGTGGCCATCACAGTCTCCTGACCTTAATATCATCAAGCCACTCTGGGGAGATCTCAAACGTGCGGTTCATGCAAGACGACCAAAGACTTTGCATGACCTGGAGGCATTTTACCAAGATGAATGGGCAGCTATACCACCTGCAAGAATTTGGGGACTCATAGACAACTATTACAAAAGACTGCACGCTGTGATTGATGCTAATACACAGTATTAAGAACTAAGGGTATGCAGACTTTTGAACAGGGGTCATTTCATTTTTTTCTTTGTTGTCATGTTTTGTTTTATGATTGTGCCATTCTGTTATAACCTACAGTTGAATATGAATCCCATAAGAAATAAATGTGTTTTGCCTGCTCACTCATGTTTTCTTTAAAAATGGTACATATATTACCAATGCTCCAAGGGTATGCAAACTTTTGAGCACAAATGTATATATAATATAAATTAAATATTTCATTCACAAATAGCAAATAGGGAAAACACACCACCTCTAATAAAGTGATTCAAATACCTTATACATTAAAAAAAAAATAAAAATAATAATAATAATATAATAGAAGAATATAACTAAACCTAAAACCAGGGTAGAAATAGCTATTTCTAGCCAATGAAACATTTCAGAGCCAAGCATAATTAGAAACAAAATTTTGTTTGGTCCTAATCATGAGAGAGAAAAAAAACAGATAAGTTGCACCCATATATGTCGCACTGATAGCCTGACATGTTGCAATTCATGGCATGGGATGAATTGGACACCAAATACGCGCCCGCATCAATCACCCAACATCAGTGTATGACCTCTGATGCTCTTGTGTCTGAATGGGGGCAAATCCATGCAGCTATATTCTAACATCAAGTATGACTTTCTTCAGCAGAATACAAATGAAGATTTTTAGAAGAATATTTCAGCTCTGTAGTTCCATACAATGCAAGTCAACAGAGTCCAAAGCTTTGAAGCTCCAAAAAGCACATAAAGGCAGCATAAAAGTAATCCATGTATGGACCTACAGAGCTGAAATATTCTTCTAAAAATCTACAAATTCTGAGAGAATTTTCATTTTTGGGTGAACTAAAACTGATGTTTATTGTAAATTGGTATATGTCTCATCACTGTCATAACTGTTATATTGCTTGGAACTGCACCCAAGACTTTCACACACTGTTGAAATGTGTATATGGTTGAGTGACAATAAAGGGATTTGATTTTATTTGACTATCCCTTTAAGAGCTGTCAATCAAATATATTTCTGAAGTTTTGTAACCCTATTAGCTATGGCTCTCTGACTGAATGTTTTTACTAGGGGTTTGATGATACGCCTCATTGTGTGGGGATGTGAGGAGTTGCATGTGACAGAGCACCGGTAATCCTGTTTATAAGCACAATGTTATGATGGACAGAACATTTTTAACTGGTTGCATAAAGTACTTTGTAAAGAAAAACACTCTGAATAGGCTACTTTAAAATGCTACTACCATCTCTATGACTGCTGTTAGCATATGTGTTTTGGTGTACAATGTGTTTGACTGGCCAACATCAATTCCACATAAATTATGTAAATAAGTTGCTTTGGACTTTAAGTGCACCCCCCCCCCCCCAATGTAAAATTACATGGTTTTCCATGATTTTTAGAAAATCCCTGATGTTTCTTTCTGAGGTTTTCCATGACTGTGTTTCAATCCCTGTTTTAAAAGCAATACGAGATGATTTTCCTCATGACAGAACCCAGAACCTTTACACAAAATTTCAAACCCCATACAAATGTGGCTTGAATAGTTTTTTGTAACAAAAAAAAAAAAAAAAAGATTTCTTGGGGCTTATTTGCCATTCTGACTACAAACAACAAAACACATCTAAGTCAGACATGCCTTAAAATCTAATTTAGACAGCCAGTGTAAACAAAGCAATAATGTCAAGTGTAAACACGTTTTGATGAGTTGTTCATGCTTTCATATGTCATTGTTCAGAAAGCATTATGAAAAAACAGCAAATTCATGCCCATTCCAGCAGTAAAGTGCAAACTAGGGATTTCTAAACCAAAACATATGGTTTTAGTCAAATCAGGCATGCTGGTGGGTTAAGTCGCAAAAATGCGCAGCTGTTTATCATGGCATGGAGCAGCAAAAAGATGACAAGTGGCAAACACAGCCTCTGTCTGCTGCGGACCACACCGCTTCACCTGCGCCCTAGAAGAAAGAGGAGACAGAGGACAGACAGGAAGTCACTTCCACCTGGACCACTGCTTGTCTTTGTCTGTTAAAGGCACATAAATCACGCCCATCAGTGGCTTCATTTTGGTGCTGCCATCCTCTAGTTTGTCATACTGCTCCAACATCTGGTTTCCTCCTGCTGGCCCGACTGGCAGAATCAGACGCCCACCTGGCTTCAGCTGGTCCAACAACTATAAAACAAACACACACATATATACAACAATATGGCAAGGCACTATTTTTAAACAGAAAAAGAGTTTCTCACAAAAGAACATTTTTCCATTTATTATACCTTAAATGGTGCACTCTGCTAAAGTTTTACCCCTAAAGAAATGAATAGCACTTATGAATTAAGTCCATTATTTTTTTTTTTTTTTACTCTTAAAACAGAGAGACAAGTCAAATTATTTACCAGAATGTGGTAATCAACATTATGCCAAAAACGCTGTTAATAAAACTTAACTTCATTATTGTGAAAAAATATATGGTATTGATCCTGGAACATTCCTTAAAGGATACATCTTATCCAGCAAGTGACCAATCTGTATATGTGTTTTAAGGGAAACATACTGCTTGTGGCACGGTGGGAGCTGCAGCTCCGACATGTATGGCATCATAGGGAGCTTCCTCTGTATGGCCCATTCTTCCATCTCCAACTGTAAGCACACAGCATTAGTACACAACAATACAATACGGCTGAGCCCATTTCACTACTCTGTCTTTATTATTAATGGTACATTCACGTTGTGTCAGAATTTATTTCCAAGTTATTCGTTTCTATAACAACACTCATAATGCCAAAATGGCTTTGTTGTTGATAACAACAAAATATTTATAAATACATCAATTTAATAAATTAACCTCTATATGTTGTTGTGAAATATTTAAGAACCAAAAGAGTGCTTCAGGTAACAACGGCATAATAAAATGGCATAACAAACTGAAATATGTGTTAACAACTTTTAATTGTTGAGGTCATTTTGGTTCTTTTTACATGACATTGCGACTTTCAAGTGGGAGCTTTCACAGACTTACAAATTGTAATTATGGTAATTCTGACATGACGTGAATGCACCATGAAGGTATTGTAAGTCACTTTTAAAACCACACAGATTTTACTCTATTGATGTTTCATTCTTTGCAATTTCAAAATGGATTTAAATATGGTAAAATGTATTAAATGGAATGAGTACATTGTAAAAAAATATATATATTAAACATAAATTGTAGGAATGCAGAAATCAGTAACTGCTGATATTAAGTATCTCATGAATATGGAGATAAAAAAATATCAAAACATCTCACAAATGCACACAACAATCCACAAATTTGAATTCACAAATGCTTGCATCATAATGCACAAATAAAAGTTATACAATGATTTATTTGCTCACAGTACAGTACACGAATGCACACATAAATGCTGAGACTTTTTTTCACCGGTATTCTGCCTCGAGGATGCCCATAAATATGCGTTTGCATTTGTGGATATTTTTGAAACTCTTGTTCCACGGCCTTGATTAAAAAATATGACTAAACTGATCTCCAATGTATGTGGATTGGCCTTCTTCATCTTTCTTTTTAACAGCTGATCGCAAACTAAAATGGTTCATTAACGCCATCTGCTGTTAGCTTAGACCAGAGACATCAGTCTGGATCATCACAGAGGGATGAAATGTGGGCGAGTTTAGTAAATTCTTTGCTTTATTTTAATTGCAAAATGTCCTTAAGTTATATAAAAATACTGTTTATACTATAATAAACAAACAATTTGTCTACTGTACTTATTTCTCTTTTTTTTTTTTTTTGAGACAGACTATATGCAGCACGGTCTATCTGGCACTGTATAACACATCTTTCTAATGATTTATCAGATATTTTGGTTCTCAAATATATTTAAATAATAATATGGGTTATTATTGCTTTTATATATTTTCATCGACACATAATATTCAATGGTATTCCACACTATGTAGGAAGCCGGTCCTTGCAAAGAATATTATGACTTTAGTTAAACGCTTGGAAAGTGAGTAGCTTGTTTTTTTGTTTATGGTGTTGGATTCCCTTACTGACAGTAATAAAATACATAAACACTTTTAATTTTAAGTCTTTGAACAAACATTCCCACATACTTCAAAAGCGCATTTTGTTATCAAGATTTATTAGGAATATTTTCAAAGTTCAAACAACATTATGACAGATCCCATAAAGCGCAGTGGTAATGCATTTTGTGCAAAATCATCAGTGACTGACGTATGTTAGAAGTGAAACTTGAGTGAGCAAGAATATGCAATTTTACATATGTACTGTTTTGATTTCGTTCTTTGATTCTGCACTTGCATAGCATCCTTGCATTCCTTCCTCATCTTTTACAAGGGAGGAGTGAAAAAAAAGAAAACACAATTATTAAATAACAAATTAATTATTAATTCATTAATAAATACTAAATAAAAAAACATATCGCCAATATTTATCATAAGCGTATAAACTCATGCTCTCTTGGTAATTTTTTTTTCAATTAACATTTTTTATTGATTCGTAGATATATAACAAAGAAAAACACAACATATATACATTGAGTCAACATTTAACCCCCACTACTACCCATCCCCAACGAATACACACACACATTTAACCCCCAAAAAAAAGAAAACAAAAAAGAAAATATAATAATCATACATAATTAAAACTATACTTCTCTCTCCACAGCCCCACCCCAAGAGTCCCCCAAAAACGCCAAATAACTGCCACACTAACTGTCAAACAAATCTCGAACCCCCAGCCTTCTACACGACACCTCCTTGAAAGCTGCCACCCTCCCCATCTCCGCACACCACTCTGGAAATGAGGGCGCTCCATCCGACTCCCATCCCCTGTCTTGGTAATTATTAATAATTTCCTTGGACAAAATACAACTGCAGGTAAGACTGTTCTACCAACACTGCTGTTGTATACAGTGCATCCGGAAAGTATTCACAGCGCTTCACTTTTTCCACATTTTGTTATGTTACAGCCTTATTCCAAACTGGATTAAATTCATTATTTTCCTCAAAATTCTACAAACAATACCCCATAATGACAACGTGAAAGAAGTTTGTTTGAAATCTTTGCAAATTTATTAAAAATAAAAAACGAAAAAAAAAAAATCACATGTACATAAGTATTCACAGCCTTTGCTCAATACTTTGTTGAAGCACCTTTGACACCAATTACAGCCTCAAGTCTTTTTGAGTATGATGCTACAAGCTTGGCACACCTATTTTTGGGCAGTTTCTCCCATTCTTCTTTGCAGGACCTCTCAAGCTCCATCAGGTTGGATGGGGAGTGTCGGTGCACAGCCATTTTCAGATCTCTCCAGAGATGTTCAATCGGGTTCAAGTCTGGGCTCTGGCTGGGCCATTCAAGGACATTCACAGAGTTGTCCCGGAGCCACTCCTTTGTTATCTTGGCTGTGTGCTTAGGGTCGTTGTCCTGTTGGAAGATGAACCTTCGCCCCAGTCTGAGGTCCAGAGCACTCTGGAGCAGGTTTTCATCAAGGATGTCTCTGTACATTGCTGCATTCATCTTTCCCTCGATCCTGACTAGTCTCCCAGTTCCTGCCGCTGAAAAACATCCACACAGCATGATGCTGCCACCACCATGCTTCACTGTAGGGATGGTATTGGCCAGGTGATGAGCGGTGCCTGGTTTCCTCCAGACATGATGCTTGCCATTCAGGCCAAAGAGTTCAATCTTTGTTTCTCATGGTCTGAGAGTCCTTCAGGTGCCTTTTGGCAAACTCCAGGCGGGCTGTCATGTGCCTTTTACTGAGGAGTGGTTTCCGTCTGGCCACTCTACCATACAGGCCTGATTGGTGGAGTGCTGCAGAGATGGTTGTTCTTCTGGAAGGTTCTCCTCTCTCCACAGAGAAATGCTGGAGCTCTGTCAGAGTGACCATCAGGTTCTTGGTCACCTCCCTGACTAAGGCCCTTCTCCCCCGATCGCTCAGTTTGGCCGGGGGCGGCCAGCTCTAGGAAGAGTCCTGGTGGTTCCAAACTTCTTCCATTTACGGGTGATGGAGGCCACTGTGCTCATTGGGACCTTCAATGCTGCAGACGTTTTTCTGTACCCTTCACCAGATCTGTGCCTCGATACAATCCTGTCTCGGAGGTCTACAGACAATTCCTTGGACTTCATGGCTTGGTTTGTGCTCTGACATGCACTGTTAACTGTGGGACCTTATATAGACAGGTGTGTGCCTTTCCAAATCATGTCCAATCAACTGAATTTACCACAGGTGGACTCCAATCAAATTGTAGAAATATCTCAAGGATGATCAGTGGAAACAGGATGCACCTGAGCTCCATTTTGAGTGTCATGGCAAAGGCTGTGAATACTTATGTACATGTGAGTTTTTTATTTTTAATAAATTTGCAAAGATTTCAAACAAACTTCTTTCACGTTGTCATTATGGGGTATTGTTTGTAGAATTTTGAGGAAAATAATGAATTTAATCCATTTTGGAATAAGGCTGTAACATAAAATGTGTAAAAAGTGAAGCGCTGTGAATACTTTCCGGATGCACTGTATCCAGCAAACGTAAAAAGAAATCATACGGGGTGAAAAGTTGTTTGTTTGTTCTATTGTAAAACTCATTCAATAGTTAATTGTTTTAACAGCTGCTGAAGCTGTACATAAATGGAGATGTCACATGGGATCTGTTACTTTACAAATCACAGTCGTTTGTGATTATTGGATAAGGATTTTTCAATTATAATTTTATAGAGGTCGGGGCAGATTTCAATTTGCATCTCCAGTACAAATCATTTTAATTAATAGATTTCAACACAAATATTGTCTTGAGTACAATTGTCTTCAGTGAGTTAAAAAACATCCTTAGAATTGAATGCAGCCAATGGAGGATTCCGCTTCTAAAGCCGGTAAACATCCCCTTGAACGCACGTTCATTTAGTGTCAAAGAAATTTTGAAGGCAATCAAGATTAGCTTGCTCATATTCCTGAATCAAGGCTGTGGAACAACTATCTAAAAATACAAAAGCATATTCACAAACATCCTCGAGGCAGAATACCAATGGAAAAAGTCTCAGCATTTATGTGTGCATTTGTAGACAGTACCATGAGAAAAGATATCATTGTATTGCTTATATTTGTGCATTCTCATACATGCATTTGTGAATTGAGCAGATCTGTTGCATACATTTGTGGATTGCTGTTTGCATGTGTGGATCTGTTGCGTGCATTTGTGGGTTGAGCACGCATGTGGATCTGTAGTTCATCAGGAATTCCCCTATTAAACATGACTGTTAAACAGTGAAATAACGCTGACTGATTGCTTCAACAGAAACATAAATCCATTAATTCACAACCTCGGAGCTCACGGTAGGTCTGGCTTTAAAAGTCAATAAGTTATTGTTCTTGTTAAAATAGTTCACCATCATTTACTC
Source organism: Myxocyprinus asiaticus (assembly GCF_019703515.2). Classification (NCBI taxonomy): domain Eukaryota; kingdom Metazoa; phylum Chordata; class Actinopteri; order Cypriniformes; family Catostomidae; genus Myxocyprinus; species Myxocyprinus asiaticus. The sequence continues at coordinate 46,453,861 of NC_059368.1, read as the reverse complement.
ACCCTCATGTCGCCTTCAAACCTGTATGACTTTCTTCTGTGAAAAAAAAAAAAAAAGAAGATATTTTTAAAAATGTCTGTTTTTTTTTTTTTGTCCAAACAATGAAAGTCAACTGACTTTCATTTATTGACAAAAACAAGTGAAACATCCTTCAAAATATCTTATTTTGTGTTCCACAGAAGAAAGAAAGTCATACAGGTTTGAAGGCGACATGAGGGTGAGTAAATGATGGTCTCTATTTATGGCTCAGTTCCATCCTTCAAAGTAAATCTATGAGATATTTCAACCATTTTATCATCCGCCAAGGAACAAAACGCAAGTCTGATTTCTTAGTTTATATTTTCATCAGAACACTTGAGAGGCACTTCACGCGTTCTTCCGGACAGGACCTGCTCCAGTTGACATCCACTTGCGAATAAAAATAACCACGATCAGACGATTATTTAATAATCGCGACAGGCCTATGCCCAAGTATAATACTGAGAGCAAGGGGTTCTTCAAAATCCCTACCACTAAGTGCAGATAAGAAAGCGCCAGTAATTAATTTTATGCCTGATTTCAATTGTAGTATATAGCAAAAAGTCTTGATATTGTTTTATTTATTTGTTATTTATATTGGTTTTATTTATTACTTTTTTAAAGACAAAATGTATAGATTTGTAATTTTGCTCATCATCTTGGTTTTCAAACATCACATGAAAATATTATCAGCTAATCCTATAAGCCAGAATATCAATATCCGTGCATCCCTAATAAACTGATATATTATGAAACAGTTTAAAATAGACAAAAACTTTTGTCAGAGACAAGAGATGGGCAAGTAGAATCAAACCAACCGATGAGTTTGACCCTCCCTGAAGAGATCAAACTAGGGTCGTCTTTCTTAACATTAGTTATGGATTCTTCCACTAGTTCCTTTATATGATCAATGCCAATCACCTTCCCTCTTGGACCAACCTGCAACACAACACACACACCCACTATAATAATACATCTAAAACAATACTGAGTGCTATGGTCACACTAAGGAGGACCAAACCTCCAAAAAACAAATGAATGTATTAATTAAAGAAAAATAAATGTAAACAAATAAATGGGTATTTAATGCATAACCTGTCAATGAACCTTTTTAATGATCGACTTCAAGATTTTTGTCTACTTCCCATATACAAGAAAGATATAAATGCAAGAACAAATAAATGTAATAAATAAAACCATAATAAACCAATAAATAAAAATGAATTAATTCAGAACTAAATTATGTAAAAATTTAAAAACATTACATTGTGTATTTCGTTTGGTCCTCTATATTACAAACACATTTACACTAAATTCAAATGTGTGATGACCGTGTTTGCATTTAATTATTAATTTGCATGTAATACTACAGAAATGTGAAAATCCTAAGCAATGCTGTGTTTGCGATATGTAAATGTAATTTACCATTCTGGCGAAGCAGACAGATAGGATTCCTGAGCCTGATCCCACATCTAGAGCCTTTGCTCCCTCGTACAGGTGATCATGGAGGAGCTCCAGCGCGTATGCGTGCTGCAGCACACCAGCACGGTTTAACATGTCAACGTCTGCCATTACAAAAGCTGCTAACTGCAAGAAATGCTCTTTTAACTTACCATATGTGGTGCACTGATTGTTGCTTGGTAACCTGTACGAAATGAATAAATGAAAAAAGACTTTAAAAAAAGAACCCATCGCCAAAGACAAGATAGGCCTACATCAAGAGCATCACCGGACTAACACCATCTACACTGGAAACGTCAAAGCTATACGTCACCTAAGAAAGTACACTAATAACAAACAATTTAGCCATAAGCGCGATGCTACGCTTGAGCAAGTGTAAAACTAAATTCTTTATTTTCAACGTAAATCCCAATATGGACATCGTATGAGTGATTCTGCTTTTGCACAAACACACAATACACAATAGGGTCATTCTGTGTCAAGTCAACCAGAGGTCCCTGGCTTTTTATTTTTATTTAATTTTACTAGTGAAAGGCAAACATAAATGATCATGAAACCAAAATATTTAATGCCATCATTTCAATGTTTACTGAGTAATCTGTTATTTTGTGGGGGGGTGTCAAATGACAATTTTCAACTATGATTTGGGGGGTGGAGGGAAGGGGCGTGACGAAGTCAGAGGAAAGAATACCCAACTTGAAATTTCCCACTTCCGACCTCAATGTGCTCCAGTCAATCACATGTCACGGTCACATTGTACACATGTCCGGTGTAGACTAAACACTGTTATATACACACAACTTAGTCAGCTTTGCACTGAGACATCTATAAACCAACAGACTTACTATAAAACAGAAGTCGACCGACAGTGGATTTTGCTAAAAAACACATTTTTCTTTCTTTACTATGACGGGCACAGACAAAGAGTCCAAAAATCCAAGATGTAGTTGTAGTTTATTTTTCAACAAAAAAAAAAGATTTGGTGCATAACGTGAGACTTTTAAGTATAAACGAGCCGAAATGATGCCAAAATGATGAAAAAACTATCGACAACTATCGCCACAGATTTTGCCAATATCGACAGTTCCAAAAAGCAAGTATTGGCACTAATTAATCGGTAAAACCGATATATCGGTCTAACTCTAATATAAAACACACTGTAGAAAGTAGTCATAGATGATATTGAGAATGAAATGATTACTTTGGATTGTGACACATACCTATAGATTGAGGCGAGTCCATATATGGATTACATCTGGAGAAATGGGCACGATCTGTAGCCAACATAACTTCATATACGCGGTCCGATTTAATGATCCCATTCTCTGGACAAGAAACACATAAATCGATAGGTTGATACCTATGTAATAATATATGTTCACTGTAAGTGTAATGTACAAGCTATTCCAATATCACACAGTTTTGCCTCTTTGCATGACTGCAGACATTTTGGAACATGGGAACTACAATCCCTTTAATCTGAAACTTGTCAGGGCGCACCTTTACACTTTTTTTTGTCATCTTTTATCAACAGTCATTTAATTTAGTACATTTTGGCCTCTGTGAAGTCTCAACTTCTTCATGTAAGTATGAAATGTTGAAGTAATGTCCGAATTAAACAAGTAATGTACACAATGAATCATGTTATCTAAATATCAGCTGTGTCATATCTAAAAATGCAACCAGCTGAACAATAAGCTATCATTTTGTATTACCATGGAGGATGCAGAGATCAACAAAAGAAGAGACATGCAAGATTGTTCATGTAGACGTTTACTGTACAGTACATCATTCTGTATGTCTACGGCATGTTCCTGCACTAAATATTGGAAGTGCCAGAGCAACAAAACCTTTGCAGCATGCCAGCAATGTTACGCTGGTATTCAAAACTAACATGCTACACATGCATAGTAAATACTATGCATTTACACTTTGACAGAGATGATTACTCACAGACTGAAGGCCTGAAAGCTAAATACACATTTATCTTTCTAAACTTTTACTTTGCACCCACCTTCACTTCCTCAGACATAATAAAGGTGCATCAAGACCAATGGTTTTATTTTTTTACATTTTCCCCTCCAATGTTTTCCAATCCTCCAGATTTTTTTATCCTTTTGTTATTAAAAACAGAATGCTTTTTAAAGGCTCTGTAATTCTGTGAAACGCTATCCTACACATTTGACCTGGTTATTTACAGCAGGCATGTGAATGCTGTAAATCAATAGTGGCATTGAGTGCCAAGACACTACCACATACAGACAACAGATCATTAAACACACTGATGGATGCTGATTTTAGGGGCAAAATCTGATGAGTCTTTTTCCCATTTTCTGCACTGAAATCTGTGGAATTTTACAGAATGGATTAAACATTGTAAAACATGTTAAACGGAGCTGAATACTACAGTTGTCTTGGTACCTGAAAGCCTTATCAAATGTATATTATTATTATTAAAACTAATTAATAATAAACATGCAAGGGGTCACAAGAAACATGCATTCGCATTCTGTGGAAATCTGCAGGTGCAGATTTCACCTGGGCCAGGTCACTTGGAAAGTAAGCTTTCCAGAAGAAAATTCTCCCAAAGTCATGGCTTGTGAACTCCAGGCATCAGGAAGAGCTAAGGTCAAAGTAAAAGCAGAATGCTTTGTGGTTGCTAAGGTGTTCTGAGTGTTTTAGCATGTTGTTATGTCATTGCTAGGTTGTCCTGGGTGGTTGCTAGGTGATTACTCACTGGTCCAAGCCAAAAAAGCCCACTCTCAAGTCTCAAAGACATTCTGGTCTCTAGATATTGCTTGAGTACCTCCATCAGTGCAAGTCTATTAGATTTTTTTTCTGTTGCATGGTCCACAAGGCGAAAGCCAAAAGTCAGATTGCTTTGAAAGCATCATGTAAAAGCCAATATTCATGTCTGTAGCATAAATGGTGTGAAGAGTTTAATACTTGGGGTTAGGGGTTTATTTAAACCCCTGACCCTACATATGAGCAACAGTAATAGTGATTGCTAAGGTAAGCACCACTAAATATAGCTCACTGAACACTTAACCCAAGAGTTGAAGCCAAGAGTTCAGGAGGATGGGTTACATGCCAGAAGAGTATTATTAGTCCCCGTAGGCAATGGTCAACTATTGGATTAGTTAAAAATGCTCATCTTTTGACCAGATGCACCACTGACAGCCTCCCCAAGTGCAGCAAAAAATACACCTGTGCAAAAGGTTTCTGTGCAATTTAACTTAATGACAAGTGGTGCTGGCCTTTCCAAATGTTCCGGATGCAGTGCTATGCAATACATGTTCAGTACAACATATGTCCAGTGGTGATACCTGTATGATATAATACATGTACATTAGTTACTTTTTGCAAACACTGCTGTGAAATTTGCATAAAACTTGCACAATTAGATACAATTCTGTAATGTAAAAAAGAGAGAAGCAAATGCTAATTGGTTAAAATCACATTCTGATCATTTCAAGGCAAACTTTTCAATAGAAATCAAAGTAAATCTGAGCCTGAATAAATGTAGCATCAATAAAGGTCCTAAAAGTCCTAAACTGCAGAAGCACACAATATTGAGTGACGTCATAACGCCATACGCTGCGCCACACCCACTAAACTCCAAGTACAAAATGCACATATGATCATCAAATAATCACCGGATATTTCAACAATTATTACAATATTATCTGGCGTTTAAGGAAACTTGAAATGATTTTAAGCTAAATGGCGCTATTTGTGTAGTTTATACTAAAAGAACACCCACCATATAATACAACACCTGTCACAACAATACAAAACAGGAAAAGAAAAGAAAAACATACGCATTTAACACATTAATCACGCAAAGAGAGCAGATTTGCAGGGGTTGATGAGTGACGATCGCATACTGTTCTGCTAGCAGCTAGCTAACAATAAATGAGGAGCATTGAGGCGCATTATAAAGTTTTAAACACACCACAGCAGTCATTATGTGTCTGTGTGAAATAATAACACACGCATGAACAAAAGTGACATAAAGTCGCACCGTTATAACACGCATGAGCCCAGTTTCCTTCAGTTGTAACGCAATGCTAGTACGCAGACGCGCACTTTACCTCACACAAGCGTCAACACACACCCGTTACTCAGCACTACTGTAAATAAGAGTGTTTTGCTCAAGTAAACATGCAGAGCTGATGAAACTCACTGCGGAGGTTGTTGACGAGCTCTGCGTGACTCGCTCCTCCGGATTTCCACGCCATTATTAAACACACTCTGCGGATCAAGTAGAGTGCGGCTGTCAGCGCCGCGCCTGCGCACACCGCCCTTCCGACCACCGTTACCACTTCCAACGCCGATACGTCACCAGACATGACACTGTGATCATGTATTCTGTGCAGTGTTTTCCCACATGATCATATTTGTTTATCGTTTCGGTTGTTTGGGAGTTAAGGAATTTTTCAGTGCTCTAGTAGCAGCGCGCCGCCAGCAGGAGGAGAGCACAAGCGTGTTACAGTGTGACGTAAGGGATTATAGGGGTGATAATCAAGGTGACCTAAGGGATTATTGGGGTGATAATCAAGGTGACGTAAGGGATTATAGGGGTGATAATCAAGGTGACGTAAATGATTATCGGGTGATTAATCAAGGTGACGTAAGGGATTACAGGGGTGATAATCAAGGTGACCTAATGGATTATTGGGGTGATAATCAAGGTGACGTAAGGTTGACGTAAGGGATTATTGAGGTGATAATCAAGGTGACGTAAGGGATTATAGGGGTGATAATCAAGGTGACGTAAATGATTACCGGGGTGATAATCAAGGTGACGCAAGGGTTTATAGGGGTGATAATCAAGGAGATGTAAGGGATTATAGGGGTGATAATCAAGGAGATGTAAGGGATTATAGGGGTGATAATCAATGTGACGTAAGGGATTAAGGAGTGATAATCAAGGTGACGTAAGGGATTATAGGGGTGATAATCAAGGTGACATAAGGGATTATAGGGGTGATAATCAATGTGACGTAAGGGATTATGGGGTGATAATCAAGGTGACGTAAGGGATTATAGGGGTGATAATCAATGTGACGTAAGGGATTATAGGGGTGATAATCTAGGTGATGTAAAGGATTATAGGGGTGATTAATCAAGGTGATGTAAATGATTATCGGGGTGATAATCAAGGTGACGTAAGGGATTATAGAGGTGATAATCAAGGTAATGTAAGGGATTATAGGGGTGATAATCAAGGTGACGTAAGGGATTATAGGGGTGATAATATAGGTGATGTAAAGGATTATAGGGATGATTAATCAAGGTGACATAAATGATTATCGGGGTGATAATCAAGGTGACGTAAGGGATTATGGAGTGATAATCAATGTGACATAAGGGATTATTGTGGTGATAATCAAGGTGACGTAAATGATTATCGGATGATTAATCAAGGTGACGTAAGGGATTATAGGGGTGATAATCAAGGTGACCTAAATGATTATCGGGTGATTAATCAAGGTGATGTAAATGATTATCGGGTGATAATCAAGGTGACGTAAGGGATTATAGAGGTGATAATCAAGGTAATGTAAGGGATTATAGGGGTGATAATCAAGGTGACGTAAGGGATTATAGGGGTGATAATATAGGTGATGTAAAGGATTATAGGGATGATTAATCAAGGTGACATAAATGATTATCGGGGTGATAATCAAGGTGACGTAAGGGATTATGGAGTGATAATCAATGTGACATAAGGGATTATTGTGGTGATAATCAAGGTGACGTAAATGATTATCGGATGATTAATCAAGGTGACGTAAGGGATTATAGGGGTGATAATCAAGGTGACCTAAATGATTATCGGGTGATTAATCAAGGTGATGTAAATGATTATCGGGTGATAATCAAGGTGACGTAAGGGATTATTGGGGTGATAATCAAGGTGACATAAGGGTGACGTAAGGGATTATAGGGGTGATAATCAAGGTGACGTAAGGGATTTTTGGGGTGATAATCAAGGTGACGTAAGAGATTATGGGGTGATAATCTATCTGATGTAAAGGATTATAGGAGTGATTAATCAAGGTGACGTAAATTATTATCCTGTGATTAATCAAGGTGACGTAAGTGATTATAGGGGTGATAATCAAGGTGATGTAAGGGATTATAGGGGTGATAATCAATGTGACATAAGGGATTATAGGGGTGATAATCAAGGTGACGTAAATGATTATCGGGTGATTAATCAAGGTGATGTAAGGGATTATAGGGGTGATAATCAAGGTGACCTAAGGGATTATTGGGGTGATAATCAAGGTGACGTAAGGGATTATAGGGGTGATAATCAAGGTGACGTAAATGATTATCGGGTGATTAATCAAGGTGACGTAAGGGATTACAGGGGTGATAATCAAGGTGACCTAATGGATTATTGGGGTGATAATCAAGGTGACGTAAGGGATTATAGGGGTGATAATCAAGGTGACGTAAATGATTATCGGGTGATTAATCAAGGTGATGTAAGGGATTATAGGGGTGATAATCAAGGTGACCTAAGGGATTATTGGGGTGATAATCAAGGTGACGTAAGGGATTATAGGGGTGATAATCAAGGTGACGTAAATGATTATCGGGTGATTAATCAAGGTGACGTAAGGGATTACAGGGGTGATAATCAAGGTGACCTAATGGATTATTGGGGTGATAATCAAGGTGACGTAAGGTTGACGTAAGGGATTATTGAGGTGATAATCAAGGTGACGTAAGGGATTATAGGGGTGATAATCAAGGTGACGTAAATGATTACCGGGGTGATAATCAAGGTGACGCAAGGGTTTATAGGGGTGATAATCAAGGAGATGTAAGGGATTATAGGGGTGATAATCAAGGTGACGTAAGGGATTATAGGGGTGATAATCAAGGAGATGTAAGGGATTATAGGGGTGATAATCAAGGTGACGCAAGGGTTTATAGGGGTGATAATCAAGGTGATGTAAATGATTATCGGTGTGATAATCAAGGTGACGTAAATGATTATCTGTGTAGCAGCTGTACATTCTAAGTAAGGCATGGTGATAGGTCTTAATGGTCAAGCCTTACTTACCAGAAGAGTAGAATATGAGATACATTGGTAATTGTGAAGAAGCAGGTAAAATAAAACGCCATAACCCATTTACTTGAGTCAAAAAAAAAAAAAAAAATGTAGTTGAGTAGACATCACTTCTAAAAACTTTTCAAACATCTTCTGTCCTTGAATCTTTCCAAACTATTAAGCTTCCCAAGATACTTGTCCAGCATTAAACTTATCATTAGTATCACACTATCCCGATCAGTTCCTTCTCTACACAGATCTTGATGTATCCTTTTGGCAGAAAGAATTACCGAAGACAAGTAACTTATTACTTATCCAAGAGAATCAGAATCAGAATAAGCTTTATTGCCAAGTATGCTTACACATACAAGGAATTTGTCTTGGTGACAGGAGCTTCCAGTACACAACAATACAAAAACAATACAAAAACAGCAGCAAGACATAGATAATAATAAAAAATAAAAAATAAATCTAATTATACACATACGTACATACACACAGACACACACATACATACATACACACATACATATACGTAGTGCAAATCTAATACAAATCTGTTATCTGTTATGTACAGTGCAAAATACAAATCTGTTATGTACAGTGTAAATATAAATCTGTTATGTACAGTGTAAATACAAATCTGTTATGTACAGTGCAAATTTCTTTTTTTTTTTTTAAATGGCAGAAGAGGTTGGATGTGTTGGATAAATATAATAAAGACTAAACTGTGTAATGCACGTAGTTATTGCTCAATGGGGCAATTTAACTGTTCAAATGGGGCAATTTAACTGTTCATCTTCAAAAGGATTGAAGATAGAGTTAGCCACAGAGAGAATTTCCCTTCTGGTAAGAGGTCTATCCTTAACTAGATTCAGCACCCCAAAGTACAACTAATGCTCTACTCAGGTAGAGTGTCAACGTCCAAGTCAAAATCTATTACCTTTTTACCTCTTTCTCAAGTAGGGCCTTCAGTACAACATGACTGCTACTTAAACAGTTCGCAAAACGAAATCCATCTTTAGCACACAAAGCGGTGAGCTTCTTGTACAATGGCATATCATCTGAATTTTTGAGTACTGATACAACACAATCAACTATGTAGAAGTTATTAAGGACGATATCACTTTTTTTAATCCATAGCTAGAACAACTTGGAGATCAAGTAGCTCTAAACTCTGTACTCTTCCTGGCTGTGACTAATGTTACCTCCTCTTACATTAGTTACAAAGTCCATCCTTAATCTTACAACAACACTCATCAAAAAACTATTTAAGTCTGGTTCTTGCAGAAGCTGTTAATTCATCGATGTACCCTGATACAATGCTCCACAAACACAACTCTGATCTTTCTCTTTTCGGGATGATATACCCAGTAGTGAGGTATGTACGTCCATCACATCTCCGTTTCTGAATTGTAGGCCTGGTCCAAGCTCTTGTCATTTCAAGACTTGACTACTGCAGTGTTCTGTTGGCCAGTCTCCCAGCTAGTGTATTTAAGCCACTGCAGATGGATCCAGAATCTAGCAGCACATCTTGTCTTCCATCAACTAACCAAAGAGGGCCACATCACACCCCTCTGGATCACACTCCACTGGTTACCTGTAGCTGCCCGCATCATGCAACAGCACCCTCATCCTTCAAGTCACTCCTCAAAGGTATATGTCCCCTCTCACATTTTGCGGTCAATGAATAAGTGGCGCCTGGTGGTTCCATTGCAACGAGGCACAAAGTCACTTTCCAGATAATTCACTGTCTCTGTTTCTCTGTGGAATGAGATTCCAGAAAAATTCAAGAAACAGCTGAAGACACATCTCTGCCACTTAACCAAACCACAAGCATAAAGTCAATTATATATACACTGGCGGCCAAAAGTTTGGAGAAGGAAATTGGTACTTTAACTCATCAAAGTGGCATTCAACTGATCACAAAGTATAGTCAGGACATTACTGATGTAAAAAACAGCACCATCACTGTTTGAAAAAAGTCATTTTTGATCAAATCTAGACAGCCGCCATCACTCCAACACCTTATCCTTGAGTAATCATGTTAAATTGATAATCTGGTACTATAAAATCACTTCCCATTATATCAAACACAGCTGAAAGCTATTTGGTTCATTAAATGAAGCTTAACATTGTCTTTGTGTTTGTTTTTGAGTTGCCACTCAAAAACAAACTGGCAATAGACTGGCAATAGACTGGCATGTCTTAAGGTCAAGATTAGTTCAAAAATGGCAAAAAAGAAACAGCTTTCTCTAGAAACTCATCAGTCAATCATTGTTTTGAGGAATGAAGTCTATACAATGCTTGAAATTGCCAAAAAACTGAAGATTTCATACAAAGATGTACACTACAGTCTTCAAAGACAAAGAACAACTGACTCTAACAAGAACAGAAAGAGATGTGGAATGCCAGATGTACAACTAAACAAGAGGATAAGTACATCAGAGTCTCTAGTTTGAGAAATAGACACCTCACATGTCCTCAGCTGACAGCTTCATTGAATTCTACCCGCTCAACACCAGTTTCATGTACAACAGTAAAGAGAAGATTCAGGGGTGCAGGCCTTATGGGAAGAATTGCAAAGAAAAAGCCACTTTTGAAACAGAAAAACAAAAAGAAAAGGTTCAAGTGGGCAAAGAAACACAGACATTGAACAACAGATAATTGGAAAAGAGTGTTATGGATCTTAACCCCATTGAGCTTTTGTGGGATCAGCTAGACTGTAAGGTGCGTGAGAAGTGCCCGACAAGACAGCCACATCTATGGCAAGTGCTACAGGAAGTGTGGGGTGAAATGTCACCTGAGTATCTGGACAAACTGACAGCTAGAATAACAAGGATCTGCAAAGCTGTCATTGTTGCTCAAGGAGAAAACTTTGAAGTAGTTTAAGATTAAGAATTTAAAAAAAATTCAAATTGTAATAGTAATTTTTCACGTTAGTAATGTCCTGACTATACATTGTGATCAGTTGAATGTCACTTTGGTGAATAAAAGTATCAATTTCTTTCCATAAGAGCAAAATGTGTACATTATTCCAAACTTTTGGCCGCCTGTGTGTGTGTGTGTGTGTGTGTGTGTGTGTGTGTGTGTGTGTATATATATATATATATATATATGTTCTGCTCTAGCTTCTGTACTACTCAAGCTACTCTTTGAAGATGGCAGTGTGATACTGCAGATATTGTTGACTCTTGTATGGCAAATTGCTTTCCATGTTTTCTCATTTGTAAGTTGCTTTGGATAAAAGGGTTTGCTTAATGATTTAATGTAAATCTTATTTTTCCTATTACATTTCTCTGCTTCAGGTGTGGCAGTGATGGTGGTAGCAAAATTACTGCTCCTGGGTTTTGAGTGAGGTAATTTGGTGTTCATGCTTCTACCTCCAGTGTCCTAAATGATTTTGTACACCTGATCCAGAACAATCTTTATTTTTACTCTCTATTATGTCCACAATATCCTGAAACAAAGCCTGGTTGTTGCATCTTTCCTTTAAATAATACACCATTGGCCTCAATTTGTCTCTGAGCTTAAAAAGGTAGCTTTGTGACAATGGGTCTGTTCCAAAATATAGAGAGTTTCCTCCACAGGCAGCACTTTAGGACATCATAGGTGCACTCCCTACGCGAGGTTTGTTCCAAAGGTAGGTATGTTAATTATGCTGCCTCCTAATATATCTCGTTTTGGCCAATTGAAGGAAGCATGGTGTGTGTCCTTCCCCAGGCAGATGATCCAAGAATGCACTATGATGAGCTTGGTGGAAAAATAAATCCAAGATGGCAGATGAAGTGAGAGACATTTCCATTATATATACTTAAAAACCATTCAATACTGAAAAATATTGATAACACAAAGTTTAATATGATAGAAAACTGATTATTTTACTTAAAGTGTGTGTGTGCTATGCGTATTTATGCTAATTAGTGTATCGGGTCGTTCCTTGTGTCACCTCTATTGAAATCAGTTGCGAGTTAAGTCCTTCATGTGCTGCGCATGAGGAGCGCTAATTTTACTTTTGTAGAGCGTCCCAAATCGGTTTCTTATGAGGCTTCATTTCAGTTAGGATGCTGCCATAGAAGACATAGGGTTGCCTGCTTTGATTTGTGAAAAACCAGGACACTCGGGGGGATCAAACCATATTTGCAAATATACTATGTTGTAGGACTCCCTATTGCCTCTCTTACCTATATTTGTCCTGACGCAGACGCACTCCCTGACCCTGACGCAGTTGCACTCACTCTGAACTCCTTTGTCTGCTGCTGTCCTTTTCTACATTAAATACAGATATTTTATTTTAATGTGTAAACATATCTATTATAAAATCGAATCATATGTACAAAAGTATACTCCCTTTAGCAATGAAAACATGATTAGATGTATTATAATAGATTATAAACAACTTTTTAATTTAATGAATTTGGGAAACCCAACACTGAAATTTCTCACCTTTTTTTTCCATGTGTATTTCTCATCCCTTTTTGCTGCCTGCAGAAGTCCCTGCTGTCCCTCAATGAATGCTTTAAACTCCAAGCATGACAACTGAAAGTTTAATCTAACTTGAAGTTCTGCTTTGACCAACCCCACTGACCAGCCCCTTTTGTCTGACCAGACATCCTCCATATGTCTAAATACATGCTCAGCATAGGCGTTACTGACGGGGACAGACAAAACAAAGGATACCACTTTGAGCAATTCAGTCGCTGCTTTCTCCTTCTTGAAAAAAAATGCCCATTTCTTGTCTGGTGCCAGTTCTTCTGGGATGCTTTCAAATACACCGTTCAGTACAGTGTAGTCCTGATACAGTTTGTCTTCGTCAATGCCCAGAGCTAATTTGTCGACCAATCGCTCGAGTGTATCACATTCCATGGGACCACTTAGTCGCAGACAGCTAGCGTTAGACATAACTGGATCATCAAAATAAAAGTTAGCCTCTAGGTATAGAACAGCCTTTTCAAAGAAGCTGTCGGCCAGTGTTGTGAACTCCGTTTGTTCTCTTGCACTCGGAAAGCTTGCTTCGTTTTACTGCCATAAAATCTGTCTGCACGACGTGAGATTAATTGGCTGCACAATTGGCTAATTACTCCGTGAACACCCAGTAGTGTAGCACTCTCATTTTCCAACTTCCAAATTGCGTTGTCAAATTCCTGCATGACGTTGTGCGTGAGCAACTGGAAACATTCAGACACTGTCACATCATCCTCATCACTGCTGTCGGCAGCATCAGCACCACTTCTGCACATAACTTCCAGATAATGTCAGGACAATCCTTCTTTCCCAGTGACAGAAAATAATACTTCAGGGCAGGCCAACACTCCAAGATCCGCTGAAATGTAGGCAATAGAGATAACCAATAGGTTGGTGCATGCCTCAGTATCTCTTTGCACTGTATTGAAGTGAACTCGCAAAACTCTTTCAGAGATTCTGCTTTTTTGGCTGAGCATGAGAATTCGCTGTAGATTTTTAGGACAATGGATTCAAAATCATAACTTGCAGCGCTGAGAATTCTGTTCGCGTTTTTCAGGGTGTTGTGGATCAAGTGGCGTTTGCACTTGCCCTTTACGATGTGTGGACTGACTTCTTTCAGTTTTTGAAAAATGGAATTATGTTTGCCAAAATTTACAGATGCATTGTCAGCACCATATGCACTAATCTGGCTGACACACAGGCCACTTTTTTCTGTGATATCCATAATTTGTTCATAGATAGCTCTGCTGGTTTCACGGGGGTCTTTGTAAAATTCCAAAAGCCTATATTTAACACCCTCGTCTTCGTGGAAATATTGGACTGTGTATGGATATAGTTTGGCATTGCCCGAGTTTGATGCATCAGAACAGACAGAAAAATATGGGGTATGTTTCAGTTCTGTAGCTAAACGCTCCTGGCTGTAAAGCGCTAGGACATTTTGAACTAAAGCTTCGCTTTTTGTTCTTCCACATGACATTTTTGTAGCAATACTCGACTCATGAAAGATTTTCACACTTACTTTATTGCCACAATCCGTAAATAAGTAGCTGTGTCCGTGAAGCACTCCGTTGTATACACTGGTAAGCTCCGCGCTATCCTGTCTTCCTCTGGTAAACATTTTTTTGTCATAAACTTTGCAATGGCTAGATTTTTGCATTTGCTTAATACAAAACTCTGGTGCTTCTTTGTTTATGCATGATTTTCCTGTGCTGTTTTCCCTTCATATTTAACTGACATTTTGGCGGGACACAAAACACAGGTGGCGGAGAACGGGTCTCCTTGGGTGGGCCTTACCCATTCAGATAAGTTTTCTCTTTTCGCCCAGTCTGAGTTGTACGTTGTAAATCGTTTTTTCTTTGACGCTGGTGGCTCATCCGATTTTGTTTTGTCGTGTTCCTCGTCCGTCTCTCCCCTATTCCACAAAACCGACAAAATAAATAGAACGTTTTCAAAAAGTTATCTATCAACTGGACTTACAACTTCACACGGTGGGATTGTGGATGTGGATGCGTGCGGCAGACCAAGTACTAGACGTCACGTAAGCTTTCTTATTTCTGCTACCAATCAAATAAATGTATACACATGGCCAATCTTCGCTGTGTTTTAACCATTTACGGACACAAGATTGGATGTATGAACATATCCAGGAAGAAAACAGAATAGCAGTAGAAGGAAACCAAACTATATTGATTTATTATTTATTTGAAACTATGAAATTCTAATTTCGATGTAAATTTTCACAAAAAGACAGAATATAAATTTTCCGGGACAGTCGCTCAAAAAAGAGAGCAATCTCGGGAAAACCAGGATGAGTGGCAACCCTAAGAAGACAGCTGTCTAAGTAGGCAGGAGACAGCGAGGCAGCTCACTATGTTTTGGAACAGACCCAGTGTCTTGCTAGTTGTAAGCAAGATTCAGCTAATTCATGTATTGAGTGTCATGCATTGTATTGCAGCAACGCCTAAAAAATTTAATACTATAACCCTTCAGAGCATTAGCATCTTCAGATTTTATGACTTTCCACGAGAGAGCCTTATCCACATTGGTTGAAGCTATTCTTATTGCCAAAGCTCCTTAACCTCCTGAGACCAGAGCATGACTGCTGTGTGTCATTTCCCTTTTTGATTTGTAACTAGTAGCGCCTAATAAATTTCCTAAACATCTATGTCCACGTATGGGGACAGCGGATCTATGTTGTGGAATTTTAAATAATACCAAGCTATAGAAAGTCTCTATTTTGGCAACAAAATCTAATGTTCTCTCTTTACACTGTCAAACAATCAAGTGGTCTATCAAATGCTGTAGCATTTTACTGAACAGAAATTAGCATAATTTATTCTGATTCAAAGCAACGGTCAGCATCGTCTAATCACTGCCAACCATGCTGAATTAAATTTAGCTTCACAAATTCTGAATCTACGTATGTACTGATTATCATTGTCCTACGTCTGCAAAACATGTTGATAGGTGCAAACATCATCTACAGCCTGAAACTGAGCAAGTCAGGAGTGAATGAACCTGGCTGCATAGGGAAGCTATAGGATGCTCTCTTGCTCACCAATTAGT
This sequence comes from Myxocyprinus asiaticus, assembly GCF_019703515.2. Taxonomy (NCBI): domain Eukaryota; kingdom Metazoa; phylum Chordata; class Actinopteri; order Cypriniformes; family Catostomidae; genus Myxocyprinus; species Myxocyprinus asiaticus. Next base: position 46,437,780 of record NC_059368.1, on the reverse strand, counting down.
GAATGACTTAAAGGGATAGTTCACACAAAATGAAAATTCTCTCATGATTTACACATCCTCATGCCATTCCAGATGTGTATGACTTTCTTTCTTCTGCAGAACACAAATTAAGATATTTAGAAATATATTTCCACTCTGTCGGTCCTCAAAATGTAAGTGAATGGGTGCCAAAATTTTGACATAAAAGGAGCATAAAAGTAATCCATATGACTTGAGTGATTAAATCCATGTGTTCAGACATGATATGATAGGTGTGGTTGAGAAACAGATCAATATTTAAGTTATTTTTTGTCATGAATTCTCCTCCCTGCCCATTAGTGGGTGATATGCAAGAAGGATGTGAATCAGCAAAAACAGAAGAAGGAGAATGAGAAAGTGAATGTAAAGTGGAAATGTACTTAGCCGGGATGTGAATTGATATATTAAAAAATGACTTAAATATTGATCAGTTTCTTACCCATACCTATCAAATTGCTTCAGAGTATATGGATTTAACCACCAGAGTTGTCTGGAGTACTTTTATTTTGCCCTTATGTGCTTTTTGGAGCTTAAAAATTCTGGTCACCATTCACTTACATTGTATTGTAAAGAGCTGAGAAATACTCTTAAAATCTTTGATTGTGTTCAGCAGAAGAAAGTCATTCACATCTGGGATGACATGAGAGTGAGTGTAATATCTGAATGAAGTCATGAGAGTAGGATCTAGATGCAGATAATATTTAATAAGAATTATCCAAAGTACAAAACAGGGCAAACACTGGAACATGGCAAGACTAGGAAACTGGGAACTAAAACAAATGTTACATCAAACAGGAGCAAAACACACAACAACTGAGAAAGACAGAGCAGACATCAGGAGATTATATACACAAGGATAAATGAGGTAATGGAAGATATGGCCATGAAACCAAGGAGACCAGAGCAGATCAGGCGGATGACCAGGAGACCAAGGAGACCAGAGCAGATCAGGCAGATGGCCAGGGGACCCAGGAGACCAGAGCAGATCAGGCGGATGGCCAGGAGACCAAGGAGACCAGAGTAGATCAGGCAGATGGCCAGGAGACCCAGAAGACCAGAGCAGATCAGGTGGACGGCCAGGAGACCCAGGAGACCACCTCAGGGTAGGGACTGGACCAGGAGGCCTGGTTGGTGACCACAGGTCTGAAACAGGGTCAGGAGGCCTGGGTGGTGACCACAGTGTCGAGATAGGGTCAGGAGGCCTGGGAGGAGGCCACAGACTAGAGACTGGAGCCATGGAAGACTCTGAGGGTGGAGCCATGGAAGGTGGAGCCGTAGGAGGCTCGAGGGGCAAAGCCGTGGCAGGTGGAGCTGTGGGAGGCACGAGGGGTGAAGCCGTGGAAGGTGGAGCCGTGGGAGGCTCGAGACAAAGAGTCCTGGATGACTGGGAAACGATCTCCATGGTCACAAACATGGGAAGAGACTCGGGTACGACCTCACTGGTTGTGAAAACTGGAAGCACCTCGGGAACGACCTCTGTGGTTGTGGGCATGGGAAGAGTCTTGGGAATGATCTCTGTGGTCGTGAACATGGGCAGAGACTTGGGAACGACCTCTGTGGTTGTGAACATGGGCATAGAATTGGGAACGACCTCTGTGGTCATGAATGCTGGCAAAGACTCGGGAATGACCTCTGTGGTCGTGGGCATGGGCAGAGTCTCAGGAACGACCTCTGTGGTCGTGAACATGGGCAGAGACTTGAGAACAACCTCTGTGGTAGTGAACGCTGGCAGAGACTTGGGGACGACCTCTGTGGTCATGAGCATGGGCAGGGACTCAGGAACAACCTCTGTGGTCGTGAACACTGGCAGAGACTCGGGGATGACCTCTGTGGTCGTGAGCATGGGCAGGAAATCGGGGACAACCTCTGTGGTCGTGAGTATGGGCAGAGACTCGGGAACGACCTCTGTGGTCGTGAACATGGGCAGGGACTCGGGAATGACTTCTGTGGTAATGAAAACTGGCAGAGACTTGGGGACGACCTCTGTGGTCGTGAACATGGGCAGGGACTCGGGAACGACCTCTGTGGTTGTGAACACTGGCAGAGACTCGGGGATGACCTCTGTGATCGTGAACATGGGCAGAGACTCGGAAATGTTCTCTGTGGTAGTGAACATGGGCAGGGACTCGGGAACGACCTCTGTGGTTGTGAACACTGGCAGAGACTCGGGGACAACCTCTGTAGTTGTGAACATGGGCAGGGACTCAGGAATGACCTCTATGGTCATGAACACTGGCAGAGACTCGGGGACGACCTCTGTGGTCGTGAACATGGGCAGAAACTCGGGAACGACCTCTGTTGTTGTTAACACTGGCAGAGACTTGGGGACGACCTCTGTGGTCATGAACATGGGCAGGAAATCGGGGACAACATCTGTAGTCGTGAGTATGGGCAGAGACTCGGGAACGACCTCTGTGGTCGTGAACATGGGCAGGGACTCGGGAATGACCTCTGTGGTCATGAACACTGGCAGAGACTCGGGGACGACCTCTGTGGTTGTGAGCATGGGCAGGGACTCGGGAACATTCTCTGTGGTTGTGAACATGAGCAGGAACTTGGGAACAACCTCTGTGGTTGTGAACACTGGCAGAGACTCCGGGACGACCTCTGTGGTTGTGAACATGGGCAGAGACTCGGGAACGTCCTCTGTGGTCGTGAACATGGGCAGGGACCCGGGAATGACCTCTGTGGTTGTGAACACTGGCAGAGACTCGGGGACGACCTCTGTGGTCGTGAGCATGAGCAGGGACTCGGGAACGACCTCTGTGGTCATGAACATGGGCAGAGAATTGGGAACAACCTCTGTGGTAGTGAACACTGGCAGAGACTTGGGGACGACCTCTGTGGTCGTGAGCATGGGCAGGGACTCGGGAACGTCCTCTGTGGTCGTGAACATGGGCAGGGACTCGGGAATGACCTCTGTGGTCGTGAAAACTGGCAGAGACTCGGGGACGACCTCTGTGGTCGTGAGCATGGGCAGAGATTCAGGAACGACCTCTGTGGTCGTGAACATGGGCAGAGACTCGGGAATGACCTCTGTGGTCATGAACACTGGCAGAGACTTGGGGACGACCTCTGTGGTCGTGAACATGGGCAGAAACTCAGGAACGACCTCTGTGGTTGTGAACACTGGCAGAGACTCAGGGACGACCTCTGTGGTTGTGAACATGGGCAGAGACTCGGGAACGTCCTCTGTGGTCGTGAACATGGGCAGGGACCCGGGAATGACCTCTGTGGTTGTGAACACTGGCAGAGACTCGGGGACGACCTCTGTGGTCGTGAGCATGGGCAGGGACTCGGGAACGACCTCTGTGATCATGAACATGGGCAGAGAATTGGGAACAACCTCTGTGGTAGTGAACACTGGCAGAGACTTGGGGACGACCTCTGTGGTCGTGAGCATGGGCAGGGACTCGGGAACGTCCTCTGTGGTCGTGAACATGGGCAGGGACTCGGGAATGACCTCTGTGGTCGTGAAAACTGGCAGAGACTCGGGGACGACCTCTGTGGTCGTGAGCATGGGCAGAGACTCCGGGACGACCTCTGTGGTCGTGAACATGGGCAGAGACTCGGGAATGACCTCTGTGGTCATGAACACTGGCAGAGACTTGGGGACGACCTCTGTGGTCGTGAACATGGGCAGAAACTCAGGAACGACCTCTGTGGTTGTGAACACTGGCAGAGACTCAGGGATGACCTCTGTGGTCGTGAACATGGGCAGAAAATCAGGGACAACCTCTGTGGTCGTGAGTATGTGCAGAGACTCGGGAACGACCTCTGTGGTCGTGAACATGGGCAGGGACTCGGGAATGACCTCTGTGGTCATGAACACTGGCAGAGACTCGGGGACGACCTCTGTGGTCGTGAGCATGGGCAGGGACTCGGGAATGTCCTCTGTGGTCGTGAACATGGGCAGGGACTTGGGAACAACCTATGTGGTTGTGAACATGGGCAGAGACTCAGGAACGTCCTCTGTGGTCGTGAACATGGGCAGGGACTCAGGAATGACCTCTGTGGTTGTGAACACTGGCAGAGACTCGGGGACGACCTCTGTGGTCGTGAACATGGGCAGAGACTCGGGGATGACCTCTGTGGTCATGAGTATGGGCAGAGACTCGGGAACGACCTCTGTGGTCGTGAACATGGGCAGGGACTCAGGGACTTCATTGCACTCAAGCTTATTCAAGCTTTTTTCCTGCACTAAAACGAGCCACAACAGTCTGTTTTTATTGGATGTATTTCTTTACTCACTGAAAGCTGCAGATTTACATGCATTCTACGACAAGCCTCAACTGGACAAATAAACAATTATGCACGTTTACAAGGTAAAGTTAATCCATGTTCAGGATCGCTTCTCTCTTTTGTGTTGTGGCAGAACAGGCACATGGAGAGAGAGAGCAAGCTCAGTGACTGTGATAACAGGTACTTTTCAGTGCAGAAATAATTCAAAACCAACTAATGATGGATAAAAATAACCACAATGTAAATTTTCCAGTTTTGGTCCGTTTTAAAATATAACCTTGTGAAAGCCAACCAAACCTATAAAGAAAATGCAACAATGTAACTATTTTATCCCTTGTTTTGGCACTAGTCAAGCAAGTTACATGTCTGAAAATGCCCTAAATTACTCTATTGCAATTGTTTATGCTCATGTGGTACCTCTGTTGTTTTGGCGAACTCCACGTGGCAGGGATCAGAGAGAGATAGTTGCGGTGAGTGGTTATGTGTGTCACCCCTCTAACATTTTGTGTCGGGAAGTGTGTCATACCTCAGACTGAGAAGTGTGAGATCTTAGTAAAGTGGTCTGCAAGTGTGACACTCTTGGCCAAAATTGAGTTGCCTGGAGTCTGCAAGTGTGGCGCCAGCTTAAGGCTACCTCTGTGTGCAAAGTATTTACATCCAGCTATTGTACAGTGATTTACAAGTGAGAAATACAACAACTCAAGCAATACATGTCAAAGAGAGCACTAAGAATCACCAGAAGATGAAGTTAGGGACAGTCCGTTGTTCCGCTGAGGTTTAACTCCATCCGCAAGAGGACGAAACCTCACTGCCCTTTTTGAAAAACATAGAGTTCTGGCAAACTAGCCACAGACTCATTTCCCCCTAGTCAAAGCAAGATCACACATGAGTAAAGCACCATATTCTTTTGAGAGAAAAAAAACACACTTTATTAATGTTTTCGTTGTATATATGCCGCCTCTCCCCTTCTCTTTCTGTGTGTTGTGTGTGTGTGTGTGTTTTCGGGTTGTCAAACGAGATGTTATTGAGGCATTTACTGCCATTCGTCATATCCCACAAAACTTGTCTATTAATGAGAGAAGAGCTTTGTTGGAATTAAAAAAAGATTCTGATCTGGTCATAAAACCTGCTGATAAAGGTGGAGCAATTGTGGTGCAGGATGCAAAAACAGAGATTTTGTCACAGTTGACCAATGGCACTTTTTATCACAAATTATCTTATGACCCCACACTTACTTTTCAAAGTGAGATATTGTCTTTTCTAAACAATGCAAAGGAACAGGGTTGGATTTCACAGAATGAATTTGACTTTCTCTGTTCTCAACATCCAAATAGACCAGTGTTTTACACTTTACCAAAAATGGCCAATTTCTATTGTTCGAAAATCTTAAAGTGGTATAGGTATACTGTCGACATTTTTAGCATTTTTATGGGCAATTTAAATAAAATGCATGAATTTGTCAATCTTTTAAATGGTTTTGAGGAGTTCAGTACAGAGCTTGTCTATTTTTTGGATATGTGTGTCCAAAAGAGTGAGGGTAATCTCATTACTACTCTGTATACTGAGACAGAAACTCACTCCTCCTTGCCTCGAGTTTTCACCCCACACCTCCAAAGAGGGGTTTACCAAAAAGTCCATTTTTTATATTAAGGCGATTGTGTCACTCTGATAGTGATTTTATAGAGAAGGTGGAGATAATGTGAAAACGATTTTCTCAACGCAGTTATCCAAAGTTGTGGATTGATGATGCGTACAATGTGGCGTTTCAGAAAACACATACTGAATTATTAGAAACAAGAAATGAAAAAAGAAAGTTTTCTGTTACTGTTACCACTACTCATTCCCCTTTTTTCTAATTATATCAGGACTACTTTTAAAAACATTGTCATTTACTATCATCCGATCCTGACTTAACTGACACTTTTCAGCATCCCCCTCAATTTGTGTTCAAAAGAGCTGGGAATTTGAGAGACTCTCCAGTTCATGGTCCGTTTCAAAATAAGGAGCCTACTAGTAATCAGGCCGTACTGAGCCTGATTCCCAATAGAATTATAAATGTGGCAGTTGTGCACAGTGTAACAGAACTTTCAAAACCAATCATTTTTGTCACTGGGAAACGATTTCTTATCTCTAGTGTCATCACTTGTACCTCGACACATGTGATTTATTTGATTCGTTGCTCTTGTGGTCTTGGGTATGTGGGAAAAAAACATCTAGACAACTTAAACAATGTATTAGTTAACATAAAAGTTCAATTAAACGAAAGGACATGAATTATCCAGTAGCAGTACATTTTAATAATTTTAATCATGATATGTCAACACTGCGGTTTTTTTGGTATTGAGAGGGTGAAGGTGCCACATAGAGGTGGTAATATTGACATTATTCTACAGAGACCTGAGGTGTTTTGGATTTACACTCTCCAAACACTAGCTCCTATGGGTCTTGATGATATTTTGACTGTGTTTGTTATGTTATGCAAAAGTAATTTACATTGTATATTTATTCAATCTTGACATAACTCGATTGTATTTTGTAGATTTGGAATACTTAGGTGTTTGTTTTTTGAAATTTATGAAATGTATATTGTGTACTTTATTATTGTATTCATTCCTTTTATAGGGAGAACTGGAGATAATACTATCAGGAATTTTGTTTTGAATGTCCACTAGGAGGCTAATAATACTCCTAGCTCTGTTAATTGTCTTATGGTGCAGATTAGGTTGTCACTTTCTTTTTTCTGAATGTCATTGGCCATGACTTGTCATAACAGATTCTCATTGGCTGCTTTGTATTTTAAATTTGAATGGGTTTTACCCCTGATTTGTAAATAATGCCTGATGAAGGCCGCATGACCGAAATGTTGCATTAATACATTTTTACACAGATTGCAAGCAACAGCAGTGTGCGGGATTCATTCTTTTGGTTATTCTCTCATTCAATTTTTCCTATGCACCTGCTCACAGGATATATCAGGTGTTGCGGTGGTGCTTAGTTTTTTACTGATAAAATCGAAATCATCAGAAACAAAATTGGAATTACGCATCCATCTGCCACAGCACCCCAGAAGACTCAAATTATTCCCTATGAGCCACTTCAATCCTTCGCTGTTATAGGTCAGGAAGAGCTGACAAAAATGATCAAAACATCAAAATCAACAACATGTATGTTAGATCCAATACAGACTAAACTCTTAAAAGAGGTGTTTCCTGTAATCTCAGAACCTCTTCTTAATATTATTAACTCCTCGTTATCCTTTGGGAATGTCCAAAGCAGTTATCAAACCGCTAATCAAGAAACCACAGCTCGATCCAGGAAAATTGGCTAATTATACACCAATTTCAAATCTCCTATTTATGTTGAAAATACTACAAAAGGCAGTGTCCTCCCAACTATGTTCATTTTTATAGAGAAATGGTATATATAAACAATTTCAGTCAGGATTTAGGCTCCATCACAGTACAGAGACTGCACTTATCAGAGTTACAAATGACTTGCTCTTTCATCTGATCACGGCTGCATTTCTCTTCAAGTGCTTTCAGATCTTAGTGCTGCTTTCGACACCATAGATCATGGCATTCTCTTGGATAGGCTTGAGAATTATGTTGGCATTTGTGGACAGGCATTAGTTTGGTTTAGGTCCTATCTCTCTGACCACTACCACTTTGTCTGTGTAAATGAGGAACTGTCAGATCAAATTAAAGTTAAGTATGGAGTGCCACAGGGATCAGTTTTAGGGCCTCTGCTTTTCTCCTTGTATATGCTTCCCCTGGGAGACATTATCAGGAACCATGGAATTAGTTTTCACTGTTATGCCAACAATACCCAACTTTATATTTCTTCAAAACCCAATGAAATTTCACAATTCTCCAAATTAACAGAGTGAATAAATGATTTCAAAGAGTGGATGGCTAGAAATTTCTTTCTACTCAATTCTGATAAAATAGAAGTACTGTGTAAAGTTCAAGGAAGGGAGGGAAAGGAGGACACAGGAAACTTGGGCTTCAACTCAAAGGTATTACTTTTAACAAACAACTCAAAGGGGCTTTTCAGCAGAACACTCTTTAGCTTAAACTCAAGATAGTCTCTTTCAGATGGGTAGCTCTCTCTCCCTCGTCTCTGGCGTGGTCCCTTTTTATCGCTCTCCCCAGTGCTTACTGCAATCAGAAACAGGTGTTAGACATTATAGCACTCAGGTGTGTGCACTCTTAACACTTTCTCTCTCTCTCCGGACGAATGCTCGACCACGCCCCCGCCGCCACATACTAAATATTGGAACAAAAACCTCAAAAAATAAGCCACTAAAATGGATGTACTGTAGGCTCTTGATAGATGTACTGTAACGTCAACTTCTACAGCAAAATTTTGGTGTAATATTAGATAGCAATCTGTCTTTAAAAAACACATTTCCAATATTTGTAGAACTGCATTCTATCACCTAAGAAAGTTATGACGCATACTATCTGTTTCTGATGCCGAAAAAATTATTAATGTGTTCATGACCTCAAGACTAGATTATTGTAATGCATTACTAGGTGGATGTCCTGCAGGTTTAATAAATAAACTTCAGTTGATTCAAAATGCAGCAGCGAAAGTGCTAACGAGAACCAAGGAATACGATCATATCAGCCCCATTTTATCAGCTTTACATTGGCTACCTGTTTAGTTTCTAATTAATTTTAAAATTCTGTTAATTACTTACAAATCTTTGAATGTCTAGCTCCACAGTACTTAAGTGACCTTCTGTCACGCTATAATCCATTGCGCTCACTACGATCGCAAAACTCTGGCCTGTTAACAAAACCGAGAATATCAAAATCCACAAAAGGAGGGAGATCATTTTCATATTTGGCTCCTAAACTATGGAATAGTCTTCCTAGCAGTGTTCGGAACTCAGACACACTCTCAGTTTAAGCCGAGACTAAAGACTTATCTATTTAGCTAGGCATACACCTAATTTATAGTTATGCTGCTTTAGTTAGGTCTGCCGGAACTGAAAACGCTTCTCTTATTCTTTAAACCTGCTTTAAAGTATCTATGCTAATTTTATGCTCTTTCTTTCCCTGTCTAAACCTCGGGATTATATCTCTGCCAGATCCATCTTTGGTCCTGCCTGACATCAGATTCCCACTGTGTCGCTGAGTGATGATGACCAACTGCAGCATGTGCTTCAGCATGACTTCACTTCAGCCTTCTAAGACGGACTTCACAGAGGATGAATTGATGCAAACTCAAAGACATGGGACGAAGCGGTGCCCAAAGGAAGAACTTTCCATAGTTGAGATCATGGTGTGCTGGGACATAGTCCTGCTGTTAGAGACCACTCAGGACACCATGGCAGTTAAAGTCTGTGAGTTGTCAACATTAACTTATATTGCTAGCTAGCTAATGTTGACATACAATATAAACGTAATATTCTAGATAACTAGATAACATGAATATTTGGTATGGCTTGTGAAGTGGGCGGGGTGTGTGACGTTTGCACCAGGGCAGTGTATTAAAGGCAGGTTTTAGGGCAACGCTGGAGGACATTTGACCCGATGGTGGGAATGCAGAGTAGAGATAGATGATATATCGGTTTTACCAATTAATTTGGTAAATACTTAAATATAGAGTATTGTAACAGAGCCGAGTCGCCGTCATTTTAAAATAAATATTCTGAGGGTCTTGTTTATAGTTAAAAATCTTGTGTTATGCACCAAATTTTTATTTTCTTCTGGTTATTATTGGAATTTTGGTTGCCCTTTCTTGCATAGTGTATATATATATATATATATATATATATATACACTGCCGTTCAAAAGTTTGGGGCCATATATATATATATATATATATATATATATATATATATATATATATATATATATATATATATATATATATATACACAGTGTTGGGGAGTAACGGAATACATGTAACGGGATTACGTATTTAAAATACAAAATATAAGTAACTATATTCCACTACAGTTACAATTTAAATCATTGGTAATTAGAATACAGTTACATTCAAAAAGTATTTTGATTACTGAAGAGATTACTTTGCATTTTATTGTCATTTGTTTCATTTAATATTTAGTTCTTTCAGATGGAAAACATTTATACATATAAATGATGTGATCCAAAGTGCATTTGAACAGCGGTGAAACACTTTCTTATGATGTGTTCCATTCATACGAGCAGACAGAGAAGAACGTCTGAAGTAAGTTTGGAGCAGAAGAAATAGAAATAAACCTTGTGTAAATTGTCAGCTTTACGCTAAGATAAAATGCTATTTCTAGCTATGGATCATAATTTCTTTTTTTCTAGTAAGACCTTTGATATTAGGGCAAAAATCATATTCTCATTTTTGTATTGTATTCCTGTAAAAATATCTAAAAATCCTTAAAACAAGATCAATTTGATTTATCTTGTTTTAGAAACAACACTGCATAAGATATTTAGGTTTTTCAGAGAATGTATTTTTAACATGTATTTTGTCTTACTGTACTGGCAGAGTTTTTATAGTCAAAACAAGTGAAAAAATCTACCAGTGCTGAAGAAGTAATCTAAAGTATTTAGAATACATTACTGACCTTGAGTAATCTAACGAAATACATTACAAATGACATTTTACAGCATGTATTCTAATATATATATATATATATATATATATATATATATATATATATATATATATATATATATATATATAAAAGATTACATTATATTGGGTTTTAAACTAACTGTTTATAATTGGCTGTATTTATTTGCTGTATAACTGTATTTATTTATTTGAAATTTATTTATTAATCTATTTAATTAAATTGTATTTGATTACAATTCTAAGTATTGTTTGAATGAATATTTCTTGTATATCTAACTCTTTTTTTTTTTTTTTTTTTTTTTTAATCATTTGCCAACTAAATTTACAATTAGTGTATGTATTTTGTACGTGTCATGTGCTTGTTGTCATAAATAAATAAAGGGGGAGGGGAAGTGATATTACTACATCCGGGCTCTTGTGACGCGCATGACAGCCGTTGTAAAACTCAAGACGACAGTAAATACCAAAGAGAAGCCAGTGAATAAATACACGCATCTGTCGAAAGAGCAGAGGAGTTATTCATGATTGAATAGTGCGCAGAGGTGCATACATGTACAAACACCATGTATCACACTCATTAAATGGTAAGTGCATCAAATTCGTTCATTATTGTCTGTTTGATAGCGTCGCCTCAGCTGTAGGCCTCAGTCACCTGTTACACCGATTCATACATGATTTATCCGCCTTAAGTGTTTATTTGAGCGTACAAATAAGGTGTAAAACTTCCAAGGGCTTTGTGTGAGTATACTTCTGGGATGTAGCAAACGAATAGCTTGCTTTATGTGGCTAACAGAGCTAGCAGTCTGTGACTGAACTGGACTTTATGTCTGTGTTTCAAAATCGAGTGAGCTCCCTATCGAGACAGCAACTCATTTGGCAGTCTGTGATGCGCTGGACTTTATGTCTGTGTTTCATAACCTTGTGGGTTTACTAGGTAGACATGATCTTTCTTCATTGGGCATACCCAGAGATGATGTCTAGGTAGACAGCTCATTAGGTGTTGAGAGAGTGTTAAGATCACACTTCAGCTCAAAATCAATAGGAAAAAATGGAGAAATATCATTTAGAACATGATTTCTGTTTATAGGACATATTAAAGACACTTAGCACATTTCACTCCATTAACGTTTCTGTGTGTTTTACTCTTTATTTTATATTGTTATTCTCATATTTTGTTGTCAGAGGTGATTTTCACTACTTAAGCAAATATAATAGGTTGTTCAAATATATATACTGTACATTCATAGGCTTTATAATATACATATTTATATATGTCATCCTAAAATAGGCTGCATTTTCTTTATGCGGAATATCATTTTAGATCTTATGTCTACTTTTTTGATTTTGGGGTGAAATATTTCTTGACAGGTTTCCTGATATCTGTATGTAATTCATTATTCATGTTTAAACAGTGCTTCCATATTCACCAGTCTTTTCCTACACTGATATACTGATGTTCTGACTCCTCTCTGGTGTGCAGGTGAAACACACTGAAATCCTCACGGTATCTTTCTTCCACCTGGAAGTTTCTTCACCACCTTGGCACTTAGCATATGATTTTACATGAAGAGGGGCGAGAAACCCGAAGGATACAGACAGATGCGACCCAAGACGTTCCCTGCGAGCAACTACAGTGGCAATAGTCAACAGATGTTACAGGAGATCCGAGAGAGCCTGCGGAACCTCTCACGGCCGTCGGACGGTCTCAAGGCTGACATGAGCACTGGGAAAAGCCTGCCGGATGATCCCAGACAACAAGGGCGCAGCACCAATCCCAAAAACCCCTACCACAAAGCCCTTCAGGAGATCCGCAGATCATTGCTGCCTTTCGCCAATGAACCGTCCTCCAGTGTGCACACTACAGACATCAACAAGCACATGCTGCAAGAGCTGCAAGATGCTGGTTTTGATGAGGTAATAAAGTTGGTTGAATTTGGTATTGATTCCAAAACAATTGCAAATGACCAGCAGAGCTTTTAGATTTTTCTTTTTGTCAGGTGATGTTTCTTCAGCACTTATATGTGCCACTGTAAACATGACTGTGGATCAGACCTCTGATTCATTTAAACGCCTCTGATTTGCCACTGCATTCACAACAAACGTGTCGGTGATTGGATACAGTGCATTAGTGCTACACAAAAACAGCAGTAGACCTTAATGGAAAAGTGTCATGATAAGTTAAAGGAATATTCCGGGTTCAATACAAGTTAATCTCAATCAACAGCATTTGTGTCATAATATTGATGACCACAGAAATTAATTTCGACTCGTTCCTCCTTTTCTTTAAAAAAGCACAAATCTGTGTTCCAGTGAGACACTTACAATGGAAGTCAATGGGGTCAATTTTTGGAGGGTTTAAAGACAGAAATGTGAAGCTTATAATTTTATAAAAGTACTTATATTAATTCTTCTGTTATAACTCTTGTATTATTTGAGCTGTAAAGTTTAAATCATCTTTTTAGGGTTTATGGCTAATAAAATCATGTTAACACACATATTGTTTACGTCTTGTGTCTATGCTTTTGAAACAGTGAGTATTTTAATGTTTACAGATTATTGACCCCATTGACTTCCATTGTAAGTGTCTCACTGGAACACACATTTGTGCTTTTATTAAAGAAAAGGAGGGAAAAGTCTAATTTAAATTGCAGCAGTCATAATTATAATCTTGATTATTGTTTTTGATTACTTGTGCAGCCCTACATGTGTGGATGTTTTTGTAGCTCTTTCTCTTCAATGCATCAAATGCATCTTTGTGCAAAGAATGTTCTCTACTGTCACTTAATCATTTTGCTTATTTGAAGAATGGCAGACATGGTATGTCACCAAACAAGCTCTGAGCTCAAGTGTCATATTCAAATGCACACTGAAACTGTGGACGTGATTAACATTTTCTTTCTTTTTTCAATAAGATTCATCTTTATTGAGAAAGAAATATTGTTGCATTTCTTGTGCAATTGTGGAATATATGTGTAAATTGCTAAAAAAAATTTGGTCTTGCTTTAAGGTATTTTTTTATTTATACTGAGAGTACAAGAACAATAGAAATAGAACATTTCTAAACAATATTCCACAAATGCATTTTGTGCATTGGCAACTTGTCATGTTTGTTTGTTTGTTTGTTTGTTTACTAACCAGCTGCGACCACATTAAGCTATGAGCAACAGGACATTTTATAGGTCGCTTGGTTTCTTTTTTGCAGCATCTCTTGTGGGTAGCTTTTAGAACAAAAGCGAAAAGCATTTCATGGACTTAGTTTGGATTCGTTACGCCACACAGCTCGCTTGTGATGTGGATGGTAAATACAGTCCAGACAAGCAACAGGAAAAAAACTTGAACATTCAGATTCTAATCAACAAGGCATAGATGCACTGTAAATGATGGACTGTGCCATGTAGAAGACAGCTTCATTTATAATGAGAGCAATCGTGAGAGTGCAGAACTTTGTGCGGCGCGTCATTGAACTCACGCTGAACTGCAGGACCCGATCAGTGTAAACCTGCGGTGAGAGACTGCTTCAGTCATCATAATCGGTGCTAATATTGTCATGTTGCTTGATTTATGTGTACAGTTTATTAAAAAAATTTAAAAACTGCTGAGTTTTGTCATGCTACTAAGTAGGCCAATGTGAAGTATATTTACTGATGTATAAAACAGCAATAAAGTGATTCAGCTCAACAGTTCTCAGCTTGTTTTGGATGTGTAGCCTACATAAAGAATATCATTCTCACTAGGTTTATTCATAGTTTTCATTTGACTAACATCTTTCATACATTAAATACAGCTCAAAGTGAATCACTGGTCAGAATATAAAAACATTAGGAAAAAGAGAGAATAAAAACAATAAGAAAACAAGAATGACAGTGAGCAAAAGCATAAAATGAATAAAAAAGAAGAAAAAATGTGAAAAAAAAACTGCATTCTTGTATCTGATATTAATATGCAGAGTCAACCATAGAAAAGCCCCTTTTAAGTTGATTTCTGCTAAAAGTGTAACATTTTGGCACTATTGAAACTAAAGCTGTAAAGTTAAATAGTCAATTTTATGGTAGTCTTAGGGTTTGCAGGGTTACATCGTCATGGCAACAAAGTTGTAAAATTGTCTATAACTTTCCACAGATGCGGTTAGTAAGTGATTTAATCGCAGTAAAATCATGTTAACACACATATTGTTTATGTCTTGTGATTATATTGTTGAAACAGTGAGTATTTTAATGTTTACAGATTATTGACCCCATTGACTTCCATTGTAAGTGTCTCACTGGAACACACATTTGTGCTTTTTTTTTTTTTTTTTTTAAATAAAGAAAAAAAGGAACAAGTCAAATTAATTTTGTGTTAATCAACATTGTCACAAATGCTGTCGACTGAGATTAATTTGTATTGAACCCGGAATATTAATTTAATCCATAATCATCATCTATGTGTTTGTATTTGCACAGGAGTTGGTGGTTCGTGCTCTGAAGCAGACTAACAGTCGTAGTGTGGAGGCAGCTGTAGAATACATCAGTAAAATGAACTTACAGGAGCCTGTGAGGGAGCAGATAACAGTCACTGCAGCACGTCCTGCAAACACCGGCATAAAGCAAACAGGTATGGGAGCCACCTCAGTCAAATCATATTCATTCATTTTAATAATGCAACTTTAAGTCTCAGCATTTCAGTTATTTGGTTTGGACATTCTGGGTGTTAGTTCACCCAAAAATGAAAATTCTCATTTTCCTGGCCTCCATGTTGTTCCAAACTTGCACAGCTTTCTTCTGTGGAACACAAAGGAGATGTTAGGCAGAATGTTAGTCTCAGTCACCTTTCACTATCAATGCATCTTTTTACCATACAATTAAAGTGAGGCTTTCATTCTGCCAAACATCTCCTTTGTGTTCCACACTTGTAAAAAAACAATACGGCTTTGGAACAACATCAGGCTGAGTAAATGTTGACAGAATTGTACTTTTTTGTTTTTTTTGTTTTTGTTTTTTTGTGTGAAATAACCTTTTAAACATTTGATAACATAACACTTGTTTTGTAAAGACATAGTGATGCAGCCTGGTCATCCAACAAGTCTCGGCCTCAGACGGCACGCCTGCATTGACTGCAGTGGCATAATAAACATTGTGTGATTAGGCCTGTCAAGATAATTACGTTAGAGTTATCGTACGATATATGCACATGACCTCGATATCGCCCATTGTGTTTACATGCGTGTTTTTTACATAAGAATGAATGTCACAACATTTTACCCAGTCGCGCTACTTCTCTCCTCTCGTCTTCTGTCTGAGGCGGGGCTCAGCTCCACACACACACTCACACATACAGAGCAGACAGCGACAGTTGAAGATAACATGTCAGGGTTCAACATTAACGCTTGTCCGGGACAAGTGGAAATTTTGAGCGGGCAAGTTAAAGAGAATTTTACTTGCCCAGCCGGACAAGTAGCCTAATTAAAATCTCAACAACGAATGTTAGTTCAATAACACGGGACTGCGGGGATTGAGCTCAGTTTTAATCATTCCCTCATGTTTCACTTTAAAAATTCAGGGAGTTCCCTCTATCGCGTTGCCCTCTCTCCCGCTCACCTTCACTCGTGGTGCAGTGTTCAGCAGCTTGTGAGTGCGATCAGTGCGTGTATCTACTGAACTTTAGATTTTACATATATAAACGGGTATACACCTGTCAATTGGACATGCGAATGGTGTTGTACCACATCTTTATAAGCGAGCGATGAGATAAAACTA
Organism: Myxocyprinus asiaticus; assembly: GCF_019703515.2. NCBI lineage: Eukaryota > Metazoa > Chordata > Actinopteri > Cypriniformes > Catostomidae > Myxocyprinus > Myxocyprinus asiaticus. The sequence continues at coordinate 46,421,200 of NC_059368.1, read as the reverse complement.
TTGCTCCTGTTTATAATCAACAAAGCTGTCTTCACAAGCGTGCAACGTCGGAGAGATCTAATTTTGTCTCGGCACATCGTGGCGCTCCCTCATAAAACAGCAAGAAAGGCAGAAATTGCAAAAACGCTTTGTGTAATAATACCGTCTGTAGATTGAAGAGAAATTATTAAAACAGACTTATGCACCCATTACATCTCTCATCTTTCTAGAGCTCCATCTAATGTATCCGAGGTATATTCTCTGCCATGTGAATCGGTCAGTTTGAATAAGTATATAACAATATACTTCATAATAATATTAACACTATAACATGAATAAATTAAACACAATGAAAACATCTATCTTTAATATGCATATCTGTTTTGAATATACAACATAACTGATTTAGCAGCGAGGTTCTCTCAGGATTTTATCTGTTCACATTTTCAATGCATTCTGTCAGTATTAAACAGCTGTTTTTAATGCAACTGGTGAGAATTGACTTGTACTCTCAGAGAGATGATTTACTCAGAAATGAAAATTGGGTAACACGTTACAAAAAGGTTCCATTTGGTAACATGAACTAACCATAAACACCACTTTTATATAATTTATTAATCTTGGTTAATGTTAATTCCAACATACAGTATATTAATACATTTTCATCCATTAAAATAAAAGTTGTACAGGTGCATCTCAATAAATTAGAATGTCATGGAAAAGTTCAGTAATTCAACTCAAATTGTGAAACTCGTGTATTAAATAAATTCAATGCACACAGACTGAAGTAGTTTAAGTCTTTGGTTCTTTTAATTGTGATGATTTTGGCTCACATTTAACAACAACCCACCAATTCACTATCTCAAAAAATTAGAATATGGTGACATGCCAATCAGCTAATCAACTCAAAACACCTGCAAAGGTTTCCTGAGCCTTCAAAATGGTCTCTCAGTTTGGTTCACTAGGCTACACAATCATGGGGAAGACTGCTGAGCTGACAGTTGTCCAGAAGACAATCATTGACACCCTTCACAAGGAGGGTAAGCCACAAACATTCATTGCCAAAGAAGCTGGCTGTTCACAGAGTGCTGTATCCAAGCATGTTAACAGAAAGTTGAGTGGAAGGAAAAAGTGTGGAAGAAAAAGATGCACAACCAACCGAGAGAACCGCAGCCTTATGATTGTCAAGCAAAATCGATTCAAGAATTTGGGTGAACTTCACAAGGAATGGACTGAGGCTGGGGTCAAGGCATCAAGAGCCACCACACACAGACATGTCAAGGAATTTGGCTACAGTTGTCGTATTCCTCTTGTTAAGCCACTCCTGAACCACAGACAACGTCAGAGGCGTCTTACCTGGGCTAAGGAGAAGAAGAACTGGACTGTTGCCCAGTGGTCCAAAGTCCTCTTTTCAGATGAGAGCAAGTTTTGTATTTCATTTGGAAACCAAGTTCCTAGAGTCTGGAGGAAGGGTGGAGAAGCTCATAGCCCAAGTTGCTTGAAGTCCAGTGTTAAGTTTCCACAGTCTGTGATGATTTGGGGTGCAATGTCATCTGCTGGTGTTGGTCCATTGTGTTTTTTGAAAACTAAAGTCACTGCACCCGTTTACCAAGAAATTTTGGACCACTTCATGCTTCCTTCTGCTGACCAGCTTTTTAAAGATGCTGATTTCATTTTCCAGCAGGATTTGGCACCTGCCCACACTGCCAAAAGCACCAAAAGTTGGTTAAATGACCATGGTGTTGGCATGCTTGACTGGCCAGCAAATTCACCAGACCTGAACCCCATAGAGAATCTATGGGGTATTGTCAAGAGGAAAATGAGAAACAAGAGACCAAAAAATGCAGCTGAGCTGAAGGCCACTGTCAAAGAAACCTGGGCTTCCATGCCACCTCAGCAGTGCCACAAACTGATCACCTCCATGCCACGCCGAATTGAGGCAGTAATTAAAGCAAAAGGAGCCCCTACCAAGTATTGAGTACATATACAGTAAATGAACATACTTTCCAGAAGGCCAACAATTCACTAAAAATGTTTTTTTTTATTGGTCTTATGATGTATTCTAATTTTTTGAGATAGTGAATTGGTGGGTTGTTGTTAAATGTGAGCCAAAATCATCACAATTAAAAGAACCAAAGACTTAAACTACTTCAGTCTGTGTGCATTGAATTTATTTAATACACGAGTTTCACAATTTGTGTTGAATTACTGAAATAAATGAACTTTTCCACGACATTCTAATTTATTGAGATGCACCTGTATATGTTAACATTAGTTCATGCACTGTGAACTAACAATGAACAATTGTATTTTTTTAGTAACTAACATGAACTAAGATTGATAAATGCTGTAAAATATTGTTCATTGTTAGTTCATGATAGCTAATGCATTATCTAATGTTAATGAACCTTATTGTTAAGTGTTACCAGAAAGTCTGTCATCATTACTCACCTTCATGTTGTTCCAAACCTGTCTGACTTTCTATCTTTTGTGGAACTCAAAAGGAGATGTTAGGGAGAATGTTAGTTTCAGTCTCAATCCACTTTTATTTTATGGAAATAAAAAGATGCAGTGAATAGTGACTGTGACTAACATTCTGCCAAAAATCTAATTTTGTGTTCCACAGAAGAGAGAAATTCATACAGACTTGAGGGTGAGTAATGATTTACCGTCTTTCTGCACTGTTTTCAGAGCTGGGAACGAAAACCACAGTTGGAGATGGAGAGGGGCCTTCCCGACTTAATTTTTGTTTTGACATTCCAATTCCAGTGTCTGAATATTCTTAAGAATTTATTGCTTTTTGAAAGTGTGTACCTGCATTATTATGCTGTTATATTATCATTATATCAGTGGCATAAAATGGTCTTAAAATGACAATAATATAGTTTATCGCAATTATTTCTGGGACAATATATCGTCCAACAAAAGTAGTTATCGTGACAGGCCTAGGCGTGATGTATATCTAATAACCCCACCTTTAAATGGCTCTTAATGACAAAACCGAATGTGATTGATCGCTTTACATGTCAGTCAGATGGCTCTTCCTGTCTAAGTGGGTGGTTCTTGGCCAGTTAAAGCTGCTATCCACGGTTTTCCTGAGCAACCACTGGGTGGCGCCATGATGATTCTAAAGTTTTCCATTTCTGGTCTGGTGATGCCAAGTAAAAATGGCCAAAATTAGTGATCCAGAGGAGAACAACCATTTAAGTGTTACTTGGAGAAAAAATGAATTTCAGGCTCAACTCAGCTCAATTTATTACTCAGAATAATTAATAATATCAACGTAACTTATCTCTGACCATCTCTTCATGTCATCTACACACTCAGGTGAGACACTGTCTATAAAAAAATGGTCATCTCAGCATTTTTTTTTTTTTGACAATTTTTACAAATGTGAAAACACTGGAGACTGGAAACTGAAAACAGTAGAATCATGGAACACTTGCACATTCAGAAAAAAGGTGGATAGAGCCCAGACCTTTTGTAGTTCAGTCAGAGCCAGGTCTGGCTATGCTAGCCTAGCCAACAACCTGCTTGTCAATTAGTGACGTTATCTAGGTATTTTTTTAGCTCTAATATTTTTTTAGTGGCAGTGCTATAAAGTGGGTGAATCAGACACACCTTCTCAGAGAGGGTTTTAGTGTGCTGAGAGTCTATAGCAGGGGTGTCAAACTCAGTTCCTGGAGGGCTGCAGCCCTGCAGAGTTTAGTTCCAGCCCTGCTCCAAAATGCCGCCTCCTAATCTTCAAGCACTCCGGAAGACCTTGATTAGCTGCTTCAGGTGCGTTTAATTAGGGTTGGAGCTAAACTCTGCTGGACTGTGGCCCTCCAGGAACCGAGTTTGACACCCCTGGTCTATAGTATCTAAAACATTCTCTGAGAAGTTGCATTTTTAAATTCCTCCCCTGCAATCTTTGTAAGAAATTGACCGGCTACAGCAATAAAATTTCAAACCAGTTACTACAGAATTTTAAATTATACAGGGCTTCCTTACCACCTGACTAGTTGATTAGTCATTCAGAAAACCCACCTATAACTTTCTTGGGCCCTTAATTCTAAATCAACAGTTTTAGAATGGCAACTTGAACGTGATAAAACAGTGTCAGTATTGATGTTCCCTGTCTAGGTCAATCTCAAATACAACAGCCAGTGTTGCGGCGGCTAAGCTGGAAGGGCTCTAAGGAATCTCTGGCCCAACAGCGACACAGTGCGCTGATGACTGACAGCATGATGTACCGTCCTAGTAGCCCTGGACCTCAAGGGGACCTCTCACGACCTGCAACCTTTCCTCAAAATCTTGCTGCTGCTGCTGCTAGCGGCCAGCGAGTGAACCCTCCCCTTCCACGGCAGGTGCAAAGCATCACCCCTCCACCCTCTTCGTGGGACTCCAACCCCTCAACAAAGCGGTATTCTGGGAACCTAGATTACCTGGTGCCCCGTATCTCCCCTGTGCCTCAAGGGCCCTGGCCCGATGGCTACATCAACCCTCCATCCCAAGCACAGCGAGCTCTCAGTCAAGTTCCTGTGGGTCGGCAGCCTATCATCATGCAAAACTCGGGGGGCAATAAGTTCCCCTTCTCTCCAGCCTGGCCTCAGAATGGCACCGTACAAGGTGAGTACATGGCCGTAAGTAGCAGCAGCAGTAGCCGTCAACCGCCACCGCCTCCGTATGCAATGCATCAGACTAACAGACAGAGCCCCACTGCCCAGCAGATGCAGTCCAGTGCTGCTGTACCCTCGAATGGAGCCAACCTTCCTCCGACCATGCTGGTGCCCAACCGCAACAGCCACAACCTTGACATGTACAACTTTGGAGCACTTCCCCAGGGCAGACCACCCATGCAGCAGTCTCAGACGTCCCCCGGGCACAGCAGCAATCAGGAGGCTCCTCCGTCGTGGCCTCACAATGTTCCGGGTCGCTCCAACTCCTTCACCAATGCCCAGTCCAGTGGGCGTCAGTGCCCGTCTGTGCCGAGTTCTCAGCCTTCCGCAACTACTGTCACCACCATCACACAGGCCCCCATCCTGCAGCCGGTAAAAAGCATGCGTGTGCAAAAGCCAGAGCTGCACACCGCCGTGGCCCCTTCGCACCCACCCTGGATGCAGCAGCCGGCCCCTCCCACCAGTGCCTTTAAAGAGCCGCCTGCTCCAACAGGGCCTGTGAGCCAGATTCCAGCTGCTGTGGAAGTCCCGAGCTACCAAGGCCCACCCCCTCCTTACCCTAAACACCTGCTACAGCAGCCTCCACCACCAGGGTATGACCCAAACCCTGCCCCTAAACCTAGCAGCAAAGAGGATGAGGGGGCGGACAATGACAACGACACTGACAGCACCTGCTCCAGCGAGCGTGCAGAGAGCTCGGAGGAACGTGAGAAGAAGCAGATTACGACTTCGCCCGTGCCAGTGCGACGTAACAAACGTGATGAGGAACGTAAGGGGGAGAGCAGAGTTCCCATGTACTCCCCGCAGGCCTTCAAGTTCTTCATGGAGCAACACGTGGAGAACATCCTGAAGAATCACCAACAGAGGATCCGGAGGAAGAAGCAGTTGGAGAGCGAGATGCAACGGGTTAGCATGTGTTTCTTCATTACTGCGTCCTCTCGCAATAATCTTGTTTTTTTGGTCTTCTACGGTTGTGTCTAGAAGGGAACCATTGGGCTTGGAATGTCTAGAGGAAAATAGCATTTGCTGCAACTAAGGTTATGGTTAGGTTGAGGGGTAGGTTTAGGTTTAGGGTTTCTAAGAAACTCCATATAAACACAAACAGAATCTTAATGTCATGTGTGACTCTCGCAATACTTACCCAAGCCTGACGGTTCCCTTTTAGTCACGTCCGTCCTCTACTCTGCTGTTTACCTCCTATTGATTCCAACTTTTTCTGTCTTTTTCCCATGATTCTGTCCTGCCCTCCTTTTTTCCCCTGTGTCTCTGTCTCTCTCTCTCTCTCTTCTGTATCATTCAGTTTGTGGATCTGCTCCGTGTTCTTCTCTCTTTCTTACAGCTGTTCTGATCAACTGGTTTCATAGTTTAAGGTTTCTTCTGGACTAGTCTTCACTCAAATGTGGTAAAGTCCTGTCAGTTGGACAGCATGTGTACTGTATAAATCAAATGTTGTCACAAGCTCTGTTCCAGAACCTAGTGAACTGCCTACCTGGACAGCATTGCAAGACATCAAAGGCATGCTTTTGACACAAGGTCCTATTCCTTTTTAGCTTAGCAACATGTTAACAGCAAACTCCATTCAAATAATATTTAGTCAAGTTTTCTGTGTACTTCAAGTGAGGTGCACTATTTGTATAGCAGTGAAATTTCTCACTAGGTTTTGGAACAGAACTATGGTCTCAATTGTTTCCTGCAGTTCTGATGTGACCTCACACTTAATTTTTATTATGAATTGAACTGGAAAAACGTCTCTGTTACATAACCTCGGTTCCCTGAGACGAAGGGAATGAGACATTGCGTAGTTACACATATGGGAGTGCCTTCATACACGACCTAGTTGAAACCTCTCTACAATAACGGCAATATTCTAACATTGGCTATGGTGTTTGAGCCCCGCCTGTTATGGCGCGAAACTGTCCGCTATAAAAACAGGTGCACAAACACTATTTCCTCAGAATTTCTGACCGAGAACAAGGAGCGCATCGCTCATGCCTCAAGAACTCTGAGCCTTCGTCTCAGGGAACCGAGGTTACGTATGTAACCGAGGCGTTCCCTTACGACTCGGTACACTTGACATTGCGTAGTTACGCATATGGGGAACAGAATCCCATCACGCCGCACTACACAACATAACTTCCCAGAGAGGAAACATGGTGGCGCAGTCTTGTGGGACGGCGACCGACATGAGCATGCCGCAGTGAGTGATCCTCGTGATGGCCAGGAGGAGAGCACTCATAATGAATATATGAACTATAGTCATATAGTATGAATTAACTCCTTATGAACCCAGTCGGGAAAGGAGTATATTTATAATGAAAGTGCTTGCAACATTATGGTAAATTATAACGGCCTGACTGCAGGCGGTTGTGCAAATGATGGGGAGCTCGTACTTAAAGGGAAGGGCATAAGTGTATATATATATATATATATATATATATATATATATATATATATATATATATATATATATATATATATATATATATTGGCTAATGCATAGCAAGTGCTCTAAACAGAGAGGACTGTGGAAAAAAAAAAAAAAAAGAGACGTTATGTCTAGGTTGTAAAACCTTTTGAATGTGTTTTGAGAGGACCATCCTGCTGCAAAACATATGTCCATGCCCATGAGGCGGCCATGCCTCTAGTTGAGTGGGCTTTAACAACAATTGGGCAAGTCTTACCCTGAGACTCATAAGCCGGGGTAATTGCATCGACAATCCAGTGAGAGAGCCTGTTTGGAGATGGACATTCCTTTTGTGCGTCCTCCATAGCATATAAAGAGCTGATCAGACAATCTGAACTGGCAAGTATGCTCAACATATGCATGTAATGCCCATACAGGTCATAACAATGCAATGTGTACATAGCCTTTCCTGGGTTTGACAGTGGCTCTTGAAAGACCAGGGCCAAACTCCAGACTTTAATTGTCGACTGATAGTGAATGCAGGTCACAGACCCGTTTTGCTGAGGCCAGAGCCGACAGTAGTGCGGTCTTAACGGAGAGCATGCGCAGTTCAACAAAGTCCAAAGGCTCGAAGGGGGGCCCTGCGAGAGCTTTTAGGACTAAAGTTAAGTCCCAAGTCGGGACTGTAGCCGGCTGAGGTGGGTTTAATCGTCTTGCTCCTTTAAGGAACTTTATGATTAAATCATGCTCGCCTAAAGAGGCGCCGGCTTCATGTGCGTGATACGCAGATATAGTTGCCACATACACTTTGAGCGTTGACTGGGTGAGTCCTGCGTCTAATCGCTCTTGAAGAAATATTAGAATTTAATGTATGGGTCCGTTTACTGGGTCCTTTCCATGTAAGAGGCACCAATCAGTGAACATCTTCCATTTTAGTGCATAGAGGCGTCTCATGGACAGTGCTCTGGCTTGTAAAATGGTGTTCATGACTGAACGTGTCAGTTCTGGTATGTGTAGTGTGCCCCGTTCAGAGGCCACACTTGCAGGTTCCACAGCTGGGGCTGGGGATGCCAGATTGTGCCTCGCGCCTGAGGGGATATCCCTCCTCGGTGGTATTTCCCATGGTGAGCAAGCTGTACAGCATCTCTATCATTTCCGGAAACTATGGCTGGTTGGGCCATTTTGGTGCAACTAATAGAACCGTTTCCTTGTCCTCTCGGACTTTGCATATGACAGAGTGAATAAGGCATACCGGGGGAAATGTATATTTGCGTTTTGCCGGCCAATTGTGTACCATTGCATCCGCTCCCAGTGGGGCTTGGGACTTCGAATAACAGAGGGGACAGTGGGCATTCTCCACTGAGGCAAATAGATCGATTTCTGCTTTGCCGAATATTTCCCAAATCCTCAGTACAGTTTGAGGATGAAGTGTCCATTCGCCCATTACCTCAACAGTGGCGGTGAATGAATTCCGCCATGGCTGTTTATATATGCCACAACTGTCATGCTGTCTGAGCAAACCAGGACATGACAGCTCGCTATTTTTGACTGAAAGCCTTAAAGGCTAGAATTACAGCCGATAGCTCTAAGCGGTTGATGTGCCACGCCCTCCTCGCACCTGTCCAGGTGCCGAAAGTCGGGCGTACATCGCACACCGCCCCCCAAGCTGTGTTGGAACCATCCGTGGTCATCACTTTCCGCCTGACAACTTGGGACTTCGAGTACCAGAGGGGACAGTGGGCATTCTCCACTGAGGCAAATAGATTGATTTCTGCTTTGCCAAATATTTCCCAAATCCTCAATACAGTTTGAGGGTGAAGTTTCCTAAATTTACATTTACATTTTACATTTATGCTTTTGGCAGATGCTTTTATACAAAGCGACTTACAGTGCACTTATTACAGGGACAATCCCCCTGGAGCAACCTGGAGTTAAGTGCCTTGCTCAAGGACACAATGGTGGTGGCTGTGGGGATTGAACCAGCAATCTGATTACCAGTTATGTGCTTTAGCCCAATACACCACCACCTCTCCTAAATTCCGCCTGGCGGTTTATATATGCCACAACTGTCATGTTGTCTGAGCGAACCAGCACATGACAGTATTGATATTTCTGATTGAAAAGCCTTTGAGGCTAGAAATACAGCCGATAGCTTTAGGCGCTGCGTGACAACTTGCCCCTCGCTGGTAAAACGCAAGAGCTGTCCGTGGTGCTAAAGCAGCTATACAGCGGCGGGATATAGTGGTATGCATGCACCCTTGGTGCCAAGCACGTCGTGGCACACGACGCTTGAGCCAGCACTGAAGAGGTCTCGTGTAAGAAACCTAATGGAATGACCACCGCCACAAATCCCAATGCTCTCTGAAACAGTTTCAGTGGAAGTGTTCTCCTCAGTTTGAACTGAGATGGACACTGTAGAATAGCTGAAGCAGTAAGTCTCTGTGCTGGCATAACAAAGCCTCTGATTGTGCCAGTAACAGCCAATCGTCGAGGTAGTTCAAGATGCGTACATCGCTCAGTCTCGGGGGCGAGAACCGCATCAATGCACTTTGTGAATGTGCGAGGAGCCAGAGACAGTCCAAAGGGCAGGACTTTGAATTGATATGCTGTTCCCTCGAACGCAAATCTCAAAAACATCCTGTGATGTCGTACAATTTGGATATGAAAGTAAACATCCTTCAGATCTATCGACGCAAACCAATTGTGTGGGCGTACATGCGATAAGATCCGTTTCTGAGCATTCATTTTGAATGGGCGCTTTATAAGTGCACGATTTAAATGTCTCCGATCCAGGATTGGCCGAAGCCCGCCGTTTTTCTTTGGAACAAGAAAATAACGGCTGTAAAAGCCTTTTTGTGCTTGACAATTTGGCACAATCTCTATCGAGTTTTTCACGATGAGACTGTGTATTTTGGCTCGTAACACTGGTGCATCTTCGGACGAAACCGTGGAAGACAGAACGCAGTTGAAATGGGGTGGCTGGTGTGCAAAATTGGATCGTATAACCATGTTTGATCGTTTTTGCACCCATTCTGAAATACCCGTTAGGGCTCGCCACACATCCACGTAACGGGACAGAGAGCAATTTGGTTTGCTCACTGTATAATATGATGCGACGCTCACTATAGGGAAGCGGTTGCGCATAATGTGTGTGCTTTGATGAGGAAGAAGGGACTCTTTATTGAGAATGTGTGAGCATCTCGTGCATTTGCAATGAATGCTGTATACTTTTTTGCACTTATTGCATTTTTTATTGCATTTATTTGAGTGCAAGACACAGAAACAACATTTTGAACAATATTGTGAACAACAGTATTCCTTTCCTGACAAACAATAGTGGGCAGATGGGGAGCTGTGTTTTGTGTCTCCAATCGAGCCTTTTTTGGAGTAACCGCGGACTATACTTTCTGCTTCAAAGGGTTGTGCCCGTCAGGAGTGCTTTTGCTGCGCGTGCTGATACGCAGGTGCCGGTGAGGCAGCAGGTATGTGGCTTTTAGTCGGGCACTGGCTCGGAACAGTGCGAGGGCGAACCGGCTGTGATATACTCCATTTGGGCATAAAGTGTCTCATAGCCTGTGACTGCTGCTGAATCGCGACGTAACACTCAGCAAACTTATTCACAGAGCCGCCAAAGAGGCTGTCTGGAGACACTGGAGCATCCAACAGAGTGGCTTTTTCCTTATCACTCATTTCTGTGAGGGTCAGCCATATACGTCAATCCAGAACTGCCAGGTTGACCATGGACATGCCGATGGCCTGCGCAGTGACTTTTGTGGTATGCAGCGCTAAATCTGTAGTGGTGCAGAGCTCTTTGAATATCTCTGGATCAAAGCCGTGCTCATCCATTTGCCTGAGGAGCTTGGCTTGAAATTCCTGGCACCACCGCCATTGTGTGGAGTGCTGATCCAGCTTGTTCTGCTGCTGAGTAAGCTTTTCCTGTCAGTGCGGACGTTTGTCGACACGGTTTGGAAGGATGTATGGGGCGTGATTTCCATGTTCTGTTATTCGCTGGGCAGAGGTGTGCCACTTTAATAACCATTTTCTTCCCCGTGATCCACATTAAAGAGGATGGTGTCACTGTGCAAGCGCGCCATATAAGGTCACACACCAGGACTTGGATAGTTCGTTATGAAATTCGGAGAAGAGTTTGCGGGACGCTGCCGTTTGATGGCGTCCGGACTGCTGGAACCATTCATCGAGGCGAGACTGTTCAGGTTCCTCTGGGTGAAGCTCTTCGACTGCCCTTGTAAGGATGCGGAGCATCTCCCTGTCAGTGGCGTGTGCACGTCCCTCGCTGGGGTGAGGGGTGGCAGCATCATCCACTGACCACTCGCCTGATGCAGCGAGAGACATAATGACATCGTCATTATTATCCCCAGCATCAGAACCGCTGCACAAGACAAGGCCGCCCGCTCTTTCAGAAGGCCGGAGCTCGTCTCGCACATAGCGTATCGGAAAACATGGGCTTCGGAGAGACTGAGGGGCTCATAGGGCGTGTGCCGCCACAAGGACCACCTCAAAGTCATCCTGCTCAACCTTGCGGACCCGCCGTGCCTCCTCTTGTGAATCCTCGGGTATCACAGAGGCGGGTGGGAGGGCTTTTGAGGCTGAATCATCCCTCAGAATGAGGGTGATTCACGAGCGAAGCGTCTTGAGACTCATGCCCTCATAGTGAGGACAGGATGTCTCCATGAGAGCTGACTCGGCGTTGGCCCAGCCCAGACAGTAAACGCAGCTCTCATGCTGATCTGACGGCAGGATGTGCCTCTCGCACAAGGAACACTTACGAAACTACATCTTTAAAAAGACACGAACATGTAAGTGACTCTTGGATATATATTTATATTTATATCACACAGTATACAATACACCGTATACAATTGCTTTATAAGGATACACAAACCCTGCCTAAGCGCTGCGGAGAAACAGGATGCTGAGGCCTGTTCACCAGCAAAGCGTCAATCGGCGAGGCAGTGTAATATTCACCGGCACGCTGCAGGGGAGCGGAAAGTTTTCCCGTGAAGATTCCGCCCGCTGACTCGTGTATATCGACGGCGAAGGTAGAGGGCTTCTAGACCAGAGATGATCGCTGTCTTGAAGGAAGACATTCTGAGGAAATGGTGTTTGTGCACCAGTTTTTATAGCGGACAGTTTCGCTCCAAAACAGGTGGGGCTCAAACACCATAGCCAATATTAGAATATTGGCGTTATCGTAGAGAGGTTTCAACTAGGTCATGTATGAAGGCACTCCCATATGCGTAACAATGCAATGTCAAGTGTACTGAGTCGTAAGGGAACTGTATTTATGACATCCCCAATGCTTCATACGTTACTGTAGGAAACGCTTTGTGTTGCATGCTTTGCTGTTATGCAGTGCTAGGTGCTACCAATGTTTTTAATATTACATGGAGTTTATGTTTCCTTAATTTAGGAAATTCAGTCATGTCTGTGAAATGAATAGTTGAACAAAAAAAATCATGATAATTTTGTCATTATTTTTTCACCCTCTTTATGATGTTGAGCCCAAAAGGAGACATTTTTAACACTTGTACTGGGCACTATTTTTCAAGCAATTGCAGTGAATGGGGACTAAAGCTTTCAAGCTTAAATTCAAAAGCACAATAAAAGTATCATTAAAGTAGTCCATATGACTTGCGCACTAAATTCCAAGGCTTCTGAAGTCATTAGGGGTAGGTAAAAAAATATAGATTTTCCGGTGCATCGTGATCTTAATTTGACCAATCTTAAATCCCTAGATTAATGTTTTACCCCACTGCGCGACCCTCCGTGAGAGGGTCATATTTGCAACCAAATTTCACGCTATTCGACTAAATTGTACACTGGTGGCCAAAAGTTTAGAATAATTCCTGTGGAGCACTCATATTTCTTCCTGCAAAGTGTGTATTATATCAACCAGGATCAAAACTGTGTCCTTCTGGATCACAAATGTTGCTTGACACTCAAAGAAGGTTATCCTGGCCGTGTCAGCATCTCAGAGAGAGTTCCTTTGCATTGTGAAAGCAAAGTGTTGCAGGTTCACTCCTCCTCGCACTTCCAAACAGCTATACCTCTACAATTTATACAAATCTAAAACCTCCACACAGTTGGCCTACCACAGAAAAGGTAGGCTGAGGAAAACTGTAAACTGTCAAATTTACACTGCACTTTTTCCTCCAAAATAAAAGTTCCAGGTGAAGGTAAAGTAAAAATTACAGAAATGTATTGTATAAAACAATTAATTAAAATTAAAGTCTAATCCTTAAAAACATTCATTTATTATTTTATTTTAATAATAAACGACTGGGTCCCACAATAATAAATCAGTATTAGTACTAGAGCTGCAAGATATGGTGGAAAAATGTCATGACGTCATCGGAGTGCACAGAACATCAGAACCCCTGCCACCCAAATAAAAAATGTCTGTCTATTTAAGTGATCACAAAAATACTTATCTTTTGTTCCAAATTGCATTTAGACTATGTATAATACAGTTTTACCATTAGTTATGTAGCATATATTAAAATTCTTATTTAAATATTTGTATTATTTTTAAAAAGCATATGAATATAACATTAATTTCACCATATTGTGGGATATCCTAAAATAGTCTGTGTTGTGAAATATTTTTTTACACTGCTTTCATGTTCGTATTTATTTCATAATTAGTTCATTTAATGTGGGACTTTTATTTTGAAAAATGTTGTCCAGAATCGCATGCCGTATTCATTTGCGTTGGTTTACCTTTCCTATTCACAGTCTTCGATGAACTTAAAACTGAGAGGAATGATTTCCCATTCATTGAAACCCATCCTTTGATATATCCAAAGCGGCCATTAAACAAGCCAAATCTGAGTTCCAAGACATTGTGTAGTCTCATTATTATATGCACAAATGTTGTTTTGATACTCTTTAATGCTGTCTGTGACATATTGCGATAACTGGCCATTTAAACGGAGCAGGGCACAGCGCGCGCTCTCTCTCTCTCTTATAGCACATAAAAACATGAATGAACATCAGCGGGTATATTGAAAGATACAGTTCGGGTTACTGAAATCAGTCATGTCTTCTCTCTGCTCATGTGCTCACTGCACGCACACACTAGTGACAATCGCGCCCGGTCTGTTCTCTGTAGTCTGCGTCGCCATAAATGTTACTCTTCAACGTATTCAAAAAATCATGTTGTTATTACAAGCCCTTGCGATATGCAAGGATAGATTAACCACTGGACCGATTGGGCCATTGCCCAGGGGCCACTAAACCCAAAGGGCCCAAGCTCTAAATCAATTTATTTATTTATTTATGTACTTATTTATTTTAGGATATCTATTATAAATCCACGTAAATGTCAGCCTTATGTGAAATATTGTTTGTTCGGACGACAGCAGCGCGAGCACAGACGTTGAGTGCACGCACAGGGAATCTGCGTCTCACAGGTGCTGCCCGTTTATTTGAAGGACTACAGAGAACAGCGTCTGATTCACAAAACACTTCCAAACATAAAGATAAGGTGCAGTTTACACTGACTGTGTAAAAGCTGGTGGTTAAAATGATAAAGTGAAAGATGCATTAATACCCTAAATATGTGCATGGTAAACTTTTGTAATATTTGGTTAACCGTGAGAGTTCACAAATGGTTATCGTGTTATTTGTCGGGAGTGGGGACTCAGGAATAAAGAATGATTATTGCCATTCATGCATCAAACACAATGTCAGATAGCAGGAAATAAAGTGCACGGTGAGCAGTGAGCTGAAATGGCACAATACATAGATCTTCAAATAATAAAATCACATTCAGGTTGAACAAAAATATTCTCTGTCACTGCCTGCAACAGAGTAGGCCTATTCTTAATCAATGGAAAATGTGTAATTCTGCCCGAGCAGGTTCACATGAGGCAACGAACGCTACGGTTTATTGGACTTCTTTGGGATGATTTGATTTTTAAATGGTTCAGCATTTAACTTGTGTAATTATTGTCTGCACAATAGAGCAGAAGGGGGAAAAAACATTGGCTCACTGTTTAACAAGCGCTGAAACGTTGCCAGGTGGAAAACAATCTGGAATAAAATGTAACTGTCACATTCCACTTTGCAACTTGAACTTCATCAGAATGTCAGTTTGTGACAGCAGTGCTGAAAAAGCCTGATGCAGCACAACAAATAGTGAAACAGAACACGGGTGTCTCGAGATGCGTTTATAAATATTAAAGTTCTTTTAAACTTAATGCAGTCTAAAAAATGCCACAGTCCTGATTTGTGGCGCGATGCAACGATCAAAGACATACGTCCAGTGCGTATTTACATAGAAAAAACATTTAAAAACAGTGCAGACGCACGTGAACAGCCCCTAACTCGCCCTATAGCCTACTTGAAAAACTGACCCGAACCTGGCCCAAAACCTGTAGGTTTGTCGGGTACCGTCGGACTCGGGTTGAAGAACTCTGTACATGTGTAGAATAACCGAACAGTGATTTTGATATTTGAATACAATGAATGTCCCTATTAATAACGCATGATTTTGAATCGGTTCAGAATTAAAAAGTACATATAATTGGCCGTGTCAGACATTGCTACAAACTTCCATTTATTTGAAAAATCCAACCAAATCTGACTAGCGCATAAAGGTGAACGTAATCACATCATGGGCCTCTCAGGTCTTAATCCGTCCTTGGTGATATGCATATCGAGATATTTAAATTTGCGAAATTTCGATAAATTAGATACATCGTGCAGCCCTAATTATAACAACATTCAACATTCGTGTTTTAATAATAATAATATGTTTAAATATCTTTCTCCCTTATTTTCATAAAAATAATGATAATTACAAGTCAAATGAATTTTTTGAAATTTGCTGTACATGCCATTTATGTTCATATTAAATTGTGTGATATATCTGTTGGCATTACGTGATACTGCTCTGAAGATATCGGCACTGGCTATAAAAAAAATTATAAAAAAAACATATCGGTCGATCACTAGTATAGTGGTGGAGTATTCAGCAGAGAGATCCTTTCACGGTGTGTTGAGAGTAAAAGTTTTTCCGTGTAATATGTGTCCAAACACAAGATCCACATGACCCATTTATCATTGAATACTGTCTCTTTTAATATCCTTTCTGTTATTTACAGTCTGTTGTTCATCAAAAACAACTACAAAAAAAAAAACATTTAAATCTAATCATGCATAGTACAGATGAGATAGTCAATTGAGTCCTCTCTCGTTAACATGCTCTCATCGATAGACCCTCTTTACAGAAATGCCAAGTTTGTTAAAGAGACAGTACCGGTTTTAGCACGTGTTCAACAAATCAATGTAAATATTTGTAAATACTACAAATTAAACAAACGTAACAAAAAATAATATGATAGATATCTTATTTATTTAGTGAATACATGGATTTGTTCATTGTCAAAGTCAAAATGATGAAAAATTAATACTTTTATAATGTACCTAGTTAGGTCCCCTGTATAATTAACAGCATTATCTGGGAGAGAATTTATTTCATATGTAAGCAAAAAGGACACTATAACTGAAATATACCCATATGAATCGAATCTGAATCGAGTCGAGAGCTTGTCATGCGGTATCTAATCAAATTGGGAAATATGCATCAGTACCCAGCCCTAGAAGTCAGACGATAGCTTTGTACGAAGGACATACCCGGGCTCCAGCGGTGGCGCCCGCACCTCATTTGGTTGCACTGGTGGGGTGGGGGGGGGTGCAGTAATGATCAGTGGTGTGCGTCAAGATCTCGAGACTGGTTCGGCGAGTAAAGTAACTTTTCCGTGCTCGCGCTATGCTTCACTGTTTCTCGCAGGCAGTTCTGTAATGATCAATGGTGTGCGTCCAGAGCTCAGTACCGGTTTGGCAAGTAAACAGAACTTTTCCGTGCTCGCGCTGTGCTCACTGTTTCTCGCAGGCAGTTCTGTAATGATCAGGGGTGTGCGTCGAGAGCTCGAGACCGGTTCGGCGAGTGAACGTAACTTTTCCGTGCTCGCGCTGTGCTCACTGTTTCTCGCAGGCAGTTCTGTAATGATCAGGGGTGTGCGTCGAGAGCTCGACCGGAATGGGCTGTTAACTGTTGCAACCAAATCATTGAGTCAGTTAGCTGAACTGGATCAGTACAATTTGTTATCTATTCTTTCAGACTGTTGTTGTGTGCTGTATCAACCGATTGATTGACGAGCCGACAAAAGAACAATTGGTTTATGAATCTGACATTGCTATTTTTCTCATGAACGCACCACTGAGAGCTAGGGCAGGTTTAACTATTGTTTTGTAAGGAACAAATGTATGATATGATTGTATTGGTACAGCCCTCATGTGACTTCAGAAGACTTTGATTATGGTTCATGAGTTGTATGGACCACTTTTGATGCTTTTATGGTGCTTGTTTTTTTTTTTTTTTTTGGAGCTTTACAACCCCAGTCCTCATTCACTTTCATTAAATGAAAAAGAATGTCCCAGATATTCTTTAAAAAATCTTTTCTAATCCATGGAAGAAAGTCCATGAAAGTTTCTTTCATGAAGAAAGAAGGTTTGGAATGACATGAGAGTGAGTAAATAATGTAAGAATTTTAGTTTGTGTGAAATGTCCCTTTAATAAGAGTTTAACTAATGTACCTGTGTCTGTGAGTGTGTTTATGTATAAATAGCTGTTTTGTGAGTTTTTTTTTTTTTTTTTTATCATGCTGTGTGCAAATCATGTGGTATATGTGCAGGTGGGGCTGTCGGGTGATGCACAGGAGCAGATGCGCATGATGCTGTGCCAGAAAGAATCCAACTACATCCGGCTCAAACGCGCCAAAATGGACAAATCCATGTTTGAGAAGATCAAGACTCTGGGAATCGGTGCATTTGGGGAGGTGTGTTTGGCTCGAAAAGTGGACACAGGAGCGCTGTATGCCATGAAGACCCTGCGTAAAAAAGATGTCCTGTTACGGAACCAGGTGGCCCATGTGAAAGCCGAGCGGGATATTCTCGCCGAAGCAGATAATGAGTGGGTTGTCCGGTTGTACTACTCTTTCCAGGATAAAGATAACTTGTATTTTGTCATGGACTACATCCCTGGCGGTGATATGATGAGCCTGCTGATCAGGATGGGCATTTTCCAAGAGGCCTTGGCACAGTTTTACATTGCAGAGCTCACCTGTGCTGTGGAAAGCGTCCACAAAATGGGATTCATCCACCGAGACATCAAACCCGACAACATCCTGATTGACCGTGATGGACACATCAAACTGACAGACTTTGGTCTTTGTACAGGCTTCCGCTGGACACACGACTCCAAATACTACCAAAGTGGTGAGCCAATAATCTGCACTCAAACTAATACGTTATGTATTTCTGATGACTGTTAAAGGGTTAGCTCACCAGAAATATATATTTTCTTTCATTTACTCACCAGGGGTGTATCAAGGGTTTAAGAACATAGTGGAACAATGATCAACAGTAGTTGTGTTTTGGGTTCATTTAACATTAGTCTTGTGGCTGAGAACAGATATTGATTATTAAATGGGAATCTGGGACATTCCCCGGGTGAAATTTTTGACAGTTTAAATAAAATTTATTAGATGTACAATTAATAAATAAATAAATATTGTGGGTGTATCACGTTCTTCTCTCAATTGAGACATCCAGCATAAGCACACAAACGCAACATTGTGAGTAAAGAAACAAATAAATACATATCCAAACCAAAACCATTGAGGCATGTCATGTCCTGTCTGCAACATGGAAGAACTACACAGATGTGCACCATGATAGTGTGTTAAAGCACAACATGACAATGAGCACCGTTGATTTGCCAGTCTCCTTGTTTCATCCCAAACAAACATTACATCAGTGATCACCGAGAGAGCACGAAGGTACATTCAGCTGACATCTATCTCATCATCACCAGAGAAGGGGCATGTTATGTGTATAATTTTAAATTAAAAAGTCCAAAGGTCTAAAATATGCCATGATCCACAACGTGTAGTTTTAATGAACTCATATGCATCTTGTATACAGGTTGTTCTTAATAGTAATTCATTAACAGTTATTCATCAATTCACAAATTCTTACTAAACAGCATAAATATATTAAAATACACGGAACTAAGAATATTTTAAAAGGAAAATGGGAATAGTACATTTCTTAAGTATATTAATTGAAGTTATATTTAAATAATAGGCTACCTGCACACATTATTTGGAGTTCTCCACATGCGATTTGCAGTATTAACATTAACAATTAATTGATTGTTAATTTCCATGACAATCGAGTATGAAAATAGCAAGAAATTGACATCCCTACTCGAAAGCCTTTTGAAAGTCATCATTCTTTGTTATTGCAATGGGAAGAGTGACCAGTGCCATTGTTCAAACGACCTCCTTTTGTGTTACACAGACGAAAGTCATAAGAGTTTTGCTATGACATGAGGGTGAGAAAATGGTTGCAGAATTAGATTTTTGGGTGAACTGTTCATTTCAGAGCGTTGATTAAACTAGTCTCTGTAAGTCATATCAGTGTAAGAACTGTATCTGTTTATTGTCAGGTGATCATGTGCGTCAGGACAGTATGGACTTCAGTAAGGAATGGGAAGATCCTGCTAACTGTCGCTGTGGGGACAGACTGAAGCCACTAGAACGCAGAGCTGCTAGACAACATCAGCGGTGTCAAGCACACTCACTCGTGGGCACACCCAATTACATCGCACCCGAGGTTCTGCTGCGCACAGGTATACGCTACAGCCCCTACTAACATATGCTCATGAGCGTTAATGATGCAGCAGACAGCATAATGCAAGCATCCTGTATAGAGCACTTGGGAACTGAGGACTGGTTCTTATTAAGCTCTGTTTTTATACTAAATACCAGAACCAAGTGACTTTCATGATGTTTGGTTCTGTTTACAATTCTTGAACCATACATTTATTTTTTCGGGTGTAATTGTATTTTTTTTTTTTTTAGTATAGAAACTGGTATCGCTTCTGAAGAGTGGTAATTTATAAAAATTAATTAAATGAAGTTAAATGTCAGTTTTAATTTTTATTTCATATTATTGAATTGCATTTACTGTATTTTTCCCTTATCTTTTTTTTGGGGAGTTAAGACAATTTAGTCTTTGATCAACTGACTTCTCTTCCCTATTGTCCATGTATTCAAATGTCTTCTCTTAAAATCTAAAAACCTTTAAATTGTGCTGATGATTGTCTTTTAGTGCATTTGCTTTTGTTTCATCTTTATTTTAACCCCCAGGTTACACACAGCTGTGTGATTGGTGGAGTGTTGGTGTTATCCTCTATGAGATGTTGGTTGGCCAGCCTCCCTTTCTGGCAACAACACCTCTTGAAACTCAAATGAAGGTGAGACTTTATGTTGGACCATATCAGGGGTGTCCAAACTGCGGCCCGCCGCCTGCTCTGATACGGTCCCTAGGGATTTTAGAAATAGAACAGAATTTGGTCCTCTATAGGGACATTATATGACATTCACACTCTGAACACTGGGTATTGCTATCACGTGTTGCTATTTCAGTCGCCCTTTGCCATCAGGTAGCATCAAGAAGAGTTTGGAAATCTCCAGACAAACAAAAACATTTTTCCTAAAAATGAATGCCCACATACAGTACACAGCATAAATAAGTACACCCCCTCTGAACATAAAGATATATTGTATCATTGTCCCCTTTTGTGCAATTAAATCATTTTCTGTCTTCATTTACTTGACAACATTTGTTGTCAGCATCGAGTCTGAGAGTGATTCAAAGGGATAAGGAAAACATTTACACTTTAACCAACTATGTCTATTTGGCTTTGTTCACATTGCATTTTTTTTGTGAGTGACTGTTTAAACTGCTAGTTATATGTGGCCAGATCAGATTTTTTCTGTTCAGACTACAGTCGCTTTTGCTATCATGTCCACATTTGTTGTCATGTTAACGCAGCAAACTTGCGTATATTCACCATGCATGAGATTGTAGTGATGGGTGTTTTACCACTGATTATGCTTTTCATGAGGGCAGTATCCAAATATGAACATTCTTCACAGACAATGGCTTAAAATGGGAGAGGTGGCATATGCAATGTTTGTTGCTGCTAGTGTTGTTGCTGCCTGTTTTAGTGGGGACATCCTGTATTTTGGCTGAAATTACGACGTCCCATACGTGACGCCTTTTATCTTGGGGTCCTGTATCTTAGCGGAGAGCGAAACATCCTGTATTGAAGGTTTGTGTCCTGTATAAAATCATAAAAAGGGCAGATGGTGAGATGAGGACCCACGTCCTGTGATGAAACGTTCAAAATGCTCAAGTGTCCTGTATTTGCGTGACATTCAATACTTTATCGCGTTGAGGTTACCCGTTGTGGTTTCTCGCAACCGGTATGGGTTACTGCACCTTAGCACAAATCTTTGGGTAAGTTAAGCCAATGTCTGTATTATTATAAGGGGTTTGCAGTGCTTTGCATGCCCTGTAACATATAAATGACATATGGGTGTTTCATTCAGAAGTGATGATCTCTATGCCCTGTTTACCTTCCACTGTGAGAGTTTTGTAGGGCTGAAATGTGTAATAAAACAGACTGAACTCACTTTTAAAGTCACTTAATTGACAATTCTGTTTGTAATGATCCTGGTGCGTGGCCATCATTGTTGTATTAAATTCGAAGTGCCCTGTGAAGGCATTCATTATGCTGTTCGGAGCGCAGTACGTTTTCTCGTCACAAAACCTGACGTATAACATAAAATCCAATCTGACCGTTCAGACTGTGACGCATTAAGAAAAATCAGATTTTAACCGGATTCCAAACTACCTACAAATGTGGTTTGGATGAGGCTTGAAATAAAATCAGATTTAATGTGTTTTTGTCCTGTTCAGACTATAAAAACCTAAACTTTGAGTAACAGCATCCAAAAAAATCTGATTTTTTTTTTTTTTTTTTTTCCTGTGTGAACGTAGCCAAGTATGAAGGTTCAAAAGAATAATCTGCTGATCAGTGTCCCTCAACTGCACCAGAAAACTTAAGTTTTATATTACAACTTTCAGGAGGCTGTACTCATTTTTGCAACATGGCCTTTTACCCTCCCTAGCAACCGGGCCAATTTGGTTGCTTAGGAGACCTGGCTGGAGTCACTCAGCACACCCTGGATTTGAACTCATGACTCCAGGGGTGATAGTCAGCGTCAATACTCTCTGAGTTAACCAGACCCCCATTTGATAGTTATCTTTGATGATTGTTGATTTGAAGGCTTAATAAGCTAATGCTGATTCACATCAATGTTCTGTTGATTTTAAAAATTAATTATCTTTGATAATTATTGCTAATAACCAAACCAGCTCCTGAATGAAGCACCCAACATTAATGGTGCCCCATGTGAGGCATCCTACGTGCCAGTTTTGTCACAGCTATACTGCAGAAGAAATGTTTTTTATCTGAGAACGTTGAATGTAATATTAAAAATTCTAATATTTCAAAATCCTTTAAAATAAAGATGCATTCACCTGAGATATTTAGACTTGCTTTTAGAGAATAGATCTTGAATAGAAGTATATTTTGTCTTTACTGCACTCGCAGAAGTATAATCAAGTGAAAAAATACACTTATATTTAAGATACAATCTCTTAAAGAAAGTCTAAATATCTGTTGCTTCTCAAGTAAATGTATCTTGTTTTAAGGATTTTTAGACAATTTTAAATGGGAAACAAGACAAAAACAGTGAATTTCTTTACTGAATTCAAGTATTTTTCCCCTTTAATTCAGTGAATGTCATTTAGAGGTATTTTTAAAAGTACAAAAAATAGTAAAAGCTGTGATGTGAAACACCTGTTTACAATTTCACTGCACAGCACCAGTAGAGAACAACTACTATTAACCTTCTCAGGGATGTCACGTGATCATGATCGAGCACTGGTTTGCTGTCATGCTGAATGTTTGTGTCTGTTTCAGGTAATAAACTGGCAGACTGCGCTGCATATTCCCCCGCAGGCCAAGCTGAGTCCGGAGGCTACCGACCTCATCCTAAAGCTCTGCCGGGGCCCTGAGGACCGGCTCGGGAAAAACGGTGCAGATGAAATCAAAGCCCAGCCGTTTTTCAAGAGCATCGATTTCTCCACGGACCTGCGGCAACAACACCATGCGCCTTACATCCCCAAAATTACACACTGCACGGACACCTCCAACTTTGACCCAGTCGATCCTGACAAACTCTGGAGTGACGATGCCGACAGCAACCACAACGACACGCTCAACCGCTGGTTCAAGAACGGCAAGCACCCAGAGCACGCCTTCTACGAGTTCACGTTCCGACGTTTCTTTGATGACAACGGCCACCCGTACAGCTGTCCCAAACCCATCGAGTGTGACGATTATGACGAGGAGGAGCTGGTTGACCCTTCGAAGGGACTGGGGTCGGAGCAGGGGCGGGACTTAGTGTATGTTTAGTGTCAATGTGCGCTGGTGAATCTCACAAAAACTCTCAAGAACAGGTCATATTTTACCCTGAAATCAAAAGTAAGAAAATATATTTTGCAGACAATGAAGTCTATTAGGATTTATTTTATTTATTTATTTTTTTTTTCATTGAACAATGAAGTGTATGGATATATCATGGTGTTTGTTGTACTGCCTTTTTTTTGCCGATTTATTTTATTTTTCCCTATGCTGATTTAAATGTATATTAAATATTAGTAAAGTTTTTGTTTTAAAGTAATGAGAATCCCAATTTTTAAAAAAATCATTACGGTAATGAGAATTTGTGGGGAGAAATGTGCAATGCAAATAATGTTGCAATGCAAACAAATCTTAATGTTCCTGAAAATAGACTTTTGCTAAATATATATTTTGCATAAATACATTTTTTTGACTTTTTGATGTTGGGGTGAAATATGACCAGGACTAGTCAGGTGTTTTTGAGATACATCTGTGTAAATGTGAGTTTGGGGTGTTTTTAAATCTTTGTATGTTGTTTCTCTTCAATCTTTGGTGGTTTGACTGGTTGAGTCTGCCTTGACACTTTGTGCTGTATTTATTTTTTTGTTCAAGATGCACTTGTCTGGTGCCTTCTAAACAAACGAGAATCTAATGATGCAGTGGAGCTCTGTATTTTTACACCTCTTTAATTTATTTAAAGACTTTTTAAATGCTAGTTGAAACGAAAAGTTGAATAATTCCTTCCTCAGATGATGTCTTTATTTATGATTGTGTGGATTAGTTTCTCACTCTGAGCGGCCTGTCGATAAACTGCACAGGGATGATCAGACTCTTATTCTTCTGCTGCTGTGACGTTGTTTTCATGCTTTTCTTTCACCAAAACTATGAGGGAAATCATCCATGTAGATTCGAAAATTAAACTGACTAGGTGAAAACATGTCCAGATCATTTTTCACATTAAAATCGAAAGAAGAAATTCTATTTTTGCATTAAGCAAATGATGCCTGTTTGTAAGACCATTAAGAATTAAGCACCCCACAATTTTGGGGGGAAATGTGCATAATAATAATGATGAAAATAATGCAACGATGTCAAAAACTGTAATGGTTCCAAAAAATAGGCTTAGTTTTCTTTAAGCAAAATATAATTTCTTATTTGCATCTTTTTAATTTTGAGGTGTTCTTGACAGGTTTCATGAGACACCCGATAATTCATTATCCAAGCTCACAAGAGAAAACATTACTCTTCTGTGTATTTTCTATTTATACACACAAAATTGTATATATAAATTATGCAGTGTTAATTAGTACATTTCTTTCCCTGTCCTTAGTCCCAAAGGTTTAGGAAATAAATCTGTCAACTGATTGCTAGCCATTCATATACTTGTTTTTGCTTTGTAATCCAATACCAACCTAACTGTCACTACCAAAGCCTTTTCTTTTTCTGCAATAAGAGTCCCATAACGACACAATACTGCATATGGAATATGGATCATTAATCATGTTCTGAATTCTCTCTAGAATCCTGTGCAGCTCTGAATGTAATAGTCAATTCCTTTTCTTTGATTAAACTGGTGGTTTTATTTCCAGAAAGACCATCTGTAGCTATTTTGAGTGTAAATTTGTCTTGAATGTGAGAGGATGGGGTGGTGATAAATAAAACATCTAAGCACAAACCATGTTATTTCTGTGCCCATGTCTACTGTTTGTTTGACAAGTTATGGTGTGTTGTATCTGTAGACATTTAGAGACTATTATTCTAGATGCAGAATATATTTACAGGTGGGTTGTTAGCACAAAACATGTCCGTTAACTTTTATGTAATCTACATCAAGATTTTAGGTTGCATTATATATATATAGGCATTTTTGATCAGCTTTTAATTGCCTTTACTGGTTCATTTGTTCTCCAGTGTCTTAATTTATAAGAGCTCATAAAACCTGCATGCATAATACTATTAAAGGTACAGTTCACCCAAAAACAAAAATTCATCATTTACCCATCCTCATGTCATCCCAGATGTGTGACTTTCATTCTTCTGCAGAACACAAATGAAGATTTTTAGAAGAATATTTCTGCTCTGTAGGTCCATACAATGCAAGTGAATGGTGACCAGAACTTTGAAGCTCAAAAAGCACATAAAGGCAGCATAAAAGTAATCCATAACACTCCAGTGGTTAAATCCATGTCTTCAGAAGTGATATGATAGGTGTTGGTGAGAAACAGATCAATTGTTGTCATTATTACAACTAAATCTCCACTTTCACTTTAACATTGTTCTTTTGATTTTGGTGATTCACTTTCTTCATGCATTTAACACTACTGGGCAGGAAGAAGAATTTCAAGCAAAAAAGGATTTTAAGGACAATTCTGGTCACCATTCACTTGCATTGTATGGACCTACAGAGCTGAAATATTCTTTTAAAAATCTTCATTTGTGTTCTGCTGAAGACAAAAAGTCATACACATCTGGGATGGCATGAAGGTGCGTAAATGATGAAAGAATTTACATTTTTTTGGGTGAACTATCCCTTTAAAATGCTGTAACTTTTCATCACAACATTTCACTTCTTTTAATCAACTTTCTGCAGTGTAACAAATACATTTTAAATACAAATATTTCATGTAGTCAACTAATATGTCATGAACAGTGCATGCACAATAATGGAAATAGTTCAACATAAACATTGCATGGAGGTAAAACTCAACCACTTCTTAACTGTTTGGGTCCTAAATAGCAACCTTTTCAAGGAACTCCAAGAGATTGCCTGTTTTAACATTTTTAAATGGATTTTTGTGAGTCACTGCATGAAACCCACAGTAATTGCAGACAAAACAGTCTAGACTTGTTTAAATGTTTAGGTTAATATGTACATATGTGACCAGTGATTTTTTGTAAATAAACACCCATTAGATAATGTCAATGTATGCACACTGTTCATTTTGATACATTTCTGTATTTAACAGTTCATGTTAAGGACAGCCACATCGCTGGACAATTTACACGTTTTTTTTTTTTTTTTTACTGCTAAAAAAACAAATAGCAACAACAAACATTTGAATAGATCATTTAAAATTTAAGGACAAAATCAGTGTACTTTGCTGTCCAGACAAATAATGATGATTGCATTTTTACTGTCTTCAAAGAAAAGGGCCAATCACAGATGAGAGCAGCTTGTTGAAAATTTCCTGTCAGGGCACGAATATTAGAGACCTTCAGTAAAAGCTGGGGAAATGTGAACAACCATAAATCTGTTCAACTGGACAAGCCTCATGCCACTTCAAAAAAATCTGTCTTGCATGGATAGTTAATAGGATGAAAGCCTTTCACGTGACAGAAACAGACAACATTACAGAGTACAGTGAAGCATTATGACCCGCAGAGGAGAAAACATAGTGACCAGGACCACTGCTTCACACCAAAGACCTGATCACCCTGTCCAGCTTTACATTTTCCCTAACATATGAAACAAACTGTTGGGATGTTTACATTTCCTTAATACAATAAACTGGCCTTAAACAGGTCCATCAATTAACATACCCTATTTCCAACCAAAGACCGCGTAGATGAATTGTCCACAAATTTCTTCATGTCATTAGACGTGGTTTATTAATCATTCATTTGGACTTATCAACCATACAGCTGTGTATCTTCATAGGTCATTTGCCCTTTAAAGTGGCTGTAAAGCACCATTATCTAGTAGCTGCACATGTATAAAAACAAGGAACACTATCTGATGATTACATTTGAGTTATTAGTATTTGTCAAGACACAGTTAAAAACGATTTTTTACAATTTAAGACTGTACAGATGAAAACATTAATTGATGTTAACAGCAAATGGCAATGAAGTCAAGATGAAAACATTACTGATCTGCCTTTAAATCAACATGAACGGCATTCACAACCCACAGTATATGCATAATGCGCTGCACTTCTGAATGAAACAGGACATTCAGTGAGAAAAAATGTGGGTGAGACATGAATTGATTGGATGGTAAAAAGGGTGTTTCCTTCCATGATGGAGCCAGAGCTGAACGTGAGTTTGCAGTGGATTCTGGAGGACTCCCCTCATGAAATAGCAACATGCTCGTTTGAGGAGGCTTTTTGACCGGGACATGGAGGCTGAAAGTCAAGTTCATCCTCCAGAACATCTCCATTTATACCACTAGCAACATTATTTGCTATTATTGCAGTAACCTTGATTAAAATACTGTAAACTGGCATTAAATGACTTGAAAATTCAGCCATTATTTAAATTTTGGGTGAACTATTTCAGTCATGTTTACACTCACCATGTAATTCCAAACCACATGTGTCTTTTTCTTCCCTTCGCTGATTTCAATACAAAAGCAGTTAATAGTGACTCACTTTAAAGCTTAAAAAGCTCGCAAATGTGTCATAAAAGTAGTCCGTGTGACTCTTGTGTCATTCCAGTGGGGTTTAATGTTACTGATTTGTCGCTGTATTTGCAGGAGTTAATGATTTGATTTAAGAGTGAACAACAACTTAAATTTTGCTCTGTTTTTCACAAAATGTGACCATATGCCTTCAGAAAACATGTAATATGATGCATGAGTCACATGAACTTACATTTCGATGACAACTTTGGATCACTGTCAAGTGCTTTTGTATGGAAATCAGCGAGTGTGACATTAATTAAAACATCTCCTTTTGTGTTTCGCAGAAGAAAGTCTTATCAGAACAAGTAAATAATGACAGAATATCTATTTTGGGGTAAGATATTCCTTTAATCTTTTTCATTTTTGACATTGACTGGGCCTTGCAGACCGTCAGTTAGAGTTAGGGTATAGAGATATCTTTCGGGTCTCTTCGTCAAAAATCAAAGGGATCTATGGTCTACGGGATTTTATCGTATGGCAGGAGAAAATATAATTCAAAATCACTTAGAAGTAACAGCACATCTCTCTCCTCAACAAGCTGCATGATTTTTAGGTATCATTCATGTCTGTAGCACAAATGATGCAGCCCGAGTCACACCAATAACTGGAAGGAAATGTCATTATTTCCATAAGCTTCATAAAAGAGCTCTAAAGCCAACCAGCTCTGAGATGAATCACAACATTACAAACTTTGATATAAAAAAACAAAAAGTATTTAAAACTTGGACAAAAACAAAAAGGTTCAAAACTGTGTACTTAACGTCTTTAAAAGAGGGAATCAAGTACAATCCCATGAAGCATTGCCAATGACTTCAATTAAATATTAAACTATTGATTTAAAGTTGATTAGAAGTATAGAAACCATATATATGAATTATATTGCAAAATATTTATATATATACACACATATATCAGTAGTTTGAGAGAGTGGAAAGAGCGACTCAACTGAGTCATTCACAGAGCATCATGGGAGTGGGCGGAGCTGCAGAGCACTCTAGGCGTGATTTGTTCATCAAGGTTCTCTGATTGGTTGATTTCTCTTTAGGATCATGAGTAGTGTAGGTCTTCATCATGAATTCTGTTATTAAAACACAATTTTAAAAAAATGAAGTTGAAATAATGCAGACTGATGTCTTCAACAGAAACACTTCGGCGCTCACCGTACGTCAGTCTTTAAAAGGTTTATAAGTTATTGTTAGAAATGATTTCACCTACGGAAAAAATGAAATGGATTTTAATTTCCAGAACTTGACTGTTGTGCTCTATACGCCGTTAACTAACAAAAATGTACTTATTCATCAGACCGTATTACATGAGATCTGAAATCGAGTTATTCTCTGTTTTTGGTGCCGAAACATAACACCTGGACACATTAGATAAACTGGTAAGAACGCCAGTAAAGCCGTTAAAATGGACTGTGAAAAATGTATGTGTGCTGATCGCTTTATGCTTACACCCTGATAACTGAAAACCGTTTAAGGGGTTTATATGACCTTACACACTGACGGCTTGTTGAACATAATCAGTTTAAGATTGTGCATGTAAATGTGCTCATTATCAGACATGTCAGAACAAGGCGTTTTAACAAATCTTTGGCAGTGTCTGAGACACACAGACATGAATACTTGGCCTACGCGTTGCAAGCATGTATTCCCATTGTACATCCAGTATAGTACTTATGTTTTTGCGTTACTGTGGCAGTAACAAACCTCAGTAGTTACCTTCAAATGTCTGCCAAAAAACCAGATTTGTTATTATTCAGGGAGCATGTTGAGAGAACTAACTATACCTAACTTGCTCAGCAAAATTCTCTTCGAACTGTTGCTCTGCCATGGAAGTAGCTGACCTGAGAGAAAACCATCAGTAGGAGAAAGACAGCTCCTAGCGGCAGTGCTGACAATGTGATGTGCACTTGTGTTGAGTTTAAAATGCACTCACACATTTCAGAACACAACGATGTGAAACTGAGCTAGAAACATTTGCATTCATGTACTTATGTCGAGTGTTTCATATCTTCGGCTGAAGTTTCTTACTGCAGTGTTATCTTCATGTGTAGCAGCTCTATTAATCTTCACTAATCCATCCAGAACTTCATAAATGACAGTGTCTACTACACCAGTGTTATATTATCAGGGTTGTGCACCACTCAGAACTCAACCGAGAATACCAGTTCAACTCCTGAATCTGAACTGATGTAGCAAACAGGATGCAGAAGAATAATGAATAAATAGAATTAAAATGGAATTAAAAGAAAAAAAGTGTAGCGTTTAATAATATATTTTATGTAGGAAATACCCATGAAAATGTAATCATTAGAGTTGTCAATCGATTACAAATTTAGAATTGAATCAATTACATGATGTGCCAATTAATTAATGAAATGAATCGCATTTAATCAAAATTGTCTGAGACCCCCTCAAGTGCCTGTAGAGCTCGAGTTGCACTGGGAAAATTCCTTATGAAGGTCAGGGGGCATGAATAATTGCGATTATCTTTTAAATAATTAATCACACTGGGGTCTGGGTATCTCAGCGAGTAAAGATGCTGGCTATCACCCCTGGAGTCACGAGTTCGAATCCAGGGTGTGCTGAGTGACTCCAGTCAGGTCTCGTAAGCAACCAAATTGGCCCGGTTGCTAGGGTGGGTAGAGTCACATGGGGTAACCTTCTCGTGGTCGCTATAATGTGGTTCTCGCTCTCAGTGGGGTGCGTGGTGAGTTGTGCGTGGATGCCGCGTAGAATAGCGTGAAGCCTCCACACACGCTACGTCTCCGTGGTAACACGCTCAACAAGCCATGTGATAAGATGCATGGATTGACGGTCTCAGACACGGAGGCAACTGAGATTCGTCCTCCGTCACCCGGATTGAGGCGAGTCACTACACAACCACGAGGACTTAGAGCACATTGGGAATTGGGCATTCCACATTGGGGAGAAAAAAATAAAATAAATAATAATTAAAAACAATATTATAATAATGAATCACACTAAATTAATGAATTAAATCGACAGTCATACAAACAACACTTCCTGAAACATTTGATTAGATAATCAGTGTTTGAAATGCCAACTATAGAAATTTGTATTTAATTTATCTATACTATATATATATATATATATATTTTTTTTTTTTTTCATGGACCGTGGAATTAGTCATGGCCAACTGGACTACAGATTTTTTAGAAACATTATTATTAGTACACTTATTTTGTTATCGCTCAATCTTAAATAATCAATTTATTCCAATTTTAATGACAATATTTATTTTTCCTTAGTAAATTTGAAAACAATGAGGTGGATAATTTGTGGTGCTGTAAGGCAAAATTAAAATAATGTTAATTGTTTTGAAAGTATTGAATGTCTAATCAGTTGAGAAAAAATATATTCTACATTAGGGAATAAACAGGCATAATTAGTCAAAATTAATTACATTTTGTCGCTTGTGTTAGACTAATAATATTTTTGTGTTATTGTGTTGAATTTCTTTGAATTGCAATAAAGTAAAATTCTCTTAATTTCAATGTCAACTCAACATCCTGTGGGGCGTGGCCAATTCAAATTCACACTCATGAATTGAAAGGGAGACAATTCTTAAAGATTAGTTCACCCAAATGACAATTCTGTTATCATTTACTCACCCACATGTCATTCAAAGCCCATATGACATTTTCATCTGTGGAACACAAAAGGAGAACATTTGAACAATTGTACTGGACTCTGTTTTCCATGCAATTAAAATAAATGGGGACTGAAGCTTTCAAGCATAAAAAAAGCATACAAAAGCACCATAAAGTAGTACTTATGACTCATGTACTATATTCCGAGTATTCTGGAGTCGTACTATTTTGTGTGAGAAACTGACCCAAATTGAAGTCGTTATTCACTGAAAATTTTCTCCACCAGTGGTCTGTTAACTATTGTAACCTGATCATAGAGTCAGTGAGATCAAGAACCGGTTACAATTTGTGAACAAATCATTCAGACTGGTTTTGTAAATTTGATCAACTTATTCACTGAAAAGATTTGATTCAAAAGAACTATAAAGTCACATGAATGTGCAAAGGAGAGTTAGGATGGATAATAACATTTTCAGTGAATGACTTCACACTCCTCACACAAAGCTGTCGTATGACTTCAGAAGGCTTGGAATATACTGCATGGACAGTCGCATTGACTATTTTATGATACTTTTATGGTTCTTTTAATGCCATCTTGGAGTTTGATAGCCCCAGTCCCCTTTCACTTACAATAAATGGAAAAGAGCAGCCAGGATTATCTTGAAAATATATAATAATAATCTTTTGTGCTCCACATATAAAGTAAGTCATAC
Organism: Myxocyprinus asiaticus; assembly: GCF_019703515.2. Taxonomy (NCBI): domain Eukaryota; kingdom Metazoa; phylum Chordata; class Actinopteri; order Cypriniformes; family Catostomidae; genus Myxocyprinus; species Myxocyprinus asiaticus. The sequence continues at coordinate 46,389,014 of NC_059368.1, read as the reverse complement.
AGGTTTTGAACGACATGAAGGTGAAAAAATAATGATGGAATTGTAATTTTTGGATGAACCTTTAAATACTGAATTTTGCCAAAGCATGTACTGTATATTATATACTAGCTCTCCTCCTGTTTGTTAGTTCTCAGCAGCCTGAGTTCATCTTCCAGATAGCTTATTCTCTCCAGTAGAGCAGATCTGTCAGCATCGGCTCTCTGGTTGGCTTGCCAGCGTGCTTCCTCAATTTTCCGTTCATACCAACGCTCCATCTGCAGTGTCACAGCCTCAAAAAAGTACTGCGTGACCTCCAGCGCATGCATGTTTTCACGCTCCTGGGCGAAAGAAGTCTCGGCGGCTTGGCGGTCTCCTGAACCTTCCGAGGTTTGTGTGTCTGGTTTGGTCTTGGCTCTTTGTCGGCAGCGCTTTTTGAGGTTCTTGTTATCTAGCACATCTTCTCGCACCAGACTCGAGTCCTGCCATTGATCTTGCGCTCTGGGAGGGTCACTACACACCCGTGATCTTTGTTTAGGCCGGACTTTACAAGGAGAATGGGGTGCAGACTGATTTTGTGATGGCTGCTTCTCATCTGAAAAGACAAAGAGAAATTCTGTTCTGTACTACAACATACACACTGTAAAAGAGGTGAACCGTTCAGCCAAAAATGAAAATTCACATGATTTACTCCTTTACTCTCATGCCAAACAAGTTTGTTGTTTTTTTTTCCATTGAACATGAAAGGAGAAAATCTGAAGAATCTCTATGCAGCTCTTTTCTATGCAATGATAGTTCATAGTGACCATGTCTGTCAAACTCCAAAAAGTACAAAAACACCATTAATGCACTATAAGAGCAACATAAAAGTGGTCCATATGACATTTTGCACTTATATATTACTAGAGATATCCTGATACCAGTATTAGGCCTGATACTGCGCTGACGTACTTGTCCTTGTACTCGTAAAAAAGGCTCAGATACCAAAAAACGGTGCCATTTGATGTACAAATGTCATTTTGTAAACATTTGCACACAAATTAAAGTGAGATATGTCCTAGGTGAGATTATTAAACTACAAAGGCTGCAATGTAATGAAATAAATAAATAGTCTGCATGTGCAGCACGTTTCAAAGTGAATGTGTTAAGCCGGTCGCTCATACACTGAAAAAATCTCATGAGTCACAGCCCTCTAAATTGCGAGTAAATCACTCGCATATGCGACTAAAAAATGTATGTTATTGGCGACTGACTAGTAAATATTCCGATTTGACTCGCCAGAGATTGAGTTGTGTAGTGGGGAAGAAGAACTTGAGTGCCGCGATCCTTTTACTGAATCCTTTTACTGGCGGCGATTAGGAAGTTGGATTCAGTCTCGTCTTTTACAGCGTGTTGTGTTTCGTGAGTGACCTGAAGGAAATTGACCTTATTTGGCTGCAGTGTGTCCGGATCTGTCGTGATCACGCCGTCACTATCACTTTAGTTCAGAAAACCTTGTAAATTATTATCTAATTATTTAATCAGCCAATCGTGTGGCAGCAGTGCAGTGCATAAAATCATGCAGATATGGGTCAGGAGCTTCAGTTAATGTTCACATCAACCATCAGAATGGGGAAAAATGTGTGAGTATATATATATATATATATGCCACAGTGTCTTGCACCCACTGTGAAATTTGATGGAGGATCGGTGATGATCTGGGGGTACTTCAGCAAGGCTGGAATCAGTCAGATTTATCTTTGTGAAGGATGCATGAATCAACCCATGTACAAGGTTTTACTGGAAGAAAACTTGCTTCCTCCTGCTCTGACAATGTTCCCCAACTCTGAGGATTGGTTTTTCCAGCAGAACAATGCTCCATCCAACACAGCCAGATCAATCAATGTGTGGATGGAGGACCACCAGATCAAGACCTTGTCACGGCCAGCCCAATCTCCAGACCTGAACCCCATTGAAAACCTCTGGAATGTGATCATGAGGAAGATGGATGGCCACAAGCCATCAAACAAAGCCGAGCTGCTTGAATTTTTGCACCAGGAGTGGCATAAAGTCACCCAATAACAATGTGAAAGACTGGTAGAGTGCATGCCAAGACTCATGAAAGCTGTGACTGAAAATCAGGGTTATTCCAACAAATATTGATTTCTGAACTCTTCCTAAGTTAAAACATTAGTATTGTAGTTTAAAAATGAATATGAACTTCTTTGCATTATTCGAGGTCTGAAAACACTGCATCTTTTTTGTCATTTTGACCAGTTGTCATTTTCTGCAAATAAATGCTCTAAATGACAATATTTTTATTTGGAATTTGGGAGAAGTGTTGTCAGTACTTTATAGAATAAAACAAAAATGTTCATTTTACTCAAACACTTATATTAATAAGCAACTTCATGAAAAAACAAGCCCAAAGTCGCTTTTAATAGGCGGACGTGTCAACACTGATGCATGGTTTCCAGCCTGGGTAAATTAAGTGAATGTTTCCAATTTATGCAAGTATAACGCTCTGATTGGGCGGTTTACATCTCTTGTTATCTGAAAACTCTAAGCATGTTGCAAGCTCTTGGAGGCGCATTAGGTCCCAATGCAAGATAAATTAAATATCCGATGAAAATACTTTTTCAGGAAAAATGAGCCGTGGGACAGATTAAACCACGTGGAGGGATGGATTGCTCACATCTATGTTAGACAGTTTGTACAGTAAAAATATTCCTTCAAAGCGCATCTCGAGACCCATTCTGTTCCATTGCATTGTGTTCCGTCTAGCTGTTTTTGAACATGTCTGATGTAAATGCCTCCTAAGAAACGCATCTGATATGGGTAAGGTGAACCTAAAAACAGTCTGTATAACTGAAACTATACACTGCTTCCTTAAGACGGATTTGTCAACTACTTGTTCAGACAACCTATCAAACCATTTTTAGTTTTGCACATACCACAGTCTCTCAAAAAATGAGGTCATGAAAGCTTGCATGATTAAAATAGTTTTACACAGAGTTTCTCATGTTACTCCTTCCCAAACAAATTTCATGTCAGCTCCTCATTAATATTATATAACAATTACATAAGCCTTAATCTGCATGAGCACAAACACAGAAAAGAGCATTAATGCTGCATGTAGTGGCAGTCTGTGTGTGAGACGAGCCAGAAAATCTGCTGTGCTCATCTGTGTGTGTGAGAAGCAGACAGAGGGGCAAATTCACTAAACTGTATTTCAGCACAAACACACCTGTGTCTTATTCAGTAATATCCCACAATACAGCTTAAAGGGACAGTTTACCCCAAAATGAAAATTCTGTCGCCATCATGTACTCACGTCATGTCGTTCCAAACTCATATGACACTAAAAGATATGTTTGGCAGTATGAAAGTCTCAGTCACCATTCACTTTCATTGCTTCTTTTATCCATACAATTCCACATAAAAAAAAAGTCATATAGGTTTAAAACAACAAGTGGGTAATAATGCAAATAATGTCAGAATATTTAGGTAAATTATCCATTTAAGAAGGAGCTATCTGTGTTGGTATAGCGCTGTGCCACGAGCATTTAAAGTCTTTTAAATACAAACAAGTCGACTTTCAGTGAAAATTTGGCTCATTGTAAATTGTTTCACAAACTCAGCACTATTTGTCTGCCGCAATTAACATCACACCATTATCGATGTTTATATAAATCTTCTATTGATCATGACAGAAGTAATTCATCATCTGATGATCAATTGATGTAGAAGAATGTTATAATCACACATACTGTATATCCAGATGTACGGTGTGGTCATGCACACTTTCAGAATTTTAAAAAGCCGATTCAAGTGTCTGAAACACAGCGGTAGAGTAACACTGTACAGTCCCAGTTAAGTAAACATTTGAAGGACCTCGATATCTCAATTTCCCAAGATGGATCTTTCACTCTAGGCGCAACCCTCTACAATAAGAGTAAATCACTCACATATGTGACTAGAAATGTGTGTGATTCTCCACTGGCTGGTCAATGTTGAGATTGCTCTCAGCAGTGATTGAGTAGTGTAGTGGTGCAGAAGTTCAGCAGCGAGATCCTTTCACTGCGTGTTTGGTTTGACTCGTTCCGTCTGTCCAAAGACAAGATCCACGCAATCCAGTTGTCTCTTTTAATATCCTTTCTGTTCTTTAACATTTAAAGAAGCCATTCGACTTCACTCTCGTTAATGTGTGCTTAACCAAAACACTTCTGTGAGACGCTCGCTGGACTGCCGCTTTTCTTAAAGAGACGGTGTGTTTTAGCATGTTCTACAAATCAATGTAGATGCTTGTAAATAGTACAAATTATGCATGTAAACAATAAACATATAACAATATATATATATATGCAAAATAACATATGCAATTTTCATGACATCATAATTATTGATGGAATATATTTGTACATTTTTGAAAAGGTAAAATATGACCAAAATAATGAAAATTTTGTATGAATAATTTCTTCAATTAATATTTTGATGTATCTAGTTAGAAGGTCCCCTGTAAAATTAACAGAATTAACTGATAGAGAATTTCTTGTAAGAATTTAATGTGTAGGCAAAATGGACATTATAACTCAAATATCCAAATATGAATCGGAATCGAATCGATTTGAATCGAGAGCATGTGAATTGGAATTGAATAAGGAACTCTTTATCAATACCGAGCCGTGTTTGTACTGTTAACATTTTATTTGTATAATTCCTCTAGAGCAGTGGTTCTCAACTGGTTTTGCTTCAGGACAGATTTTACATTGGAAATCAAGTGGTGACCCACCATAATAAAAACATAACCTGTATTTAATGTATCCTGGGTCGCATTTCCTTTTACGTTGCATAGTTTGTTCATGGTTTTCAAGTACAAGGACATGCATCAAGTGACATTATTTTTGTTGTTGACGTCAACAACAAAAGCGACAGGAAGTTTTCTCTCCGCCCTTTTACAAATTGAAGAGCATATTTACTTATATGAGCCCATTATTATCCCGTTTGTTTCCTAATTTCAAATATAATTCAAACAGAACATACATATTACACAGGAGGAAAGGCTCCTCATTACCATGGTTAGGTCAGTGTAGCTAGTCTTAAATAATAGTAATAATAATAACAAATGATAGTATTTATGAAAAAATAAGTACTAGCTGAAACACATCTTGAAACTTTAACTACAACTGCCACTGTTGATATAAAATGAGGTCTAATAGATTCTACCTTTAGATTATTTCATATGAAACTATACCTTTTTGTCAAAATATAATTACTCATGTAAAATTGTGAAACAATTTTGTAAAGGTGATGATATATAATGAAAAAAAAAAAAAAAAACATTTGCGCATAGCACAGTGTTGCTCTTTTCCTCCTCAGTGCTGTTTGGCATGTCCGGGCTGCCTACTGTCTGAGAGGTCTGACTTGACTTCCTCCGTAACGCTTTAAACTAGAAAAGTCTCACTAGAATTGAAATTGGTCACATCACTTTTGAGGTCTGCTCTCCGCAATATCGAGGGAAGCCCGGTTGTTGCACGCATGCACCAGAGAGCAGAGTATATCGTGATCGCGAGCTGGTTCCGTTACACTCGTGCGAAAGTGCAGATGAGAAGACTTTAGCTGATTGCGAGATTTGCATTAAATCTGCCTCGGCAGTTCTAAATAGACTATCACATGGGCGGCTGCCGAAATATCTTCAATGGGAGAACCATGGCATTGTTCTTTCCCTGCTGTCCGTGACCCAGTCCGAATAGACCTGCAACCCACCAGTTGAGAAACACTGCTCTAGAGAAGCAGCAGGTAAAATGTAGACAGTGTGTGCACATAAACAACGCTATCAGTGAGCATAACTCATTCTTAGAGAACTTCCACCAATTGTATGTGTATATGTTCATCCATCCAATCATGTGTGTCATACCTGGTGTGACGTCCACATCAACCACATAGTAACTGGCTGATCTGTCCTCAGCAGAAGTTGTCGCTGCTGCAGTCTCTCCCCCGTCTGCTGCTTCCGGCTGGTTTGTTAAGGCACAGTAAGAGGCTCTGCCCCCAGATGATTCTGGCACAGTGGGGTGTAAATGAGGTTCCCGATCTGAAAGCATGTCGGTCAGGGAAGAGGAGAGCCGTAACTTGGTTGTGCAGGGGTCACCAGAGAGGCGTGTCTCCAAACTTTGGATCTTTGAAAGGCACCAGTTCTTAAGATCATTGACTACTGACGTCTGCTCGCATGGAGAAGGAGAGAGAGAATGCAAAGTTTACCCTGTGCTAATTTAGATTTAACCAATAAGATACGAGAGCCTGTGCAACATTGTAAATATAGTCATGGCTAAAGAGTGCTGTTAGGTAACAACAGTGACTATATACAAAATATAGTGTGATCGCTCATTAAAATATTATCTTATTAAGCAACTTTATGAAGTGCTATCCTTACACTATAAGATAGCTCCTCATATGTAAACTAAGTTTAATAGTTGGTCTCTATGGGTGCTGTGCAGTTATATACACAATAGCTGGTGAACAGGTGTTTCACATCATAGCTGTTCCTATATTATGTATTCTAGCACGACTGGAACACTGTATTGACCATATCATATTCACAGTGGATACGCCACGTACTGTATGAAGCTGTTGCAAAATGTCGATAAACACATATTTTGACCACACATTAATATGTAATGTTTTTTCGTCGCTTGAAATGTATTCAGAGTGAACAGTAAAGCCAGGTTCAGCAGTTTTGTTACAAAGACGGTGTTCCATGTTTTAAAGCAAGTAAATAAAAAAGCAAGGTTTATGCAAACGTGATTACATTCATGAAAAGTATTTGGGGAATCTCACCTGTCTCTTCTCTCCCTCCAGGCGTTCTTGTGTAACTCTCTTGTCAATTCGATGTAAACATTGGATTCTTTCTGCTGACACTCGCTCTAAAGTGATTTTATCTAGAGCTTGGATCTGAAAATCAGCGCATACACACCATCAGGATACCAAAATGTAGATGTTACCAATAATCCATTCAATCAATTCAGACAGAAATACCCATGAGTGTGTATATGAATAAAACACTGAATAAAAGTTAAAACAGATAAATAGGTGTTTCTTCAACTTCAGGCCATTTCATGTCCAAGGGATTGATTTTCATCAAAATGATGAAGGTCGAGGCCTGGGTATCTCAGCGAGTAAAGACGCTGACTATCACCCCTGGAGTCGCTAGTTCGAATCCAGGGTGTGCTGAGTGACTCCAGCCAGGTCTCCTAAGCAACCAAATTGTCCCAGCTGCTAGGGAGGGTAGAGTCACATGGGGTAACCTCCTCGTGAATGCTATAATGTGGTTCTCGGTCTCGGTGGGGTGCGTGGTGAGTTGTGTGTGGATGCCGCGGTGGGTGGCGTGAAGCCTCCACACGTGCTATGTCTCCGCAGTAACGTGCTCAACAAGCCACGTGATAAGATGCGCGGGTTGACGATCTTAGACGCGGAGGCAACTGGGATTCGTCCTCCGCCACCCGGACTGAGGCGAGTCACTACACCATCGCGAAGACTTAAAAGCACATTGGGAATTGGGCATTCCAAATTGGGAGAAAAAGGGGAAAAATCAAAAAAATAAAATATATAATAAAAAAAAAAAAATGATGAAGGTCTCATTAAAACAGAATTTGATACATTTTACCAGGCCTTCATCATATATTTTTGATACTTTTCAAATTTTGCATGTTACTGTTTTAGCCTTGTCCCAGACCCAGACGTTCAGTATTAAACTATGAAAATCCATTATAAAAATCCAAATTATTACATGTTTTAAACTTTGATCATCTAACAAAGAGTGAAATAACCAAACCAACCAGCTCCGAGGTAAATCGCAACATTACAGACTTTATGTTTTAACCAAAAAACTATTTGAAAATCCGATAAAAGTCAAAGGTACAAGTCTGTGTATTTACCGTTTTTCACGAGGGCACAGACTACAATCCCATGAAGCATTGCAAATGACATGATCGAATATAAAACTATGGAAATATATAAAACTATTAATTTTAAGTTGTTGATTATAAGTATAGAAACAATATAGTTTATGTTTATTGCAAAATATTCTGATATACACAAATATATCAGTTCAGTGAGAACGACTCGTTTGCGTTAGTCAACTGAAATTGGCGGTCACTTCAGGTCTTATTTCACAGGCTTTCTTGGCTACAGTTCTCTGATTGGTGGATCTTTCACTGCTGTACCATGTAGTTGTTCACCAGGAATCCCACTGTTAAATGCGATTTTAAACAATGAAGTTGAAATAACGCAGATGGATGGCTTCAACCGAAGCATATACCACGGATTAACAACCACGGAGATCACGGTAGGTCTGTCTCAAGGTTTATAAGTTATTGTTAAAAATCAATTAATCTATGGAAAAAATTAATCAGATTTTTACTTTCGGAATCCAAATGTTGCGCTCTATATTTATTGTGTGAAAATGGTTTCTATCAGTTTTTCAAAAATTACGACTGTCCCACAGTCATTTCCTCCACACCAAACAATTTTGCCCCCAATAAAGTTTATTCAAAAGTTAGTGTACTTATTAACCAAGTGGACAAAAGTGTCAGCGAAGAGCCTGCTTGAGATGAAATATGAGACAAAACAAAGAAAAATTAGGGGAAATATCACTTGTGAGCAGAATATTTTTATTGGGCATCATTTCCAATCAAGCTGTAATTTTGCCAAAATACACTGAAAAATTTAAAAATATGATTTAATTGTGTGTATTTGGGTTAGCTATGAAATTATACTTATCAAGACAAAGGATTTAATTTCAGTCACCATCATAATTTCCATCAACGTCACATCCACCACAGAATTCTATTAAAGGGTCATGAAACCCAAAAACACATTCTTTAAGATGTTAACAGTTACGTACATGTTGCACACCACCGAAAACAATGATAGCACTCATTTGGCAATATTTTAAGACCACTATATCTTAAACACAGTGCTATGCAATACGTCATTCGCGCAGTCAGTGGGTATGACCATGGAGTTTTGTCATTTTCGTGCAAGTATGCATTAAATCTTAGTGGGTTGGCGAAAGTGTATGCAAAGTGTAAATGAGTCTGTTCAACTGCAATTTAATTCTCAGGTTCTTCTCCGGTTGGTCCACCGTCTGCATCCTACAGTCCATTCCATCAAGCACCAGCGATATAAACAAAGACAGCACATTCATAAGACATTGGTAGTGTAAATGGACTGTATGCAATGAATTAGAAGAACAGAGGTATGGACTTACGTTCTTTTGTGCGTTAACTGCATTAATCTTGAACGTCCATTTCTATGACAGCGACACGTTCTTTATATACGCATGGAAAATGTGCTGCTCGTCAGGACTGGATGAACCCTCCGATAAATTATAGAGAGTGTAAGTATAAATATCATATTGATCTACTGACACACAAGTCATGGCTAGTATTAACAGTGATTGTCAGAGACATAATTCGATGTTCCACTGTCATTTTACAGTTTGGACATGAAGTTTATACCCTGCAGGTGCTGCAAACTGCAAATGCAGGAATTGAGTTTAGACTTAGTGCCGAGAATAGACGTGGTTCACAGATGTCTTGACGCAATGACCTATTTCTCAGGAAAATAGCAGACTGGAATTTGCGCCACTTCATTAACAAACAATAAACCCACAATTGTTGCGCATAGCACTGTGTCTAGCACAGACACAAAAATAAAGCCCATTATGTGGGAATGTGGATAAAACATTTTTTTTCTTTCTTCATGTTTAAAAACAGAAGTTGAAGCAACGTCACAAAATGTGAGGTATATGTGTCTGAGATGTGATTAGAGAGTATATGTGTACTGCATTAGTTTGAGCATTTTTCGACATTATTCATAAGAAGGAACACTTCCATCCAATCACTACGCTGCCTTATGCATGAGGTCACATTACAGCAGAGAACATAAAATCACTCGAGGTACGGACTTCACGTGAGAGCGGTTTCTGCACAAGTTAAAAACACAAGTGCTTTCAGAATTGAAGTGACAGCGGTTCAGGGCCGGTGCAAGTTCAACAGCACCCGCAGAACAGATATGAGTGTGGACTGACCTGGCATGTTTGTTGGACTGCTACTCTAGCACTCCAAAAATGAAGCTGTTTATTTAGACACATGTACTGTATCGTGTCTTCTCCATGCATCTAATCATAGAGAGGATAACACAACGGTTTGTTCAAAAACAGAAGATTGTCCTTCAGGGTTTACCAGCGTTACATAGTCATGACAGCGAAGTTGGAAGACTGGATAACTTTACACAGACAAGGTTAACAGGATTTTGAAAAGAAAGATTTTAATCACACAAGAGTCATGTTAACCCATATTATGTTTAAGTATTGTGACTATTCTTTAAAAATTATGTGTATTTCATGTTTTGTGTATTGGACCCGTTAACTTTTATTATGTGTGCCTTAACTTATGCAATTTTTTCTTTTAGAGAAAGAGGGATGAGTCGAAATTATTTCTGTGGTAATCAGCGTTGGACCACAAATGCTGTCAATACATTTTAAATTGTATTAAACCCTAAACATTCCATGTAAGAATAAATATATATGAATTTATGTTTTGGTGGCAATGACTAATCTCACTTCATTCTCAAAAGTTGAACAAAATATTCACATTTTTCATTTGCAATCTGTTCTATTGTCTTCAAGCATTCACACTTTTGTCCCATGATCGATGCACAACGAAGTGACCCCAAACATTTTTGTTTTCCGATCACATTGTTGTGTTTGTGAGTCATTGTCCTTGTCCTCAGTGTGTAAAGTGCCCAAAGTAAAAAAAAAAACAAAAAAACACCCATATATAGATGCAGATGGAAATTATGGGGGTCCAAGCAGATTTGAAAAGTGGAGAAAATGAACACAGTTGCCAAGAAACACATTTCAACTTAATCACACGGACGCATATACTGTATTATATTTCATAATGATCAGCCCATTCACAGTTGAAATGACTGACTACTGAAATTTGATTGACTGTAGGCAGCCATTTCTTTTTATTTATCTGTCTGACATTTTTAAGATACTATGTTAAGCCAAATTTCAACTTTCTCTAGCAAACGGTTGCAGTGTTATGGTTGCTTTTTAGTTGTGGTGCCCCCCATTGGCAGAATTTGCAGAATGCATTCAGCAGACAGGTCAAATAGCCAACATGTGCCACACCCAAAAATTCATTGGCTTGTATCCAAGAAACACTGTAGTGATCAATGATGCATTCCTGTATCATTAATAGGGGTGTAAATATTTGCACCGACAAAGATTCGATTTGATTACGATACTTTACCTAACTATATTACGATGCTTTGTGAAATCTGAAATTTGGCCATGTCTCGATTAGATTAGAACAATTCATAATTATTTTCAAAAATACACAGAAAGAAGATTCAACGTTTTTACTGAATGCTCTTAATTTAGACTAGAGGTCTGCATTCCTGCAGAACTCCCGTGGCACCCATTCAGATTTCTTGCAGCACGGGATTACATTTCTGAGTTGAAGGCGGGATCGGAAAGGCACTTCCGTGAGATGTCGACAGGAGCAGGCAGTCAGAGAATAGCCTGAAAAATGTGATCTCTTTTATATTTTATTAATTAATGAATGCAAAAAAAATAAATAATAAAACAAATATATATATATATATATATATATATATATATATATATATATATATATACAGTATTACTGTATACATATAATTGTGTTTTTTTATAACGTAAAATAAATCGTGCATTAAATGATCCAATATTTAGAGCAGGAAAGTAGTCAATGGGGCTTTAGAAGAATGGCGGCGCAAAGCGCACACTGTGAAACGGATGTAAAACTCGGACAAAAATGGTCAATTTAGTGTGAAGAAACCAAATTCAGGCAAGTCAAGTTGGCATCATTTTCACACGTAATCTGATAATAGCAATAACAGAGAAATAAAATATTCTTTGTAACACTTGTTGTCTATTTGTATGGCCTTTGCTCTATGTGGAAAACAAATGCGGGGTTGCGGGAACGGGAGTGGTCGGAAAGAAAATCACTGCGGGCAGAGAGTGGGTGAACATGGAGTAAAATTTATATTTTTAAACATTTATAAACAGAAAAATAATACTAATGTTACATGCATTATAGATCTGATATGAATAAAGGATAACATACTGCAACATAATGACTTGATGCAAGGCCCATTTTTAAATCAAGCAGTCATAGAATTAAAAATGCTCTATTTGTAGCATCTAAAGGCGGTAACATTCGCTATTCATTTTCAATGAGAGTGGCGCCAGAACTCGGCACTCTGATCAAAGACGGCTCTGCTTACATCCACGAGAATGCTTTATCTTCATGATGCATCGATGCATTTTTACAACCCTAGTCATTAATAATCTGGGTCTGAGTGAATTGGAGTTTTTGTTGCTTTGGACCCCAAATCCCCGAGTTAATAGGAGCTCAGGTGTTTGTACTGGTATGTCAAGAGGTCTTCTGAAGTGTCTGTACCTGATGTTTGTTCTTGCGGTCCAGTTGGCCTATCTTGCTGTTCATGAGTTCTTGTACTGTGTGAATCTCTGATTGCATTTCCTCTTTAGTGGCCATGAGCTGATTCTCCAGTTTATTAATAAGAGGTTCACACCTGCAGCCATTCAATGGGGCCTTCAGTGGAAATAATGCATACACAAGAATATATTTGCACAAATAATTTACTGCATGAGACAAAGCATTAAAAATACAATCTGTAATTGTTGACACTCGATTCAGTATTGTATAATCACCAGGCTGGCCGGGTAATTCACCCAATTACTAAAAGGGTATGTCAACAGAGATTTCCCACTTACAGTGCTAATGGAGTAATGAATCAGTGTAATGTGATTGTGAAACTGTGTAGTGAAACCTGTAGATTCCTTCACCTGCATTATCTTGCCATCTTTGTCTCTGTATAGAGTGTAGAGCTGATAGGCCTTGTAGTTATGAGGAGCAGTCGATGGAACTGATCTCTCTATTTTACTCTTCTGCTTACGATCAGTGTGTTTATTCTGCCTTCTCATGAGGGCGTCTGACAATGACTGCTGCACAGGAAGACATTAGAACATCGAGAACGCTTGAACCAGAAACCGACAACAAAGACAAGTCAGCTTGATTTAATACAGTCACTGGGAGCAGCATTTGTTAAGAGTGCGTCAATGATATGGTAACATGCAATCAAGCCGACATGTTTAAAAATCTTTTCATTTGAGTTTTTGGCACTTTCCAAGAATAGCATCAAAAATTGTCACTTTTTTCTCTTTTTCAACAAAGGATTAACCTTCAGATAACGTTGACTGTCAACCTCAGGAGGTCAAGCTAATGTAAAGTGAATTAAGATGTACTATTATTGGTTAATAGATAAGGGACCCATAGCGTACCCCATCTTTGACTTTTTTCTTGTAGTTTGTATTTTCGTGTTTCTCGGTGACATACGCGGTCTCATTCCGGCAGAGTGAATTGTCGCTGCCATGCGTGTCATGTGCTGGAGATGCACTGTCCTACACAAACACAAGAGCAAAACAACACCACTAACCCTTAAATGTTTATCACAAATGGATCTACAAATTGCCCAAATAGTGTAACATTTTCAAAGCATGTTAAAGAAAATTAGAAAAGAATAGAATATATTTTGATGTCTTATTTTTCACTTATCAAAGAGATGATACAACAAATGATAGAACTAACATTTTATGAAATGCAACTGGCTGTCAAACACATACTGAGCTACGCATAACACTTAAGTTACATATATGTACTGTATTTTCTCAGGCACAAATAGACCTACAAAATAGACATACAACATACAGCATTTCAATAGTTCACCTAAATGGTAATAGCCATATCATACTGTTCATATGTTGTACTTGCTATAGTTTACTTCCACGTTGTTGGAATAACAATAAAAATATTATTTATGGAAGTGCAATATATGTATTGCAACACTATTACATATCTTGGGTCACTAATGCCCCTATACACTTCTAGGTAAAAAAAAAAAAGCAATTAGAAAAAATATTATTTTATTTTTTGTGTGTTTTTTTATTTTTTATGTTACACTTCTTTATAATAGGAGGGTTGAGGAATACTGGGGGCATAACTCTAAAACATGCATGGGTTAGAGTAGATGGAATGAGGTCTAGGGTCACTAAAGACCCAAGGTATACATTTAATGGTTAAAGAAACAGTTCGCCCAAAACTGAAAAATCTACAATTATTTAATCACCCTCATGTTGTTACAAACCTGTATGACTTTCATCTGTGGAACACAGAAAGAGAAATTTTTGAAAATAATAACCACTTCTGAAAAGTGGTGCTCTATTCCAAGTCTTCTGAAGTCATAAGTTAGCTTTGTGCAAGGAACAGAATGAAATTTACTGCATTATTCATTGATAATCTTTAACTGCACCTCACACAATGATATCATATGACTTCAGAAGACTTGGAATATATTGCATGAGACATACAGACTACTTCAATGACTTTTTACTACTTTATGATTATTGTATGGTGTTCGACAGTCATGGTCACTATGAACTGTCACTGTATGGAAAAGAGCTGCTTGAATATTCTTCAAAAATGTCAGTTAAAATAAAACACATTCAGGTTTGGAACGGCATGTAAATAAGTGAAACATCTCAGAATTTTAATTTTTGGGTGAACTATTCCTTTAACAGTAACCACACCCAGAAAGAATCTGACTTTTTTGCATTTTCTGTGCAGCGAAATCTGTGTCGAGTATGTATTCATTTAAAAAGATTCAACAGTCTGTTGACAATTCTTCCATACATGAATCTCCTACAGCAGTATGTTTGAGCTTGTGTGCGTTTGCCTCTTCTTGTACAGTTGCTCAATCTGTATTGTAATGGTTTTTTTGTGTGTGTGGGAGAAGGAGTGTTACGTTTGTTTTCTGGAGGGTCTGTTTGCTCCTCTACCTTTCTGTGCATCATCTCATCATGTGGGACTGACTGCGCTCGACCCTCAGTCTTCATCCTGTCCCTCCTCTTCCTCACAGTCCGTCCACGAGTAAAGCTCTGTGAGTAAATACACCTGTGAATCAGCTGTGTTTGTCTAAATCATTTGCCTCAGTTGAGTTTCAGTTATTAATCATCATTGTGGCATAAAACACTTAAATCAGCCTGAAATAATTCAGATTCTCATTTCATTATTTTACTCACATCTGTTCAAGGACGTATAATATGAGCCAAGCCTATACTCTTTAAAAAAAAAAAAAAAGTTCAATCAAAAACAAAAATGATGTTCCACAAACAAAATGTTATTCTGTAGCTTTCCTGAATTTATATATATATATATAGAGAGAGAGAGAGAGAGAGAGAGAGATTTTTTTTCCCTTTAAAGAAGCCAGAAACCAAAACACTGATTTAAAGAACCTACAGTGAACAGCACTTTATAAGGTTACATTTGTTTACAATAGTTAATGCATTACTGTATGTATCATTAACTAACAATGGAAAAACAACAAAAAAAAAGTATATACGTAATCTTCGTTAGTTATTTAATATTAAAAAATTGTTCATTGTTCATAGTGCATTAACTAATGTTAACACATAAACCTTTTTTTTTTTTTTTACTTTAGGTGACTTTAGTTGAAAGGTGAGAATTTTGCATCCCTGTTTTAAGTAAACATCCTACGTTTTTTCTTCTAGTGTGTTCTTGTATTTAGAGCTGTTTTTAAGCCACCTTTCAGTAGAAGTGTGAACTACAAATGACATGAAGGCTGCACTGTCAACCAATTCTGATTTGTTCACTGATCTTAGGCACAGATCGGGCCACAGATGTTATTCGGGCCACTGTCATATGTGGTTCTAAATCTGATATCTGGTCATCTGACCTACATGTAAGCACTCATTAGGAATGAAATCATATGGCATATTAAGTTAATTATATTATTAAGAAAAGTGGAGAAATAAGAGTGCTTGGTGATATCAGCCAAAAATAAAACACAATAACAATCTGAGGGAAGATAATATTAAACTGTTGTTTTTTTTTTTTTTTTTTAACAACGTGCACTGATAAATCGCTCACAATAAGATAAGGAACACATTTTGAGAAAGTAAATAGGGTCAGTTGAGATTTCATGTGAACTATTGTTTCACAATTAAAATCAAAAAGTTTCTTTTAATAATGTTTGTCAAATTCATAATTAAATCTGACAACAATGGTATGATACATTTAGCTTCTGTCACTGTTTGATATTATTTACAGAGATGTACAGTATGTGTGTTGTCTTACCTGTGAGGCTTTTGTTAGCAGCAGCACCACTTCAGAATTACCATTCTCTCGCGCTTGATCCAGAGCCGTCTCTCCCGCCTTCACACACACACACACACACACACACACACACACACAGAACTATGTTTCTCAAGGCACGGTTTAAAGTATGTCATATTTATTTTATTGTAACACAGCAATGATTTAGATAAAGAAACACACCATACACAAGTACGCAAACATACTGCAAGCATGTGGTTCGCTTGTACTTAGCTAGCGCTCTTGCAATTCTGT